>NC_138372.1:96948333-96976199 GCF_054177405.1 Leptonychotes weddellii | reverse complement strand
AAAAAGAATAAAATAGCTCGGAATAAACTTCACCAAAGAGGTGAAAGACCTGTACTCTGAAAACTATAAAACACTGATGAAAGAAACTGAACATGACACAAAGAAATGGAAAAACATTCCATGCTCATGGATTGGAAGAACAAATATCGTTAAAATGTCATTACTACCCAAAGCAATCTATAGATTTAAGGTAATATCTATCAAAATACCAACAGCATTTTTCACAGAAATAAATAATCCTAAAATTTATATGGAACCACAAAAGACCTTGAATAGCCAAAGCAATCTTGAAAAAGAATAAAACTGGAGGTATCACAATCCCAGATTTCAAGACATACCACAAAACTATAGTAAATCAAAACAGTATGGTACTGGCACAAAAGCAGATACATAGATCAATGAAACAGAATAGAGAGCCTGGAAATAAACCCATGATTATATGGTCAATTAATCTATGACAAAGGAAACAAGAATATGCAGTATCTTCAATAAATGGTGTTGGGAAAACTGAACAGCAACATGCAAAAGAATGAAACTGGACCACTTTCTTACACCATACATAAAAATAAAGTCAAAATGTATTAAAGAACTAAATATGAGACGTGTGTGTGTGTGTATGTCTATAAAATATATATGTATATTATTCAGCCATAAAAAATAATGAAATCACATATGGAATTTAAGAAAAGAAACAAAGAAAAAAGAGACAAACCCCCCCCCCAAAAAAACAAGAAAACAGACTCTTAAATATGAGAACAAACTGGTGGTTACCAGAGGGAAGGCTGGTGCAGTGATGGGTAAAATAGGTGAAGAGGATTAAGAGTACTCTTATTGTAGTGAGTACTGAGTAATGTACAGAATTGCTAAATCACTATATCATATACCTGAAACTAATATAACACTGTACATTAATTATACTGGAATTAAAATAAATAAATTAAAAAAATATATATAAATAAAATGAAGAAAACATATAGGGGCAAAAGCCAGGATCCAGAGTACACTAATGTTTCTTTTTTTTTTCCCTTTATTTTTTTATTATTATGTTATGTTAATCACCATACATTACATCATTAGTTTTTGATGGAGTGTTCCATGATTCATTGTTTGCGTATAACACCCAGTGCTCCATACAGAACGTGCCCTCTTTAATACCCATCACCAGGCTAACCCATCTCCCCACCCCCCTCCCCTCTAGAACCCTCAGTTTGTTTCTCAGAGTCCATAGTCTCTCATGGTTTGTCTCCCCCTCCGATTCCCCCCCTTCATTCTTCCCCTCCTGCTATCTTCTTCTTTTTTTTTTTTTTTAACATATAATGTATTATTTGTTTCAGAGGTACAGGTCTGTGATTCAACAGTCTTACAGAGTACACTAAAGTTTCTAAATGTAGTTCCAAACACAACTATGCTGGAGTTTCCGTGTCTCACTGTAAAAAACTCAGCATAGCTTGAATATACATTTTTTTTGTTGAAATACAATAAATGAAAACATAAACTGTTGTTGTATATAAGAAGATAAAATAGGACACTCTGCAAAAATCAAATATTCTCAATATTACTGAGTTTTACTATAAGCTTCCAGAAAGGACTTCCAATAAAACAGTTGAAAGAACACAAGAAATTACAGGAACAAGACCCTAGACAGTAGGAGCACTGTCAGGACAGGGAGGAAATTGCTCACTCATTCCATAGCAAAATTCTAAACTAAAATACTTTAATTTGCCTGATTGTGAAAACAAAGTAGGAAAGGACAATAAAGGGTGTGGAAGGAGGTAGTTTCCAACTTTAGGTATGGGACCAAAGGAAGGACTCTTGAGAAGGTGACATCTGAGTAAATGCCCAGAGAAGATAAGAAAACTGCAAACCATGCAGACATGGGGAGGTGTGGAACAGAGCACCCCAGCACAGGCAAGAACCCAGCACAGGCAGGGGTGCCTGGGTGGCTCAGTCGGTTAAGCGGCTGCCTTGGGTTCAGGTCATGATCCCAGGGTCCTGGGATTGAGTCCCGTGTCGGGCTTCCTGCTTGGCGGGGAGCCTGCTTCTCCCTCTCCCTCTGCCTGCCTCTCTGCCTACTTGTTCTCTCTCTCTGTCAAATAAATTAATAAATAAATCTTTAAAAAAAAAAAAAAAAAGGAACCCAGCACAGACAAGAACCCAGGTACCAGGGGGAAAGTGGTGTGGAACCTGAGGACCAGAGTGGAGTCCCGGGTGGCCACGATGGAACTGGGGAAGGAGAAAGGGGTGGGAGATAAGGCCCCAGAGCTCAGGAGGGGTTTGTGTATGAGGTGAACAGACACTGGGGCGTGTGGAGACAAAAAGTGGTATGACAACTTACATATTCACAGCTTTGCTCCTTTAGTCATCTTGAAAGAGACAGAAGGAGAGCACGGAAAGAAGCAAGGAGATGATTTAAGAAACTATTGCAACAATCCCGAAGACAGACAATAATTACCTGGAAATGTTCTAAGAGTAGAGGTGGCAAGAAGTGCTGGACTCTGTGCATTTGGAAGTGGAGCTACCAGGAGGTTCCCACAGGCAGAAGGGAGATTATGAGAAAAAGAGGAGTTGATGATATGTGGAGGAACTACAAGAAGGTGGTTTCCATTTCCTGAGTTGGGGAAGAGTGGGGAAGTGGAGGGAAGGTCAGGAGGTTGATTCTGCCATGCCTTCAGCACCCAAGTGGAACCATGGCTGAGGCAATAAGGAATGCTGCTCTGGTGATGGAGCAGAGGGTGGGTCTTGGGAAGGATCAGTGTGCAGCTGGCATTTGAAGTTACAAGATGAAATGAAAGCACCAAGCAGGTGAGGTGGACAGGATAGAGAAGAGGTCAGTACTGAGCCCAGCAAGCACTTTAGTACTGAGAAGCCAGAGAAAGGCATGAGGAGGAGCACAGCGGAGGCAGGCAACAAAGCAGGAGTGAGCACTAACTGCAGGGAGACATGAGGGCCACACAAGTGACTACAGGAGAAGCAGCATGGAGGTCACTGCCAATGCCAGGGGTGTGGTATGGGGAGTGCTGGGCTGGAAGCCTGAAGAAACAGGCTCAGTAGAGAATGGGAGGCAATATGGCCATGGTGGGGAGAGGAAGTACAGTCAAGATGAATTAAAAAAACATTTTTAACATAGTAGAAAAATAATGGCATGATTTTAGTATGATGAGAAATTTCAGAGAGGAGAATTAATGGCATTGTATTCTTATTTTTTATTTTACTTATTTATTTGAGAGAGCACAAGCACAAGCAGTGGTGGAGGGGCAGAGGGAGAAGCAGACTCCCCACTGAGCAGGGAGCCTGATGTAGGGCTCAATACCAGGACCCTGGGGTCATGACCTGAGCTGAAGGCAGACATTTAATGGACTGAGCCACCCAGGCGCCCCATTTGTATTGTATTCTTGAGTGAGCTACACAGAAAGACGGTTGGTCATTACAGTATTAATTCATAATATCCTCAAACTGAAGACACCTAACTATCAACAGAAGAACAGATGCATTAATTGCATAAATTAATATAATGGAATACTTTATAGCAATAAAAATGAACAAACTGCTAAATATAACAACATTGATGAATCTCACAAGCATAATATTAAGTGAAAGTAGTCAGGCAAAAGAGAATGCATATTGTATGATTACTGCATGGTTCTTTTTTTTTTATTATTCATTTATTTGACCCAGAGAGAGACACAGAGAGAGAGGGAACACAAGCAGGGGGAGTGGGAGAGAGAGAAGCAGGCTCCCCACTGAGCAGGGAGCCCGATGTGGGGCTCGATCCCAGGACCCTGGGACCATGACCTGAGCCGAACGCAGAAGCTTAACGACTGAGCCACCCAGGCGCCCCTACATGGTTCTATTTATACGAAGTTCTCAAACATTCCAAAGACTCTATTATATCATAAGTCAGGATCATAGTCACCTGGTGTGGGAGGGAGAGGGAGGAAATGAGAGGGGGATGGGGTGACCCCAGGTATGCACTGCATTCTGTTTCTTGGACTGGATAGAAATTACATAGTCAGGGCACCTGTGTGGTTCAATTAGTTAAGCAGCTGCCTTCGGCTCAGGTCATGATCCCAGGGTCCTGAGATCTAGTGCCACATCAGGCTCCCTGCTCAGTGGGGAGTCTGCTTCTCCCTCTCCCTCTGCCCCTCCCCCCGCTCATGCACACATGCTGTATCTCTCTCCCAAGCTCTCTCTCAAATAAATAAATAAAATCTTTAAAAAAAAAAAGAAATTACATAGTCACTTTGTGATTATTTGTAGAAATGTATTCTTATAATTTATGTATGATCCTGTATATATCTTATACTCTTCAATAAAAGATACATTAAAAAACAAAACAAAACAAAATAAATGATATCCGCAGCCTGTTAGTGGAAGAATTTAAGTAAAGACTGAGAATCACTCACTATGGACACTGAAAAAAAGATCCCTGTGGGAGGGATGTTTAACTTTTAAGACCTGTAAGTCAACTTCAAAACTAAGAGTTTAGCAGATGAATGAAACTTCTAAAAATTTGCCAATAAAATTAATAGATAGCTCTTAAAACAAGGCTGCTCAAACGTTCCCTCAAAAATAGTAAGATTTTCTTCTTTTTGGAGTAAAAATAACAACCTATAGAGAAGCAAACATGTGTCCTTAAAAATAATTTGATTCATTAATGACCATTTATGCTTCTAAAGATCAAACCCTCCTATGTCTTAATATATGCTTTTCATCCCTCCCAAAATGATTAGCAAAGAAATATTAATGTGCATTATCATACTGTCACATAATGCCTCTTAACTAAAATTGTATTTCTAAGAAAGACAAAAACAGTAACAGCCAGATTTTATAAGACACCACTTAGACAGGAATCTTGATATGGTTGTTTCTACCTCGCCCCTCTGTCCTCAAATTATCAAAAATTTCCTGCCAAAAGTACAGACAAGCATTCAAATACAGGTCAGTGCTTCTGTTACATAAAATCTGTCAAATTCTGGCTTCCTTCTTCTGGCATTTCTCCATAATAAGGTGACAAAAATGTTCATAATAAAAACACCTTTTGAGACAAACTCACAGTTAGTGACTGCTGGAATCAGTTCTTTGCACTCACCAGGGAGGGTAGATATGGACGATGTCTTGGGGATGTCCCCTGAGGTGGTGAGCAGTCTCCTTGGTGAACAGAACCTTCAGGCCAGTCCTAGGGGCCTCACCTTGAGAAGGGTTGTTGGCCTGCAGCCCTGCTAAATGCTCACACATGGCAACTTGGATGGTGCATTCCTCATGCAGCTCTAGAATTTTCACAATTAATACACCCGATTTTCTACCTAGAAGGTGGAAAAAAAAAAAAAAGCAAAATGAAGTATAATAGACATATGGTCCAACTGTGAATAAAATGTCATGAAAAAAAAGAACCAATTAAGATTGCTTTATTCACCTCGAGAAAATGGTTTGTATACTTTGTAACGTGTAGACTCTAACACACGCACTGTAACATCTTTTTAATCAGAATAACTTACATGTTGCATTTTAAGCAACATAAAAAATAGTCTTCCATCATAAAGAAACAGTCTTGCATACACAGAAGACTCAGAACCATCATTTACACAGAGCATGTTTTTACACCAAAACTTTAACTCTTTTGATAACCACAACAAAGGGAGTAAGATTACTTATTGATCCTTCTTCTTTCTTATATGCTCCCTCTACCTCATTAACTGCTTTGATTTTCTACTTCGGAAATGATACAGGAGACCGGGTGGTTGCAAATGTTCTAATGATCATGAAGATTAAAGGTAAGAATTTCTGACGAATGCTGAATGTTAGGGCTCGAGATTTATATAGATGGAATTTAATCTAAATTTAAGTACTGGCTCTCTGATTAATTAAGTTCGGTCAGGATAGATAGCATTTCAACATTTGTTTTCTCATGTGTAAAATGGGGATCATGCCACCTGCCTCAAAGAACATTTTTAAGAATTAAATGAGAGAACTGAAGTTGACAGTGTGCGTAACCTAAAACCCTTATGTGTCCTAGAAACTGTTACAACACCAGGAGACCTAAATAAGGATGCATACCTCAGTACTGTTTATAAGAGCAGAAAACTGGACCCACCACAAATCAATAGGAGGAAGGGTAAACCATGCTGTGTACATACAACAGAACACCGTGAAGTTAGCAATAGTGGACCTGGTCTATATGTATTAGCATGGAGGGATCTCAAAAACAAGAGGGTATAAACAAGATAATGTAGAGTATGATACCCATAATGTTATTTTTTTTAAGCACAGAAAACAATAAAGTATTGTTGAGGATACATATGTAACACAAGTATATAAATATGACTAGCAGGATACATAGAAACACATACCTAAGGAGAGAGAAAGGAGCATGACTCAGGATTTCACACATATCTGCCATATTGTTTCTATTATAAAAATATGTGAATCAAAAAGACAAAAGATTAAAATGTGTTATTAATCACAGGTGATAAGTATACTTATGTTTTTCTATTACTTTGTTTTTTAATTTAAAAAAATAAATGAAATGAAATAACAAAAGCTAAGTGTCTAGCATAGTACCCTGCTAATAATGATAATAGACACTGACTGATATGAGTTTTCTTTATCACTTTAGCCAACTGGTTAATAGTGAATAATAAAAATTAATATTTAAATAGCACCAACATTCTAGTTATATAATTTAATTTCATTTCCATTTCTTTCTCCCCTTCTTCTTCATTTTCCACTCACCCTTAATTTTCCATTCCTTCCTTTCCCTAACTGCCAACAGCATGTGTTCACATATTAAGCAAGGCCACACCACTGAGCACTGTCTTGAACTACTGTTTCCTAAGGTATGTACCTATCTTGCTACTATTTCTTAAGGTAAGGAAGGAAACAGAATGGGGGAAGGATATGAACAAGCACAATGTCAGGCTGGTGGTACTAGTCACTACGGGGGAGGGAAGTAGAGGATTGAAAACAAGTATTACAGAAAGGCACTAACTAGGAAGTAAGCACTGAGTCTTTTTCTGCCATAATAGTTGTTACTTTAATAAAATGTGGCTCACCCTCAGTTGATGAATAGGAAAAGAAGTCAGGTCACTCTGGTACATACACCACTTTTCCCTTGTAGGGCAGCCAGAGCAATGGGTGGAGAATTAGGGTCTTTAGCAGCAAAGGGAAATGCCCTAGGTTTAAATGCAGTAGCTACAGGAGCATTTGTGGACAATATAAGAATTTTTATTTTTTTAAAAATTTTTTTCTTTATTTGACAGAGAGAAACACAGTGAGAGGGAACACAAGCAGGGGGAGTGGGGGAGGGAGAAGCAGTCTTCCCACGGAGCAGGGAGCTGGATGCGGGGCTCGATCCCAGGACCCTGGGGTCATGACCTGAGCCGAAGGCAGAAGCTTAACGACTGAGCCACCCAGCTGCCCCTATTTTAAGAATTTTTAAAACTTGTACCTGTAGTCAGGCCCCATCCCTAAAACTGTGCAGTAGGCATGGAACCTCTCCCATCAACCAATGACAGCAGTTGCTGTTCAGAGCTCCAGCGCCCATGAAATCAGATGGTCTGGCAGAGCACATCCTCTCGGCTCTGTGTGGCTAAGTGTCTGCCTTGGCAGCCTCCAGACACACTCAGTGGTCTGCCTGAGCTGCACAAGTTCTCTCCTTGGGTACTAATTATCGTCTTATGCAGCTCTGACTAAAAGTGAAATAGGTTTTCAGCGGTCTGCCCAATCCTACAGTTCCCATAGACCTTTGACAGATTGTATGAAGGCAAGACATTGTAGGAACATAGTTATTATAGCAGAAATACCTATATATCTAAGATGAATCATACTGCTACTAACTACACTCTTTGAAGATTTTTATGATAAATCCTGGCAATATTTTTTTTTTTTCTTTAAAGATTTCATTTATTCATTTGAGAGAGAGAATGAGATAGAGAGATCATGAGGGTCAGAGGGAGAAGCAGACTCCCTGCTGAGCAGGGAGCCCGATGTGGGACTCGATCCCGGGACTCCAGGATCATGACCTGAGCCGAAGGCAGTCGCTTAACCAACTGAGCCACCCAGGCGCCCCCCTGGCAATATTTCTAAAACTATGGTTTCTGCTGAAGATAAATAGCGCTAAATAACTTGTAAAATAAACATGCTTCATGGTATTAACTATCACCACAGCCCAGGCACTGCAGCACAGAGTAAACATTTTTTTTTTTTTATAGATTTTATTTATTTATTTGATGGTGGAGGGCATGAGCATGAGCACGGGGAGGAGGCAGAGGGAGAGGGAGAAGCAGACTCCCCGCCGAGCAGGGAGCCTGACGCAGAGCTCGATCCCACGACGCTGAGACCATATATGAGCTGAAGGCAGACACTTAGCCAACTGAGCCACCCAGACATCCCCAGAATAAACATACTTAGTGGTACTATCACCACAGCCCTGGTGTACTGTGACAAAGAATCAGCACGCTGTATGATATTTCAATAAGCACACTCTATGATGCACTGCTGTGTAGAAAAAACATGCTTTATGGTAGTATCACTAGAACTCTGGTGTACTGCAGTGTAGAATAACTATCTATCTTAACACAGATCGATCTATCTATCTATCATCTATGGTATTGACTATCATCCTTGTGTACTGCAGCATGGAATAAACACACTGTATGGTACTGACTATCACCAAAGTCCTGGCACACTGCAGCATGCCTGGTGACTTAAATGGACTTGGTGAAGAATGCTGAGCAGTGCCATCTAGGCTGTACCACGAGGCTAGAACAGCACAATGTTCTCCACGAAGCACTCTAAAGTCTCTCATAGAAAATGTCCTCCAACACAGCCTTAGGGAGAAACCAGTGGCCTGCCTTCCCTAAAGAAATCAAGGCAGCGTAATTTCCACTTTGTGTGAGGGATAAAAAAGTAAAAAGCAACCTAAGACAAACTGTGTATTTGAGGCAAACTTTCAGTTTGGGGATAAGAGATACTGGTTTTACAAACAAAGATTAATTAAATGGTGGGTACGTAAAAGGCATTTCTGTGCCAGCAAGGCAACATTTTGCATAAATGATGTAAGACTCAGTCAAAATATCACTTTGACCAGCAAGGGATTACTGAATCCCAGCCAGAAGCAACTATTCCTTCCCTTTTGAAATCCTCAAATACCTTATCTATACTTATCTTCTTTTTAACAGTGTCCTCATCTTTAAACGGAGACAGTATTAGCCATTCTCAAGAACACCGCAAACATCAAGAGATGTAACACAAAAAGCCCATAGTGCAGGGCCTGGTCCATCACACATGTAATAGCAGCAGCCATTGTCACCATGGTCACTATCAATGTTATTACCTTTCCAAGGCATTTTCAAATCTATTATCATATTTGACCTACAATAACCCTATGAAATAGATAAGGAAGATATTAATCTCCCTTTTTGGCAGATAAGAAAACTAAAAAAGTTACTTGCTCACATGACTTTCTTTTTTTTTTTTTTTTTAAGATTTTATTTATTTATTTGAGAGAGAGAATGAGATAGAGAGAGCATGAGAGGGGGGAGGGTCAGAGGGAGAAGCAGACCCCCCGCTGAGCAGGGAGCCCGATGCGGGACTCGATCCCGGGACTCCAGGATCATGACCTGAGCCGAAGGCAGTCGCTTAACCAACTGAGCCACCCAGGCGCCCACTCACATGACTTTCTTAAGATCAGAGAGAATTACTGGCAGGTCTAATCCTAGAAATTGAGTGTCCTTACAAGTCACGGACCAAAATGTCTCTCAGGTAAATGCTGGTTAAAGATAGGAAATTGTGAGTGATGCTTTTTTCCTACTTTATTATGTTAAAATATAAGACTTGTTTAAAATGTAAAGAAAGCATATCCATTTGAGAAATGGAGGCTCTCACTATGGCTGGACATGGTCAGAGTGTCAACACTGATCATCGCACTATAAAAGAAGAGGATAACTTTGTCACAGCACTAAATACTGACGAGTAAGTGCCACAAAGATCAAATGGAGAGCATAAATAGTAATATATAACACCAAAGACTTTAAATGATTAAGAAAAAGGAATAAAAGGATTCATATAGAAAGTATAGAAATTACTATACTTCTCTGTATTTCTATCCATATATATGAATAGCAGATAAAACAGTTCTTAGTTAAAAATGGAAAATGTTTAACTTAAAGGCTAACATTTGCCAAATGAATGTGTGAATGATTTATTTTATTAGCTAACTGCTCTTAAAAAAATCTGGTCTTAAATGACTAAGAGGTCACAAAAGAATCAAGTAAATGATAGAAGAACAAAATGTATCTGAGACTCCTGGGTTAAATGACTTCTTTGAAATATACAGGTACTTGAAATATACAGGTAGCCAGGGTCCATTTACATGCAAAGTCAACTCCTAAATAGGTTATGTTGATGAATTAATATATATTATAATGATAACTTCATGAATATTTATATTAGAAATACTATACAAGAAATTAATGAAAATTGTACAAGAAAGTACCAAGTGAAACTTGTTAGTATGTGGGGATATTGAGATGTTGAGATATTGAAGTGATCTTCCTCTAGAGGACAGAAACATCTCTAAGTTTTTCTAAGAGAAATACTTCTCATAATATATTTGTTGTACTCTAAGTTACTCCACTTAATTAACCAAACATTGGCTACATAGTACTATGGAATTTCACCCTATATTATTACTCTCTCTTTATCTTCATAGATATCCCATTAGACTAATCTACACAGCATCTTGCTTTAAAGTATATGGCCTACTATTCTCTGAAACTGGTGTTTTTTCTCTTCTTCAGGTCAAAACATCAAAAGCGCCCACCATTCCTTTTTCCCTCAGTCCTCACCCATCATGTACTTGCACACACAGACGGACCAACAGACAGACACACACACACAGGTTGGGGTGACAGCACAGCAAGCCTTGGGGATGGACATCAGGGGATTTTGAAGTCCACCTGTTTCCAGTACAGGTAGGACCTCTTTCCTTAACAGATACTGGACACGGTTACCACCAGCTGTGATTATTACAATTATCCTTGTTGTACTCACTCTGGATTACCATGGTATAATCAGTTCACATTTTATTCTTTTTAAAGGTATTTTATAGCTTCCCCCCACCCAACCCCCAAAATGATACATGCTTCTAGGACCAAAATGGTCTTATGTGGGTGCTTCTGTTAGTTACTTGTGAAATTTTAAATAATACCTTTAAATAACTCTATGTCCTATTCTATTAATTTCTGGTATATATATAGATACTAAAGACTTTAAATGATTAAGAAAGATGAATAAAAGGATTCATATAGAAAGTATACCACAGGGATCTAGTAATTTCTATCCATATATATGAATAGTAGATAAAACAGTTCTTAGTAAAAATGGAAATCCCACCCTTGTAAAATGAAGAAGGGCTAGAGTCCTAGGATAGGGAGAATATCCCTATCCTCAAGTTCAAATGATTGGCTATAGTACTTCTTATGTCCGGTTAAGCCCTCCAAATGCCAAAAGAAACAGGATGGTATTCTGGTGACTTCAATATCCCCACTAGAAGTCTCAGCTTTCCCCAAAAGTTCAATCCACCCCTTCAGAGAAGAGTCCATTCCTATTCTGGCTAGGACTAAATGTAGTCTGCCTAAACCTGGGTGGCAGGGGATAGGAGATCAGATGACAATGGTCAAGCAGAGAGAGACAAGTTCTTATACCATTGTGTAGACTTAGGTTATTTCCTATGAGTGTGATGGGAAGCCAATGAGGAAGGCACATAATCTGCTTTGCTGAGAACAGACCGAGGATAGAAAGGAAGAAATAGGGAGACCAGTTAGGAGGCTACTGTGGCAAAAAAAAAAAAAAAAAAGGAGGCTACTGTGGCAACCTAGGAAAGATAACAGTAGCTTGTACCTGGGAAGTGGGGACAGAGTTGGTGAGAAGTGGTTGGAAACTAGATATATTTTGAACATAGAGCCAAAAGAACTTGTTGATGGACAGTAAATGGGAAATGAGAGAAAAGAGTCAAGAATGACTCCAATGTTTTGGCCTGAGAAAGAAGTACAGAGTTAATGTTTACTGAAACAGAGAAGATTTCTAGATGACCAGCTTTCTTTGTGTGTTTGTGTGTCGGGGGAGGGGGTGGCCTTGACAGGGGAGAATACTGGAAATGAAGACATCAGTTTTGGATATATTAAGATTGAGGCCTCTTAGTTAATACAATAGCCTGGCCTTAACTGACCTTTCCAGTCTAGCACCTGGCCATTCTAATCTATGGTACATAAGGCCCACTACAGTACTCTTTTTAAGTATAAATTTAATAATAGCCACCCCTGTGCTTGAACCCTTCAATGGCTATCTACTGGATAAAATCCAAACTACTTTCCATTGTATAGAAAGGCCTTTGTTACTGGTTATTTCTTGCTGCTCTAATCTCAAATTCCCCAGCTCTACTCAAGTATTTTTAATTATTTCTTTAAGAAGTTGAAAACTAGACCATACTTTTAAGAAAGAGTTTCATCATCATCTCCCTGGTGAACTCCCTGAACACAACTTTCTTTTTCCATCCAGCTGAGTTTATTACTCTCCTTTATGTCATCACTGCACCTCTTACTTACCAACATTTTCACACATAAAATGAATACTTTTGTCTACTAAACCATAAACTCAGTGCTGTATCTGGATCAGTACTAATAAATATGTATGAACTAAATGAACCCTAATACAAATTGATGTAAAGAACTTTGGCGACTATTTTACTAGCCTTAATTTCACTGCTAACCAAGATGATTTTAACTTACTTCCCCTTCCCTAAACTGGACGTGATATGCATCCAGAGAATGTAAATTAACTGTGATTCAAGTGATGCTCCAAGAAGAAAAATAAACAACACATTCCAAATCAAATCCAAGTGATGTTTTATCTATTCACTGTTTGTATCTTATCACTGTTTTTTTTCATCAACATGCACTGAAATCTGAATTGTATTTGTTTGTACATAATCATACTATCTTTTATTTTGAGAGGTTACAACTATGCCTAATTTTACCAATGATTCCCAAACACCTAGCAATATTACGCTCCTGTGACTATTCAATGTGTGAGACTCTTATTAATTGCAATATTGCGTTATTGTTTGTTAAATCAAAACTAGTTTCTGAGTAAATTTTGTAAGCTGCCATGAGATTCATTTTGTAATTTCATGATAAAATTCAGAAAGCTCCAAGCAGTAGGTCTAGATTATAATACCTAAAAACTATATTCTGAGGAAATTAGTATCTTTATCTTGTAAACAGCATAATTTTGTTTAAAATTTATGTTCTCCCATAAAATTTTAAGTCATCTGGCAATGATGAACAGACACATTTGTTAACCACAAGTGCTTACTGAACTATAAACAATTGTGCTTTCACTTCTTAATTCCACATTTTTTTTGCCTTTTCACCCAGTTTAAAATATTCTTCTCTAAAAGCCACAATAATCCTAAGCATGAAACAGAAATCTGAAACCCAACTCTTAAAAAAAAAAAGACTAGACAATACTGACCAGGCGATTGGAATGTTCATTACAGTCTGTAGTAATGAAAACAATCAGAATTTAGCAAAGCACACCAGCCACCTGGGATCACAGTGTCACAGTGCTACCACCAGGAATGTCACTGTGACTTGTTCTGCAGAGGTAGCTTGTACTGTTTTGGGAGAGGGTGAAGAGGTAATAGAAGGTCCAATTTTTTAAGAAATCCAAGTAAGAAAAAACTATACAAAGGTTCCAGGGAGACAGATTCCTAAGCAAAGTTTATACAAAACTGGACAAGAAGAGGTACTCTGGATTGAATTTGTGTCCCCCACAAATTCATATGTTGAAGTCCTAATTCTCAGTGTGGCTGTATTTGGAGATAGAATGTCCAAGAAAGTAATTAAAGTTGAATGAGGCCATAAGGTAGGGCTCAGATCTGATAGGATTAGTGTCCTTCTAAGAAGAAACACCAGAAATCTCCCTCTCTCTCTACCAAGCATAGAGAAAAGACCACAAGAGCACACCACCAGATAGCTACTGCTTACAAACAAGGAAGAGCAGAGCTCTTACTAGAAATCTATGACCATGGTGGAACCCTGATCTGCTGTTTAAGCCACAGAGTCTATGGTATTTTGTTATGGCAGCTCAAGCTAGGTACTGCCATAACAAATACCTAAAAATGTGGAAGTAGCTTTAGAGCTGGGTAACAGGTAGAGGCTGGAGGAGTTCTGAGGTACATTCTAGAAATATGTATGTTAAGGGTAATTCTGGTGAGGTATCAAACAGAAATGAGGAGGAGATTATTAGAAACTGGAGGAAAGGAGATTGCTATGAACTGAATGTTTTGTATCCCATCAAAATTCATATTTTGAGGTCCTAATCCCTAATGGTGTTATTTAGAGGTGGGGCTTTCAGAAATAATGAAGTCCTGAGGATGGAGCTCTTATGAATGGGATTGGTCCCTTACAATGAGACAGAAAAGAAATGATCTCTCTTTGCCATGATACAGCAAGAAGGTGGCCATCTACAAACCAGAAAGTTGGCTTTCACCAGGAACCAAATCTACTGGCACCTTGAACTTGGACTTCCCAGAATCCAGAACTGTGAGAATTAAATACTTGTTGTTTAAGTTACCCAGTCTATGGTATTTTGTTATAGCAGCCCAAACTGATTAAGACAACAATTTTTGTTATAAAGTAGCAAAGAACTCAGCTGAATTGTGTTCCAGTGTTGTTGTTTTTTTTAAAGATTTTATTTATTTGTCAGAGAGAGGGAGAGAGCATAAGCAGGGGGAGCAGCAGACAGAGGGAGAGGGAGAAGCAGACTCCCCGCTGAGCAAGGAGCCCAATGTGGGGCTCCATCCCAGGACCAGAGGATCATGACCTGAGCCGAAGGCAGATGCTTAACCGACTGAGCCACTCGGGCGCCCCTGTTCTAGTGTTCTGTAGAAGATAGAACTTGTGAGCCACGAGATTGGACATACAGCAGAGATTTCTAACTAAAATGTAAAATGTATAGCCTGCATCCTCCTGATTTCTTAAGAGTAAAATTCGAGAGGCGAGAGATGAATTGAAGAAGGAATTGTTAAGCAAAAAAGGAAGCAGCACTTCAAGACTTGGAAAATTCTCAACCTGTCCATATTGAAAAAAATGAGAAAGCATGTTGGAAGAGAACACCAAGGGTGTGACTAGACAATCACTTGATAAAGAGATTGTGGGATGTAGGAGCAAAAACACTGCCATTTGAACTGAAGGAGACATACACCAGAAGGAATGAAGGAAGGCTGTCAGACTTCTTACATTCTGCAGGACAGGACAATAGGGCTATTCTTTTGTGAATGTGCATCATCCTTCAAAAAAGGATGAGGAGATCATCAGGGCTGCCACTCACCGCAGGGCTGATTATTTCCCCTGGTTTCCAAAGTATGGGTCTACCTTTTTTGTTTAGGTGGGCCAAAATGTCCCCTCCTTGCCTCAGTGGTGAGGTCTTTGCAGAAAGCCCTAAGGGTGCAAGGCCCCACAGAGCCATGGGGATAATCCTGGCATCCCAGTAGACCTGGAGGGCAGAGCACTGAACCAAAGGGAATTTTCCCTGAGCCTTAAAATCTAATGGAATTTTCCATGGTAGTTTTTGAACTTACTTGAGACTTATCACCCATTTCTTCCTTCCCATTTCTTCCTTTTGGAATGGAAATGTCTATCTTATACCTGTCCCAGCATTATATTTGGAAGCACATAAACTTGTCTGGTTTCACAGGCTCATAGCTGTTGAGGAATTATGCCACTGGATGAATGGTACTTCGACTCCCACTCACCTCTGATTTAGATGATATTTACATGAGACTTTGGACATTAGACTTTAAGTTGATACTGGAATGACTTAAGACTTTCAGGGCTGTTGGGATGAAATGAATGTATTTTGCATGTGAGAAGGGCATGAATTTTGGGAGGCCTTGGGCAAAATGCTTTGGACTGAATGTTTGTGTCCCCCCAAATTCATATGTGAAGTCCTAATCCTAACCTCCCATGTAGCTATATTTAGAGATGGTGCTTCTAAGGAAGGAATTAAGGTTAAATGAAGTCATAAGGATGGGGGCACAGATTCATTAGGATTAGTGTCCTTATAAGAAGATGCACCAGCAGTCTGTCTTTCCTCTTGTGCACAAAGAAGTCATGTGAGCACACAGCTAGATGTAGCTGTCTATAAGCCAGGAAGAAAGCTCTCACTGGGACTGGATCATGGTGGTTGACACCTTGATCTCAGAATTCCAGCCTCTAAAACTGTGAGAAATAAATGTCTGTTGTTTAAGACCCCTGATCTGTGGCACTTTGTTATGGCAACCTGGGCTGACTGAGACAGGGGCCATTACAGGTTAACCTTTCCAAGGAGTGAAGTGTATAGGACCACTGAATGTGCATACTGCCCCTTCCACTCTGAGTACTCACAAAGCAAGGTCCTCTTTATTAAAAAACTTCCTCACTTAAAACACCTTATTTCCTAACACTGTAGGTAATATTTTTGGCCCATAAAATAGGTTTTAAGTGGTGTCCAAAAATCATACTGAAAACAACTTTTAAAAGGTCTTAAGGCTAAAGAGAAAGTATAGAAATAGATATCTAAATATCTCTTCTTTAAATGTAACATCAACTGAAAATAAATCTGTTGAGAGAAATTTCAGGAATCATTAAATAGCAACTAATTGTGGATGATTAGAAGAATGCTCTAGAGTTTGGAGGCTCACACCCACCGTCCTCTAAACAATACTGAAGAAGGCCAGAACTGCATGTGCATCTGTACAGAACAGCACACCCTCTACATGTGGAAACACTATAAATCTGTGTAGCAAAAAGAGCTGAAAATACACTTACTGATGCACTCACTAACAGAGTCCAGGGTGCCGCTACTTCCATGTTATTCTTGATACTTATTCCATATCAACCCTCAACCCACTCCCCCTCAGTAACAACTATTAATACAAAAAATAATGGAATGAAGGTTAACACTTTTATCTCTGAACGTTGAATGAGATAAATTTCCAGCTGCTGTTCTCTATTTTTAATAAAGGATATTCTAATGAACAACTTCAATTCATTAGTTAAGTCACTTTATATTAGGTCAAAATGGGCAAAATCTACAATTAACCAGAGCAGTGCACGTCCTAACGAGTACAGCAAATTCACAACTACTAAACAAAAGTATTTTAGTCTTGGGTGCTGTCTCTTTTCAACAACATTATAACAAACACTAACAGGGGAGAGGGGAGGAAAGGAGAAGGGAAATTAGCTTAAGGATTAAAATGAGATGATGTCATGAAAATGCCTCTTTCAAAAAGCGTGCAGGGAGAGACCAGAGAGTTCCAATCATGGAAAAAGTGCAAGGGATGTAAAACACGTACAGGGACTCCTTAGTGAAAAATGCTCAGAGTGCTTTTACATGGAAACACCACACAAGACAAGGTAAAACAGCAAGACAGAATTTTAAAAATAGAAAGAACCCAACGTTTAACAATTTCAACCCTTATCAGTAAAGAAAGTGAGGCACAGATCACATGACCCACATAGGCTTTTGGCTCTGGCAGAGTTAGGACCAAAACCAGTATCTCCCTACTAGGACCATGTTTGCACTCAGATGTCATGTAATGTTTTTAAACTCACCACTGACATCTATTTATTTATTTCATAAACACTTCTTGAGGTACCAGACACTGGAATTGCTAGGTAAGCCCTATATATTTTTGCAGCACTCTGCTCAGTTATTATTTACTTATACTTTGTATAATTACAGTATAACAAGATACTGGCAGTAAAATTACAGACAAAGAGAGAAAAGTATATTAGGCCCAGTAGCCAAACGTATCATGAAGGACATAGCTGACCCACGAAGGAAGTATTTAGTGTTGTGCACATGTGTGGGGTAGCACAGAATGGGGGCAGTGGGAAATGAGACTACACCAGGTAGGCTGGGCCAAGAATGTGACCAAGAATGCCACACAAGACAGCTTAAAGGTGGTGAACACTTATTCCAACGACAAGAAACAGTCAAAAGAAATTTTAAAGCAGAAGCGTGAAATTACCAGATTTGCCTTTTAGGATGATGACCCTGATAGGCTGAAAATGAGGAAAGGTCAGTGTCAGGGAGACCAGATGGAAACTGACACAATCATCCAGGCATGAGGGACTCTGAGCCTTAACTAGTAGCAGATGGGATAAATGAAGAGATCTGACTTAAGAGACAGTTCTGAGGCTGAATCACCAGAATCTAGGGGTGAGATGGATTGAAAAAAATGTACAAGAAAGTCCAATTGAAAACTGCTCAATCAATAGACCAGGGAAGGCAAGTGCTGGGGCACACTGGGTCTGTGGAACCTGCAGAATTCTTAGGTGTCGGTGGGGCTGGGGCTGGGCCAAGAAAGGCAGCAGGACACAGAATTACCAAGCCTCCTGGCAGTCCTTGGGGAGGCAGCACAGAGATCCTCGATTACCCATCAAGGGCATATAGGACAGGAAGAGGGCTAGGACAGAAGTCTGAGGAACAGCTGCTGAAGCTGCACACAAAAGAGGAGCCAGCAAAGAACCAACAAAGAAAATGAACATGAGAAGAGGCAAACCAGGAAGGAGCACTATCCTTAAAGCAAGGGTGACCAGCTGTGTGAGTGCTGCAGAAAGATAGCAATTAATGGAAATGAAGCATCACACTGGGTGAAAAGGGGTGTGAAAGCAGGCCTCCTGGCCACTCATTTAAATCACTATCACAATACAAGAACACAGCTTCTAATTTTTTTACAACTTTACAAGGCATTTTACTAATCCAAGAACTTGTTTTTTCTGCGTGCAGGCTGAAAAGGTTCCCATTTGTTAAGAGGAAAAATTACAACTGCATCTGTTCAGAAAGATAGGTGGGACTGTGTGATGAGCTGGAGCCCATTCTTAGATCACTTTCTTTTAGTACGATTCACACTGGTGACCAAACAGTGCTACCTGGCACTCTTCCTCGGCAATCTCTGCTGAAAGATAGGCACAGACAAGTCTGGGCTTGTCCTCTCAAGCCATCTACTCCAGGCAACAGGTCCCAAGTGCAAAACCTATAACCCCTTTGAAAATAAAAATGAGCTGAAGAAATCTGGAAAACTAGATTGGTGGAAAGGTTAAGACGACAAACATAAGATTTCACAGCATGGACAAATGCCAGTGTGATACTGAACTAGGCTAGAGAGTAAAAAAGACAATTGGTTCAAGAAAGCCAAAAAAAAAAAAAGCTGCCCTGCCAGTATCAATACTTTCCTAATGGTTGAAATCAGCGTTTTTAAGATGTAGATAATGTTCATCATTGACAAGGTCCCAACTGAACACTGCGAATGAATTTTTATTTATTGAACCACATATGGAATGCAACAGGAAACATGTTTTACCTACTACATAATTCATTCAGAATGGGCTAACTGTGCAGTCTTATTTTTGGATCATTTACAACAGAAATAAAGATTCTTTTAAACCTCAGGCCTATGAGAAAACAATCTTAAAACTGTAAACTACTATTCTTCTTTTCGTATAAAAAGAAATGGAGACAGCATAAATTAAGTAAATCTACAGGGAAACCGAAAGCATCACTGAATTCTGCTGTGTCACCAAACCACATTTTATAGATTTTTTACATAGAAAAATTCAAAAGAAATAACTTATTTTTAAGAATTGAAGGTAAAGAGGCGCCTGGGTGGCTCAGTCGTTAAGCGTCTGCCTTGGGCTCAGGTCATAATCCCAGGGTCCTGGGATTGTGCCCCATGTCGGGCTCCCTGCTCAGCAGGGAGTCTGCTTCTCCCTCTCCCACTCCCCCTGCTTATGTTCCCTCTCTCACTCTCTCTCTCTGTCAAAAAAATAAATGAAATCTTAAAAAAAAAAAATGAAGGTAAAAATGGATGTGGCAGAAGCAGCTAAAGTGTGACAGGTACACTAGCCAGAGAGCTGAGTTTGGTATTAAGCATTCCTTCCTCTATTTCTCAGATCCCATCATTTATTTTTAATAAAGTTATAAAATAAATTATGAAAGTCCTCTGTTAACTTACACTTAAAATGATCACTGGAAATTGTAGTTATTTAGGACATGAAATCACAGCTCTAACAGTGGACAAACTAATATCACAGTTTGTTTCCTGACTTGACTACCTCAGCCTAGAGTATTCATGTGAATTCTTCTTGCAGATGATGGCAAAGAACCATATTAAATACCATGGCTACAGTAAAATGTGGGTAGAAAAGAGACAAAATAAAGCTTAGACATGTAATTGGCTTTCTGGTTTTATTGGTTAGAGGGAAGCTGGAGATAATCCAGAGACAGCTCTCTTGACCCCAAAGGAAAGGGGAAGTTAAGAAAAGGAACTATAGCAAACCCTCTCCAGCCAAACTGTAGTTGACCCACACTGAGTAGGTCATAGCAGTGTCCCTTCAATTGAAACTAGGGTGGTAAATAAGGTAGATCAGGGAGTTTAAGAAAAGAATTTAAATGACTTTTTGAAGACTTTGGACTATAAAACCAACAACCCTTCTTCAATCCATGTCATTCTCATTCTGTAAATCTAAATAAACATACACTGTTTTATAAACTTGTCCTATTATGCCCAAAATCCCCTATGTCCCTACAGAAACAAAATATTTAAAAGGCATAAAGTATTGCCCCAAATTGGACAAATTAAATGAACAGGTCACCACAGCTCTCTTTCCTAATTTTAAAAACACCGCTACAGGAGACTTAGATGAAATCATATGTATTTACTAACAATTATTTTTCATCTAAATAAAGGGCTCTTAATTTGCCAATCAACTTGCTTTGGTAGGAATAATCAGCCTAACATTTTCTACCCCAAATTATTCTTTAATTATGAGAAAATATTGCAGCAAAGATAAGTCTTTTAGACACACACATATCTACACAGGATTCTTGATTCTTCTTCCTGCTCACACCACTGTTTCTGTATAGAAAATGCTGGCCCTGACATTCCTTCTTCCTCTCTTGACCACTCAAGCAGTGAGTCTGAAAAATGACCCCATTTTCAGGGGCTCCCCAGCCTCAGAAGGGTCCCTTGAAAGCAATGAGAAAGAGGCAGAGGCCATATTTCTAGCTGCCTGTTCCCAACAGGGCCAAAGGGACCCTACTTCTCAGGTCCTGCAGCCACTACTCCTGGGGTTGGCCAGAGGGACTCTGGGGGCAGTGGGTGCCCTCAGGGCCAGTGTTCTTCCATTCTCAGCCTTCCTTTGCATCAGGAGCACGGAAATGTCTGTGTAAGGTTTGTGCAGGTAACAAGGAGAGCCCCAGGAGGAGTGCCTAATGGGAACTTGTAGTGTCAGAGATTACAAAACAAAGCCTCTGAGCTTGTTCACAGCTGATCACACTCAAGGACAAACAACACCTTATACTCTGAGTTTCGAAAACCTGCCTCACTGGAAAAACCAGGCTCATTATTGAGCTATTCACCTCCTGATACAATGGTACACATTTTAGTAGTTCATAAGTAAAATCCAAGGTGCTATTTGCTACCTCACATTTTTCTCCCTTCTTCTTTAATTATAAAAGCAATATATTTGATTTTGATAAATTTCTTCTTTTATAAAAGAAATTCTGTCCCAACACCTTTTGCTTTATTTTTATTTTTTTAGATTTTATTTATTTATTTATTTGAGCAAGAGAGAGACAGAGAGAGAGAGCACAAGCAGGGGCAGCAGCAGAGCGAGAGGTAGAAGTAGGCAGGGAGCTTGACACGGGGCTTGATCCCAGGGCCCTGAGATCATAACCTGAGCCGAAGGCAGACGCTTAACCGACTGAGCCACCCAGGCACTCCTCAACACCTTTTCCAATGATAACCTTTGTTTACTGGTTTTCTACAATTTATTTTATAATATTTACTAATACTTCCAAACTGTTATACAATGTGAAGAAAGCCTAAAAGCATTAGAGTTGCTCCAGAGCACTATCCTGAGTATTTATTATAGTTGATCATCAGCACAAGGAATAGTATATGGATTCCTTCTATTTCTCTTGAAATTGTATAAATAAAATATTCTTCAAGGAGTAATTCACTGTAGTCACTCTCTCTACAATTCCTAAGGACTAATACACTTTATTTCTTCTGGTCTTGTTTCTTTTGTCCGATTTTCCAAAAAGCACTTCAATAAGTAAAATTTTACAGACATTATTAAAACATCTTCAAGTGCAAAATACTGTTTTGTTCCTTCTAAAGAATAAAGCTTTACTATTTTAAATAAGAAAGCAAGAAATAATTAATTATAATGCTATAACAGGGTCAGACAGCTATGTCATTGGTGGCAGGATATATGTTGCTTAATAAAAGCTTGAATAAATGAATAAAAGAAATAAGAGTAGTAAGAGTAATGGTGGTTATAGTGGTACTTACTTTATATGTACATGTTAAGCTGAATGTCTACATTTTCTGGTCTTTTTTCTTTGTGTTATGTTTCAACACAAAATATAATTGAAGAAAAGGAAATATTCACATGGTAAAAAGGCATTTAAATAAAAATTTTGTTGCATCCCGAATTTTCCAAAGGTTTAAATTGTACTTTTATATTTCGTTGCCTGAATATAATATATACTAAGTAAATTGCCTCTTATTGGGCTTCAATAATAACCTTAAGAAATCTTCCAATTATAATGATTTTGCACAAAAGGAAAAACACTTAAAATATGGGCTATTCAGGGGGCCTTCTCACGGAGACTGCTTTCCCCTCTTCCACTCCCCCTGCTTGTGTTCCCTCTCTCGCTGTGTCTCTCTCTGTCAAATAAATAAACAAAATCTTTTTTTAAAAAAATATGGGCTATTCAGGCCAACAGGTACATGAAAAGATGTACACCATCACTAATTACTAGGGAAATGAAAATCAAAACCACAGTGAGATATCACCTCACACCTGTTCGAATGGCTAGCATTAAAAAGAAAAACAGTAACAAATGCTGGCAAGGATGTGGAGAAAAGGAAACCTTTGTACACTGTTGGTGGGGATGTAAATTGATATAACCACTGTGGAAAACAGTATGGAAGTTCCCCCCAAAAAATTAAAAATAGAGGGGCACCTGGGTGGCTCAGTTGGTTAAGTGTCTGTCTTCGGCTCAGGTCGTGATCTTGGGGTCCTGGGATCGAGCCACGCTTCAGGCTCCCTGCTCAACAGGGAGTCTGCTTCTCCCTTTCCCTCTGCCTCTGCCCCGACTCATTCTCTCTCCAATAAATAAATAAAACCTTTTTAAAAAATTAAAAATAGAAATACCATATGATCCAGCAATTCTACTTCTGGGTATTTATTCAAAGAAACTGAAAACACTAACTTGAAAAGGTATCTGCACTCCCATGTTCACAGCAGAACTTTTTACAATAGCGGAGATATGGAAACTACCTGAGTCCATCAATAGATGAATGGATGAAAAAAATGTGGTATGTGTATATGTATATATATATATACACATATACATATACATGCATACATACACAATAGAATATATATATATAAAATAATGGAACACTAATGGAATACTATTCAGCTATAAAAAGGAAATATCCTGCCATTTGTGACAACATGGAGGGACCCTGAGGGCATTACGCTAAATGAAATAAGTCAAAGAAAGAAAAATATTGTATGATCTCATTAATATGTGGAATCTAAAAAAAATAAAAACAAAACAAAAAACAAAAAATACCCAAATTCACAGCGAGAGATCAGATTTGTGGTTACCAGAGGTGGAAGGGAGTGAGCACACACGTGTGCACACATGCATGTGCATGCATCTGTGTGTGTGTGTGTGTGTGTGTGTGTGTGAGGGGAATTGGATGAAGATTATCAAAAGGTATAAACTTCCAGTTATAAGATATATACGTACTAGGGATGTAACCTACAAAAGTGACTACAGCTAATGCTAAAACAGTAAATCTTAATAGTTCTCATCATAAGAAAAAAATATTGTTTTTCTTTTTTATTTTTTTAAAGATTTTATTTCTTTATTTGACAGAGAGAGACACAGTGAGAGAGCGAACACAAGCAGGGGGAGTGGGAGAGGGAGAAGCAGGCTTCCCGGCTGAGCAGGGAGCCTGATGCGGGTCTCGATCCCAGGACCCTGGGATCTGACCTGAGCCTAAGGCAGACGCTTAACGACTCAGCCACCCAGGCGCCCCTCCTTTATTTTTTTTATATCTATATAAGATGATAGATGTTAACTGAACTTATTGTAGAGTAATTTTATGATATTTGTATGGCAAATATTTATGCTGTATACCTTAAACTTATACATTGCTTTTCTCAATGAAACTGGGGAAAAAATAGAAACAGGAAAAAACTGGGCTCTTCAAAATCTCAGTTAAACAAAATATAATTTTTCTGGCAAAAATTACTAAAGAACAAAACCTCTAATGTTTCATAAGTAGTTAGCCATCTTCCTTTGATAATCTGTCCTAGAACATAGAGGCTATAGGTACCCATTATAAATCTGAAGCTGTCTTCCATGGCCTGTCTAGTGTGTAGTGCCCACTCTCACCCTCTCACAAATCCTTTACTATGCCAACCTGCACCTATATTCTTTCTTTGCTTATCATCTACCCACTGAAATAGAAGTTCTATATGTGCAATGACCAGATCTTGCTTATTCATGGTGCACAGTGTCTGGTATACAGCAGTCCCTCAATAAGCACTTGTTGAATTAATAAATAAACAATTACCTGTCTAGCTCCTTATTTGTGACCCTCTCCTGCAAACCTCTATTTCCACCACGAGATTCTAAGCACCAGTAAAGCAGGAGTATGGGAAAAGAACATGGATTTCATATAACTAAAACCAAAACAGAAATATAGGCAAAGGGGCACCTGGGTGGCTTATCTGTCGGTTAAGCATCTACCTTCAGCTCAGGTTATGATCCCAGGGTCCTGGGATCGAACCCTGCATGGGGCTCCCTATTCTGCGGAAAGCCTGCTTCTCCTTCTCCCTCTGCCTTCCACTCCCCCTGCTTGTGCTTTCTCTGTCAAATAAATAAATAAAATCTTAAAAAAAAAAAAAAGAAAAGAAAGAAATACAGGCACAAAAAATTTTCCTCTGCATAAATGATGTACATGACAATTTTATAGAAAAAGACACTAAATATTACTTAGTTGTTTACCTTCTACAATACAACTTAAAGGAGAATCAATGTTTTCAATTAGCTAATTGAAGCGACCTTAAACACCCAAAAAAGCTCCCCAAAACAAAAAACCCCACCCCACATTGTTTGTTTAACAATAGGCAGTGAAAAACAGGATTTAAAAGAGTAGTGGTCCTGTCTCCCATTCCCAAATCAGCTCTCTTCATTTAACAAACAATTTCTGATTCTATTGACTAACAATAGAACATTCTGGGTACTTTTGTAATCTGGAAGGCATAGTGCAGTTCTGAAGGGTTCTGGAGATGATTGGTGACATGAAGAAGTGTGTAGGCACTGCCTCACTCAGTGCTTGGTGGGAAGGAGCATTCATTGGGAGCCATCACTTATATTATCTGCATCAATCTGAACTCCAGTCTCACCTATTTGCATCATCTCTGAAAAACTTTCAAGTCTGGTATCCAGAAATCCAAGAAGAAATAACAAATGGCAATTTTCCCCCTAAATTCAGAGACTGTTCTCTGGAGGAGAAAAGAACAACAAATAAAAACAAAAACCCCGTAAAAAAATAACAAAACCTTTGAAGGGGACATGTCTAATAAAATGTGACATTGGAAAAACAATAAGGAAGTGAATATAATTTTGTAAAAATCATGGTGGGAAAATTAAGGAAATAATTATTCTCAATGCAAAGAGACTACGAAATTAAAATAATAAGAGAAAAGAGAAAATAAGAACTCCTGAAATCTGAACATATTTACTTTAAACAGATACACTAATAGGGCACAGCTATCTAATAGAGTATGGCAGTTGAGTAACTCTGTGAATTTTAAGGAGACTCAGTACCTTGTCCAGGTGAACCAGCATGGGCATTCTACCAACTAACTGGGGAGAGGTTCCTGAGGGGCTGGCTAGTGGTGTAAGTGGAAAGCAAGGTTTCCCTGGTGGCAATATCAAGATGCTGTTGAGCAGTGTGGGAGAAAGGCACTACAGAAGTTATAATGTTTTGTGGCCTACACTTCACAAAATTTCAGCTGACTGTGACCCAGTGGCAAAAAAAAAATAATAATAATAATAAAAATGCTAATACAAAAGCTATTAAATACTAATACCAATATGAATAACTAAATTTATTCTTTGCTCTAATACTAATGTAAGCTCAAGACAACATATTTATTATGTTTGAAACACATACACATGCACAGAAAACCTACATCATTTTTACCTTCTCAAGCATATCAAAGGGTGTTCCAAAGTGAGAACTCACACACACATGCTTAGTGACCACTCTCAACATATTTGATAGCCACAAGTTGAGGAAAAAGAAAATTCAGAGAGAATTCTGCTTTGGACACCAGTAAATGCTACTGCACTTCACTGATTTTACTTGTTTTCTCCAACCCCACCCCACAATCTTTCTCAAATTTAGAGTGAAGTTTTCAGAACAAAAATCTCATAGTGAAAAATAATTTATCTGAAGAACTTTTTTTTTTTTCCACTTACCTTTTTTCCCCCCTACTCTCTTCCTAAGCAATACAAGGAGTTCACAGGTTTTGTCCATCCAAGAATATCCTTAACTATTTCTGGTTTAAAAAACTTAGATATCAAACATTGTGAATGTATTTGTCAAGCTCTTACTAAACACAGGTTGAACAAGGGATCGGGGCATTGACCTTGCTACACTCACATCTCCAGAACTCAGTCATGCCACAGGCATATATTCTCAGTGCCTGCCTGGATGTGCCTCCCAACAACCTACCTAGAACAAGATGGGCTATGATCATAAGCCACTGACAGTCTGATGCAAATCTGGTTCTGCTACCTGCCGGCCAGACACACGGGGCTGTGCCTGTCCATATTCTCTTCATCTTTAAATAGTATCCGAAGACCTAACTGGAAGGGTTATTGTTAGGATTAAATGGATTAACAAGCACTTGAAATGCTTTGGATATCACGTAATAAAAACTGGCCATCACAAAGCAGTGTTGGAAAACTGTTGCCTCTCAAAAAGGAAGAAGAAAAATAGAATGGTTCCTGAAGAGAAATCTAGGAAATATTTTTCTTCTGCTCTATAATCATCCATTCCCTATTCCACAGCCACATTTCAAAATGCATTTCTAAGGCATCACTTGGAAGGTGGGCGAGGGGTGGGGATGGGCAAAATAGACAAAGGGGAGTATGAAGTCCAGTTATAAAATAAGTAAGTCATGGAAATGAAAAGTACAGCACAGGGAACATAGTTAGTATAGTTAACAAAATAATGTAATAATATTGTATGGTGACAGACGGCAACTACACTTATGGTGAGCACTAAGTAATGTATAGAATTACCAAATCATTAGGTTGTACACCTGAAACTAATGTAACATATCTTAATTACACTTCAATAAATTTTAAGAAAATTCAGTCATGGCCTCCAGGCCTTGAGTGGTCAGGCCTCTGGCCCCCTCTTCTCTGCCTGTCAACTCACACACCCATCTACATTAGCATTTATGTGCAGCACACACACTTCTCTGTCTTTAAACGGCCAACCTCAGTCCCTCCTTAATGGTCACAAAAAAAAAAAAAAGAAAAAAGAAAAACAGCCAAGGAAATAGGCACACATTTAAAATTTATTCAAGTCTGAAGAACCTTGAGATATGTCTTTTTTACTGAAATGTACTCAAAGGTAGAAACAGGGAAAACAAAACTGATTATTAAATGGTATAAGTGGGAGTTATAAAATAGCCCAGAAAAGTAAGCTA
>NC_138372.1:96928611-96947833 GCF_054177405.1 Leptonychotes weddellii | reverse complement strand
AAAAAAAAAAAAAAAAAACAAAACTAGACATGCACTTACTATAACACCTGGTAATTTCTCCCCTGATCATTCATATCAGAAAAAGAAAAACCTATGTTCACTCAAAAAGTTGTACACTAATGTTCATAGCACCTTTATTTGTAATAGCCCAAATATGGAAATGATCAAAATGTCCCTCAGCATGTGCACAGTTAAATGAACTGGTACATTCATATCATGGACTACTACTCACCAATAAGAGGAAGTTGACTATTGATATACATACAAACTTGGATAAATCTTGAAGGAATTATGCTGAGTGAAAAAAAGCCAATCCCGAAAGGTTACACACCATATTATTCCATTTGTATAACATTTTTGAGATGACAAAACTACGGAAATGGTGAGATTAGCAGTTGTGAGGTGTTAGAGAGGAGGGTAGGAAAGAGGTGGCTGTGGCTGTAAAAGGGTAGCATGAGGAATTCTTGTGGTGATGGACTGTTCTGTATCCAGACTGTGGTGATGGGCACCTTAGTCTATACATGATAAAATTATATAAAATACACACACAAACTCACAAGTATACGTAAAACTGGTAAAATCTGAATAAGGTCAGTGAATTGTACCCTGGATTCATATCCTGGTTGTGCTATCATAATATAGTTAGGAAAGAGGTCATTGTTGGAGGAAAGCAGGCGAAGGGCACAGAAAATCATTCTGTATTGTTTCTTACAACTGCATGAGTTACATGTCAATCTACAGCTATCTCAAAATAAAAAGCTTTCAAAAAAGGCAGAAAGATGTGTTGGAGACAATCACTCAAACGTTTCAAATCAATAAGGAAGTGCACACCCCTCCGCATTATGGATTAATTAGATAATACTCTTCAAATGGGAACAAATGTAAGAAGAAGGGCCTCAAGTAAATAATTACAATTGACACATTAATTTTGTAAACCATTACTTCTCATGTCTGAAAGAAATAAAGATAGACTGAGTGAGATATGCTATACTTAATATCTAACCAAAAGCCAAGATGTGGTTCATAAAAGTACTACTAATTCCTAGATTTCTCAGTAAACCCTTTAGAAGAAGGGAAAGCCAAGCCCGATGTATTCACCTGTTCAGTCAAAATTAACCTAGGATGAACAATCCACTTCCGTGTGTGAGAAATAAAATGGAACTCTGACTGCAATACCTTGTAAACCCAAAGGTACATCCAAACCCTAAGGAAGAGGAGGAGAAGCTGATTTTGCAGAATAATGCAGTGTCTCTTTCTTTTCCCCATCTATTGAATGCTGACTCTGTCCTGCAGCTGTATGTGCTCCCATGAAGTATCAGATTTATTGTTAGCACAAGCTCAATAGTTGAGGTACTACTATTACACTCACTTATGACAGGGAAATTAAGAGGCTCAGAGAGTTTAGATTAATAATATAGATATCTTAATAAATCCATCATTAAATCTCAGCTATTTGCTAAATTTTCATTCTTGGGATTGGGGTTAGAAGGAACTACCTCTATTTAATATTAATACATTTTTCTTTTATTTACTCAGTTACTATAAATATGTAGAAATAAGAAATGTAAACTGAAAGAAAAAGTTTCTGCCAGGCCATAAAGTAAACAAAATAGTGAAATTTTCATCCTAATACATGTTTATAATAAGTTATATCAAAAGGAATGAGAAAAATGGCACGACGTATTACAAGACACCAAGAAGAGGATCTAATAGACCTGAAAAATAAGAAATTCATCTAAAAGAAAGGAAAAATAAAATCCAAATCTCAGTCGGTAGAGAACATGACTCTTGATCTCAGGGTTATCAGTTTGAGCCTCAGGTTGTGCATGGAACCTACTTAAAAAACAAAAGAAAGTAAAACCATTGGAGATGGGCACATTCATATACCAAAGTAATGGATTCATTTTTGACTCTGTGTTTTTGTTTCATTTTGCCTTTGTCCTTTATTCATGGTATAACTGATATACCCTCTATCCCCAAATTATAAGGGACAGTCCAAATAAACTATTTGGTGCTTCTGAGCCAAATAAAAGGTCGTATTTCTCCCCTTCATTTCAGGCACAAAGTCACACTTGTTTGACTTGATATTTTCATATTCCAACTTCCAGAAGATAACTGTCTCTAGTCTGTGCTTGACAATTTGGTCAATTCACTGTAATGAGAAACCTGGACAACAATGTAGAATGACTTCTAGTATATATTAACATGAATAATTAAGAAGACAGTCTGCCACCTCCCTATCAAAATCATAAGATTTTAGGGTATCCTACACAAGATTCATGATTTATAACCTTCAAATTTATGTCCTAGACTCCTTAAAATAGTGCTGTCTCAAGAACGTGATATGGACCTTCACACTGAAAGACTACTTTTTCCCCAAACAAAATCACATTTTATCAGTATTTCTAATTTTGCTGGTTCCTTAATCACTTGCCTTCTTAAATCCTTCCTCCAGCCCAAACAGATCATCTAATGAAGGCCCACACAGATTGGTGAATAAGAACATGGACTACAGAGATAACCTCAAACCTGGGCTTACTCATCTATACCATATATTCATTCGATCTACAGCTTTTTTCTTTTTTTAATTTATTTATCTGAGAGAGGGGGAGAGAGAGAGGGAGAAAGAGAGGGAGAACGAGCAGGGGGAGCAGCAGCCTCCCTGCTGAGTAGGAACTCCAATGTGGGGCTCGATCCCAGGACCCTGGGATCATGACCTGAGCGGAAGGCAGGTACTTAACCAACTGAGCCACCCAGGTGCCCTGACCTACAGCTTTTTCATCTGGAAAATAAGGAAAGCAAATTGAATCTTAGAGCATTATTTTGCATACTAAATGATTTAATATGTAGTAAGCCCTCAGCATTATACCTACCATACAGTAAACCTTCAAATGTGATACAACAATGACAAGGACAATGTTGAAGGAGGAAAGAAGAAGCTATTTTTCTCCAATTATTATTAGGAATTTGTGGTCCAAATTAAAGTTTGTCCAGCTCTTCCTCTCATCTTGATGATATTTACAATATTGCAAGGCTATAAAGTCAACAAAATTCAGGACAGATACCATACTGGACACATAAAGTCCAATCTGGGGTATTTGTTTATTCCTTAATGTAATATCAAGAGCAAATTGGTAGAGGAGTGAAAAAATTATTTTTATGAGCCAGAAAGTGATCCCACTGAAAGAGCATGACACTGGCAGTCAGGTGGCTAGGGTTCTAGCCCTGTTTCTTCCGTTAATCTGAATAATCAGAGTAAGTCATTTCCCTCTTCTAGGCCACATACTCTCTCCATCCCCCCAAAAGGAGCTGATACTATAAGATTTTTAAGAACCCTCAAGAATTAACATTCTACCTTTTTGTTAGGGAAAGGAAAAAAGGCTGTGGCATGAACACTAATGTAGCATATAGATGGCACTTCCAATGTTCAGCCTTTTAAGTGTACAGTGGCCAGACTCCAAGGAAAAGCTAAGTATCCCAGTTACTGTTTGCCATCCTCTTCTTGTCCTCCGTTCTTCCCATCTTGTTTTTACCATTTTGTGGCTTATGACCCCATCCCAACCTCTCAATATAAAGCTAGTCTATATCACTAAGAAATAAAAGTTGCCGTACTGAAATTTAATAACTTAAATATTTATATCCACTCAAAAAGAAATCCAAGCTTACTATTCTCTTATATGATTACTTCAAAGGAAGGGAGGCAAAAGCAGAACAGGAACAAAGAGAAATAGATGGCAAAGCCTTGTTTTTCTGGTTCAAGCAGAACAAAAGAAATTTTAAATGCATAGAATCCCAAACTAAATTGAAAATGACACAAAGCTAAACAGAACTAGTTAGAGGTGGAGGTGAATAGATTATAGGAGAAAGTGATCTCTCAAGGACATTCATATTTGAGAGGTTAAGTATGTATATATAAGTATTTATAAATAGGAGAACATGAAAGATCACTAAAATGAGATAATATATTATTAAACCATAAATGGTACTTGTTAATTTTTATTAAATAAGTCTTAATAGAAAAAGATCACAAGTTAATCATAGGGCTAGTATAGTGCTATTTATTATATTCTACTTCAACACTGATTAGTTCCAGGATGGATACATGTCTCAGCAGATCAATGAAAATCACTTCAGAATTTCTGGTAAAATACTGAAAAAGAAAGCCTTATTTTTATCGGACTTGTAGCTGTGAGTTACCACATGGAAAAGACCTAACAACCTTTTCAGACCAATATACCTGAAGCATGAAATATTCTCCCTGTGGCTTTCAATTATAAGCACTATTAAATTCTTTTTTGTGCTTAAGCCAGAGTATTACTGACTTCCCTGAGTAATACAACTTGTCAACCTTTATATATGCTTGGCTTTCTGACTAATCAAATGAGTTGTAAAGATGATTATTTAATATAATCCTTGTTTTAAAAAAATGACGATACAAAGTAATAAATGTAACAACAGGCTGATCCATAGCACCGTGTAACAAAAAAAAGTATTCTTGGGTCATCCTGATATGTATTATAATACTCTAATACAAGAATGTGAAAGAGAAAAGACAGTTGCTAAAAGATAGCTGGAAAGGATTTTATTTTATTTTATATTTTATTTTATTTTTTTATTTTATATTTTATTTTTTATTTATTTTATTTTATTTATTTTTTATTTTATTTTATTTTTATTTTATTTTATTAAGATTTATATATTTGAGAGAGAGAGACAAACAAATGAGTGGAGAAGAGGGAGAGAATATCCAAGCAGACTCCTGCTGAGCATGGAGTCCTATGTGGGACTTGATCTCATGACCCATAAGATCAGGACCTGAGACAAAACCAAGAGTCAGGCACTTAAGTGACTGAGCCACCCAGGCACCCCTATTTTATTTTTAAGATTTTAAAATTTTAAGTAATCTCTACACCTAACCTGGGGCTCAAACTCACAACTCTGAGATCAAGAGTCAGATGCTCCATCAACTGAGATACCCAGGTGCCAGCTGAGAAGTATTTTAAAGATAATAAATGAGATCAGACTTAAAAAAAGTCTTCCAGAGAAATGTGCACGAGTTGACAACATACTAGTTCAGTATTCTACCTAGCACTCTTGTTCTATTTTGCATGCTAACATTTGCCAAAATAACCTGTGAGCCATTCCAAGGATCCCCCTGGAGAGAAAACTATTAATAGATTTGGAATAGACACCATGTTCACCCACTTCTTCCCCACCTCCTGATGGAGAGACCACTCAGGAAGAAACCATGAAAAAGAACACAGTCTCACAGGAAAGGAAGCTTTTCTAGGTATATGAAATATTTTTAAGATCAAACAGTTTGTTAAGAAACAAGAGTTTCCAGTCACTTGCTTGTAGTAGCAACTTTCAAACTACATCTTGCAACTCATTAGAAGGAACCTACATCAATTTAGTGAGACTAGGATTATGGTAAAATAAAAGAGAATGAAGAGTATATCAAACCTAGTAAGGTTAGTGCTGTTTATAAAATGTTTGTTTCAGGGGTGTGCGTGTGTGTGTGTGTTTGTGTGTGTGTGTGCATGTAAGTCATGTGTGCACTGGGAGAAGATATAAGATGTATTTCTTACTAGGGGTCGCAGTCACAAAAGTCTGAAAGCTACTGGCTTTCAGATACAGCAAAAGATACAACAAAAGAAAGGCCTAATACAGAACCCTCCAAGTAAGATCAATAATAAGTCTTCTATTGAACTGTGAGAAGTTCTATGGGGAGGGATCAGTAGACCTTGTAAGAACGGACTCATCTTTCAGAAAAATTTCTGAGACCTAAAGGACACCTGGAGAAAAAGAAAACATCATGAAAATAGTAATGATCAAATAAAATACTTTCAATTGTCACATTCTTTACCCACAGTCTCAGATGTCAGTGCAGGCCTTACCTGAAAGTGTCTTTTGGTAAGAAACACACTGATGTCTCCACAAAGAAATGGCAGATCTCTCTCGATTCTGCAGGCCATTTAGTCTTTCTGCTAGCCCGCCTCTGTTTAATGAATTATAATGTATTAAGTTAGTTAAAAGAAACGCTTCAAAATAGTTGGAACATTTATATTTTATACTCTCCAACCAGAGACAAATAGATAAAACATACAAATCCTAACTTATTTGGCATTACATCGTCTTCCTAGAGGCCCAATCCTCCTAGATCTGTAATCTTTTTAAAGATTTCTTGGAAGCTCAGTTTCTGGATTCTTAGAAATACAAGCTACTTTCAGATCGATTTGACTTCCTTTCTATTCTTTCCTAGTTTATTTATCCCATAAACATATACGGATCACTTCTTTCCTGTTCTACCTAGCAAAGTGCTAGATGCCAGGAATGCAAAGAAGGCAATGAGCCATGCCATGGGGGAGCCTCACAATCTGACAAAACATATAAATTAAAGTGTGGTCAGAATTGTAGTCAAGAATAAAACCTGCAAATTGCTGATAGGCAGAACATTAAATAAGAAAATTTGGGTATGGGCTTATTATTTGGACCACAGAGACAACTGAGTATTAATCACAAGCACACAGCAAGGATACCAACATTATAAAAATAAAAAACACTTCCATGTATGGCAAGAAGATGATTCATAAAAATGGACATACTTCATAAAAACCCTTCCCCATCAATGAATAATATATATATTATACCATTATATATTACTACACTAATATATCAATTATATTATTATAATATTTATATATTATATATAATATACATTATATATTATAATTACATATTATATAATTACATTGTTATATATTATATGATATAATAAATATAATAAGTATATTTTATATTAACATAATACAATGCTTATATTAACATATTAAATCATATATAATATGTATATTCATTTATATATGAACATATATAAATATTTTTGATTCAGTAAACTACCTAGGGTCAGAGAAGTCAGCAGCTCCTAACCATCTGTGCTCTCAAGAAAAGTCAGGTTCAGTTGTTAACCACCATATGACCACATGCTACATAATTTATCAATATATTATCTCATACAATTATGTAGCAGCTCACTGATCGTTTCAGTACACAGATAACGTACTGAAGATAGATAAAAGAGATCATTTTATTCTAATAATATACCTTTATAAAGAAAGAACAAATATCAATAATTACCAAATAGATGAAAAAACCAGAGCTTAGAGAGAGGTTAAGGAAATTCTCCAGTATTACATAACTAGCCAGATGATGAAATAAGTTGTTGAAACCAGAAAAGACTTATCATAATGCCCAGCATTTAAACCTTCAAGAAATAGTCATTGGTGTTACAGATTTTGTTATGATTTTTACTTGCACCTTATGCTCTTTCCACTGAAATGACTATTTTTATACATATTATGTATATTATCGTACTACCTACTTTGTTTTTCTTTTTCTTTTTTTTTTTTTAAAGATTTTATTTATTTTTTAACAGAGAGAGAAACAGCGAGAGAGGGAACACAAGCAGGGAGAGTGGGAGAGGGAGAAGCAGGCTTCCCGCCGAGCAGGGAGCCCGATGTGGGACTCGATCCCAGGACCCTGGGATCATGACCTGAGCCGAAGGCAGACGCTTAACGACTGAGCCACCCAGGCGCCCCCCTACTTTGTTTTTCTATAGACACTTGTTTTCCAATGGCACTATTATTTCTAAATGTGTAGTATATAAATATATATATATAATTCTCATAATCACAAATATGCCAAAGAACCTCTACTTTATAAAAATGTCTATCTCTACTTAATATATGTGTAAGCTCCGCTTCATAGCCTTCTGTTTACAGAAAGTAACTCATTTATACTCCTTCTCTAAACAACATTATAAAAGTAGGTACTATTGTCATCTTCATTTTACACATGATAAACTGAGGCACTGAGAAATTAAACACCTATGCAAGGTGAGGCATGTAGTAAGTGGCACACCTGGATGCACACCCAGGCAGTCTGGCTCCAGAGTTCATAAGCTTAGCTTCAATGATATATCAACTGCCTCTTAGAGAGTACTACTTAAAAAGAAACTCATAATAAATACAGAAAAAAAGCAAAACACTGTATTTTTTGTACAATGATCTAGACAGTTATTTGTCAAATGTTGGTTTTTCAATCCTATGACTGCGAAGAAAAGAAAAAAGAAAAAATGCAATCTGAAAGCAGTATATGGTTAAGGCCACATCCCCAAGTAAACTGTAGAATCTCCCAAGTAAACTGTAGGAATTATAAGATGAAAAGTCAAAAGATAGAGTAAAAATAAATGCAGAACAGTTCTCTGCATGTGGGAATATCTAGAGCCATAAGATAGAATCAGCATTTGAGCTTGCTTTTAGTTATTAGGAACTGTACTGGTGCTTCACAGAATATCTCTGTTCGAATCTGCCCAGAGAAATTCTCATCATATGCAACAAAACTTAGGAATGGAAACACCATGACTTCCATTCAACAATCATAATTCTAGTAAAAACCTGTACCACATTATTTTTTTTAAGATTTTATTTATTAATTAGAGAGAGAGAGAGTGCAAGCGAGAGAGCACAAGCAGGGGGAGCAGCAGAGGGAGAGGGAGAAGCCAACTCCCCACTGAACAGGGAGCCTGACCTGGGGCTCGGTCTCAGGAAAGGCAACTGCTTAACTGACTGAGCCACTCAGGCACCCCCACACCACATTATTTAAAAAAAAAAAAAGTCATGCAGGCAGTTCAATAAGGCTCTGTTTGTATACATACAAATTAACTTTTTTTTTTAAGTTCCACTGAAGTATAATTGACAGATATACTAAGATATTTAAAGTGTATATTGTGGTGATTTGATATAAATTGTGAAAGGATTCCTCCCATCTAGTTAATTAACAAACCCATTACCACACATATTTAACTTTTGTGTGTGTGTATGAGAATATTAAAGCTCTACTCTCTTAGCAAATTTCAGTTGTACAATACAATGTTAACAATATTAGTCACTGTGTTTTACTTTTTCTTTTTACACTAATGCCAGATTTTTTTGTTGTTGTTCTTCAATCTGAAAACTATTATAGGTTATCAAAGCTCAAAGGTAGTAGGTATTACTGTATTTTACTTTAAATCCTCAGAACTTATTCATCTTTTACTTTAAATCCTCAGAACTTGTTCATCTTATACCTGGTACCCTTTTACCACATTCTCCATATATACACAACTGGCACTGGCAACCACTTTCTTACTCTCTGTTTCTATGAGTTTGACTTCTTTTTTGTTTTTAGATTCCACTTAATAAGTGATACCATGCAAGTACTTATCTTTCTCTGTCTGGCTTATTTCACTTTGCATAATGCCCTGAAGGTCCACCTATGTTGTCACAAATGGCAGGACTCCCAGCTTTCTCATGACTGTATAATATTCATGTGTGTGTGTGTGTGTGTGTGTGTGTGCGTGCACGCGTGCACATCACATCTTCTTATCCATTTATCCACCAGCTGAGATTAGGTTGTTTCCACATATTAACTATTCTGAATAATGCTATGATAAACATGGGAGTGCAAATATTTCTTTGATATCCTGTTTTCACTTCTTATAGGTTTACTCCTGAACAGTGAACTGGTAGATCATAAGATAGTTCTATATTTAATTTTTTTCTTAAGAAATCGCCATACTGTTTTCCATAGTGGCTGTACCAATTTACATTCCCACCAACAGTGCACATGGTTTCTCTTATCTTCACATCCCCACCAGTACTTGTTATTTCATCTTTTTTCCCCCCTAAAGATTTATTTATTTATTTTACAGAGAGAGAGAGAGTGCGCACATGCACGGGAGCAGTGGGAGGAGCAGAGGGAGAAGAGCAGACTCCCAATGAGCGCAGAGCCCAAGACAGGGCTTGATCTCATGACCCTGAGATCATGACCTGAACTGAAATCAAGAGTCAGTTGCTCAACAGACTGAGACACCCAGGCTCCCACATCTCTTATCTTTTGATGATAATCAATCTAACAGGTATGATTGAGATCTCTGAATTTTGTCTTACATTACCTTGATGATTAGTGATGTAGAGCACCTCTTTCATGTACCTGTTGGCCATTTGTATGTCTTCTTGGATAAGTATCTATTCAGTTACTCTGTCCTTTTTTAATTGGATTGTTTGTTTTCTTTGCTGAGTTGTAGGTGTTCATTATGGATTTTGGATATCAATCTTTTAATAGATGTATAATTTGCAAATATTTCCTCCCTTTCAGAAGAATGCCTTTTTCATTGTGTTAATGGTTTTCTTTTTTGGTGTAGAAGCTTTTCAGTTTGGTGTAGTCCCACTTGTTTATTTTTGCTTTGATTTCTTTTGCTTTTGGCATCAAATCCAAAAAATCATTGCCAAGATCTATGTCAAGGAACTTACCCCCAAGTCGTCATCTAAGAGTTTTATGGTTTGGGGTCTTAAATTCAAATCTTTAATACATTTTGAGTCAATTTTTGTGTATTGTATAAGATCATAGTCTAGTTTCATTCTTTTGCATGTGGCTGTCCAGTTTTCCCAGCACCATTTATTGAAGAGACTGTCCTTTCCCCATTGTATATTCTTGGCTCCTTTGTCACAAAGAAATTGACCATATATGCATAGGTTTATTTCCAGACTTTCCATTATGTTCCATTGAAATATGTCTATTTTTATACCAGTACCATACTGTTTTGATTGCTACTGCTTTGTGATATAGATTGAAATCAGGAAATGTGATGCCTCCAGCTTTGTTCTTCTTTCTCCAGATGGTGTTGGCTCTTTAAAGTCTTTTGTGGATCCATGCAAATTTTAAGATTGTTCTATCCCTGTGAAAAATGCAGTTGGAATGTTGATAGGGGTTGCACCGAATCTGTAGATTGCTTTGGGCAGTATTAACATACTAACAATATTAATTCTCCCAATCTATGAACACATTTATTTTTTACTTCCTTGATTTCTTTCATCAGTGTCTTATACTTTTGAGTGTACAGTACTTTTACCTCTTGGGTGAAATTTCTTCCTATGTATATGAGCGAGGGGAGGGGCAGAGGGAGAAGGGGAAGGAGAAGCCAACTCCCTGCTGAGCGGTGAGCCTGACCCAAGGTTCAATCCCAGGACCTTGAGATCATGACCTGAGCTGGTCAGATGCTTCACCAACTGAGCCACGTGGGTGCCCCTCTTCCTAGGTATTTTAATATTTTGATGCAATTATAAATGGGATTATTTTCTTAATTTCTCTCCTGGATAGTGTATAGAAATACAACTGATTTCTGTGTATTGATTTTGTATCCTGAAACCACTGAATTCATTTACTAGTTCTAACAGTTTATTGCTGGAGTCTTTAGGGTTTTCTACATATAATATCATGTCATCTGTAAATAGAGACAGTTTTATTTTTAACTCTGAAATTTAAATGCCTTTTATTTCTTTTTCTTGCCTAACTGCTTTGGCTAGGACTTCTAGTAATCTGTTGAATAAAAGTGACAAGAGTGGGCATCATTGTCTTGTTCCTCATCTTAGGAGTATCATGTCTGTTGTAGGCTTATTATATGTGCCTTTTTATGTTGAGGTACTTTCTATACTCAAATCATTGGCATTTTTTCTTATGAATTGATGTTGACATTTGTCAAAAGCATTTTCTGCATCTATTGAGATACTCATATGATTTTTCTCCTTCATTTTGTTAATGTGGTATATATATCATGTTGATTGATTTGTGTATGTTGAACCATTCTTGCATCCTTGGAATCAATCCCAATTGATCATGGTGTATGAACCTTTTTTCAATTTGGTTTACTAAAACTTTGTTGGGGATTTTTGTGTCGATGTTGAACAGAGATATTAGTCTGTAATCTTCTTGTGGTGTCTTTCTCTGATGTTAGTATCAGAATAATGCTGGCCTTGTAAAATGACTTTGGAAACATTCCCTCCTCTTTTATTTTTTAAAAGACTTTGAGAAGGATTAGGTAGAATTTGCTAGTGAAGGCATTTGTTTCTGAACTTTTCTTTGTTGGGAGGTTTTTGATTACTGATTCAATATCCTTACAAGTAATTGATCTGTTCAGATTTTCTATTTCTTCCTGCTTCAGTCTTGATAGGCTATATGTTTCTGGGATTTATCTATTTCTCTTAGGTTGTCCAATTTGTCAGTGTATAATTGTTCACAGTAGTTTCTCATGACCCTTTGTATTTCTGTGGTATCAGCTGTAATGCCTCCTCTTGCATATCTAATTTTATTCATTTGAGTCTTTTTTCATTTCTTGGTATGTCTAGATAAAGATTTATCTATTTTTTAATCTTTTCCAAAAACCGTCTTAGTTTCATTGATAGTTTCTATTGTCATTTTAGTCTCTATATCATACACTTCCACCATGATTTTGATTATTTCCTTCCTTCTACTAACTTTGGGCTTAATTTGTTTTTTTATGATTCTTTGAGGTATAAAGTTACTTGTTTACTTCAGGTCTTTTTTTTTTCTCTTACTAAAGGCATTTTTAAAAATTTTTAAATTTAAATTCAATTAGCCAACTTAAAGTACATCATTAGTTTCAGATGTAGTGTTCAATAATTCATCAGTTGTGTATAACACCTAGTGATCATCACATCAGATGCCCTCCTTAATACCCATCACCTAATTACCCCATCCCCCTCCAGCAACCCTCCCTTCCAGCAACCCTCAGTTTGTTTCCTATAGTTAAGAGTCTCTCATGGTTTGTCTCCCTCTCTGATGACTTCCCATACCCCCCTTCCTCTATTACCTCTGTGCTGTTTCTTATATTCCACATATGAGTGAACCATATAATTGTCTTTCTCTGATTGACTTATTTTGCTCAGCATTATACTCTCCACTTCCATCCATGTTGATGTAAATGGTAAGTATTCATTCATTCTGATGGCTGAGTAATATTCCATTGTACATATATACCACATCTTCTCTTTATCCATTCATCTGTCAATGGACATCTTGGCTCTTTCCACAGTTTAGCTATTGTGGACATTGTTGCTATGAACACTGGGGTGCAGGTGCCCCTTCGGATCACTACATTTGTATCTTTGGGGGTAAATACCCAGTAGGGAAATTGCTGGGTCGTAGGGTAGCTCTATTTTTAATTTCATGAGAAACCTCCATACTGTTTTCCCAAGTGACTGCACCAGTTTGCGTTCCCACCAACAGTGTAAGAGGGTTCCTCTTTCTCTACATACTCGCCAACATTTGTTGTTTCCTGTCTTGTTAATTTTAGCCATTCTGACTGGTGTAAGGTGGTATTTCATTGTGGTTTTGACTTGTATTTCCCTGCTGCTGAGTGATGTGGAGCATTTTTTCATGTGTCTGTTGGTCATTTGTATGTCTTCTTTGGAGAAATGTCTGTTCATGTCTTCTGACCATTTCCTGACTGGATTATTTGTTTTGGGGGTTTTGAGTTTGAGAAGTTCTTTATAGATCTTGGATACTAGCCCTTTATCTGATATGTCATTTGCAAATATCTTCTCCCATTAATATAAGCATTTATCTCTATGAACTTCCCTCTTAGAACTGCTTTTGTTGCATCCCATTAGTTCTGGTATATTGTATTTCTATTTCTTTGGAATTGAGATTTTTTTTATTTCTCTTGTGATTTCTTTGACCCACTGGAGCATGTTTTTTAATCTCCATGTACTTGTGAATTTTCCAGTTTTCTTCCTATAATTGATTTCTAGTTTCAAACCATTGTGGTCAGAAAAGATGGCTATGATTTCAATCTTCTATGTTGTTAAAACTTGTTTTGTGGTCTAACATACGATCTAGCCTGAAAAATGTTCCAGGTGCTCTTGAGAAGAATGTGTACTTTGCTGTTCTTAGATGTATTGTCCTATAAATGTCTGTTAAGTCCATCTGATGTAATGTCTCTAAGTCAAATGTTTCCTTAATGATTTTATCTGGATGATCTAGCTATAGTTGAAAGTGGGGTGCTGTAGTCCCCTAATATTATTGTATTTCTGCCTTCTTTCATATCTGTTAAATTTCCTTCATATATTTAGGTGCTCCAATGTTAGGTACATAAGCATTTATAATTGTTCTATCCTCTTGATGAACTGATACCCTTGTGATTACATAATGATCATGTTTTTATTAGAGTTTGTGGCTCAAAGTCTGTTCTGTCTGATATAAGTATAGCAACCCCTTTGGGTTTCAATTTTCACAGAATATGGTTTTCTATTCTTTCACTTTCAGTCTATGTGCTCCTTTAAGGAATGAATGAGTTTCTTAGAGGCAGCATATAGTTGGGTCTTATTCTTTTAATCATTCAGCCACTCTATGTCCTTTGATTGGAGAATTTAATCCCTTTATATTTATAAGTAATTGCTGAAAGATAAGGACTTACTATTGCCATTTTCTTAATTGTTTTTTGCCTTTTTGTAATACATTTGTTCTTTTCTTCCTTTCTTTGTCTCTTCCATATTAATTTCATGATTTCCTATAATAGTCTGTATTGATTCCTTTCCCTTTATCTATTACAGTTTTTTTTAATAAGATTTTATTTATTTATTTGAGAGAGAAAGAGCACAGAGGAAGAGTGAGAAGGAGAAGTAGACTCTGCACTGAGCAGAGACCCCAATGTGGGGCTTGATCCCAGGACCCTGAGATCAAGACCCGAGCTGAAGGTAGACACTTAACCAACTGAGCCACCCAGGCACTGCCTGTTACAGGTTTTTACTTCGCAGTTACTATGAGGCTTAAGACATCTTATAACAGTCTATTTTAACCTATAACAACTTAAATTCAAATGCAGACTAGAGCTCTATATATTTGTTCTCCCCTGTTACAATGTTTTTGATGTCACAAGTTACATCTTTTTATCTTGTTTAGCCATTAACAAAATTTTTGTATAGATTTTTTAATACTTTTGTTTTTTAATCTTCATACTATAAGTGATTTACCCACCACCATTACATCATTAGAATATTCTGAAATTAACTACATATTTACATTTACCGATGAGATTATACTTTCATGTTTTCCTGTTACTCTTTAGTGTCCTTTTGTTTCAGCTTGAACAAGTCCCTTTAACATTTCTTGCAACACTAGACTAGTGTTGATGAACTCCTTTAGCTTTTGCTGTTGTGTAAAACTCTTAATTTCTCTTTCAGTTCAGAAGGACAACTTTGCTGGGTAGTGTATTTTTGGTTGGCAGCTTTTTTTCTTTTAGCACACTGAATGTATCATGCCACTCCCTACCTGACTGCCAAGTTTCTGCTAAAAAATCCACTGACTAAAAATTCATGGGGGGTTACCTTGTACATAACAAGGTAAATTTTCTCTTGCTGCTTTAAAAATTCTCTTCTTGGGATGTCTGGATTGCTCAGTTGGTTAAGCGTCTGCCTTTGGCTCAGGTCATGATCCCAGGGTCCTGGAATCAAGTCCCACATTGGGCTCCTTGCTCAGCAGGGAGCCTGCTTCTCCCTCTGCCTGCCGTTCCCCCTGCCTGTGCTCTCTCTCTCTAATAAATAAATAAAATCTTAAAAAAAAAAATAAAAATTCTCTTAACTTTTCATAATTTAATTATGTTTCTTGGTGTGGGTCTCTTGAATTCATCTTATTATAACTCTGTGGACTTCTTGAAACTAGATGCCCATTTCTTTCCCCAGATTAGGGAAGTTTTTAGCCATTGTTTCTTCAATAAGCTTTCTGCTCCTTTCTGTCTCTCTTCTTCTGGGATAACTATATTGCAAATATTCATCCACTTGATGGTATCCTTTACGTCCCTTAAGGTATCTCTGGTCTTTTCCATTTTTTTTTTCTCTTTTTGTTTCTGTGTTTGGATGAATTCCACTGCCCAATCTTTGAGTTCACTGATCTTTTCTTCTAGCTGATCTAGTCTTTTGAATTTTTCTGTAGTTACTGTATTCTTTTCAGGTCTGTGGTTTCTGTTTGGTATATTCTTTTATTTTCTATCTCCTAAAATTCTCACTTTGTTCATGCATTATTCTCCTGACCATGGTAAACATCTTTATGACTATTATTTTGCACCCTTTGTCAGACAAATCACTTATCTCCATTTCATTAAGGTCTGTTTCTGGAGTTTTTCCTTGTTCTTTTTTTGGAACATGTTCCTGTTTCTTCATTATCCTTGATTCTCTGTTTTGGTTTCTATGCATTACATTAAACAGCCACTCTTCCAGTCTTTATAGAGTGGTCTTGTGTAGGAGATGAACCTTATTGTTCAGCCTGCCCTGAGCTCTTAGTTGTCTCTTTGTGGAAGTCAAAACTCCCTTTTTTTTCTTAGTAGCTCCCAGTAGTTGTGGGTGCCAATACCTGTCAGTGTGCCAAAGGGTAGGATCTCAGTCAGCACTAGATATAAGCTGACTGAAAGCTGAACCCTTAGTCAGCAGCTTTTAAAGTATGCAAGCAGACTTCTTTCAGGGAAAGACTAGGAGCTGGGCATTTATCTCTGCTCCCTCTGTTCTGAGTCCTCAAGGGATAGCCAGGTAAGAACTGCTTCCTTGTTTGCTACAGACCCGTGGGACCCACAAACCACAAATCCCCCTAGTCATCAGAGCCAGGAGATCAAGAGATGTACCCTCTGGGAGACAGTAAAGATCTACAGGGTGCACGGAGAAGTCATCTGCTGACCTCCCTGATCTCTGGGGAGGATGACAGTCAGTACCTAGGTGTGTGCTAAATTAGAAGCCTGATCCTCGGTCACAGGCTGGGTGAACATGAAGTGTGGTCAGAGACCAGAGAGACAGGAGTGATGGACTGCTATTCCCTGAGGGCTCACTGAGGAGTGGCGCCCTGAGCTTTTGGCTCCTCCAGGACCAGAGATTGGGAGGCCACCATTTTCACTCTCCTCCTCCAAAGCTGTAAGGAAAGCTTTCATGGAACAAAAGCTACTGAGAGAAAACCCGAGCAGATTACTCAGCCTGGCCCCTGGCAAGGGTGGTGCAATTCCACCTCGGGCAAAGACATTTGAGAATCACTGCAACAGGCCCCTCCCCCAGAAGATCAGCAAGAACATCCAGCCAAGACCAAATTTACTGATTAATGAGAACGGCAAAACCCAAGCGCTGGGGGAATACAGCACATAGAATTCATGGCTTTTTTCCCCCTGATTCTTTAGTCTTTCAAAGTTAATTTTTAAAATTTTCTTTATCTTTTCCTTTTCTATTTTTTTTAGTTGAATTTTTCTTCTTTCCTTTTTCAGCCAACATTGTATCAATTTCCTTTTTTAAAATCTTTTTTAATTTTCATTTTTACAGTCATTCTATCCCTTCGTTGTATTTAACCTTATTTTTTATATACATATATGTTCTTTTTTCTTTAAAACTTTGGGATACAGTTTCTTCTAACAGACCAAAATATATCCTAAATCTAGTGTATGACTTTGTCCTAGTCTCCCGTCTAATCACAGTCTCTCCTTTTTTTGTTTTTAAATTTTTTTTCATTCTTTTTTTCAACCAACTTATCAATTCCTTTTTTAAAATCTTTTTTGGGCTCCTGGGTGGCTCAGTTGGTTAAGCCACTGCCTTCAGCTCAGGTCATTATCCCAGAGTCCTGGGATCAAGTCCCACATCGGGCTCCCTGCTAAGCAGGGAGTCTGCTTCTCCCTCTGACACTCTCCCCTCTCATGCTCTCTCTCTCTCTCAAATAAATAAATAAAATCTTAAAAAAAATAGATAAAATCTTTTTAAATTTTCATCTTTACAGTCATATTCCATCCCTTCATCATATTTACCCTTTGTATATATATATAAGTTTTTCTTTCTTTAAAATTTTGGGAGGCAATTTCTTCTAACAGACCAAAATACACCCAAAATCTAGTGTGTGGCTCTGTTCTATTCACCAGCCTGATCACATTCTTTTCTTTTTTTTTTTTTTCCTTTATTTTTCCCCCCAGTTTCAGGTCTCTTCTGATTTATTTAGTGTATATTTTTCTGAGGTCATCGTTACCCTATTAGCATTTTGTTCTCTCATTCACCTATTCTTCTCTGGACAAAATGACAGGACGGAAAAACTCACCTCAGAAAAAAGAACAAGAGACAGTACTGACTGCCAGGGAACTAATCAATATGGACATTAGTAAGATGTCGGAACTAGAGTTCAGAATGACAATTATAAAGATACTAGCTGGGCTTGAAAAAAGCACAGAAGATACTAGAGAATCACTTTCTGGAGAAATAAAAAAACTAAAAATCTAACTATGTTGAAATCAAAAAGGTTATTAACGAGGTGCAATAAAAAATGGACGCTCTAACCGCTTAAGATAAATGAGGCAGAAGAGAGAATTAGTGACATAGAAGACCAAATGATGGAGAATAAGGAAGCTGAGAAAAAAAGAGATAAACAACTACTGGATCACAAGGGGAGAAGACAAGTGATACCATAAGAAAAAACAATATTAGAAATGTTCTGTACTCAGAAAACTACAGAATACTCATGAAAGAAATTGAGGAAGACACGAAGAAATGGAAAAATGTTCCATCTTCATGGATTGGAAGAACAAAGATTGTGAAAATGTCCCCACTACTTAGAGCAATCTATACATTTAATGCAATCCCTATCAAAATACCATCAACTTTTTTCAAAGAAATGGAGCAAATAATCTTAAAATTTGTATGGAACCAGAAAAGACCACGCATAGCCAGAGGAATGTTGCAAAAGAAAAGCAAAGCTGGTGGCATCACAATTTCGGACTTCCAGCACTATTACAAAGCTGTCATCTTCAAGACAGTATGGTACTGGCACAAAACAGACACATAGATCAATGAAACAGAATAGAGAGCCCAGAAATGGACCCTCAACTCTATGGTCAACTAATCCTTGACAAACCAGGAAAGAATGTCCAATGGAAAAAAGATAGTCTCTTCAACAAATGGTGTTGGGAAAATTGGACAGCCACATGCAGAAGAATGAAACTGGACCATTTCCTTACACCACACACAAAAATAGACTCCAAATCATTGAAAGACCTCAATGTGAGACAGGAGTCCATCAAAATCCTAAAGGAGAACACAGGCCCCAACCTCTTCCACCTCAGCCACAGCAACTTCTTCCTAGAAACATCAAAAAAGGCAAGGGAAGCAAGGGCAAAAATGAACTATTGGACTTTCATTAAGATTAAAAGCTTTTGCACAGCAAAGGAAACAGTCAACAAAACCAAAAGACAACCGACAGAATGGGAGAAGATATTTGCAAATGACATATCAGATAAAGGGCTATTATCTAAAGTCTGTAAAGAACTTATCAAACTCAACATGCAGAGAATAAATAATCCAATCAAGAAATGGGCAGA
>NC_138372.1:96915189-96928111 GCF_054177405.1 Leptonychotes weddellii | reverse complement strand
ACACACACACACACACACACACACACACTGGAATATTATGTAGCCATCAAAAAAAAAATGAAATCTTGCCATTTGCAATGACATGGATGAAACTAGAGGGTATTATGCTAAGCCAAGTAACTCAGAGAAAGACAAGTACCATATGATCTCACTGATATGAGGAATTTGAGAAACAGACAGAGGATCATAGGGGAAGGGAGGGAAAAATGAAACAAGAAGAAACCAGAGAGGGAGACAGACCATAGAGACTCTTAATCTCAGGAAACAAACTGAGGATTGTTGGAGTGCAAGGGATTGGGAGGAATGGGGTGGCTGGGTGATGGACATTGGGGAGGGTATGTGCTATGGTGAGTGCTGTGAATTGTGTAAGACTGATGAATCACAGACCTGTACCCCTGAAACAAATAATACATTATATGTTAATTAAAAAAAAATAATAAAAGCAGGTGGCTCAGTTGTTAAGTGTCTGCCTTCGGCTCAGGTCATAATCCCGGGGTCCTGGGATTGAGCCCCGCATTGGGCTCACCACTCTGCGGGAAGCCTGCTTCTCCCACTCCCCCTGCTTCTGTTCCCTCTCTTGCTGTGTCTCTCTCTGTCAAATAAATAAATAAATAAATAAAGCCAAGCTTCTCAAAAAACAAACAAAAAAACCAAAAAAGGCAACAATTCTTTTAATCACTGCTCTATTCATTCTAGTTAAGGAAAATCTATTACTTACACCTGTTTTTTTGTGCATGTGTTTTGTTTTGTTTTGTTTTGTTTTCCTTAGCAGCAGTTTATTTCTCAGGTACTCTGTTGTCCTTCTATGACAAAAGTTGGTTATCTTTTATTGTGAGGATTATAGGGCATCAGTATTCTCAGCATTTGCATAAGAGTTCACTTCAACAAACCAAATATTTAATGCAAAACTTTCTTTGATCATTATTAGACAACTAGCTAAGAGATTTTCCTCTCTAAATGCATGATGCTCTAGTGCTTTCATTACAAAGCAGCCTATGAATCAAAATGTTACCTTTTTCCCTGCTTCAGAAGGAGGTCAACAAACTGCCATCATGGGCAATCATAAGCTTTTCTAGTCAGTTTAGCAAAGCTGGCTCCTATTGTCAAGGGTCTTCCAGTTCGAAAGCCTGAGACTGACAACCCTAATCACATCGAACTCATTTTTAATATTTAAACACATTAACATTAAAGGAATGGCCACAAAACAGACATCCCTTATTTAGTTATCATTTAGAAATCACAAGAAAACAATCATTTGCATATTGCTGGAGTTGCTTCAATCATCAGCAAAAACTCTTATGTCCTCAACTTCTTTGAATGTTCCTTTCATCTTACTCTTCCCCTGAGGACAACCTGGCAATGACCTTAAACTGCAGCTGCCCTCCCTTCCCTCCTTTCTACCCAATGAACATGGAGGGCCAGGAAGAGACAGTCTTGCTCCTCACAAAGGCTTTCAGTTCCCTTATACTTCAATTGTGAAGCACAGAAAGAGAGGAAGAGTCCACCCCTACCCAGAGGCAGGCACCTTCAGGGCTGTCCCACCCATCCTTTGGAGCCTTGGGCTTTAGGCTACCGTTCTTGTTGATTTCAGTGCCTACCAGGCTTCTAATACCTTAACTTCCCCATTCCATGAAGTCCTCCCCCACCTCACCTCAGCCACTCATCTGCCCCATTCATTCTCTACGTCTTTAAGTTACAAACTGCTTCCCTCCACTAATTCAATTCTGAGCACCCATCATTCTTACCTGTCTAGTTTATTAACTCTAGTTTCAGCACTTTAAAGGTGTTTGACCAACCTCTTCCCAATCTAGAATAGGCTGGTCCTACCCCCCATCTCCACACCCTGCCTGTTACTATTTCTGATCTTACCTGGTCTAGATTTCATGGTCCAATATTACAATCACTACATGGAACTTTTTTTTTTTTAAAGATTTTATTTATTTATTTGAGAGAGAGAGTGAGAGAGAGAAAGAGCACAAGAGGGGGGAGCGGGAGAGGGAGAAGCAGACTCCCCGCCGAGCAGGGAGCCCAATGCGGGACTCGATCCCGGGACTCCAGGATCATGACCTGAGCCGAAAGCAGTCGCTTAACCAACTGAGCCACCCAGGCACCCACTACATGGAACTTTTATTGACTACTTTCATTGTAATCAATTACTGGACAATCTCAAGCTCTGCCTGTTCCACATTTGCAGCCCCACAATTCAATCCATATTGACTGATCTCAAACTCAAAATGACAACTCTCCAGAGAACCTTATCTTGCCAGACAATCCTAATATACATCCCTTGTCCACTGACTCCCCCACTACAGGACTATGTCATCTACTCTCTATCTTCATTCCTCCAATGCCATCTCCTTGTCGTTACTCTAAGCTAATGAAGATACTTTCCATTTCACTGACAAAATGGAAGTGATCAGAAAGAACTTGAGTTCCCACTGCCATATATAGCTACCAGCAACCTGCACCTGAGGACGCTCTGCCCTCCCATCTGTTCACGGATGTCTATGTTCCTGACCTGGCATACCCCTCCATTTGCACACTCCTGTCACCAAATCAGACACAATACCAATAGTTATCCTTTCTTTCCCCTACTGAGTACCTTCCCCATCAATATACAACATGTGCTGTAATTCCCACCCATAAAAAAAAAAATCTCAATCTCCACATTCCTTCTAGTTAACAACCAGTTCTCTACACCTCTTATAGCAAACTCCACCAAAGAATTTTCTATTCATGCTGTCTTCAGTTTCTCTTTTTCCATTCTCACTTAAACCCACAGCAACCTGGCTTAGCCTAACCATACCAATGAGAAAGCCCCACATTCCTTGACTTCCACAGTGCAACCCAGCAGCATCCATCACAGTTGGTTGCCCTTTTTCCTTCTCAAAGACATCTTTACCTGACTTCCAGGACACCACACTCTCTTAGATTCAATTCCTCCCACAGCAGCTTCTTCCTCTGGGCCCCAACCACTGCAGAATGCCTATGGCTCAGGCCTCACAGACAGATATTCCTTTTAATCTGCATTTGATCTCCTGCAAACTGACCTTGCTGGTGCTTTAAAACCATCTGGACATAGGAGCCTACATCTAGCACCAGCAATGTCAATGAGGTTCAGACCCATATCCTATTCAGGTATATAATGTACAAATGAACATGGTCAAAAGCCTCATGATTTCTTTCATCTATTTCTTATAGTTTTCAGGGTAGAGCTCTTTCATCTCCTTGGTTAAATTTATTCCTATTTTATTGTTTTTGATGCTTGTAAATAAGACCATCTTTTTAATTTATTTTTCTGTTAATCTGTTGCTAGTGTATATACAGATCTGCCACTGATTTTTGTATGTTAACTTCATATTCAGCAACTTTACTGAATTCATTGATTAGATCTAAAAGTTTTTCAAATGGAGTCTTTAGGATTTTCTCTATATATAGAATCATGATGAAAAAACTGCAGATAACACAAATACATGGAAAGATATCCAATGTTCATGGATTGGAAGAATTAATATTGTTAAAATGTCCCCAACTATCCAAAGCAATCTATAGATTCAATGCAATCCCTATCAAGATTTCAATGGCATTTTCACAGAAATAGAAAAAGCACTTCTAAAATGTGTATGGAACCACAAGAACCCCAAATAGCCAAAGCAATCCTGAGGAAGTACAACGAAGCGGGAGACATCACACTGATTTCAAGCTATATGATAAAGCTACAGCAACCAAAACAGTATGGTATTGGCATAAAAACAGACAAATAGACCAAAGGAACGGAATTAAAGCCCAGAAATAAACCCATGTATAAAGAGTCAACTAAAATTTGATAAGGGGACCAAGAATACCCAATAGAGAAAAGACAGTCTCTTCAATAAATGGTGCTGAGAAAACTGGATATTTACATATAAAAGAATGAAACTAGACTCCTATTCTTACACTACTCACAAAAATTAACTCAAAGTGGATTAAAAACTTAACCCATAAAACCACAAAACTCCCAGAAGAAAATATAGGAAAAAAGCTCCTTGACATGGGTCTTAGCAATAATTTTTTGGATGACACTTAAACCACAAGGAATAAAATGAACAAGTGGGACTACATCAAACTAAAAAGCTTCTGCACAGCAAAAGAAATAATCAACAAAATGAAAGGGCAGGCTACAGAATAAGAGAAAATATTTGCAAATCACATACTTGATAAGGAGTTAATATACAAAATATATAAAGAATTTATACAACTCAATAGCAAAAAAAAAACAATTTTAAAAATCGGCAAAGACCTGAATAGACATTTTTCTAAAGAAGATATTTAAATGACCAACAGGTACAGGAAAAGGTGTTCAACGTCACTAATCATTAGGAAAATACAAATCACCACAATGAGACATTACCTCACACTTGTTGGAATGATTATCATCAAAAAGGCAAGAGATAACAAATTCTTGTTAAGATACAAAGAAAAAAAAAACTCTTGGGCACTGTTGGTGTAAATGTAAGTCGGTGCAGCCACTATGGAAAACAGTACAGAGGTTCCTCAAAAAATTAAAAATAGAACTACTATATGATCCAGCACTTCCACTGCTGGGTATATATCTGAAGGAAATAAATCACTATTTTGAAGAGGTATCTGCATCCCCATGTTCACTGCAGCATTATTTACAATAGCCAAAAAATGGAAACAATCTGAGAGTCCACTGACAGATGAATGAATATAGAAAATGTGGTACATATACACACACACACACACACTGCCTGGATTATTATTCAGCCACAAAAAAGAAGGAACTCCTGTCATTTGTGACAACATGGGTGGACCCTGAGGGCATTATGCTAAGTAAAATAAGACAGAGAAAGATACATACTGTATGATCTTACTTGTATGTGGAATCTAAAAACAAAACAAAAATAAAAACAAAAAAACCCCATCACAAACTCATAGACAAAAAGATCAGATCTGTGGTGACCACAGGTGGCAGTGGGGGACAGAACTGGAAGAAGGTGCTCAAAGAGTACAAATTTCCAGTTATAAGATAAATAAGTATTGGACATGTAATGTACAACATGAGGACTATGGTTAACACCGCTGTATGGTATATTTGAAAGCTGCTGAGAGAATAGATCCTAAAAGAGCTTATCACAAGGAAAAAAACATTTTTTCTTTTTTTGGGGGGGGATCTATATGAGGTGATGATGTTAACTAAACTTACAGTGGTCATAATTTCAGAATATACGTAAATCAAGTCATTACACTATACACCTTAAACAGCGCTGTATATCATTTATATTTTCCTAAGACTGAAAGAAAAAAGAACACAGTAAATGTAAAAAGAGATTATTACTACTAAAAATGCAGACCAAATTTCCACTTTTAAAAACTAATGGGGTAGGTGGGTGACACAATATGACCAACTGATAGAACTGAACACACAAAATAGAAACCTTCATACCAAACCTTCTTGCCAAACACACCTGTACACATATAAAAGAATTCAATGCCAAACAGCAAAAGTAGTGGGAAAAAAAATCCAATTTTTGTTTGAAAATATAGAAGCAAAACAGTATTAAAAACTCAGACCCCAGTAAATAAACTGTAGAAAGAATGTATATGGTCAATTTACAATAAAGTAAAAGGCTAACAATTCCCTCCCTCAAAATAGTAATAATAATAATAATAAGGCCTCATGATTTTCTCACCAAGAAAAACCAAACCAACCAACCAACCAACCAAAAAGAAAAACCAAATAAAACAAAACCATCTGATCCCCTACACCACCCTCTTGCCTCACCTTAGGCAATGTCAGCTCCATGAAATGCCCTTTGCCATACCTCTTAGCTAGTCTTGACCCCTATTTTTATCTGATTTCTTTTCATAAAGTTTATCTTCTTTTGACATTACTTCTACTTTACTTCTTGGGTCCTCATCACACACTCCCCTACACAGTCAGGGCTGTAGTTGCTATGTCTCCAGGATATGCAACGGTGCCCAGCACATAGTAGGCCCTCACTAGGGTTGGGGACATGGTTTTCTGTAATTGCGTGGCATCAACTTCAACAAGGACATTCAAATCCCTCTAACTGTCTTCCTTTCCTGTTCTTTCCAGAAACTAATATAAACCACCACCATTCTCTTTTGATGCTTGAAATTTCTCTGCTTTGGGCATACAGCCTTCTGAGTTATTTTATGTTAACATATACATATGGTGAATAGGCATGAACTGATCCACCATGCTACATCCATCCCACTAGACTCTGACATCTTTATGCTTGTCCCTCTACTCCTACACTTAAGATGGGCCTCTCCTCTCCTGATCCCCCTCCCCTACTTCCTTCCCTGGACACTGATAGAGCAATTATCCCTAACCACTGTGTCTCCGCTGGGTCCTCCTCATCATTCTCTAAATAGGCCTCATCTTTCCTCTGGTGACTCTCTGGACCTGAGGTCCCTTTCAAGCCACTAGCAGCTAATCTCCACATCTGACTTCTCGCCTGAAATCCTAGTCCTAGCAGAAGAATCACAGCACTGTCCCTACTCTTTGTCTTGGACACTCCTTGAGTCATGGGTCCCTGGCTTCCTCCCCTGCTAGTTCACTAACATTGCCATTGAGTTCTCAGTATACACTGTACCTGCCCGCCTCTTGATGTAAACATTTCCTAAACAGATCTAAACCTGTGTTTTTCCTTGCCACATTTACTCTTTCTACTGAAACTCCTTTTTCCTTGAAACTCTACTAAGTTTGCTTTTATGGCACTGCTTCCCACAAGTTCTCACTTTCATTGAAATTTTGTTTTCTTTGTTTTGTTCTAATTTCAAACACAAAGAAACCATGTATTACACAGGGTTGGGACATGGCTCTTGGAAGGCATACCCCTATCCCCTTCACATGTCCTGCTTGACCCCCATGGCCTGGCCCTTATGGTTATTCATATACATACCAACCAGTTTCCTATCTGGGTGTCTTTGCTCTCTCATACATCTTTGCATTTGCAAGTGTTCCCTTGGACAATCTCTGTAACCATATTTGTAAAAATAACCTGAATATATTTATTTCTATTTCCCTCTTTATAATATAACTTATTCAAAAACAGGAATAGTCATTTACTTGTCTTAACTGTCTAAGTATCTGGAATACTGATGCTCAATAAAATTTGATAAACCCAAATAACCAATCCCACTAAGGATTAATCATGTAAGCTGTTATGACTGAAACAGTGAATGCTTGACTTGGATAAACGGTTCCCTAAATCATCTCCAGAAATTAGAACTTCTATAATTGCTTATCGAAGTTACAATTCTATTCTGTCAATTTTCTTCCCCAAGTAAACAAGTTTAAGTATTTTTAAATTAATATTTCAGGTATTTGGATTTTAAAGAAAGATAACAACTTAAAAAAAAAAAAAGGATTTAAAAAAAAAAGGTGTAATTTCACCTTAGAAGCTTCTTGTTTGCTGATGTGTCTGGAATCCTGGGAAAAGTCTGTTTCTGGGGTGTGTACAAAATGGTCTCTGCAGATTTCACCCTCTGCTTTATCAGTTTCTCCATCATCTGTCTATCATCAGATCCAAAATCCATGTGGTATTTGGGAGAGGATTCTGAATCAATGAACAAGACATTCTCTGAGTCATCTTCCTTTTCACTATCTGATGAATATTCCAAAATTTCTGTAGAACTCTGAAAGATATTAAAAGAAAGGCAGTTACTTCGGCTCTGGTCGTGGTCCTGGAGTGCCAGGATCGAGTCCTGCATTGGGCTCCCTGCTCAGCGGGGAGTCTGCTTCTTCCTCTGACCTCTCGTGCTCTGTCTCTCATTCTCTCTCTCTCAGATAAAATCTTTAAAAAAAGGGGCGCCTGGGTGGCTCAGTTGGTTAAGCGACTGCCTTCGGCTCAGGTCATGATCCTGGAGTCCCGGGATCGAGTCCCGCATCGGGCTCCCTGCTCAGCGGGGAGTCTGCTTCTCCCTCTGACCCTCCTCCCTCTCATGCTCTCTGTCTCTCATTCTCTCTCTCTCAAATAAATAAATAAAATCTTTAAAAAAAAAATATTAAAAAAAAAAAAAAGAAAGGCAGTTAAATTTGGAGACTCTTTATTCAAGTCCATATTTACATATGCCTTTATTCCATTTTCTCCTGGTTATATTCATTGAAATAACTTTGTAAATAGTTATTTATAGGTTAAACTTTTATTTCGAAATTACTATCAACAGGTCCTATTTAAGAATACGAGTCATTGCCTCTTTTTCCTAACATTTCCTAAAATGTTTCTTTCTCCTACTCAAATTTCTAATTCAAAAATTTTTTTGAAAAGTGGATTATAAAACAGAGATCATATCATATAGTGAATCCTGGACAGGAGAATCAAAATTTTTTCTGTAATGTCTTCTGTTTTTACTTAGACACACACTAAAATATTTAAATGTGGTAGGTATTTTATTTTCCCATCACTTGGTTTTGCAAGTCAGTCCCATTTTGTTCTAACATCAGCAACAATTTATCCTTCAACATTCTAATTTTCCAGTGTATTAGTAAGCTCTTCTAATTTAATACCTTTATAAAAATTTAAATTTATTAAATGAAAACAGTACATTTAGTTGAAATGGATCTTCTGTACCCACTCAATTTGTAGGGTAGGCACGGGGTCCTTCATGAGGAGCCCTGTTTATTTTGATGGATCAACATGGACTATGTCCCTGGCACTGTAGCAGACACTTGGTTTAAGAGAGGATACATGTGTATGAGGGTTACTGTTGGTTAAATCGGTGTGCGTGTGAACTAGTATGTGAGTGTGCATGGTAGCACTAGAGTTTTCATCATTTGCTAATCTAATCGTAAGACCAAAAGTTTACTACATGTGGCCTTTTCTGAGGATTTTATAGTCAAATCCTTTTTAAGAGCTTAAAAAGGACATCACTCATTCCCACATCTCCAAAAAACTGCCTGGGTAGTCACCTGTTACTAGGCACATTTAAAATAAGAAAAAGTAAATGAAAAAAACTTCTCAAATAGCGTAGTTCCACTATACTTTTCACAATCTCAGTTGTATACTTAAATTACTGCAGGTAGCTGATAACCCATTAATAAGCACTAGACTCACATGTTTTCCCCACAGCACAAATTCTGAATAAATATTAATAGGCCACAAAAAGAACCAAAGCAGTTTAGACTAAAAATTAACTTGCTTGACACTAAAAATTTGCATACATTGAGAATTCCAAATTCAATTCATCTTTTTGTTATGAAATTAGTGCCCTGAAGTTTTACACTTCATCCTAAAGCAGGGTTTCTCAACCTCAGCACAATTGTCATTTGGGCTGGATAATGTGGTGGGAAGTCTCTTATGCATTGTAGGGTTGTTTAGCAGCAGACCTAGCTCCTACCCACTAGAGAATAGCAGCATGATCGCACCAGTCATAACTATCAAAAATGTCTCAAGACATTGCTAATGTCCCCTGGGAGACAAAATCACCCCTAAGTATGAACCACTGTCCGAGAAAAATGTCAGCAAATAACCAACCACATTTGGCCTGTGCTGGAGACTCACATCCAGAAGTGAAGGGGACATAGCACTTCATGGGGATGGAGAGGTCAGAGTGAAACGCATTAGTACCCCCTTTGCTATGGGGATACATTTCAAGACCCTCAGTAGATGCCTGAAACTACAGATAGTACTGTATCCTATACAGACTATGTTTTTTCATATACATACATACCAGTAATAAAACTTAATGTCTAAATTAGGCACAGTAAGAGATTAACAATAATGTAATAAAATAGAATTATATTGTAATAAAATTTATGTGAATGTGGTTTTCTCTCAAACTCTTACTGTACTATATACTCACCCTTCTTCTTGTGATGATAAAATGCCTATTTGATGAGGTGAAGTGAGATAAATGATGTAGGCACATGACGTAGTGTTAGGCTACTAATGACCTTCTGATGATAAGTCAGAAGGAGGATCATCTGGTTCCAGACTGTGGTTGACCCCAGGTAACAAACCATGGAAAGTAAAACCACAGATAAGGAGGATAACTATAGTTACAAAACAATGTGTTAGAAGTACTGTAACTGAACTATTGCTCAGGCTCCATGGGGAACATGTAAGAGGAACAAAAAAATCCAAATGGGGCACAGGGAGAAGGGAAGAAGAACTGCCACCTAAAGCTGAATGCTAAGTGTAAGTTAATTAGACAGAAAGAAGAGCAAGTACATTCCAGGGAAAAGGAACAGGAGGAACATGAATATGAGGCCAGAGAGAACGGAGCACGTGCAGGAAAATCTACAAGTAGCAGCCAAGAGAGGTTGTATGAGGACCTTGAAAACCATAGCAGGGCATTTGGCTTTATTCTGAGGCAGTGGGGGAATCACTGGCAGTTTCCACAAGGGCTAACAAAATCAGATGTTAATATGGAATGATCATCCAAACCACATTCTGAACAACAGACTCTAATATGGAAGACAGAAGGTATCAAAGACTGCCAATAGGAAAGGAGCTGGCTAGAGGTTCTTCATAATCGAAGCAGAACACAAAGAGGATGTGAGTGGGAGTAAGAATAGGAGAGGTACACTTGAAAGAAAATGAGGGAAGAGATGTAACCACACTTGAAGATTCTCACATGTGAGAAAGGAGAGTGAAGACATATTCAAAGAAAACCCTAAGCATCTGTTTGGGCAACCAGAGAAGTGTGCTCACCTAGAAAGGGAATTCAGAAAATAATCTGTAGAGGAATAGTTGCCAATATACATTTGGTTTTGATATGTTAATGTTCTGATGCTTATGGAATAGCTGAGATAAAAGTGGCCAATAGGTAGTAGCTTTATGGGTCTGGAGTTTTAATAAAGTGATACGGGATAGAGATATAACTTCAGGAATCATCAAAACAGAAACTGTGCATTAAAGTATGTGAGGTAGAAAAGACTGTTCCTCTAAATTCTATGAAAGTGAGAAAAGAAGATCCAGGCTGGAACCGTGGGAATATGATCACCATTTAAGCTGTATTCAGGTGAGAGAAGACAGAAGTTTCAGATTTGAGAAAAAAAGAGATTGCACAGTTTTAAGAAAACTACGAGACCTTGGAAATAGTGTGCTATAAAGAATAAATGATGCAAAATGGTCCAGCCACTTTGGAAGACAGTTGGCAGTTTCTTACTAAACTAAATATACTCTTAAAATAGAATCCAGCAATCATACTCCTTGGTATTTACTGAAAGGAGGTGAAAAGATGTTCACATAAACACCTGCACACAGATGTTTAGATCAATTACTCATAACTGCCAAAACATGGAAGCAACCAAATTGTCTTTCATTAAATGAATTAATAAACTGTGGTACATTCACACAACGGAATAGTATTTGGCACTATAGAGAAGTGAGCTATCAATCCATGAAAAGACATGGAAGAACCATAAGTGCATAGGACTAAGTGAAAGAAGCCAAACAAAAAAGAATACGTACTGTATGATTCCAACTATATTACGTTCTGGAAAAAACAAAACTATGGAGACAACAAAAAGATCAGTGATTGCCAGCAATTATGGGGCGAAGATGAATAGGCAGAGTACTCTTGGACAGTGAAAATACTGTGTATGATATAATGATGAATATATGTTATTATGCATTTGTACAAACCCACAGAATGGACAACACCAAGAGTAAACCTTAACATATACTATGGACTTTGGATGATTATGACACGCCAATGCAAATTCATCAATTGTAACAAATGTACAATTCTGGTAAGTGATGCTGATAATGGGGGAGGCTATAGATGTGTCACGGCAAGGGGTATATGGCAAGTCTCTAGATCTTCCTCTCAACTTTACTATAAACCTAAAACTGCTCTAAAAACATATTAAAAAAAAAACCCCAAATAGCAATAAATGGAAGGAGAGGTGAAAATAGGAGACCTGATAATTCTTTCAGAAAGCTTGGAAATGCATATTTTAATTTCTTTCAAAAATAGAAAAGACAACATAAAAAGACACATTTGCTCAGCTATGAACAATTCATATGACAAAGTTGAAGATAAAATCATGAAAATAAAAGTGTACTCCAGACTCGAGTGTATCTTCCAACCACAACCATGAGGTTTAAATGAATTTCCTCAGGAAGAATTTTTTTTAATGATTTTATTTATTTATTTGACAGAGAGAGAGAGAGACAGTAAGAGAGAGAACACAGGCAGGGGGAGTGGGAGAGGGAGAAACAGGATCCCCACCCAGCAGGGAGCCTGATGCAGGGCTCGATCCCAGGACCTTGGGATCATGACCTGAGCCGAAGGCAGACTCTTAAAGACTCAGCCACGCAGGTGCCCCATCAAGGAAGAATTTAATAGCATTAAGATGGGTAAGATTTAGGGGAGGGTGAGTGCTGTGAATTGTATAAGACTGTTGAATCACAGACCTGTACCTCTGAAACAAAAATACATTATATGTTAAAAAAAAAAAATGTCTATCACCCAGGCACCCCATCCCTCCCACCCCCCACCACTCCAGCAACCCTCAGTTTGTTTCCTGAGATTAAAAATTCCTCATATCAGTGAGATCATATATGTCTTTCTCTGATTGACTTATTTCGCTTAGCATAATACCCTCTAGTTCCATGCACGTCATTGCAAATGGCAAGCTTTTTTTGATGGCTGCATAATATTCCATTGTGTGTGTGTGCATGTGTGTGTGTGTGTACCACCTCTTCTTTATCCATTCATCTGTTGATGGACATCTTGGCTCGTTCCATAGTTTGGCTATTGTGGACATTGCTGCTATAAACATCGGGGTGCACGTACCCCTTCATATCACATTTGTATCTTTGGGGTAAATACCCAGTAGTGCAATTGCTGGGTCGTAGGGTAGCTCTATCTTCAACTTCTTTAGAAACCTCCATACTGTTTTCCAGAGTGGCTACACCAGCTTGCATTCCAACCAACAGTG
>NC_138372.1:96906234-96915089 GCF_054177405.1 Leptonychotes weddellii | reverse complement strand
TTTCATGTGTCTGTTGGCCATTTCGATGTCTTCTTTGGAAAAAGGTCTGTTCATGTCTTCTGCCCATTTCTTGATTGGATCATTTGTTCTTTGGGTGTTGAGTTTCATCAGTTCTTTATAGATTTTGGATACTAGACCTTTATCTGATGTGTCATTTGCAAATATCTTCTCCCATTCTGTCGGTTGTCTTTTGGTTTTGTTGACTGTTTCTTTTGCTGTGCAAAAGCTTTTTATCTTGATGAAGTCCCAATAGTTCATTTTTGCCCTTGCTTCCCTTGCCTTTGGCAATGTTTCTAGGAAGAAGTTGCTGCGGCTGAGGTCGAAGAGGCTGCTGCCTGTGTTCTCCTCTAGGATTTTGATGGATTCGTGTCTCACATTTAGGTCTTTCATACATGGATACATCTTTATCCATTTATCAGTCATTTTAGCCATTCTGACAGGTGTGAAGTGATAGGTCATTGTAGTTTTGCTTGTATTTCCCTGATGATGAATGATGTTGAGCATCTTTTCATGTGTCTGTTGGTCATCTTGATGTCTTCTTTGGAGAAATGTCTGTTCATGTCTTCTGCCCATTTTATAACTGGATTGTTTTGGAGTACTGAGTTTTATAAGCTCTTTATATATTTTGGATACTAATCCTTTATCGGTTATTGTCATTTGCAAATACCTTCTCCCATTCCACAGGTTGTCTTTTAGTTTAACTGATCATTTTCTTTGCTATGCAAAAGCTTTTATTTTAATTAAATCCAAAAGTTATTTTTTTCTTTGTTTACCTGGCCTCAGGAGACATATCTAGAAAAAAGTTGCTACAGCCCATGTCAAGGAGGTTAGTACTTGTGTTTTCTTCTAGGATTTATATGATTTCAGGTCTCACACTAAAGTCTTTAATCCATTTTGAATTTATTTTTGTGTATGGTGTAAGAAGTGGTCTAGTTTCATTTTTTTACACATACCTATTCAATTTTCCCAACACCGTTTGTTAAAGACGACTTTTTCCCATTGGATAGTCTTTCCTGATTTGTCGAAGATTAATTGACCAAATAGCTAAGAGTTCATTTCTGGGTTCTCTATTCTGTTCCATTGATCTGCTGTGTTCATTTTTGTGCCAGTATGATACTGTTTTGAATACTACAGCTTTGTAATATAACTTGAAATCCAAAATTGTGATGCCTCCAGGTTTGTTTCTCTTTTTTCAAGATTGCATTGGCTATTGGATCTTTTGTGGTTCCATAAAACTTTTAGAATTATTTGTCCTAATTCTATAAAAAATGCTGTTGGTATTTTGATAGGGATTGCATTAAATGTATAGATTGCTTTAGGTAGTATAGAAATTTTAAGAATATTTGTTCTTCCAATCCAGGAACACTGAATGTTTTTCCATTTCTTTTGTGTCATCTTCAATTTCTTTCATCAATGTTTCATAGTTTTCAGAGTACAGGACCAGTCTTTCATCTCTTCGGTTAGGTTTATTCTTAGGTATCATATTATGTTTGGTGAAATTATAAATGGGATAGTTTTCTTAATTTCTCTTTCAATATTGGTGTACAGAAATGCAACAAATTTCTGTGCATTTATTTTTATCCTGCAACTTTACTGAATTTGTGTATCAGTTCTAGTCATTTTTTGGTGGAGTCTTTTGGGCTTTCTACATAGAATATCATGTTATTAGCAAACAGTGGAAGTTTGACTTCTTCCTTGCCAATTTGGATGCCTTTTATTTCTTTTTGTTGTCTGATTGCTGTGGCTAGGACTTCTGGTACTATGTTGAATAAGAGTGGATATCCTTGTCTTGTTCCTGACCTTAGAGGAAAAGCTCTGTTTTTCCCCATTAATGATGATGTTAGCTGTGGGTTTTTCATATATAGCTATTATTATGTTGAGGTATGATTCCCTCTATATGTATATTGCTGAGGGTTTTTATCATGAATCGTTGTACTTTGTCAATGTTTTTTCTGCATCTATTGAAATGATCATATGTTTCTTATCCCTTCTCTTATTCATGTGATGTATCCCGTTGATTTACGAATATTGAATAAATCCCTCTTGATTGAGGTGAATGATTTTTTTTAATGTATTGGATTCTGTTTGCTAGTATTTTGTTGAGAATTTTTGCATCTGTGTTCATCAGCGACAATTGCCTGTAGTTCTCTTTTGTAGTGGTGTCTTTATCTGTAGTGGTATCTTTGGTATGAGGGTAACGCTGCCCATAGAATGAATTTGGAAGTTTTCCTTTCACTTCTATTTTTTTGGAATAGTTTGAGAAGAAGAGGCATTAACTCTTTTTTAAATATCTGGTAAAATTGGCCTGTGAAGTCTTCTGATCATGGACTTATGTTTGTTCAGAGTTTTTGATTACTGATTGAGTTTTTTCACTGGTTATCAGTCTGTTTTCTATTTCTTCTTGATTTAGTTTTGGCAGTTTATATGTTTCTAGGAATTTATCCATTTTTTTCTAGATTGTCCAATTTGTCGGCATATAATTTTTCATAATATTCTCATAATTATTTGTATTTTTGTGGTGTTGGTTGTTATTTCTCCTCTCTCATTTGTGACTTTATTAATTTGGGTCCTTTCTCTTCTCCTTTTGATAAGTCTGACTACAGCTTTATCGATTCTATTGATTTTTTTCAAAGAACCAGTTCCTGGTCTCACTGGTCTGTTCTATTGTTTCTTTAGTTTCTAGATCATTTATTTTTGCTCTAAACTTTGTTTCTTGCCTTCTGCTGGTTTTAGGTTTTGTTTGTTGTTATTTTTCTAGCTCCTTCAGGTATAAGGTTAGGTTACTTATTTGAGATTTTTCTTCCTTCATGAGATAAGCCTGTATTGCTACCAACTTCCCTTTTAGAACCATTTTTGCTGCTGCAGGTCCAAAGGTTTTGGACCATTGTGTTTTGTTTTGTTTTTTAAAGATTTTATTTATTTATTTGAGAGAAGGGGTAAGGGGCAGAGGGAGGAGGAAAGAATATCAAGCAGACTCTGCACTGAGTGTAGAGACAGAAGCAGGGCTTGATCCCACAATCAAGAGTCCAAGAAACCAAGAGTCAGTTGCTCAACCTACTATGCCAACCAGGTGTGCCAGGACCGTTGTCATTTCATTTTCATTTGTTTCCATGTACTTTTCTATTTCTTTTTATTTCCTGGTTGACTTGTTCATTATTATTTATCCTCCATCTCTTTATGGTCTTTATACATTTTTTCTTGTGGTTGATTTCTAGTTTCATAGCATTATGGTCAGAAAAGATGCATGGTCGACTTTGATTTTTTGAATTTGCTGAGGCTTGTTTTGTGGCCTAGCATATGCTCTATTCTGGAGAATGTTCTATATGCACTTAAAAAATTCTGTTATAGGATGGAATGTTTTGAATATATCTTTTTAATCCATCTGGCCCAGTGTGTCATTCAAAGCCTCTGTTTCCTTGTTGATTTTCTGTTTAGATGATCTATTGATTTGAGTGGAGTGTTAAAGTCCCCTACCATTATTCTATTATTATCGATTAATTCCTTTATTTTGTTATTAACTATCTTATGTATTTGGGTGCTATGTTGAGGTGCTTAATATTTACAATTATTAGATCTTCTTGTTGGATTGTCCCCTTTATTATTATATAGTGTCCTTCTCTGTCTCTTGTTACAGTCTGTTTTAAAGTCTATTTTGTTGGACATCTGGGTGGCTCAGTCGATTAAGCATCTGCCTTCAGCCCAGGGTCCTGGGATCAAGTCCCACATCGGGCTCCTTGCTCAGTGGGGAGCCTGCTTCTCCCTCTGCCTGACACTCCCCCTGCTTGTTCTCTCTGACAAATAAATAAATAAAATCTTTTTTTAAAAAAGTCTATTTTGTCCGATATAAGTATTGCTACTCCTGCTTTCTTCTGACATCCATTTGCATGATAGATTTCTCCATCCCTCACTTTCAACCTGCAGGTGTGTTTATGTCTAAAATGAGTCTTTTGTAGGCAGCATCCAAATGGGTCTTGTTATTTTAACCATTTTGTCACCCTATCTCTTTTGAATGGGAGTTTAGTCTATTAACATTCAAAGTAACTATTGACAATATGTACTCATTGTGATTTTGTTTTGTGGTTGTTTCTGAAGATTTTCTCTGATCCTTTCTTGTCTTTCTCTCATGTTTTGCTGATTTTGTTTAGTGATATATTTGGATTTCTTTCTCTTTATTCTTTGCATATTTATTAGTGGTTATTGATATATGGTTGCCATTAGGTTTGTATATAACCTCTCCTGAATATAGCAGTCTATATTAAGTTGATGGTCATTTAATTTTGAACCCATTCTTTCTGTGCCTCTCTTCCCCATGTTTTAGGTATTTGTTGTCATATTTTACATCCTCTTATTTTGTGAGTTCCTTGACTGATTCTTTTAGAGAAATATTCAGTTTTACTGATTTTGTGTTTCCTACCTTCACACTGTCACTTTCGATCTTTCTTTTCCCCTCAACAAGTCCCCTTTAATATTTCTTTCAGAGCTGCCTTAGTGGTTATATATTGCTTTAGTTTTTGTTTGTCTGGGAAACTCTATCTCTCCTTTCATTCTCAATAATACCCTTGTGGGACTGAGTATTTTTGGCTGCATATTTTTCCCATTCAGCACTTTGAATATATCATGCCACTCCCTGTTAAAAAAAATCCCTGCTAGCTTTATGGAGTTTCCCTTGTATGTTACTGTCTTTATTTTTTTCTTGATGCTTTTTTTTTTCTTTATCACTGTATTTTGCCATTTTAATTACAATATGTCTTGGTGTGGATCTGCTTTTGTTGATTTTTTTGAGGAGTTCTCCATGCCTCCTGTATTTGGTTATCTGTTTCCTTCCCCAGATTAGGGAAGTTTTCAGGTATTATTTCTTCAAATAAATTTTCTGCCCTCTTTTCTTTCTCTTCTTATCCTGTAACTCCTAGGATACAAATGTTATGACATTTGAAGGAGTCACTGAGTTAAGTCTATTCTCATTTTGCCTTTTTTTTTTTAACTATTTTATTTATTTGAGAGAGAGAGAATGAGAGACAGAGAGCATGAGAGGGAGGAGGGTCAGAGGGAGAAGCAGACTCCCCGCCGAGCAGGGAGCCCGATGTGGGACTCGATCCCGGGACTCCAGGATCATGACCTGAGCCGAAGGCAGTCGCTTAACCAACTGAGCCACAGGCGCCCCTCATTTTGCCTAATTCTTTTTTCTCTTTTGTTCAGCTTGATTACTTTCCATTACTCTGTCTTCTAGATCATTAATTCATTCCTCTGCTTCTTCCCGCCTGCTCTTCATTCCATCCAGCATGTTTCTCATTTCATTTATTGAGCCCTTTATCTCTGCTATGTTATTCCTTATCTCTGTGTTAAGAGTCTTCCGTCTGCTTTTTGTTTTCATGAGTATCCTTATGATCAATGCTTTAAATACCGACCAGGCATGTTACTCATATCTGTTTCACTTAGATCTCTGGCCATGCACCTGTCCCATTCTTCCATTTGGGATATATTTCTCTGTCTTCTCATTTTGTCTAAGTCTCTGTACCTGTTTGTGTGTGTTAGGAAAGTCAGCTATGTCTCCCGTTCTTGAGGGTAATAGCCTTATAAAAAAGAGGTCCTCTAGTGCCTTACCATGTATCGCCCCCTCATTCCCCAGGGCCTGGTGCTTCCAGCATGTCTCCAATGTGTACTGTGTGTGCTCTGTTGTTTTGTCCTGGCCACTTTATCTTTCAGGCCAGTCATCTACAGAGACTCTCTTTGCCTACCATGGGCAGTGTTTGGCCCCTGGCCTGAATGTAGTGCATTTTAACTAGGTGTGCTCTGGTCTGCTTGTAAAATGAGACCTGTCGCCACTGCTGCCAGAACCAAGGCCTTACAAAACTCCCATGTCATGAGAACCAGTGTGAGCAGGGGTTTGGGCTGGTCTTCTGGGGGAGGGACTTGTGGCACTGGGACTGAGACAAACAAGACTGGGAAGGGTGGTTCTGCTGGAGCATTGTGTGTCGGGGGGTGCTTGATGTAAGCATGTTAGGTAGAAGTGTTAGCACTCTGCTGGTTCCCACAGGTGGCCCTGTGCTTATGCAGAAGGGTGGCAGAGGGAAATGGTGCTGGCCAGTTCCTTTTTTCCTGGAGGGTTCTCTCCATGAACACTGCATTTCTGGGACATGCACCAAAATGAGCAAATAACCTCCCTACTGTGTGTCCCAGGGACTCTTCAGATCACTGTTTACATGCTTTATGTCTGTGGGTTCCTGGCCAGCCTTCACTCCAAGAGCAGCACAGTGCCCTCCAGGCTCTATCACAGCCAAGCCCATTGATCTCTGAAACTCTAAGGCTTTAGAGGCACTTGGCTGGCTCAGTTGGTAGAGCATGTGATCTCTCTACATCTCTTACAGAGCAGATCTCTGGGTTGTAAATTAGAGCCCCACACTAGACATAGAGATTACCTTAAAAAAAAAAAAATCTTAAAAAAAAACAAAACCAAAAACTCCAGGCTTTAAGCTCTGCTGGTTGTCAGAAGTCAGGAAATTCCACCTCTCTCACTTTCCAAGCCAATTGCTATGGAGATTCATTTTCTCCCTCTGTGCTTCCCTGTGTGTTAGTCTGTCTCTTGCCCTTCTCTGTGACAGTGGCTTCCTCCTGACTACAGTAGCCACAGATTGCTTCCCCCCTAGACCGTGTCCCCACACTTCCTACCCTCTTTGATATGGCCTCTTCTCTACCTTTAGTTGTGGAGTTTGTTTTGCCAGTCTTCAGGACAATTTCTGGGGTATTTAGGATGATTTGATAGTTATCTAGTTGTATTCATGGGATGAAGCAAGCCTAGAGTCCTCCTATTCCACCATCTTCCTCTCCTCTTGTACTTTTTAATTTTTATTCTGACAGGTATGAAATATTTCACTCTTAAGTTTGCATTTTCTTGATTATTGGCTCTTCATATTTCTTTTTCAGTGAATTGCTTATTCATATACTTACCCGTATTTCTAGTAGGAGAGACATTTACTTTTTACTCATATGGGTCTAAATGATGCATAGATTGAGAGGTCATCAGAAAACCATTATTACAATTTAAAAATGACAGAGGAAGACCCAGTACATAAAACTGAAATCCCTTCTAGTACCTTAAGAAAATTTTCTCAACCAAAGATTTTTTAATCATCTCTGGTAGATTGCCTAGTGCTACACAGTGACCCAGTTTACTTGGGCAACATTTTTCTCCCTTGAAAATTTTTATTCTTTACCAAATCATCTTTATATAAAATGTATTACTTTACTTCAATACTGGATCTCAAGTACCATGATAAAGTTTTATTTTTTTTCTTTTGAAACACTTATATTTTCCAATATTTTCTCCTCTTTCCTTTAGAAAGCTAACCAACTGGTGCCCTCTTAAAACTTTCATATAAAATTACTTCTTTCAGGTATACAGCCTTCCAGTATTACAGAAATAATACCGACAAGTAAATCTGGATCTTTTATAGCAGAAAATTTACTGCAGTGGTCAAATTCACAGAGCCAAAGAGCGACTATGTAGCTACGATCATTATTTGCTAATGTTTGAAACATAATACACTTATTAGTATTGTAGTAATACTCAAACATAATACACTTATTAGTATTACTATCAATACTAATAAGTGTAAAACTCCCTGTGTTGGAAATAATATCTTCCAACACCCACAGAGATTGGGTGTGTGTGTGGAGAGAACACACGTGTTCTCTTACATAAAGACAAATGAAGATCTAATAACTTCAGAACTGGGAGACACCTGAATTAGTGATTAAATATCACAAATGACAAGATTAAGATATGAGCAAGGAGTAGTTCCTGTGATATCAGTCACCAAAAAACAATGACAACATTGTAAACTGTCTGTAAACTGAAACCATCTGCAACTTATCAAAATCATGAAGTGTTCAAAACTTTCTCAGTTTCCAAAAGTGAGCAATACTGCTATAATAGACAACTGTCACAATTTATTTCTGATTTCTCTTTTCAGAGAACTATCGATGGAGGAGATAGCCTTCAACATCCAAGCAGTCACAGGTGTGGCCTCATCCATGTCTAAGCAGCCATGTGTCTACTATGATTTGCCTCAGGTAGACAAGTCACCAAAGTTGGGCCAATAAGATTTTTAATTGAGAGATACAGAGTCTGGGAAGCAGAAGCTAAGACACACTAATGGCTAATCTCTAAATGAAAGATCCATGATTTCCTGCTGGTGAGGTTCCCAGAGCTGCCCTGAGACCCGGTTCATCCTTCACCTTTATCTTAGATTCCTTGGGATACACAAATATGATTCCAATAAATTTCTTCTTCTTCTTTTAAAGTAGCTAGTTTTGTTTTCTGTTGCTTGTAACCAAGAGGCTTAATATCTGCTAAATATCTCCAAGAAGAAAAAATTTTCTATTCAGTACACACTATGTGCAAGATGTTATGCAAGAGAGAAAATTTGAAACATAGTTCCATAAATAGCTTGACATCAAATAAAAGAGATATTACAAGCATGGTTCACATTAAATGTTACAAGTGGGCGAAGAATGGAGCCCTTATTTCTGTCCCATCTGAAACCAGCATACATACCAGGAGAGATAAAACCTACACCAGGTCTCAAAGCATTGGAAAATTCCTTTTTTCTTTTTTTTTAAGATTTCAATCAGAGAAAGACATGTATCATATGACCTCACTGATATGAGGAATTCTTAATCGCAGGAAACAAACTGAGGGTTGCTGGAGTGGTGGGGGATGGGAGAGATGGGGTGCCTGGGTGATAGACATCGGGGAGGGCATGTGCTATGGTGAGTGCTGTGAATTGTGCAAGACTGTTTAATCACAGATCTGTACCTCTGAAACAAATAATACATTATATGTTTAAAAAAAAAAA
>NC_138372.1:96898143-96906134 GCF_054177405.1 Leptonychotes weddellii | reverse complement strand
ATGGACTCTGAGAAACAGAGGGTTCTGGAGGGGAGGGGAGTGGGGGGATGGGTTAGCCTGGTGATGGGTATTAAAGAGGGCACGTACTGCATGGAGCACTGGGTGTTATACGCAAACAATGAATCATGGAACACTACATCAAAAACTAATGATGTAATGTATGGTGATTAACATAATAATTTAAAAAAAAGATTATTTTAGAAAGAAAGAGCACGAGTGGGGGCAGGGGGAGAGACAGAGAGAGAGAGAGAGAAGCAGACTTCCCACTGAGTGTGGTGTGGAGCCCAATGCAGTGCTCAATTTCATACCCCTGAGGATCATGACCTGAGATGAAATCAAGACCAACTGAGCCACTCAAGCGCCCCTGGAAAATTCTTAATAGATGAAAATGAGAAGAGAGAAGAAATCACATAAGTCAGGAAACTAGAATGGATATTCAAGATACATAAACAAGTCCAGATAAAGTTTAGGGTTCACACTAGGAAATGAGACAATAAGAATAAGATAATAAGAACAATATAATCCTACAGATTGGGTGTGCGTGTAGAGAGAACACACATGTTCTCTTACATAAAGACAAATGAACAAACCTATCATCCATGGGGAATATGCTCAAATTTATTTCTTAGACTAATGATGGGCAAATTCTTTCACATGCTTTCAAGGTAGCTTCTAAGTACCAGTGACTGGTCTGAGTCAGTGGTAAAGTCCATGCATTCAGACTTGTTTCTGTTCCCAACCCCACTGCTGAAATGCACTAACAAATTAAGTTGTGATAACATTTTAATGTACTAAAAGTAATTCAATACAATTCATTTTTGGCCTACTACTTTAATAATCACTATTCTAAAATTGTTTGGTAACCAATAGTGCTAATGAAATACTTCAGAGGAAGAGTCAATTGGTTCAAGTGATGAACAAAGGAGGCCAAATTCAGAGACAGGATAGTGGTGCTACGAAAGGAAACAGAGAATACCTTCAGGAGCAAAGAAAGGGAAAAGAAGATATTATTTCCAACACAGGGAGTTTTAAATGATCACAGGACTAGCACAGAGACAAAGAGCCACCTGGCAAGAGGCTGGAATGCGGGTGCCTGGCTGGCTCAATTGGTTAAGCAACTGCCTTCAGCTCAGGTCATGATCCTGGAAGTCCTGGGATCGAGTCCCGCATTGGGCTCCCTGCTCAGCAGGGAGTCTGCTTCTCCCTCTCACCCTACCCCCTCTTGTGCTCTCTCTCTCTCTGTTTCAAATAAATAAAATAAAATCTTTAAAAAAAAAAAAAAAGAGGCTGAATGCATCTGCTTGGTAAAGAGGTCATTGGAGAAGAAACGATCCAAGACACCAACCTTTAAGATGCCCGAGTTGTGGACACATGTGAGAACAAACTAGCCACAGCATTCTCCCTCCTGAGTTCCCTGAACATTAAGGAGTATTTATGTGACTGTAGCCTCATCATAGACAACCTCTTTCAGGTTGTAGGATAGGGATCACAAAGACTCCATGACTTCCATTACTTTCAGGGATTCTTTATTTTGATATTCTATAATACTATACAGCCAAAATGATAAGAAAAAAGACCCCATCTCTCTCCTTTAAAATCTGCCAGTTATTTGGTAATGCACACAACATCTGGGCAACATGAAGAGCTGGGATAAAATAAGAAGCACATACATATACTTACATGAGCTGATTAAAAAAAAAAAGTAAAAAAAATATAAAATTTTCTAAATAGGTGTTTATTCAATAAGCACTGTTTTTCCTTTAAAAAATAAATTTTAGGGCGCCTGGGTGGCTCAGATGGTTAAGCGTCTGCCTTCGGCTCAGGTCATGATCCCAGGGTCCTGGGATCGAGTCCCACATCGGGCTCCCGGCTCAGCGGGGAGCCTGCTTCTCCCTCTGACCCTCTCCCCTCTCATGCTGTTTCTCTCTCGCTCGCTCTCTAAAAAATAAATAAAATCTTTAAAAAATAAATAAATAAATTTTAAATAACTATCACAATTTTAAATTTAAAAATTAATTAGCATAATGCTTTATGCAATTCATCTCACACCTTTGAAGCTAATGTAATCCTATCTAAAAATTTCTTCATGGAATGTTTAGGAAAGATTCCTGTTAGTGATCTCCCTGAATAAAGAGCTACTCCTGAACCGAAGTGTCCCAATTCCTGTATATCAAATCTAAATCTAAATCCATGCATGAAAGTCTACATGAGTAGGGTCCTCTTAGATAAAAACTGTGTCTCCTACTAACAAAGTCAAAAAATAGAGTCTAATTACAAAAATAAGTAGTACCTCCATGGTAAAGTTACCCCTATGACAAATGAAACAAATCAGCCAGATCAAACACTGCTCTCTAACATTTAGAAATTTAAAGCTTTTAACTCTGAAATGTATTGAAAGGTCACACTAAGAACAATAAGAGAATACTAGTAATAAATCACCACTTCTTAGTTTTAAATGACACCTTTGTAGTTACTTACTAACTCAGCTGGTAAAACAAAGAAAAGGAAAATAGTAACTAAACTAAACCATTCTTTTAGATAACCAATTATAAGACAGAAAACAGCTCACTTGACTCATATTTCATGCAAAACAAAAGTCTCAAGCCTTTGTTTTCAGCCCAGGTGAGAAGGTGTCCATGAGGGGAGGGGAGGCAGGTTGGGGGTAGGGGTAAGTGAAGACACCTTGTATGCCTGGTGGTAAGGGAGCAGGTGCTGGCTGCACCCTGACTTGCAGGGCCAGGCATGTTCCCCATGCCACATCCTGCAGTACAGTGGTTTCTGCTCTCTGAGACTTCCCACTCAATTAATGACCAGGCCCAGACCTGCCCTTGTAAGATCTTACAAGATCACCAAGAGTCGGGCTATGCTAAGTTCACCATGTTTATTTTAGGTTCAGCCTCCCTTTCTTAAAGTCACACTACAAATGAGAACAGTAGTGGCATTTTAAGGAAAGAACAAAAGGATTTTAAGGCTCTGCCTGCTCAGAAGCTTTTAAATCTAATAACCACTAAATGTTTTTAGGGAAGGTAGAAGGTAAGGGCAACAGCAAAAATGCCATAGGAGATAAGCCACGGCAACTGTGGCAAACAAAATGACCAAAACCAAGATAGCTCCTAAAAATTAAAGGGAATGAAAGAGTACTGGTGACTGATAAACCAACAAATTTACTTAGCAAATGCCTTTATTTCCACTCCCAATATTAAAATGGAATTTACTCATTTAACAAATTAACTGAGTGCCTACTATGTATCAGGAATCATTCTGGGTACAATGACTACAGTGGGGGAGGCACCAAAATTCATATCCCAGTGGTCTTTAAATTCCAATGGAATCACATACACACCCCTTAATTAACATGGTCTGTTTTCTGGCTAGTTATCAAGAACTGCACAGTTGTGTGGAATAGCAAAAACACCAAAAATGGAAAGATTATATATATCAGACTCCCAGCTGCTCACAGAATTTTATTTTCTATTGGGATTAAAAATCAGTAAACACAACAAAATTCTAGACAACAGAGACTTAAACTATTGATAGGAGATATACTTTCACTATTTACTTGGTATGTTTGTGACTGAAACTTTATCCATGAAAATTGGAGCCAGCTAGTGAGGAAAAACAAAAACAATAGATTTTCTCACACGCTGAAGAAAAAAAAAATCTTTTCTGAGGTAAACAGGTTTAACAAGCTACTCCCATGGTCACACCTTTGTAAACCACTTGGCTTGCCCTCCTCAAATATGTTTCCAAGCTCAAATTCCAGCCTGATGAGAATGACAGAACTCAAGTCCTATCGACCTGATCTTAAGTTCCAAAGGGCCTGCTCTGAAGAACCCAAAGAGAAAATGAGAAACATCAGGACAAGGCGCATCTTAAGAGAAAGGGAGAGAGAGAGAAATTACAATGCTCTAGAAGGAACCTACAGGGTCAGTCATAGTTCACCAAGCACAGCTGAGGATGGAGAAGGTCAGAGCATATGCCCAAGGACAAAAATCCACAGCAAACAAGAGGTGACCTGCCCAGAACCAGGTCCACATAGCCTGGCTACAGTGATTATAGAGGACAAGAAAGAAAAGCACCCCCTTGTCCGAGGAAGACAGTATATAATTGTAGAATATGGATACAGTCTGTGATACAACCTATCCAGCCATTTTCTCTGTTTCAAAACATGTTCAGAGAAAGACACAGCCCTGCACACTCAGGTAGGGGCAGCACACCTTGTCCCCAGTCTGCTGAAGGGTCCTCCAACTCAAACCTACACTCAAAACTGGGGCCTCAAAATTAATAGAGAAGCCAAATGAGAGCGTGTTCTAAAAATTAATCTGTTCACTTATGCAAATGGAACCAGAGGCAGGACACAGTCTGTTTCTGGTTATGAGCTAGGCTTTTTTTTTTTTTTTTCCCCCAAAACAAAGAACTGAAATCTTACACAATGGTGGACTGGGGAGGGAAGAAAATGGAAGAAAATCAGAGAAGCCTAGAGAAGGTAAAAAGAGCTTCAACAGAAATATTCCAGGTAAATGCCCTAAGAAAACAAAGGAAATAAAGAAAAGCAAAAGCAGTACAAAGCAAGTGTACAGCCCTGTACAGCAGACCTGCGATGTGCCTCTCCAAACACAAGATCCATGTTAATAGGTATTAAGAGAAAATGATCTCTACAATCAAATCAGTTTGAATAAAGTAGGTTGAATAAAATTAAATTGTAAGATTTCTCAGGAGCTTTTATTTATTTTTTAACTTAAATTCAAATAGTCAACCTAAAGTACATCATCAGTTTCAGGTGTAGAGTTCAATAATTCATCAGTTGTGTATATCACTCAGTTTTCATCACTCAGGAGCTTTTAATATGCCCATGTGCATTGTGACCTCTAAGAGGGGGCTGTAATATGTAGTGTTTCCTAAACATATTTGACTACAATTTGCCCAGTTTTTCACTGAGCATCTCATGGAACTGAAAATTGTAAAAACTTTTTATACTTTAATCATTTTAATGGAAATCCCTCAGAAGTGAAGTTTTCCATAACTTATTCTACTTCTATCTTCTTAAATATCACATGCTCAATACAGTTTAATATTTTCTCCACAACTCACAATTATTATTGTGGATAACCATTATTTTGGACTGTGAGGTACTGCACTTCTGCATATGCCAGATGGTTTCCTTCCCTCCATTTACAGACTGTTGGCTGGCCTCAATTCCTATCCAGGCCCAAGTCTACACAGACCACTTGTTTGCCTAGGGTTTAGACACCAGGAAAGAGCAAAGCTCCATGTTGGACATCTGGACTACAATGATTAATAAAATACAGATTCTGCTCTTTAGAGGTTTATATCTGGCTACTTTTTCAAAACTGAGTTGAACCACTAACAGCCCAAAACACTCACTGCAGGAGTACCTGGGTGGCTCAGTTGGTTAAGCATCCAACTCTTGATTTTGGCTCAGGTCGTGATCTCAGGGTTGTACGATCCAGCCCTCCATCAGGCTCTGTTCAGCAGGGAGTCTGCTTGAGATTCTCTCTCCCTCCGCATGGGTCCCTCCCCCCACTTGTGCACACACACGGGCGCTCTCCCTCTCTCAAACAAATAAATAAATCTTAAAAAAAAAAAACAACTCACTGCAAAGCAAATCTACTATCAGTTACTTCAGAGGCCCAGGGCCTCCTTCTACATCCATGGGTTAGGTGAAAAGGCCCTAATCAGATTTCAGGTAGATGGCTCTAACCACATCTTATACATACAGGAAGATACTTCCTCAAAATAATCAAACTTGATCAAATAATCCTCACAAGATTCCTTTGAGATGAAAGTAGGCAAACTAGGTAAATTGAAACAGAGGAAGATTAAATGATTTATATGCAGTTGTCCAGAGTCACACAAGTTAAGGCAATAATCTCAGGAATCCCCACTATCCATATACTATCCTACACACACTATACCAGGTTCTGTCTAGAAAATGCCAGCCAAAATAGGGGAAATATTTTATAGATACACACACACACACACATATGTATATATTTAACTTCAGCAGCTACAAATATGTAGAGAGGCATAATGAATTATCTCTAAAGAAGAAATTTGTTCTCATTATTTTTCCATAACTATGAGGTTCAATAAAGGTAATACATCAAGTACTTTAAGTAATTTAAAAGGTATAATGTTTCATAATGCTTATTTCATCATTATTTCAAAAACTAAGAGAATATTTAATACACTGCTGGGAATGTTATTGGCCACAATGAGCTAAAACGATATTATGGAGATAAGTCATCTCTGCCAATCATTACTCTTTGACATTCATGCAAGAACATGAACTATGAAAAAAAGTGCCAGACTGTTTCAGTCTGTATAAAAACTAGAAAGAGCAAAGGTAGTCCTGGAAACCTCACTCCTGAGAACATATTTTGTTTAAACTGTGAATCCAAACAAAACAATGTTTATTTTCATGAGATTTTAAAGACTCATGATACTATAAAGTTACTCTGGGCTTGATTTATGAAGTCATGTAGGTAATTTCTTACTTGAAAATAAGATAATGCTGACTAAAATAATCAAGTTACTAAAAGAACCTATTTGAAATATAATTATAACTAGCATTGTATCATATATATAAAGCTATATATATATATATAACTAGCAGAACATTTACAGCTAGCAAACATTTTGTGTTTATTTCTGAACATAAACCTTGTGTTTCTGACCACTTATTATGGGACATGCATGAAAATGTTAACTCAGTAAGTTGAGTTGGTACAATCATGTGTATTCTCAGAAGGGCCTGTTTTCCTGACTGGCCACTGACTGGTACTTGGGAATTGATCTCTTGGAGTATTGTGACAATTGTTTTGCACACTCAGTACCTTGGCCACACTGTACTATTTTGTCTAGATAGTCTGTGCAAACAATGTAATTTGTGGTGAACATCTGCTTTCTTTCTGAGGGACTGGAGTTCCACTGCAGTCATGCAAGCACAGTATCTACATGATGGAACCCCAATAAAAACTAAGCGATCTTCCCTGGTAGACAACACTTAGCACATGTTGCTGCAATTCATTGCTAGAGGAATTAAGTGTGTACTGTGCAACTACCCTGGAAGAGGACTCTTAGAAACTCGTGCCTGGTTTCATCTGTGTTGCTTCTGGTGTACCTTTTCCCTTTGTTGACTTGACGTTGTGTCCGTTGCTGTAATAAATCATAGCTTAAGTATAATGATTTCAAGTCCTATGATTCCTTCCAGCAAACCATTAACCCTGAGGATTGTCTGAGGGATCCCAGACACAAAGTTTATAAGATTTTATTATTTTTAACACATTTTCCATCATTTGAGTAGAATCAGAGGTACAAGCTAATCTAATCCTGGTAATCATGTATGGCTGGATATATTTCTTTTAATAATGTATATTCAAGACAGAGAAATATCATTCCCCATCCATGGAAGCTATTTAAGGTTAGATGAATATTGTTTTAAAGCAAATCACCATCTACATAGAGGTTGGCAAAATTTTCTGTAAAGGACCATACGGTAACTATTTTAGGCTTTTGAGTCTTTTACAAATACTCAACTCAGAAATTGTAGTATGAGAGCAACCACAGATAACACATAAATGAGTGAGGGTGGCTAAATTCCAATAAACATTTGCAAAGACAGGTAAGGGGCCTGATTTGGCCTGCAAGCTATAGTTTGCCAACCCCACTGCAGAATAAGTGAGTTTCAATAAAAATGACTTTTCTCAATTTCTCTTCTAGGTAAGGAAAACTACAGATTAAAAAAATAATAAAACATATGAAACTAAGGAAAATACCAAGATTTCTTCTATCACTCAATGAATAAACATAAATTGTCTAAATTAAAACTATAAATTAATTTAATTTTATTTTTTTTTAAATATTTTATTTATTTATTTGACAGAGAGAGACACAGCGAGAGGGAACACAAGCAGGGGGAGTGGGAGAGGGAGAAGCAGGCTTCCCGTGGAGCAGGGAGCCCGATGCAG
>NC_138372.1:96853197-96897643 GCF_054177405.1 Leptonychotes weddellii | reverse complement strand
TTCCAATCCATGAGCATGGAATGTTTTTCCATTTCTTTGTCTTCCTCAATTTCTTTCATGAGTATTTTATAGTTTTCTGAGTACAGATCCTTTGCCTCTTTGGTTAGATTTATTCCTAGGTATCTTACGGTTTTGGGTGCAATTGCAAATGGGGTCGACTCCTTAATTTCTCTTTCTTCTGTTTTGTTGCTGATGTATAGGAATGCCACTAATTTCTGTGCATTGATTTTATATCCTGCCACTTTACTGAATTCCTGTATGAGTTCTAGCAGTTTTGGGGTGGAGTCTTTTGAGTTTTCCACATAAAGTATCATATCCTCTGCAAAGAGTGAGAGTTTGACTTCTTCTTTGCCGATTTGGATGCCTTTTTATTTCTTTTTGTTGTCTGATTGCTGTGGCTAGGACTTCTAATACTATGTTGAGTAGCTGGACATCCCTGCCGCATTCCTGACCAGAGGGGGAAAGCTCTCAGTTTTTCTCCACTGAGAATGATATTCACTGTGGGTTTTTCATAGATGGCTTTTATGATATTGTACACTGGTTTTTTTTTTTTTAAAGATTTTATTTATTTATTTGAGAGAGAGAATGAGAGAGAGAGCACATGAGAGGGGGGAGGGTCAGAGGGAGAAGCAGACTCCCTGCCAAGCAGGGAGCCCGATGTAGGACTCGATCCCGGGACTCCAGGATCATGACCTGAGCCGAAGGCAGTCGCTTAACCAACTGAGCCACCCAGGCGCCCCTACACTGGTTTTCTATTACTTCATAACAAATTACTACAAACTCAGTGGCTTAAAACAACACCCATTAATTAGCTCTGTTCTGTTACTCAAACTTTATCCGGACAAGCAAGAGTGCAGGCATGGACGCTGGGTTCTCTATTCAGGGTCTCCCAAGGCTAAAATCAAGGTGCTGGGTGGCTGCTTTCTCATCTGGAGCTCAAGATCCTCTTCCAAGCTCACGTGATTGTGGCAAGACTCAGTTCCTTGCAGTTGTCAGAATGAGGTCCCTGTTTTCTTACTGGCAATCAGCTGGGTGCTACTCTCAGCCCAGATTACTTTCCATATAATCCTTTTTGACTGACTTTCTGCACATCTGTCCCTAATCCTATTTTTGAAATTTCCCTGAGGGACAAGAAGAAAAAGATGGCTCAGTAGAAACCACCACAACACCTAGAATGAGCAAAACAAATTAACCTAAAAGAGCACATGACAACAAGTCAAGAACAACTCAACTTTTATTAAAAGAAATAAAAATAATGTGATTATCATGGTTGACAACAGCACTTCAAAAGTAAGCCTCAGGGGTAAGCACTTTCCACAACTTATTTCTCCTAGGCCTGTGCCCCTGGACATTTATTAATATCTCAAAGTCATTACCTTTCAAACTTTCTCTTAATTTGGAATTTCAAAAAATGGAACTTATGCCAGAAAACATTTCTACATAATCAAATATTAACGTAGGTTTTGTAGAAATTTTAAACAATGGTAACTTGGGCCTACTACTAAAATCCTCCTTGATTTGCAAATTCTATAAAATGACTGACTGATTTTGGATCTATTGAAAACCAATGAACTGATCTGTCTAGCACAAATACTTGGAAAGCCCACATAGTGAAAAGCATCGACTTTTTTCTAAACAAACATTCAACTAGACTACTGCCAAATTTTAAACCTGGGAATCTCAAATGCTTTGAATGCATTTCTCCTTCAAACTACCAAAATCAGACTAATCACTAAAGTATACCAACTCATATATCTACTTTTCTCTGCACTGTAGTGTGAAACTTATATTGGATTAGAAATGTTTAAAGTACTCTAAATAAGTGTTACCATGTCTTTTGAAATGAAAACTGTCAATTTAAGGGATTTGCTTATGGAATTTTTTTAAAACTTTTTTTTTTTATTAAAACTTTCAATTAAGAGAAGGTTGTAATCCCTATCATTTATCTTTAATTAAAACTAGCAGCACTATTTGAAATACTACTTTTCTGATGACTGGAGATTTTCAATCAAGTTTTTAATACCATTTCAGGAATATGTTCCACAGCAGTGATCTAAATAGTTTACTGTTTACTCCCATTTTCCACAATTACATCACTAGCTTAATAATTAAGGAATACATTCTTGAAGACCTTATTCTAATTCTAACCCTTGTACCTCTTCCTTTTCATTTCCCTTTTGCCTAGCATAGTACCTAACTCAAGCTAGGAATTTTAGACATTGTTTTAATTTTTTCAAGTTACATAGCATTTGGAAAAGTGTTATTCCTGGCACAAAATGGCTCACTTTTTATACTAATTAAAAGAAAATTTTAATTCACTGTCATGTCTGTGAAAAGAAATGCTCTAGGCAATATGGGAAATACAAAAATTAATAAGACATCTTCATACTGATGCAGTAGAAAATGAACCAGCACTTGAGTCAGAGACCTAGTTGTAAATTCTAGCTTTAAGATCTACTAGTGGTATAACCTGGACAAGTTTTTAACCATTCTGAGCTTCAATGTCTCAAATTATAAAAGAGGAACGATAGTATCTACTTCACAAAGTCATCATAAGGGTTAAAAGAATATAAAAAGCACTATAAGGTATTTAAGAACAGGAATAATATCTGGTCTTACTTATCCCTAATGTCCAGCACTGGCTATGCAAATTATAAGACTTTCTATCCTTACTCACCAAGCAAACTTTACATGTATACCAGACATTGTTCTAGGCTGGGGACAAAAAATAAATGAGACAGTTACCTTAACCTCAGAAACTGACAATGTTGAAGGAACAGAAAAGCAAACACATCAGTGAAATAAAGAGTGACAGGTATTACAGTAAATGTGCGGGCATGGGAGGATTCACAGGGAGCAAGGGCTCAAGTTTATGGGCAAGAAAGGCTGATGAGAAAGTCTTTCCGGAAGAAGTGACTTGAAAATGAGTACATCTTTCACAGGTGAGACAGAGGTTGGGAAGAAGAGGGCGCTCTACGCAAAGACAACAGCAAGAACAGAAATATGGAGGAGGAATAAAGAGCCTGCCATGTTTGGAGAGCTGTGATATAATTAATATGGCAGAGCCAGAGGGAAATGATTTAAGGAGTTAGGATAAAAGGTGATTGCCATATCCCAGAAAGTTTCAGGTAGAGGATTTCTAACCACCTGGTAGGATTTAGCCATCTATATATGAGTGATCCCTATCTTTTTTTTTTTGTAAGCAACCTACTTTATTTTCATGATCTCTTTTGATCCTTACTATAGCCCCAAGATAGGTAGTATTATACTCACTTTATAGAGAAGGCCCAAAAAGGTAAAGTAATTTGCTTCCAGGTACAGAGTAATTACAACATGGACTCCAACCTGGCCCATCAGAACCCATGCTGTCCATGCTCTTAAGTCTTATGCTCTGTCACAGTTTTCAAATTGCTTTTGACCACAATATACACTTCAGCAGGCAAGACATACATGTCTACAATTGAAACAACAGTTTCATGAGGCAGCATATATACTTCAATGGTTTTCATTCTCTTCCCTTTAAAAAAAAAATCTGATTGTAGTTGTAAGGAAGAACAAATGATCAGTAGTGTCAATGCTCCTGATAAGCCATGTAGGATGAGGATGGAGAGTTTGCCTTTGGATTAAACCTAGTGTAGTTCCTTGGTGGCCTTGGGGAGTAGTACTGTTGGGGAAGGAATAAAGCTAGACAAGAGATGGAGGAATGATATTAGAGAGACATTCGAGATAGCAAACTTAGAGATGAATCTCAAGGAATTTTACTTTTCATGGGGGCTGGGGGAATGAGACGGAACCTGCAGGAAAAGCACAGTCAAGAAAGGTGTGAGTTTGGTTTTGTTAAATATGGGAGAAGAACTCTCCCTGTCTTTTGCAAGCATAAATAAAAAGCAAGTAGCTTGACATTCAAGGCCCTCATCATCTTAATTCTCTAATCTCATTTCCTACTGCTCTTCCATTAAAAAAAAAAAAACCCTAACTCAGCTGCACCAAATTACTGAAGTTCCCCAGAATGCTCTGCTCTGTCCTGTCCTTCCTTGTCCTTCCCTTCCCTCCCCTCCTCTTCCCACTCCCCTCTCCTCCCCTCTCTTCTCTTTTCTTCATACTATTTCTTTTTCCTGGAATTTTCTTCCTCCTTCTTGCCTACCTGGCAACTCCTACTCAATGTTGAAGACCTGGAGCATCCTTCATCTATGAAGCCTTTCTGTCCACCCCCGACATTCTATGTGAATTTTCCTGAAAGCATCACAAATCTACCATCTAGATTCTACCTTTAATATTTTCCTATACTTCCATGTATCTACTATGGAGTCTTTCCTAACCCACAGAGGTGTTTTTTTTTTTTTTTTAATCACCACACATTGTACCCATTTCTGTACACTAAAACTATCTATACATGTCTGTCCTTTCCTTGAGATTATAAACTTCATGAAACCCTAACCAGGTTTCTGTATGCATGACTCCAAGAATATAAATTGACATAGAGAAATATACTATAGGAGAGAATGTGAAATGAATTAATTTTGGCCACATTACTTACTGAAAACTTCTCTTTATCTAATCCCTGAATAACAAGAGCAGGAAGAAATTTTTTTTCATAATATACCTTTCTTTATGTGTTGAGAGCCCTAGGGGCAACTGTTCCATTTGAATATCAACAAAGGGGAAATAAACTTTGTGCCACTTCTGCAGTTGACAGAGAAGGAAACTAAAGAGGTTCCTTCTGCTTTGGGAGGAGAGCAGACAGATTTCTTTCTACATTAGGTATACACACAAAAAGACCCTCCGAGAGACCACAGCCAAAATTTTAAGAGAATGTTCATTTGAGAGGTTAACCACTCTGTTCTGACCCATTGTTTTATCTAGGAAACCATCTTCTTAAAAGATAATCACAAAATCAGCACCTGCACAGAAAAGATAAGATTAACAGTACACAACAGACTGTGCAGAAAACAGGAGAGAATGGAAGATAAAACACATGGAGATTTCTTTCCATTCTGTTAAAGAAAAAGACTCATACAATTGGACAGTGGGGAAACACACAAAACATCTTAAAAATAAAAACAAATAGACAAATCAAAAAAGTCACTGTTGGAAATCACTGAATTTAATATGCCCACAAGGGAAAACAGCACTGGACAATAGGATCTTTTTTAGACTATCATAAAAAGATTTTCTTTCCCCATGTACTTTGTTTCCCAGATGATTAGCCTCTTGAATGTATTCTTAGAAAAGAAGTTCTTTCTACAAAGTGTCCTCTTCATAACTGCCATTCAGAATATCAACTGCCTACCATGACACAGCAACCAAGAAACATGAGGCTTTTGTTGGAGACAGTCAACTTGTGATTTCCTGCTAGACTTTCTCAATTCATAGGATGATGAAATGGCCTAGTGTTGCAATGCATTTATGGGTTTAGGTAAAAACACAGGACATCCAAGACAGAAGTGGCAAAAGAGAACAGCACCCAGCAGGAAGTTGTTCCTACAAAGGAAATTGCAGTTTCTAAGATGAAGAGGAAGTCAAGAGGGAAAATTAAGTGTCTTAAGAACTTGAGAAAATACTGAAGAAACTACTTATGGTCTCAAATATAGCTAAAACATTAAGTAGTATATTCACGTTATCATTAAATGTAAATCTGAAGCTTTGCCAATGCAGTTTGGGGCAAAGCTCGCCCACAAAAGTCAAATCATGCCTACGTTAACTGTCTTTCTGTTAGGACCTGTAGCTCTCCTCTCTTCCTTATAGAAAGCTCTTCTGGAAAAATGTCTGATGTTATTGACAGAAAGGGACAGAGGAAGAACACACACTCATATGCTCCTACACACTGTAAGAATCTTGGTCATGTTTCTCTTCGTTTTATGATGTCCTACAATGTCCTCTTCATGTACAAGCCCATCCCACAATAAGCTTCTAGTCTCTATATACCAAACGGCTAACTTCTCCTAACATTTATTTCCACTTGCTCACAAAATGTACCCTACATTATATACATTATATGTTATACATTATATAGAATAGCCCAAGCTATCATTTTTACTCTAATACAACTTTCACATAATAAGGCCTAAGGAAACCCTGGTAGGAGTTGTTTCTACCCCTATCATCTGTACACATTAGAAATTCAATAGCAACTTCATAGCCTGCCTACTTATCTCTCTTTAAAAATTTTTTTTATCATGCCCAGAATTCTTTTACTGATGCTTCTAAATTATGCACAGATCTTTTCTACCATTAAACATTAGGAAACAGTATTACAGACATGTTTTTAGTTAATAGTAAGCTTTATAAATACTAGTGGTATTAAAAAGAAACCATTAATTTTTCATAAAAGACCGCATGACTTTGTTTCCTGTGTATGGAAAATGAGAGTAAAGTGTGTCCACCATGCCACTTTCCCTCTTTACATCAAGACCACACCACGATCACCTCTGCAAGACACTGTGAGGCACTAAGGATCTGCTGTTTATTCTAATCACTCAAATCTTATTTTAGTATTCACTATTCTACTCTGAACAATCTGAATTCAGGACTGGAAATCTCCCTAGCAAAATCATCTTTTTTATTTTTCAACTCCTTCTGACTCTGTAATGACCACTGATTTCCATCATCCTGCAGTTTCTAATTTGGCTTTTGAATCACTGTGTTCTTATCATCTCCATCTTCCTTTCTTCCCTGTTTTTCTTCAGCTGCCCTTTTTTCTCCAACTAGTATTTCATAATTCCTTCCTTACCTTCATTCATTTAATAAATGCTTACTGAATACCAAGTATTCTGTTAGATGATGCTGCTACAACACCTGAGTGAGACTCATGCTGGTTATGGACAGGGAATAACAATGTAGTACACTAAGTGCTGTGAAAGGAGTGAGGACTAGGGTGCCATAGGGCACAAAGCCAGACCCAGGGGTGGAGGTCAAAGAAGAGGTTTAGGTGGTGCAGATGAACCTGTGAATATGCTAGGACATACCAGGGTGGCAGAATTTTTTGCCAGCTATTTAACTTCCTTACATTCCCATATTCCCTCTGTCTTAAATATATGGGTTTATATAATGATGTATAACAGCTGTCCCCATCAATCACTGTTCACAAACTTTGTATTAGGTTTCTACTTCCATGTAAACAAGTTACCACAAACTCAGTGGCTTATAGCCACACTCATTTATTAGCTCATTGTTCTGTAGGCCAGAAGTCTTGCACATTCTAACGGAGTCCTCTGCTCAGGATATCACCAAGTTGAAATCAAGGTGTTGGCTAGACTTAGTTCTCCTTTGGAGGCTCTGAAGAAAAACCCAATTCCAAGTTCATTCTTCTTGGCAGAATTCAGCTCCTTGTGGGTTTATGATTATTTCCCTGCTGGCTGTCAGCCAGGGTTCATAATGAGCTTATAGATGCTGCCACATTCCTTGCCTTGTGGCCCCTTCCAACTTTAAACCAGCAGTAGTACATTAATCCCTCCCTGCTTCCAACCTCTGACTTTCCCTGTCTCTGATCTCTAGATCCAGATTTAAATGGCTCATGGGATCAGGTCAGACCCACAGAGGATCAATTCTCTTCTTAAAGTCCACTGTGCCACACAACAAAACCTCATCATGGGAGTAAACTCCATTCTACAGTCTCAGGGATTATGCAAGGTACAATAGGGAATAGGGATGTTGGGGGCCATTTTAGAATTCTACCTACCACAGTTTATAAAGAAAACATAAAAACTTGGCATCCAAATACTTGGCATCAAGCAAGAATTTTATGGCACTGATTAAAAATACGGTACTTGGATTCTCTCTATATAAGATTTTTTTTTTTAAAGGTTTTATTTATTTGACAGAGAGAAAGATAGCCAGAGAGGGAACACAAGCAGGGGGAGTGGGAGAGGGAGAAGCAGGCTTCCCGCGGAGCAGGGAGCCCGATGTGGGGCTCGATCCCAGGACCCTGGGATCATGACCTGAGCCGAAGGCAGACGCTTAACGACTGAGCCACCCAGGCACCCTGATTTTTTTTTTTTAAGATTTTTTAATTTATTTGACAGAGAGAGACACAGCGAGAGAGGGAACACAAGCAGGGGGAGTGGGAGAGGGAGAAGCAGGGAGCCCGATGTGGGACTCGATCCCAGGACACTGGGACCATGACCTGAGCCTAAGGCAGACGCTTAACAAACTGAGCCACCCAGGTGCCCTATATAAGGATTTTATTTTTTAATCCTGACAGTGCAATAATAAAAAAATTATAGACAACTCTCAAAATCTTTCTCCAGCCCCTTTACACTTAATCCACTCATCTTTACAAATGTCTGAGACATTTATATTTGAATATCTCAGTCAATGTCTCATGTAAAACTGAACTAATAACCTTCTTCAGAGTTACCTCTTCAGCCCTCCAGGATCTCAGCCTTAGCACAATTATTTTATCTTTTACTCTATGTTCTCTTTGACATCAAACTGAACTGAAACTAATTCATCAATAAACAATAATTCACTCTCCTTTCCATTCTCAAGAACACTCTGTGTCTAGAACAGGATCATTAGAAACACTGGTCTCCTAACCTGACCTCCCTGCCATTTTCTTCTCTTTTTGTCCATGTACACATGGGCCCATCTTAACTAACATGTCTACCAATAAAGTCCCCAACCCAGGAACCACAGCGGCCCCTCATTCCAGCACTCAAGGCCAACACCCAGCCATTCCCTGGGTCCCACACTCCTACTGGGCAGCACATGTCTACCTCTTGGCCACCTCCCTTTCTCATCCCAGCCACAGGCCTCTGCTCAGGGCTCTTTCAGCAAGACACACCTCAGCCTTTAGGGGTCAGCTCCACAAAGGCTTTTCTCACTCTCACCTACAACCTGCCTCAAGCTCTCTGCACCCATGAAACCCTGGTGTTCTCTGTCTCGCTCTTCTCCTACCACTGTTTAATAGGGTCATTAACCATCCCCACTATATTAAGAACTGTGTGTGTGTGTGTGTCTGTGTATGTGTGTAAAGTATACACACATATACAGCTGACTCATGTTTGAACTGTGTGAGTCCACTTATAAGTGGATTTTTTTCAATACAGTACAGTACTGTAAGTATATTATCTTCATGATTTTAGTAATATTTTTTCTCTAGCTTACTTAATTTATAAGAATACAATATGCAATACATATAACACAGAATGTGTTAATTGACTTCTTATCAGTGAGGCTTCTAGTCAACAGTACGTTATTAGTAGTTAAGCTCTAGCAAGTCAAAAGTTATACTCAGGGCGCCTGGGTGGCTCAGTTGGTTAAGCGACTGCCTTCGGCTCAGGTCATGATCCTGGAGTCCTGGGATCGAGTCCCACATCAGGCTCCCTGCTCAGCAGGGAGTCTGCTTCTCCCTCTGACCCTCCCCCCTCTCGTGCTCTCTCTATCTCATTCTCTCTCTCAAATGAATAAATAAAATCTTTAAAAAAAAAAAGTTATACTCAGATTTTCAGCTGCATGTGGGGGGTGGAGGGGGATCAGTGTCCTTAATCCCTGCATTGTTCAAGGGTCAATTGTATATTGTTTCATATCCTTCAGCTTCTTATGCAGCACACACAAGAAGCTAAACAGTTCTTTTCTCCCACAATCCAATCGACATCTCCATTCCTAACTTTTCATTTGTTTTTATAATCCCTTTCTCTCCTTGCTTAGAAGAACAGTCTTTAGAGGTTGATAAAGTAGGCATCCACTCTGGTCTCTATAGAAATGAGGTAGTAGTATAAATAACACTCCAGAGTTGCATACAAGTCAATTTATTTAATGTTTAAATTAAATAATATTTAAGACTCTTAAAACTGGAGTAAACAGATTCTAGGAAAATAAACTACTTCTAGAAAATACATGAAAATAGAAAAAAAAATAAAAATAGAAAATAAAAGTACTTCTAGGAAAATAAATTACTATTAAGGACACAGAGCATAGGAACCTTCAAAGTAAGAAGAGGAACAGAACTTGGAAAACATGCATTTCACATGCAGAATAGCATGTGCATAAGAGCAATTCTGTTTCATAAGAAAAGATGGGAAACAATCTGAAAGTCCACCCACAGAGGAATGGCTAAATGCATTAGGGTATCACTACATGCTGGAATGCTGCCCCATGGTGGTAAAAAGAAGGAGACTTCCTGAGTCTTCGGCACACTAAATGTGTACTTCAATTGCAGAGCTATGTGATAAGCATGCTGCCATTTGTCTAAAAGGGCTGGGTAACAGATCTTCATATACATCCACTTTGCCTGTTGGAGGAAGGAAACTGGCTGAATGGGGACAGGAGTTAGGAGTGTCATCCTTTCCTATGGCATACGGACCTTATAAACCTGGTACCTAAGCTGGGGCAGAGTTACCTCTGCAAATGTGGGAATGGGGCAAACTCATCTACATCTTCTTCTAAAGCTCAATGGTCCAGAAGAAGCTTGATACTTCCAGAAATATGCATATATGTCTTTACCTGACCCAGATTCTCTAGCAGAAGAAAACAAGCTAATAAATAATATGCCCCCAAACATTTGTGGACTCCTTCTTTAGCTACAGGTGCCATGCTGTACACAGCACAGATACAAGCCACAGGCCTGCTGTGAGGGCAGAGGAGGAGGCATGCAGGGGGTTCCGCCTAGGTGGCATCCACACACAGGAGGGTAGCTACCTCATGGTAAAGACCATCCAGTCCTGCCATTTGCAACCACACAGACAGACCTTGAGCACACTGTGCTAAGGGAGAGAAAGTCAGACAGAGAAACAAAATACTGTATGATATCACTTATATGTGCAATCTAAAAAAGCCAAACTCATAAAAATAGAGAACAAAATGGTAGTTTCCAGGAGATGGGAGCTGAGGGGGACAGAACAGATGTTATCTAAAGGTACAAACTTAAAACAAGTAGCAAGTAAGTCCTAGAGACTGAAATGTACGGTATAGTGAATACAGGCAACAATATTGTATTATAATCACCAAACCTGTTTAAAAATTAGAAGTTATCCCGGGCGCCTGGGTGGCTCAGTTGGTTAAGCGACTGCCTTCGGCTCAGGTCATGATCCTGGAGTCCCGGGATCGAGTCCTGCATCGGGCTCCCTGCTTGTCAGGGAGTCTGCTTCTCCCTCTGACCCTCCCCCCTCTCATGTGCTCTCCGTCTCTCTCATTCTCTCTGTCTCAAATAAATAAATAAAATCTTAAAAAAAAAAAAAAAAGAAAAATTAGAAGTTATCCCAACCACTTAGAAGAAATGAGAATTATATAACGTAATAGAGGTATTAACTATCGCTACAATGGCAATCATATTACATATGTAAATATATCAAAGTAACATGTATGCCTTAAATTTACACACTATTGTATGTTGAATATATTTCAATTAAAAAAATTAAAAACAAACTAGAAATGAAAAGTATCTATGTGCTACCTGCCTATGGGTATGGAGGGAAAGTTTGGAAACTCACTTAAGGCTCTGAAGTATTTATGGATCCAAGACAAGCTCTGACCACAAACTCAGAGGGAAGAAACTTACTTATTAAAGATGAAGCTGCACTTTAACAAACATTTTTGGATTATGAGGCCTGTTTTACCAGAAATGCCACTGAAAAAACTTCCAGAAAAACACACAGTATTTTAGAAATTCAAATCATAGCCTGTAAGATTTGTTATAACTGAAAGAAATCAAAGGAAGACTGGATATTTTCCAAATGAGAATTGTTTGTGAACTGAAGAGAAAGTGGGGCCTGCCAACTGGTAATTAAACAACTGAGCAGACTTAACCAACTAGTGGATTGGTCCCTCATCCAGGAGTAGATTCTACACCTATGTGTAAGAAAAACAAAACTTGCTTTGAAACTGTAAGATCAAAAACATTGCTTGGCAGATGTTAACTAGACTTAATGTGGTGATCATTTTGCAATATATACAAATATCAAATCATTATGTTATATACCTGAAAGTGATATAATATGTCAATTAGACTTCAATTTAAAAAAGAGAAAAACCAAAACACTGCTTAGAGCAACAGTTAGGGTTGTTCTGATAGCTTTCAGGCCAGATTAGGCCAGTGATGGCAATGGCTCTTCTTGATACTTCCAGAAATATGCATATATGTCTTTACCTGACCCAGATTCTCTAGCAGAAGAAAACAAGCTAATAAATAATATGCCCCCAAACATTTGTGGACTCCTTCTTTAGCTACAGGTGCCATGCTATACACAGCACAGATACAAGCCACAGGCCTGCTGTGAGGGCACTCTTCAAGTGAACTTCAAGTGAACTTCAACTGAGAGCTGCCAGGAGTTTCAAGCTCCAGAATCTGGGCCAAGGAAGCAAGAGGCACCTACAGGAACACTCAGCTCACAGTACTGTTGGCTTGATGGCCAAGAGGGTAGAAGCCATCCAAGAGTTTGGAAGAGGCTAGGGTCAGTTTTAAGTCTACAGGATTAAAGTAATCACTTACTGTTCTAGGCAAAATATGTAATATACTCTCATCATAAGCCAAATGTTTTATTTCATAATTAACTTTAGAATAATACTTTTATAGGAGCAATAACTGAACACCGAAAGCGTATTCCCCCTTCTCCATGTCTGCCTTTGAAACAGTAAGCCAAGTGTATTTAGGACACAGATTCCTACCTTTGAATGAAGCAACAGACTCTATAGACATATCAGCCACCTTCATGTCCCCAAAATAGCTTGCAGAGCTTTGCTGTAAGAGAGTGATTTTACTTTATCCACTGAGAGACAGAGGGAGAGAGAAAGGCAGCGAGGGAGGATTGAGAGAGAGTATCACCTAGATTTTGACAGCAGGTTGCCATATTCTCCTGACTAAACGTGAGCTCTGTGGCCCCCACGCTGAATTGCTGCACAGAGCATATTTCTACTCTTCTGAATAGCAAAATCAGAAAATGAGTGTTTTTTTAAAGTACTACCTTGGTAACATGAGTTACTATCTATTATGCTTCCAAACATAAGCAAAGAAACTAGCCACCTAATGCATGTCCTCCTTGAGATTACTACCAGAGGCTAGGGCAGCAGACAAGTGAAAAAGAGAAACCAAAAAAAGGAGAGTTTGAAATATTTTTCTACCTAAATAAACAAAAAACCTGCAATTTTTATGCCTTTTAATTCCTTCAGAGATACTTTTTTGCATGAATTAGCATATGGGACTCCCCTGGAGCTCACTGTGACATGACCCCCAATAAACTCACTGCTTTGTCAGCTCACTAGATAAGAGAAGGAGACGTGTGGGCTGACCACTTGAAGGTGGGACAGGATTTGGTAAGTACAGATTTGATCTATAATAAGGCGATCCCATGCTTACTTCAGCAGCATATATACTGAAATAGAATTGGGTGATTTCAGCCGGAAAAAAAGAACATGGGTAAAGATGGGTGGAAAGGGCCTGAATTCTCCCTGTAATGTTTTACTTCTCAAGCTGAGTAGATTTGTGAGTGTTTGTTCTTTTTCCTCTTTACATTTTTTGTGTACCTACTTCATTAAAAAAAAAAAAAGGAAATACAACGTATATTCTACAAACAGAGGAAACCTAATATGGCTAACATGTAAACATGTGGACAAAAAGCAATGGAAGAAAATGTTTATAGGCCCACACACTAGTACCGGATGAGACAAGCTCCAAGCAGCCTTGTAGACAACAGGGCACAGAGGAAGAAAGACCTATTGGTCCAATTCTCACTAATAACACTGCAATAGCATTTTAAAATGGGAGCTTTTGATCCTGCTGCACATCACAATCACTGCTGGTCTTTAAAAATAATACAAGTGGTTTTGTCAGTACCATGAAAGAGAGGGAGGCCAAGTAACTTCGCAGCCTCCCAGGCATAACACCACATTTGTTCTCCAAGACAGCAAGGAAGGCCTCTACTATGCCAACATCAGAGGAATATGCACATACATGCACCCTTGTCCAGGCACACATACACACATACAGACACACCCCACACACACTGTACCCCTAGCACTCCATTTCCACTTCTGTTGGGCTTCAGCACCCATGCTCACACTTCTACACTGGCCACCAATATGCTTTCCTGGGGTCACTCTGGTTATTTCAAGAACTAAACCTCAGATTGTCAAAAAGATGTGAAACACATAGAGCCTGTGGGCTAGACAAGTGCACCAAAGGTCAGTCCAGGAGCAAATGCTGTGTCCCTGATGACTGAGGGTTCCTGACATTCATCACTATGGGCCTGCTCTCTCAGATCATATTAAGCCAATTAAGTGAAATCTGGCCTCAGGCTATTGTTTCTGCCCTTGACTCCTAGCCTGCACTCATGGGCCTGATCTTCCCCTACACCATGCTTGCTCCAAGGCCACTCTCCTACAGACAGGCCTCAGCACAGCTCTTCACCTCACAGCAACTCTCAAATCACAGAATCAACTGCAGAGCTTATTAAAATAAAGAGTGGCTGGGCCTCTCCAGGTCTTGACTGGGAGGTCTGTGGTAAGCCCTAGAAATTTAAGTTCCTAGGTTTTGCTGCTGTTGCTGCTTGGAGAACCACTGCTCTATGTAGTACTAGCATCTGAATATTTGGTTTTGATTTTCATTCCTGTCCACCTAACAGCCTTATCCAGTCCAAGCTTATAACGTCCCCTGGGACAGTGGACTCCCGAACTAAGCTCCCAATCAGGCCCTTCCTGGGAGCCACAGTATGTCACAGATCCACAAACCAGGATCAATGTACATTCATCTTGTCTTCTCCTTACTAGTGGTCAGATGGATGGAAGGCATGGAAAGCATGATTTATTATTTTTTTCCAGATGTACGACTTGTGATTTTACAAATTCATACATTATGCTATGTTCACCACAAGTATAGCTACCATCTATCCCATTACACTGCTATTACAGTTATCACTGACTATTTCCTTATGCTCACCTTTTTGTTCCTGTGACTTACTCATTGCATTACAACAGGCCTGCATCTCTCCCCTTCATCTGCTTTTGCCCAATCCCCACCCTCTCCCCTCTGGCAACCATCAGTTTGTTCTCTGTATTTATAGTTCTTGTTCTGCTTGTTTATTTCTTCTTTTTAGATTCCATTTATGAATGCAATCATATGGTATCTGTCTTTCTCAGTCTGAGTTATTTCACTTAGCATAACACCCTCTAAGGCTCGTCCATGTTGTCTCAAATGGCACAATCTCATCCCTTTTTTATAGCTGTGCAATATTCCATAGTACATACACACCATATTTTCTTATCCATTTTCCACAGTGGCTGTACCATGAACTGAATTATTAATAAAATAACTTGCTGCCATGACAAACTCATATAGCGCTTTACCATTTACAAAACACTTTTATCCTCAGTTGCCCCACCTGAACTTGACAACAAGTTCTAATAGTAGATATTACTATTCCCTTTCAGGGATGATCAAACTGAAGTCAGAGAGATTACGAACTTACACAAGGTCACAGCACTAGTACTTTAGATACCTCCTTTTATATAACTGTGGTCATTTAATCCATTTATCAGTTATATTTTTTTAGTGTCATCAGTATCACTCATCACTTATTTTCAATATTAAAAAGCGCAACAGCATTTAAGCAAGGTGTGAAAAAATATGTGAATACTCACCATAAACACTAAATAAATGCTGGCTGACTTGGTCTTATCCATCCTACCATGAATGCAAACAGCACCAAAGCAATGTTTATGATCCGACAGTCCCAAGAACAAGGCTGACAGGCATAAAACAACCAGTGGACAAAGTTTTGTTTTTAGTTTTTTACTTAAAAAGAGTTTTTCACTTGTGGTTTCCATTTTTCATTTGAACTAGTTACTTACATGTAGAAATTGGGAGATTTCACTTACAGATCTGGATTGATAGCTTCTCTTGAAATTGAGAATTCTGGCAAAGCTGGAAGCACATTCTTGCAAAGCAATAGCTGACTGGAGCTTGTCCATCATCCTTGTGCTTAACAAGGGAGGCCTTTCCAGTCCAGGAGGTTTGCACCACCCACCTGGGTCCACAGGCATTCAAAAGGCCTCCTGCCCTGGAGCTTGTTCTTACATAGTTAAAATTAATCAATAACAAACAAGGTGAGCAGAATAAACTTCTCCAGGCTCAGAGAATTACAGTTTTAGAGTGATAGAGTTTGGCTGCCTAGGGACTACTGAGAACTAACTAGCCACACAGCAATGAAATGGAGAGCCTGATTCTTACTACCTGCCTTCTGAGAAAGCCAGTTTCTCCATTTCTGTAAAACAGTGATAAACCGTCCCACCCTCTTTCACACAGTTTTACAAAGATGCATATATATAGACATACAATACAGTATGGAAGCCAATCCTGATCACACTGTTATGGCTTGCTGTTACTGAGGATCCATTTTTTTGTAGCAGGAAGGGTACTCTCGGAGGATAAGACTAATGGAACATTCCAAAATGAGAACTACCATTCATGACATATTTTTGAGGCACACAAAAAAACACACAACACAAAACAATGACTATATTTTCTTCAGAGATGGAATGATCTCCACCCTGAATTATAGGACACTTATAAATGCTATAGGGTATAATGTTGAGTGATCAAAATCTCAATTTTTATCTGCAGTGGTAAGTTAATTTTCTAGGAAAAGGGGGAAAAGAATTAAAACAAATTCATACCCCACCCTCATCCCTGCAAAAAAGGTAAGACATAAAATCACTATCCTGTATTCATCAACTCTCTTTTAATTTTTGCCCCTATAGGTGTAGCCCAAAAGAAAGGTTGTTTCAGGTTCCTTTACAAAGTGCTCTGGTGCACAAAACTGGGACCTGGTACTCCCAAACAGCCTTCACCTGTGGTACTTTTCAAAGAAGAGAAGCTGTTGAAGTTTGTAACTAACAGAGTGTCCCAACATAGTGATAACAGAGGTGATATAAATTCTTTATCTAATGTGCTATCATGAATAATATGAAACAGAACAATACTAGAATTTATAAAAGTAAAAGGGTCTGACACCTCTGTGGCTGATTCTCATCACCATTTGTCTATGAAATTTCAGGCACACTACAGTTAGTATCTTAAAATGAAAATAAATTACACAAAAATGTTAACTCTAATTACCTCCAGCTATAGAGACTATAGAAAGTTTATTGTGATTATGAGTTAATAATGCAGAAAAAAATCAATAAGATATGTGTGTATCCTACATTGTAATTTCTAAATGTAAATATCTATGGGGAGGACTAAAACCCATAAAAAAAGAAAGGAACACAAAATCTTTAAAATTTTCCCACAGAAGTAGTATAAGGGTCAGATAGTGCTCTTAACCTGAGAAATTCTTATCAAACCATCTAAGCCAATGCCATTCCATGTTTAGAGACAACCACCCAGAGGAAAAAGAGTGATTTTATTTAATCATTTTCTTTTCACAAGACAGTTGGGGGGTTGGAGAGTAGGCATAGCGAGTTCTTAGCCTCAAATCTTAATGTTAAATTAAGAAAATCTGTGTTAGGTCCTGCCTCCTGCCACCACAGGAAAATGGACCAAACTCTGGAGTAAGTGTACACTGTAAAGCTATCATTTTGTTTTGTTTCTTTTGTTTTTCAACTTAACATTTATTGCAAACTCACCATAGGCAGTTGCCAAGTCCTCAAAAATACAAAGCTTTGAATACACAACTTCACTGTCAAGGACTGCAGAGATACACTAACTATGAAAACAATTTTGTGGAAACAAGTGGGAGAGAACAGTAATTTGGGTGAGAAAAAGATGACACTGGAGGGTCTGGGATGGATATTTCAGCATAAGCAAAGGTTCCGAGGTGTGAAAATACGGTCCACTTGAGAATCTCCTCTCCCCAAGCCCCCATGCCTTGAGCTTTCTTTTTAACCACTGCCTCCTCCTTTATTTCTGTTTTTCCTATTTCATACTTTCAGCTTATTCAACTGCCTTGCCTCTAGTTCACCCATCTTTCTACCCACTACAACTTTTCTGGGGAGCATTTTAGCAAAGATACTTTGTATTTTAATGCTTTCAATCTAAAGCTGTCATTTTTGATATATAGTTATTTGGGAAAAAGTGAGATAATCTCTCAATATTCTTTTTTTTTTCTTAATTAAAAAAAAGGGGGGTCTCCTGAAAGCCCAATTTACGTGTTAACAAATTTGATAAATAAGGGTGGCAACTCTTCACCAGGTTAGAGAACAAAGATTATCAGAATAAAATACATGTAAGCCACATGTATTTTAGTGACTAAACACTCACAAATATGCTAAAACCACAGATAAGTGTACTGTATTTCATGTTCTCTAATATCATTTACTGACCTTTATTCAGCTTTAAAACTCTACATCCTCAACACATAAGAGAGCTATCTTTGCTTTCTCCTTATTTCCTCCCCATTTCCTTACCCAACTTTTTTTTTCAGAACTTCAAATTCCAGACTGAATTTCCTTCTTATAACTGAAAAACAAAATAAAAGCACATATATATGGAAATGAGTTTGAGGCTCACTGTGCATTCCTTCTTAGAAGTTCAGCTCAATAAATCAAAAGAACCAGAAACTGTATGGTGAATAAAATAAATGCTATCTTGATACTACAGAAAGAATGTAATCCATAACCACAGTGAAATGATGGAGTAAAAATAAAAGAAATTTGACTTATGCAAATATTCTCCTTCTCTTGATCTTCCTAAATCCCTCCACTTTCGTCATTTGTTCAGATAGATATCCTAGAACCTAGTGAGATATCTTGAAAAACTACCAGATATACACTGAGCAGAGCAGAGCACTGTCTCCCACACAGGCAAGAAAAGCACAGCAAGTTCTGACAGGTAGTGAGGGAGTGGGTGTTAGGAACCATGGTGGAATGATTTTCCCTCCCTCGGATCCAAATACCAAAGTGTGCCACGGCCCAGAAATTTGGATGGAGGACTCTAAGTAAAAGATGAACAAGAAGCAAGCTACTATAGACAATTTAATGTTGTTCTCTTATAAGCTTGGTTGATAAATTCATACTCTTTCCCCTATTCTTTAATCGCCTACTTATTTAAGAATCAAACCTTTTACATGAGCACTCAACTTAAACTGACTAGTGGAACACAGGAGATTCTCCTTTTATGATCTAATTCAAAGACTCCATTGGTTGTCCTCACCTGCCCCTTCCCAGCAGAGTAATGCCAGGCAAGTTTTTAACTTGAGATACAGTCATGTTATTCAAGATGCAAAATAAAGACAGTAATATTCATCTCAACAGGGTCACTGTGGAAACTAAATGAGAAAATATATGTAAAACAGATTCTGTGGCACCCCTACATATTAGGTAGTCACCCACAAAATAGCAGCTGTCATTACTATACAAGTTTTAAAAACTGAAGTTCTGCATCCAAGATTTCCTAGGGCTTTATACATATATTGGTCTTACTTTGGGTTTAAGACGGAACCCCTCCCTACCACTGCCCATGACAAATGGGTGGTCTGTTCAGTAATGCTTTTCATTAAAATTTCTTCTGGAAATATAAGTTATACAGATCATAACCACATATTCAATCCATGGAATACATTAGCTTTGTTAATGAGCCAGTCTACTTAAAATTTAGTTATCACACAAAACCCTGGTAATAGGTTTTCAAATGACTGAGCCATATGATCATGCGTGCTTGTTACATACTCATTTCTTTAACTATTTTTCCTAATTAAGTACAGAATCTTTCTCCAGTTAATTTTCTCAGTTGAACATTCTGGTTATATCAGGATGCATACTTTAAGTATTCTCAACTATGTACTGATGGACACTCAGAAGCTGTTACTAAATGCGAAATTATGCTCCCATGACAACAACTCCAATCTCTTAACTTTGTCTTGTCACCCTCATTACAGACATACAACTGTGATAAAAGTAGAGAAATTTAAGGGAATAAATATAGAATAAAAAAATATAGTATCACCAATTCTGTTTTCATGAGACTTGAATATTTAGTTACATTTAGTTATGCTTTTACCATAGGTATAGGTATTTAATTCAAGAGTAAGTCTTCTGTCACCAGTTTTTAAAGAAATCACTGCCACTATCATCCATCTGCATGCCTTGCCTCTACTTTACTCATTCATTCATTCCTTCACTCATTCATGATGATCCCAGACCTCAAGAAACTCGCAGTCTAGCTGGGAAGAAAGGCAGGTAAAGCAATGATCACTGGAAGCTATGACAAAGGGCACTGTGGAAGTAGGAAGAGCACTACCATGGTGTAATACCCAAATCCCAACTTTCAACTAACAACTACAGTGTGCCTCATGAGGAAGGAGAGGAAGGAAGTATTATATTCCTTCCAATATTTAACATTCTAAGGTTTTCTGAGAAATTCATGCATATTCAATCCACATCAAAAATATTTAATGCTGGGGGCACCTGGGTGGCAGTCAGTGAAGCGTCTGACTCTTGGGTTTTAACTCAGGTCATGATCTCAGGGTCCTGGGATCGAGTCCCACATCGGGCTCCACACTCAGCGTGGAGTCTGCTTGAGAGTCTCTCTCTCCCTCTGCCCCTCCTGCTCGTGCTGTCTCTCTCTCTAAAATAAATAAATAAAATCTTTAAAAAATATATTAATGCTGTTCAGAGGTACTTGAAACTACAATAAATGATTATTTTTGTCAAACAAAGATTTGATAGGGAAAAAAATTTCTTCCATTCAAGCTTCATTGAAAGCCCAGCCAATGTAACCCATGCAAAAAAATGTGCCAAAGAAAGTTTACATTAGAGCTTTTTGATAACATGTTTGGTTTTACATACTTAATATGTGTCTGTCAAAGCATATATTTTTGATTTATTTGTTTTATACATTTTTATAATATAAAAGCATTAATGAATAAGAAAGACAATGATCAATCACAAAACAGAAACATTATCAGACATTAGCCAAGAAATCACATATTTGAACAGACACTAAGGCAAGTCTTTAAAACCTTCAACAGGGGCGCCTGGGTGGCTCAGTCAGTTAAGCATCTGCCTTCAGCTCAGGTCATGATCTTGGGGTTCTGGGATCAAGCCCCGCATCAGGCTCCCTGCTCTGCCGGGGGCCTGCTTCTCCCTCTCCCTGCCTCTCCCTCGCCAACCCTGCCACCTGCTTGTGCTCTCTCTCTCTGTCAAATAAATAAAATTTAAAAAAAAAAAAAACCCTCAACACAAATTAATCACCTTGGTTAAATGCTGCAATGAATAGAAAAAAGTTATCTTCTGATGGTCTAGTGAGCTAGTTATAAGGCAAGATATGTTTGTTCCCTCATTTCTACATATGTAAATTAAGTATTTTTAGAAGAAATGTGATTAAATATGTATAATTTTCAGACAAAACTCCTCTAATCCTTAGCTTTCTATATACTTATTGCATTCTGAATACAACAGACTCAAAGCATTTCTGTGACTGGAAAACAATGATAGTAAATGAGAAAAATAATGAGAAAGAGCCATTCCTTCCAAAAAATGAAGGAATACTTAAATATACTTAAATATATCTTGGTGATAAACATTCCTTATCAAATATTGTACTTTTCCTGCTTCTAATTCACCTTTCCTAATTTTTGGTTCATATATGTGACTAAGAAAAGCACTTTCTGAGTATGTGTTTTCTTCAATGGTTTAACCGAATACCTTCAATGATACAGCAGAGTCCATATAGTACATACTATATACTTGTCTGGTATGGTTAGGTGAGTTGTGATATTTCACCAGTTCAAGCACGGCCAGTCAATTAGGCGATAGCAGTATCAAGCACTGTTTACATACGAAGTCTTAAAAAACCATCTCCCTGAAAAATAATCTTGTTTTAAAACAATTTTCTAGACCCACCTAACATGCAAAGACAAGAGGAGCATTCCTCACTCAGTTCAGGACCTACACTGAAACTTATCTGAATGAACTTGACCCTGGTTGGCAGCAAGCCAACAATCTTCGTCACTGAATGACTTAACAGGAACACTGTGTTCCTGACACAGACACCAAAAAAGGGTGTTGAAATCCATGCTAAAAAAGAATCTCAGCTTACATTTTAAACCAATTTTTAAATGTAATGATAAAAGATACTTAAATATGATAAGGCATTTTCAGTGTTTGGTTCATGTTTATTTCAGGTAATTTTTTATCCTTACTCCATTTGGGTCACTTTCAATGCTTCCCTGAAACTGTCCCCCAAGCACAATGAACCTATGCTCTGTCCCTCCTCCTGTGCCTCCTCCTCTAATAATGTACCTGGAAAATTCCAAAGCACGCTGAGCTGGCGTATTAGGGAGGGACAGCAAGTAAAGCCAGAAACAATGTACTGACTCACTTCCGCAAAAAGCCCTGGAGAAAGATGTGGGCCACAGTTCAGTTCTCTCACGCGATGCAGTTAGAACAGGTAAGAGGTAGTAAAGTTATGTCATTCCCAAACAGGTTATGTTAACTCATCCACAAAGGTAAGATGTAAATGAGAAGGCAAGTAAAACACAATTTGGCAGGGAGTCTATATACTTTTCTTTGGAAAAAACTCTAGTCTTTTCCTTTAGTTTTTGCCATCTTCCTTTTCTCCTGCTCCAAAATCCAGGTCTCCAAAAATGCTGTCCACTATAACATTAAGATAGTTTGTTCTCACCATTAGCTGAAAGCAGTCCACACTCACCTCATACTTTGGGGGAACGCTACATAAGTCCTAGTGTGTTCCGAGTGAGTAAGACTCAAACTACAAAACATTCAGCAGTCTACATTGGCAGAAATAACAAAATGACAGTTTGGTTTTTTTCACCCTTAAACCATTTAGTTTTTAGTCTTACTTCTTTACTAATTTTACAGGCCTCAGGTCTGTGTGATTAACAAATATTTGGAGGGAAAATATTTTAAAGTCATACAAATATATCCTGTTTCTCATTATTTTTAATATTCACTGATGGACCTTGCCTTCAGCAATTACTACTGTCGTAAACTAAAAGATGATTTTCTATTTCCCTCATTCCTTCTACATTTATTAGAATTCCTCTCTAAGGAAAAGTTGTTCTTTCTCTACTATTTATTCAATCATGTATCTATATCAGTATGGACTTATATATATTTATTTGGGGGGGTTATAATCCAATATTATCATTCTTTACTTCATTGCTCCAATTGTTCCAGCTTTGGCCACACAGAACATTTTCAGATTAAATGTGTCCTTTGGATCTTCCCCTCCCAAACGCTTCTGAACACTTCCGTATTTTCTGACAATACAGGATGTTCCAGGCACATCTTGTATTTTCTCTGTCCTGGCCACAGATTCAGCCATTTTACCAAGGAGCCCTGGTTCCATTCATTAGAGTGTGGTATTAGAAACCAAGATCTAGGAACTAGGTGTGCTTATTGCTTACTGCTTCTAGGCCCCCTCAATGGACAGAGATAGGAAAGTAAACACATACATTTATTTCTACATTAACTTTTTAAATCCACCTACATATGTGTGTGTGTGTGTGTGTTTTAAAGCACATACGTTCACAATGATACACTGAACTCCAATATAGCACCATAGAGTTCATTTTAGTACTTCCCATTGCTTATTCCTAACTTCTTTCTCCCCTAGGTCTCAATTTCTACAATGTGAAATATATTTACTTACTTCTTCAACAGCAGTACACATGCAAAGTATTTTCAAAATTGCTAAGCCATACAGCTATGAGAAACAAACTTACCAACTACAATAAAGTGTATACAGTTTTTGTCTTTAGCCTTACAGAATTTAATCCAAGATTGCTTTCCCAATTACTTAGGTCAGCTTCCCTATCCTCAAACCTTTCAGTGAAGTTATATCATCTACCACAGTCTTTATCCATTTTGAGATCCCCCTGACAAACCCCTGATTTATTTAGTTGATTTATTTAAATGTGCATGAGGAAAATTCACTGTTTGGCGTGTACAGTTCTGTAGATTCTGACAATTGCATAGAGTTGTGTGTCCACTGCTACAGCACATGAAGGACAGTTCCCATGCCCTAATCACGTTGCCCCATTGCAATCAATCCCTTAGCCCAACCACTGATCTGTTTTCTATCATGACAGAATTGTAACATACTTGGTTCTGTATGCATTTAAGTTAATCTTAAAATGCATTAATCTTAAAATGCATTTAAGATTCATCCATATTGGGCGCCTGGGTGGCTCAGTCGTTAAGCGGCTGCCTTCGGCCCAGGTCATGGTCCCAGAGTCATGGGATCGAGCCCCGCATTGGGCTCCCTGCTCCGCGGGAAGCCTGCTTCTCCCTCTCCCACTCCCCCTGTTTGTGTTCCCTCTCTCGCTGTGTCTCTCTCTGTCAAATAAATAAATAAAATCTTAAAAAAAAAAAAAAAAAAAGATTCATCCATATTGTTGCTCAATACTCAGAGTATTCCATTGTGTGATGCATCCATTCACCTGCTGAAGGACTTCTGGTTAGGTACCTAGAATTAAGACTACTGGGTCATATGTTAAATATATCCTTAACATGTATGTGTGTGTGTGTGTTTATTTATTTGAAATGTTTGACATATAACATCATTAAATTTAAGATATACAACATGTTAATTTGATACATTTATATATTGTAATATAACTGTCTTATAGCAATACTACCTCTATTAAATCACATAATTATAATTTCTTTTTTGTGGTGGGAATAAGATCTAGTCCACTTATCAAGCTGATGATTATAATATAATATGGTTTTCTATATTCAGTAACCTAGGACTTACTTGTTAACTAGTTACAAGTTTGTACCTTTACACAACATCTCTCCTATTCCTCCACACTCTAGATCCTGGTAACTACCATTTCACTCCGTTTTTATGAGTTTGGTTTGTTTTAGATTCCACATAAAAGTACTATCATGAAGTATTTGTATTTTTCTGTTTGACTAATCTCACTTAGCACAATGTCCTCAGTATCAATCCATGTTGTCACAAATGGCAGCATGTCCTTATTTCATGTGGCTGAATAATATTCCGTTGCATACATACCACATCTTCTTAATCCATTCATCTGTTCATGGGTCACTTAGGTTGTTTTCCCAACTTGGGTGTTGTGAATAATACTGCAGTAAACATTGGAGTGCAAATCCCTCTGATACTCTGTTTTCATATCCTTGGATATATACCTAGAGGTGGAATTGCTGGCTCACAGGGTAGATTATTTTTGAGTTTTTGAGAAACCTCCACAACTGTTTTCCACAGTGGATGAAATAATTTACATTCCCATCAACAGTGTACAAAGGTTCTCTTTTGTCCACATCCTTACCAACACTTGTTGTCCCTCATCTTTTTGATAATAGCCATACTAACAGGTGTGAGGCAATCTCTCATTGTGCTATTTGATTTGCATTTGCCTGATGATTAGTATTCTTAGGCATCTTTTCATACATTTGTTGGCCATTTGAATGACTTCTTTGTTTGGAAAAATGTTTAGTTCCTCTGCCCATTTTTTTAATCTTACTAGTTTTTGTTGTTATTACTGAGTTATAGGAGTTCTTGTTATGTTTTGGATACTGACCCTTATCTGATATCTGATTTGCTCACATTCTATAGGTTCTCTTTTCATTTTGTTTATTATTTCCTTTACTGTGCTAAAGCTTTTAAATATGATGTGGTTCCACTTACTGATTTTTGTTCTTATTACTTGTGATATAACTTTTTGCTCTTGTTATTTGTGATACAGCTTTTGGTGATACATCCAAAAAGTCAATGTTAACCAATGCTAAGGAGCTTCCTCCCTGTATTTTCAAGAAGTTTTATGGTATCAGGTCTTATATGTGAGTTTTTGATCCATTTCAGGTTAATTTTTGTGAGAAGATAGAGATTCAGTTTCATTTTTCTGCATGTGGTTATCCAGTTTTCCCAAATTTATAAAAGAAATTATCCTTTCTCCATTAGGTGTTCTTGGCTCCCTTATGGAATATTAGTTGACTGTATATGCCAGAGTTTAATTATGGTCTCTCCATTCTGTTCCATTGGTATGTGTCTATTTTTGTGCTAATACTACAGTGTTTCAATTACTATAGATTTGTAGTATAGTTAGAAATCAGGAAGTGTGATACTTCTGGTTTGTTCTTCTTTCTCAGGATTGCTTTGACTATTCGGGGTTTTTTGTTCCATACAAATTTTACTTTTTTTTTTTTTTTTCTGTGAAGAATCCCATTCAAATTTTGATAGAAATTTTGTTGCATCTATAGATGGTCTTGGGTAGTATGGACATTTTCACAATATTAATTCTTCCAATCTATGAACATGAGACATCTTTCTGTTTTTGTCTTTTTAAAATTGCTTTCAAGTTTTCATTGTACATATCTTTCATTTCCCTGGTACAATTATTTACAGATATTTTACAGGTTTTGGTGCTATTGTGAATGGGACAGTTTTCTTTATTCCTTTTGCAGATGTTTCATTATTAGTGTATAGAAATGAAACAGATTTCTGTATATTGATTTTATATTCTGCAAGATCACTAAATTCATTGATTTGTTTCAACATGTTTTTGGTTGAGTCTTTGGGATTTTTTTATACAAAACTTGTATCATCTGCAAATAATGACAAATTTACTTCTTCCTTTACAAATCTGGATACGTTTTATTTCTTTGCATTGCCTAATTGCTCTAGCCAGGGCTTCCAGTACTGCATTGAATAACAGTGGTTAAGAGCTGTCTTCTTCCCAGGCACCTGGGTGGCTCAGTCAGTTGGGCATCCTACTCTTGGTTTCAGCTCAGGTCATGATCTCAGGGTCATGAGATCAAGCCCCATGTCAGGCTCTGCACTCAGTGGGGAGTCTGCTTGAGATCCTCTCCCTCTCCCTTTCCCCTCCCCATTTTCTCTCTAACATAAATAAATAAAATCTTAAAAAAAAAAAAAAAGAGTTCTCTTCTTCCTAATGTTAGAGCTTTTCACTGTTCAGTGTGATGTTAGCTGTGGTCTTATGGCCTTTATTATATTGAGGTATATTCCCTTTATACATACTTTGTTGAGAGTTTTTATCATAAATGGATGTTGTATTTTGTGAAATGCTTTTTCTGCATCCACTGAGATGATCATCTGATTTCTATCTCATTTCATTAATGATAGATTTGCATATGTTGATCCATCTTTCCATCCTAAGGATAAATCTTTTCAGTATGTTTTTGAATTTGGCTCGCTTTATTTTGTTGAGCATTTTTGCATCTATGTTCATCAGGGACATTGGTCTATAATTTTTTTTTTTTTATATTGTCCATATCAGGGTAATGCTGGCCTCAGAGAATAAGTTTGGAAGTATCCCCTCCTCTTCAATTTTTTGGAATAATTTTAAGAGGTTTGCCATTAATTCTTTTAAATGTTTGACAGAATTTGCCGGTGAAGCTATCTGGCCCTGAGGTTTTCTGTGTTGTGAGGTTTTTGATAATGGATATAATTTCTTTGTTATTGGTCTGTTCAGATCTTCTATTTCTTCCTGATTCAGTCTTGGTAAGTTTGTTGGAATTTATCAATTTATGTTATCTAATATCTGTCATACAATCATTTATAGTAGTCTCTTAGGATCTTATGTTGCTCTCATTGCAACACTTGGGAGTACATATAAGGAGTTAGCCACATAGTTGGGAGAGGTGTGGGTTTAGCACTCGGGGCCCTGGGGGGTGCCTGTTTGACTGGCAGGGAGACCCTCAAGTGGAATACTTCATAAAAGTTTGTTTCCTCTTATTCTTGTAACTCATCAGGCTGGCTGCTATGTGTTTCTGTAGTATCAATTGTAATGTTCCCCTTTTCACTTCTAATTTTATTTACAGGCATACCTTATTTTATTGCACTCCACTTTATTGCTCTTCACAAATACTGCATTTTTTTTTTACAAATTGGAGGTCTCTGGCAACCGTGTGTCAAGACTGGCACCATTTTTTCCAACAGCATTTGCTCACATTATGTCTTTGTGTCACATTTTAGTAATTCTCACAAACTCAAACTTTCATTATTATATTTGTTATGGTGATCTGTGATCACTGATTATGACCCAATGAAAACTCAGATAATAGTGAGCATTTTTTAGCAATAAAGCATTTTTAAATTAAGGTATGTACAATTATTTTAGACATAATGCTATTGCACACTTAATACACTATAGTATACTATAAACATTACATTTATATACCTTGGGAAAACAAAAAATTCATTTGACTCACTTTATGGCAATATTTGTTTTATTGCAGTGGTCTGCAACCAAAGTTGCAAAATCTCTGAGATATGTCTGTATTTCAGTCGTCTCCTTTTCTTAGTTACTCTAGCTTAACCTTTGTCAAATTTGTATCTTTTCAACGGAACCAGCTCTTAGTTTCATTTGATCCTTTTTATTATTTTTCTGGCCTCTATTTCATTTATTTCTGCTATGCTGTTTATTATTTCCTTCCTTCTGCTAACTTTGGCTTAATCTGTTCATCTTTTTCTAGTTCTTTAAGGTATAAAGCTAGGTTGTTTGAGATCCTTCTAATTTTTAATAGATGCATGCTGCTATAAACTCCTCTCAGAACTGCTTCTGTGGCATCCTACAGGTATTGGTGGTTGTTTTTCCATTTTCATTTATTTTGAGATAATTTTTTTTATTTCTTCTTTGACTCAATGGTTGTTCAGAAGTGTGTTTAGTTTCCACATATTTGTAGATTTTCAAAGTTTCCTCTTGTCAATTTCTGGTTTCTTTCCATTGCTGTCAGAAAATAGTTTGTATGATTTCAGTCTTCTTAAATTTGCTAAGACTTGTTTTATGTCCTATCATTATGATCTTAGAGAATGTTCCATGTGCACTTGTGAGGAATGAGCATATTATTGCTGTTGGATGAAATGTTCTATATATATCTCTTAAGTCCATTTGGTCTAAAGAATGTTTCAATTCTGTTTTCTTGTTGATTTTCTGTATGGATGATGTATTCATTGTTAAAAGTGGGGTATTGAAGCCCCATACTATTATTATATTGCTATGTATTTCTTCTTTCCAATCTGTTAGTATTTGCTTAGTAATATTTAGATGCTCTGATGTTGGGAGAGTATATAATTGTTATACTTATGTACTGAATCCTTTATCTTGATAAAATGTCCTTCTTTGTCTCATTTTCATTTTTGGCTAAGTATATTTTGTCTGATAGAAATCTGCCTACTCCACTTTCTTTTCATTTCCGCTTGCATGGAATATCTTCTTCAATCCCTTCACTTTGAGGTTATGTGTGTCTTCAGAGCTGAAAAGAGTCTCTTACAGGCAGCAAATAGCTGGGACTTGGTTTTTGTTTTTTTAAATTTTATTTATTTATTTGACAGAGAAAGAGAAAGGGCGCGTGCACAAGCAGGGGGAGTGGCAAGCAGAGGCAGAGGGAGAAGCAGGCTCCTCGCAGAGCAGGGGAGCCCGAGGTGGGACTCAATCACAGGACCCCGGGATCATGACGTGAGCCAAAGGCAGTCGCTTAACCAACTGGGCCACCCAGGCACCCTTTTTTTGTTTTTTTTAACCCATCCAGCCACTCTGTTCCATTTGGTGAATTCAGTCCATTTACTTGTCAAATGATTACCTATATGCAAAGACTTACTACTGCCATCTCAGTGTTTCTTTTCTGGCTGCTTTAAATCTCCATTTGTTCTTTTTCCTCTGTTTCTGCATAACCTCACAAATTGGCAGTATTCCATGGTGGTATGTTCTGCCCCCCACCTTTTTTTTATGTTTTGTGAATACACTTTAGATTTTTGCTTTGTGGTTACCATGAGGTTTACAAAGAACAGCTCAAAAATAACAGTCCAATTTATGCTGAAAGCAACTTATCTTCACTTGGTCATAAAATCTTCACCCTTTTATGCCTCCCCTTTCATATTTTTGATGTCACAATTTACCTCTTTTTCTACTGTGCATTTGTTAACAAGTTACAGTTATAATTATTTTTAAGACTCTTTGCCTTTAATCTTATACTATAGTTGTTAATACATTAACTTATTACAATATTGGAATTTTCTAATCTGACTATATTTTTCACCTTTACCAGTATGTTGTATACTTTCCCATGTCATTGAACTGCCTTTTTGAGTTTTCTTGTAGCCTGTTGAATTTCTTCAATACAGCTATTTTTAATCCTAAGCTAGATCACAGTATTTTGTGTGTTTGGGCTCAGTTGTTGGGAAATGATTTATAACTTCTGGTGATGGTATATTTCTTTTTTTTTTTTTTTAGTTTTTTGTATTTTTGTGTTGCTGCTTTCACACTCAAATTATTTTTGTTGGTTATCTTTAGATTGTGGCACTGCTCCTTAGTGTTGCTTCCCTGGGGTTTCCTAGGTTTATCGTGGATAGACCTGCTCCACTCTTCTTGCTCCCTCTTGTGGCAGAATTCTTAACCATTGTGTTTCCTCTTATTCTTATAACTCATCAGGCTGGCTGCAGGAAACCTCTTAGTTTTCAGAAGGTGGTGCTATAGCTCCAATTTGTGGTTTTTCCCCCCGCTGCCCACTGACCCTGGATGATTTTTCTGATACCTGCTCTCATTGCAACACTTGGGAGTACATATAAGGAGTTAGCCGCATAGTTGGGGGAAGTATGGGTTTTGCACTCGGGGCCTTGAGGGTGCCTGGTGGGGAGACCCTCAAGTGAAATACTTCATAAAAGCTTGTGGGCAAAATTCCCACTGAAGAACTAAAGCAGAAAATAAGAACCACATTCCTTTAATGCTCTTTGATATTCTTACCTGCTTCCTTCCCTTTCTCCTCTCTTCCCCCATGTCATGGAGGTCCTGCCTCAAAATCAGGGTGCTTGTATAGAGAAATGGATTTATCTGGTTCCACACACACAACTAGTATAGCTGGGTATTCACTTACCATTTTGTACCTCCTCTACAGAAGTCTCCACTGACAGCTTACCTCATGTGGTATCAACTTGAGGAAAGAGAGGCTCTGGCAGAGTACATCCCTCTCTACATGCAAACCTGTCTCTATATTGCTCTCAAGCTGTGCTGGAATGTCCTCTTAAGCAAAAAAACTTCTACAAATTCTTTCCTGCCTATGGGTATCTGCTCAGGTAAATGCTCTCCAGGGTTTTTTCCCTGACCAGGGAAGTCAGAGTGGAGCAAGTTCACTGACTCCCTCAATCCACAGCCCTTACCATCTTGTTTATTTTCAGATGCATAGGTAGGCTAGAAACCTCCCAGGTCCCTAGGCATGGGTGCTAAAGGTACTTTTGTTTGTGAATGGATGTCTAATTATTTGTTAAAAGACAAGAGAAAGGAGGAATGACTCATATGGCCATGGTGCTGACATCACTCATCAGTATATCCTTAACTTTATAAGAAACTGCCACACTGCTTTCCAAAGTAGATGTATGATTTTGTACTCCCAAAAGAATGTGTGAGCACTCCAGTTACTCCTCATTCTCATTAGCATTAGTTGTTGTCAAGTTGTTTGGTTTTTGGTGGTTTTTTTGGTTTATCTCCAAAAATAGTGGAGATAATATCACTTTTATTTTCCTATTTACTTCTTAGTTTTAAAACCCTAATCAAATTTTTATATTGGAAAAAAATTTTTTTAGGGAAACCTACACAGTAAAAGTACTATATTCTCAAATTTATATGAAGTAATTTTAAAAAGTGAAGAAAACAAAGATCAAACCTAACAAAAAATAAAACAAGGCTACAATCTTTAAAACATTTCCTAGGAGAAGTATTAACATGGAAAACATAGCATCTACTTAATTAGACATAATATCAAAATACTGGCATAATAATGTTAGGATAGCTAGATAATGATCCTGGAGTGCATATGTCTTAACAATTTCCAATCCGATGGAACCCTAAATGAAACCGATATATTCTTTACAACTTACCTATACATTCTGAAAAGTCTGTTCATAAGTGTGACCACTGGTTTTATGAACATGCAGGGATCAAACCCACAAGTACTATGTTAGTACAGTATTGCTTAATGATAGAAAGGAAAGGCAGGCAAGAGAGACATCTGCTCTAAAGATAAGTAAATATTGCAAAACAAGTAGGCATAAGAAAGGCAATAATAAGAAGGGGAGTTTACAATGTATACCCCCCAAAAACTCTTTAAAAAATAAAAATCAGGACTTATTTCAAAGGACAATAGAGGATAAATTAGAAACAGGAGTAACTGTGCTCCCATTATGACTAGATAACATATGGCAAAAACTCTAAAGAGGAAAGCAGTGAGGCCAAAGAAAAAGCCATGAGTTGGCAGTTATTCTGTTTCTGTCCCTGGACCTCCTCTTTGTCCAGATAATTTCTCCATTTATCAGTCATGGGTCATTGAGAGTTTACTTCCCTAATATTCAGATGATTCTATGTGAAAATAATCATATAGATAAGTTCAGGTAAGATGGCAAACAGGGAGGCTGAGCTTACCCCATCCCATGAATACACTGAGATAAGAGCTGCATATATGCAACTAACTCTGAAAACGATCTAAAAAAATGGCAGAACAGACCTCCTACAGTTTGATCATACAGAAGAAGCCATAATGAGAAGGGCAGAAGGGGCAGAGACAAGGATGGGAACCAAACCCTCTGGTGAGACTAATCACAAATGGGAGGGCCATAACGAGCACAGAGAAGCAAGATGATCAGACCCCACACCAGGTACTCCAGGCACTAGGGAGCTGCACTAGAAAGACAAATCCTCATAATTTCTGGCTTTGAAAACCACGGGGGCTTAACTTTGGGAGCTTTAAAAATCAATGGGGCTTAACTCCAAGTACTTTAAAAATCATTAGGCTTAACTACAGGAAAGCCAAAAGTTGATAGGAAACTTAGTCCCCAATCTTAATAAGCTAGCATATTAATAACTTGGCCCAAGACACAGCACAGAAGCAGCAGTTTGAAAATTACCAGGGGTATATGTGAAAGAGACTTGTTATTAATCTCAGAACATGAGTTGGAGAGGCAGGGATCTTCAGTGATAGAAAGGAAAGGCAGGGAAGAGAGTGATGGTGGGTGCCATTTCTCTTACCCTCACCCAGCCTACATGGCTGGACACTTGCAGAAGCCAACATGCACACTCTCTATCTACCTTGCAGACTCACCCCATCCAACATGCTGAATACAGCAGGCTTTCTCCAAAGTAGCTTCTACCCACCATACACCCTGTAAGCACCTAGGGCCAGTACAAGTTCAAAGTGACTCTTACCCTGGGGAGAAGGGAAGATAACCCCACACACATACCAACATGCCTGTAATTCCACCAGCCAAGCATCTCAGCTAGCTGCACAGAGAGTCAGCCCTGCTGTTTGGTACACCCATAACTGTGGCAGAGAGGCTGAATGCAGACACCTAATTTGACTGCTGGCCCTACCTAGCATTAAGGCAGTAGTAGCCTCAGCAGATAGGCTTCTCAACAGCACCTGTGCTGTTCTTTGATTCCTGATCAAACCCTGCCCAGTATGCCTACAGCAGGCAAAGTGGGTCATTGCAGCTGCCTAACTGAAGGCAAGTGCAACTCAGCCAGAACAGTAGGGTATAAAGAGCCCACGCAGGAAACACTTCTGAAGTACCTGGTTCTGGTGACCAGAGGGGACTGCACTACAGAGTACCAGAGGACTTCTACACAAGGCCACTACTTTCCAGACCAGGATATGTAGCTGACCTCACTAACACACTGAAATAAACACAGAAAGTTAGAAAAAATGAAAACACAGAGGACTATGTCCCAAATGAAAGAATATGACAAAATCACAACAAAAGAGGTAAATGAAATGGAGATAAGCAATATGCCTGATTAATGATTTAAAGTAATGGTTATAAAGATACTCATGGGAATTGAGAAAAGAGTGGATTGAAGTCAGTGAGAATGTCAACAAAGAGATCAAAAATATAAAAAAGAATCAGTCAGAGATGAAGAATTTAAAAACTATAAAAAATACACTAGAGGGAATCAGTAGCAGATTAGAAGATGTAGAAGACCAGATCAGCAATCTGGAAAAAAAGGATAATGGAAAGCAACCAAGCTGAGAAGCAAAAATAAAAAAGAATAACAGAAGCAAGAAAAGGTTAAGGGAACTCAGAGACATCATCAAACATCCCATTTGCACTACAGGGATCCAAGGAGAAGACAGAAAAGAAGGCAGAATGCTTCTTTGAAGAAATAATAGCTGAAAACTGTCCTGACCGGGGGGGGGGGGTGGATATCCAGAGTGAAGAAGCATAGAAAGCCACTAACAGGATTAACCCAAGGAGGTCCACACCAAGACACATACTAACTAAAATGACAAAAAGTAATGATAAAGAAAGAATTTTAAAAGCAGCAAGAAAAAAGAAAACAGTTACATACAAGAGAAACCCCATAAGGCTATAAACTGATTTTCAACAGAAACTTCACAGGCCACAAAAGAGTGGCATGATATATTCAAAGTGTTGAAAAGAAAAACCCTGCATCCAAGAATACTCTTCTTAACAACAACTTTAACATTTAGAACAGGAGAGATAGAACCTCCTAAACAAACAAGTTACAGGAGTGCATCACAACTAAACCAGTCTTACAGGAAATGCTAAAGGAAATTCTAAGTGGAATGAATAGGTCCTCATTAGGGATGCCTGGGTGGATCAGTCAGTTAAGTGCCTTCAACTCAGGTCATGATCCCAGGGTCCTGAGATTGAGTCCCGCATTGGGCTCCTTGCTCATTGGGAGACTGCATCTCCCTCTACCTGCCGCTTCCCCTGCTTGTGCTCTCTCTCTGACAAATAAATAAATAAAATCTTAAAAAAAAAAAAAAAAAGCCCTCATTAGAAGAAAGTTATAAAAGACAGAAATTTCACAGGTAAAACCAAACATATAGTAAAGGTACTAGATTAGTCATTTATAAAGCCAGTAAGGAGGGTAAAACAGAAAAGTAGTCAAATCAATTATATCTACAAAAATTAAATATGTAGAACAAAAAGATGTAAAATATAATAATATATACATAAAATGTTAAGGGGGAAGTAAAACTTTAGTGCTTTTAGAATGTGTTCAAACTTAAGTGGCCAACAACTTAATAGACACGTTATATATGAATCCAATGGTAAGCATAAATAAAAACCTATTAAAAATATAACCTATAATAGATAAGCAAAAAAGAGAAAGGAAGCCAAGCATAACACTAAAGGAAGCCATCAAACCACAAAAAAAAAAAAAAAAGGAAAGCAAAAGAAAGGAACAAAGAACTACAAAAACAACTCAAAACAAACAACAAAATGACAGTAAGTGCGTACCTATCAATAATTACTTTGAATGTAAATGGACTAGATGTTCCAATCAAAAGACACAGGGTGACTGAATGGAAAAAACAAGACCCATGTATGTACTGCCTCCAAGAGACTCACTTCAGACCTAAAGACACATACAGACTAAAAGCAAAGGAATGGAAAAACATACATCATGCAAATGGAAACAGAAAAAATAAATAAAAAGCTGGGCAGCAATACTTATATCAGTCAAAACAGACTTTAAGACAAAGACCATAACAAGAGACAAAGAAGGACACCACATAATGACAAAGGGATCAATCCAACAATAGGATATAACAATTATAAATACCTACGCACCCAATGTAGGAACACCTAAATACATAAAGCAAAAATTAACAAAGGGAGAAATTTATAGTAATATAATAATAGTAGAGAATTTTAACACCCCACTTACATCAATAAATAGATCAGCCAGACAGAAAATTTATCGATTTGGCTCTGAACAACACATTAGACCAGCTAGACCTAATAGTTATACACAGAACATTCCACCCAGCAGAAAACACATTCTTTTCAAGTGTACATGGAACATTCTCTAGAATAGATCACATGTTAAGCCACAAAACAAGTCAATAAATTCAAGAAGATTGAAATTACATCAAATATCTTTTCTGACTGCAATGGTATAAAACTAGAAATCAATTACAAGAAAAATCTGGAAACCACACATATACATAGAGGCTAAACAATTTGCTACTAAACAACTAACAGATCAGCCAAGAAATTAGAAGAAATTTTAAAAAATAAATAAATAGAGACAAATAAAAATGCAAAGGTCCAAATCTTTGGGACAAAAAAGCATTTCTAAGAAGGAAGTTCATAGTGATATAGGCCTACCTCAAGAAATAAGAAAAATCACAATAACCAAACCTTCCACCTAAAGGAGACAGAAAAAGAAAAAACATGACAAATCTAGAAGGAAAGAAATAATAAAAATTAGAACAGAAATAAATGAAATAGAGACTAAAAAGAACAATAGAAAAGCAATAAAATCAAGAGCTGCTTCTATGGAAAGAAAAACAAAATTAATAAACCTTTAGTCAGATTCATCATATAAATAATATCAGAAATAAAGGAGGAGATATAACAACCAATACCACAGAAATACAAAGGATTATAAGAGAATGTCATGAAAATTTATATGCCAAAAAATGGGCCAAACTAGGAAAAAAATGGATAAATTCATAAAAACATACACTCTTCCCAAACTGAATCAGGAATAGAAAATTTAAATGGACTAATTACTACTAATAAAATTGAATTAGTAATCAAAAAAAACCCAAAAAACAAAAAACTGCCAACAAACAAAGTCCAGGAGCAGATGGCTTCACAGGTGAATTCTACCAAATAAAAACGGGAAAAAAATTTCTAGACTCATTCTAAAGGGCAGCATTACCAAGATAACAAAACTAAACAAAGACACTACAAAACTAGAAAACCACAGGTCATTATCTCTGATAAACACAGATGCAAAAATCCTCAACAAAATATAAGCAAACCAAATTCAACAATACATTAAAAAAAACCATTCACTATGATCAAATGAGATTTATTCCAAGGATGTAAAGGGGGTTCAGTATTGGTAAATCAATCAATGTGATATATCATATTAATAAGAGAAAGGACAAAAAACATATGATCATCAATATAGATGCAGATAAAGCATTTGACAAAATACAATGTCCATTCATAATAAAAACTCTCAAAAAAGTGGGTTAAGAGGGACCATACTACAACACCATAAAGGCTCTATATGATAAAAGCTAACACCATACTCATGGTAAAAACTGAAAGCCTTTCCTCTAAGATCAGGAACAACATAAGGATGCTGACTCACCACTTTTATTCAACACAGTACTGTAAGTAGCTGTAGCAATCAGAAGAGAAAAAATGCAACCAAATTGATTAAAAAAAAAAACAGAAGTAAAACTGTTGCTACTTGCAAAAGACATAATACTACATATAGAAAATCTTAGACTCTACTAAAAACTAAGAACTGATAAATGAATTCAGTAATGTTGCAGAATAAAAAATTGACATACAGAAATCTGTTGTAGTTCTATACGCTAAAAGCAAAGTTGCAAAAAGAGAAATTAAGAAAACAACCCCATTTACAATTGCACCAAAAGAATAAAATGCCTAGGAACAAATTTAACCAAGGAGGTGGAAGACCTATCTTAAAACTATATGACACTGAAGAAAGAAATTGAAGATTACACAAATAAATGCAGAGGTGTACCATGTTACAAAACTGCAAGAAATATTGTTAAAATGTCCATACTATGCAAAGCAATCAAAAGATTCAATGCAATCCCTATCAAATTAGCAATAGTATTTTTCACAAACTATGACAAGTAATTCTAAAATTTGTATGGAAACACAAAAGAATAGCCAAATAGCCAGAGCAATCATGAGAAAGAAGAGCAAAGCTACAGGTATCATAATCCCAGATTCCAAGATACACTACAGAGCTGCACTTATTGAAAAAGTATGAGACCCATACAAAAACAGACATAAATTTACGGAACAGAACAGATTGCCCAGAAATAAACCCAAGCCTATATGGTCAATTAATCTATGACAACGGGGGCAAGAATATATAATGGAGAAAAGACAGACTCTTCAACAAATGGTACTGGGAAAACTGTGAACAGCTACATGTAAATGAATTAAACTGGACCACTTTTCTACACCATACAGAAAAATAAACTCAAAATGGATTCAAGACCTAAATATGAGATGTGAAACCATAAAAATCCTAGAAGAAAACGCAGGCAGTAATTTTTCTGACATTGGCCTTAGCAACATTTTTCCGGATATGTCTCCTGAGGCAAGGGAAACAAAAGCAAAAATAAACTATTGGGATTACACCAAAATGAAAGCTTTTGCACAGTAAAGGCAACAATCAACAAAACAAAAAGGCACCCCAGGAAATGGGAGAAAATATTTGCAAATGATCTATCCAATAAAGGGTTAATATCTAAAATACATAAAGAACATATACAACTCAACACCAAAAATCCAAACAACCCAATTAAAAAATGGGCAGAGGACAATAGACATTTTTCCAAGGAAGACATACAGATGGCCAACAGACACATGAAAACATGCTCAACATCACTCAACATCGGGAAAATGCATATCAAAACCACAATGAGCTATCATCTCACACCAGTGAGAATGGCTAGTATCAAAAAGCCAAGAAATAACAAGTTTTGGGGAGGATGCAGAAAAAAAGGAACCCTTGTGCACTGCTGGTGGGAATGTACATTGGCACAACCACTGTGGAAAACACTATCGAGGGTCCTAAAAAAATTAAAACCAGAAATACCATATGATCCCATAAATCCATTACTGGGTATTTACACAAAGAAAACAAAAACACTAATTCAAAGAGATATAGGCTACCCTATGTTTACTGCAACATTATTAATAAGAGCCAAGATATGTAAGCAACTTAGAGTATCCACTGACAGATGAATGGATAAAGGTGATATATATATCCAACAGAATATTAGTTCACCATATAAAGGAATGAGATTTGCCATTTACAACAACATGGATGGACCTAGAAGGTACTAAGGTAAGTGAAACAAGTCAGAAAAAAGTACATTATGATTTCACTTGTATATGGAATCTAAAAAATAAACAAAAAACTGGACTCTTAAATACAGCGAACTGGTGGTTGCCAAAGGAAAGGTACATGGGGGGGTTGGGTAAAATAGATAAAGGGGAGTACGAGGTAAAAACATCCAATTATAAAATAAATAAGTGACAGAGATTAAAGTACAACACAGGGAATATAGTCAATTATATTGTAATAACATTGTATGGTAACTATACTTAACTGTGGTAAGCACAAACGGTACAGAACTATTGAATCAATAATGTTGTACACCTGAAACTAATATGACATTGTATATTAATTATATCTCAAATTAAAAAAAGAAAAGAAGCATACAGAAATATCTGCAAAATAGGCAAAAGCCCCTACATTTATGCTAAATTTTGGTAAAAACAGCCTTCTATAACAGTTTTCCTAAATACAAGATTTTATATGAAATATCTTTTTCAAGACCATTAGAAACAGAAATAGAGGGTGAGAAATGGGGGTGAGGATAAAATAGAAGGCAGAGTTGCAATGAACATATTCTTAAAACTATTTGGAAAATGACAGAAAAAGCTAAAGCAAAATATACCTATCTCTGAGAAACATGTTCTTGTGTCATTTTGGCAAGGTAGCAGGCGGGACAGGAAATGGGGGTAACAGGTAGGATTAGAGAGTAAAAGACTCATGGAGGAACTGCTGATACAACCAGGTGAGATAATATCAATATTTTCTATATACTATGGCAGGAAATTATAATGGATGCAATAAAGCTTTAGAAAAGGAATTAGGAAAATATCCCTGGAGGTACACAGGAATATTCACTGAAGTTGAATCCATGAGGGACAAAAGTTACTGGAGGCTCTGGAAACTAGGGGACTCAGGGAGCTGGTGTAAATAATTTAAAATTTAGACAACTTAAATCAGGGATGAAGATGTAGGTATAGAAAAATAAAGTTATCCTTTGCATTAAAATTACCTGCAAAAAAGTAAAACATTTATTATTTTTTTAAAGATTTTTATTTATTTATTTGACAGAGAGGGAACACAGCAGGGGGAGTGGGAGAGGGAGAAGCAGGCTTCCCGCTGAGCAGGGAGCCCGATGTGGGGCTCGATCCCAGGACTCTGGGATCACGACCTGAGCCGAAGGCAGACGCTTAACGACTGAGCCACCCAGGCGCCCCTAAAACATTTCTTTAAAGTGAGAAATGAAATTTTGGAAATGGAACAGTAAATTGAACTTAGCACTGCATATTATTACAATATAAATGCATTCAATATATTTTTTACTTATTTTCAAGGTCTTTTAAGCAAACAAAAAACATACACATCTATATCTCAAAAGCCCTGAATTACAGCCAAAATCAGTATTATTTTTCCCATAGGTTTTAAGTTGCTTAAGCAAGAATTCTTCTATTACAAGAGATCTTTAATAACATAAATCTCACAACTGGAAAGAAAACACCGTGCTACTTCATAGGCTTGCTGTGAGAAGTGAATGAAATGAAGCATGCAAAAATTAGAAAAGTCTCAAATACACAATACTGCTTCAAATACACAACACTGTTTCAACCCCAACTATTCTAGTACCAACTGGGTATACCACAATTCAATTTTCATCCTAACTTCTCTAAAACAGCACAGAACCCACATATTAAGGTCAAAGTATGGCACAAAACTGTCTTTACTTTACACTAGCCACAGGTTCCATTCATCCCCATGTTGACTAGCTACAACCCCCTGCTGTTTAATAATTTACTACAACAACTCACAGAACTCAGGAAACATATGAAAAGAAACTATAGTTTTCTTATAAAGAATACACACAGGATGGAGTCTGGGAGGGTCCCAGATGCAGCGCTTCCTTGCCCTCTCCCTGTGGAATCAGGCCCTGTCAACCTCCCAGTAGTATGATGTGCTCACTAGTCAAGAAGGGCCAGAGCTTCAGTGTCCACAGTTTCTACTGGAGGTTCATTACTTAGGAACGATTGATTAAATGACTGGCCTGACTAAATATCAGCCAAATGGAAGTCTCAATCCTCTCTTTCCTTGGTGTTTCTGGTGAACAACCTCCAACCTGAAGCTATTTAGAGGCCTACTTCAACAGCATAAAGAAGACATCTTATCCCTCAGGAAATTCCACAGGTGTATAAAGCTCTGTAGTACGAACTGGGGACAAAGACTAGATGTAGTCTTTCTTTCTTTTTTTTTTTTTTAAAGATTTTATTTATTTATCTCACAGATAGACAGCGAGAGAGGAAACACAAGCAGGAGGAGTGGGAGAGGGAGAAGCAGGCTTCCCGCTGAGCAGGGAGCCCGATGCGGGGCTCGATCCCATGACCCTGGGATCATGACCTGAGCCGAAGGCAGACGCTTAACGACTAAGCCACCCAGGCGCCCCTAGATGTATTCTTTCTTATACCACAGAGAGACCTAAAGTTAAATCTCACCTCTTCCACCTACCAGCTAGAATCCTTAGATAATTTAACTGCCTTCCAGGTCTTCCACTTGTATCTCTGTAAAAGAAGAATACTAGATGCCCTGTGCAACTGTAGAGAAAATTAACTAGAATAAGCAAGAAGATGACAGGCACAGAAGAATAAGCATAAGCTTTACATCAGTCCTGCACTCAATTCAGGTTCTACCACTAATTAGCTATGTAACCTTGAGCTATTCTTTTATTCCCTATGTCAAAGTTGCTTGCTTGCTTCTTTTTTTTTTCTTTCCCAAAGTTGCTTTAGTCAGAAATATTCTAACATATCTACCTCACATTCTGGGGAAAAACAGGACTACTCCAAGCTGTTATAAGAAAACATCATCCATTACCACGCTCACAGCAATGGCAGATCATCTAAACAGATCAACAAAGAGACAAGGGCTCTGAATGACACACTGGACCAGATGAACTTCACATATATACAGAGCATTTCATCCTAAAGCAAGAGAATACCCATTCTTCTCGAGTACACATGGATCATTCTTCAGAAGAGATCACATACTGGGTCACAAATCAGGTCTCAACTGATACCAAAAAACTGGGGTTATTCCCTGCATATTTTCAGACCACAATACTTTGAAACTTGAATTCAATCACTAACGGAAATTTGAAGGAACTCAAACACTTGGAGGTTAAAGAGCATTCTACTCAAGAATGAATGAGTCAACTAGGAAATGAAGGAAGAATTTAAAAAATTCGAAGAATCTCATGAAAATTAAAATACAACTGGTCAAAACCAATGGAATACAGCAAAGGTGGTCCTAAGAAGGAAGTACGTAGCCATACAAGTCTCTCTCAAAAAATTAGAAAAGTCTCCTTTTTAGGGAGCAAGATGGCAGAGGAGTAGGAGACCTGGATTTCATCTGGTTTCAGGAATTCAGCTAGATAGGGATCAAACCATTCTGAACACCTACAAACTCAACTGGAGATCGAAGAAAAGAATAGCAACAGCTCTCTGAACAGAAAAGCGACCGCTTTCTGGAAGGTAGGACGTGCGGAGAAGTGAATCTGAGGCAATATTCGGGAGGATAGACGGCGGGGGAGGGGGCCTCCGACAGCCGCTTTTGGCAAGTGATAGAGCAGCGGAGCACAAAATCGGAACTTTTAGAAGTCAGCTCTGCTGAGGGACGTAGCTCCACTGGCTAAGCGGGGTGTGAAACCCTCGCAGGACAGTGTGGTCGCAGGACGCTCGGGGTCACAGCAAGACCAGAGGTGCCTGAGTGCGGCAGAGCCCCCAGGTATCGGAGGAGGGAAACCGGCTGCAGAGACGGAGCCGAGGCGCAGGCTCTCAGCTCGGGGTTGCCATAAACTGTGATCCACAGCACAGCCGGGCCACTGCTCTTCCGGCAGGGACCCAACAAGTGGCAGATCCGGGGAGACTCCCCTTCCTCCCCCAGGAGGAGCAGCACAGGAGCGCACCGCAGGGATCTGCTGGGTTTGGAGACTCCACACCGAGTCAGGTGCCAGAGAGAGAAACGCTTGGTCACAGGCCGGGTGAGCACGGAGTGCGGCCAGAGACTGGGGAGACAGGAGTGACTGACTGCTTTTCTCTGGGGGCTCACTGAGGAGCGGGGCCCCGAGTTCTCGGCTCCTCCCGGGCGGAGATTGGGAGGCCGCCATTTTCACTCTCGGCCTCCAAAGCTGTACGGAAAGCTTGCAGGGAAAAAAAGCTCCTGAGAGCAAACCCGAGCAGATTACTTACCTGGGACCGGGCAAGGGAGGGGCAGCTCTGCCTCTGGCAAAGACATTTGGGAACCATGGCAACAGGCCCCTCCCGCAGGAGATCAGTGAGAACAGCCAGCAAGACCAATGTTTACCAATCAATGAAACGGCAGAAGTCCAGTGCTAAGGGAATAATGCACATAGAATCCATGGGGTTTTTTTACCATGATTCTGTAGTCTTTCAAAGCTAATTTTTTTTAACTGTCTTTTTTTTTTAATTTTTCTTTTTCCCTTTTTCTACCAACATCTTATCAATCCCTTTTTTAAAAAACATTTTTGGAAGAATGAAGCGGGGGAAATCGGAGGGGTAGACGAACCATGAGAGACGAGGGACTCTGAAAAACAAACAGGGTTCTAGAGGGGAGGGGGGTGGGAGGATGGATTAGCCTGGTGGTGGGTATTGAGGAGGGCACATTCTGCATGGAGCACTGGGTGTTATGCACAAACAATGAATCATGGAACACTTCATCTAAAACTAATGATGTAATGTATGGGGATTAACATAAGAATTAATAAAAAAAAAAATTAAAATAAAAAAACATTTTTATTTTTCATTTTTAGAGTCAAATTCTAACTCTTCATAGTAGTTACCCTTATTTTTGGCATATATATATAAGCTGTTCTCTCTTTAAAAAATGAGATAGTTTCTTCTAACAGATCAAAATATACCCTAAATCTCTAGTGTATGGTTTTGTTCCACTCTCCTGCCTGATCACATTTTCTCCCTTTTTTTGTCTTTTTTTTTAAAATCCTCTTCTTTTCTCAAACAACTTCTTATCAATTCCTTTTATAAAATTTTTTATACTTTTCATCTTTACAGTCATATTCTATCCCTTCATCATATCAACCCTTATTTTTGTACATATGTAAGTTTTTCTTTCTTTAAAATTTTGGTAGGCACTTTCTTCTAACAGACCAAAATACACCCAAAATCTACTGTGTGGCACTGATCTATGCACCATCCTGATCATATTTGATCATATTCTAGTTTTTTTTGTTTTGATCGGTTTTTGTTTGTTTTTATCTTTTTCTTTTTCTTTTTTCTTTCTTTCCCTTTCTTTCCCCACGGCTTCAGGTCTTTTCTGATTTCTTTAGAGTATATTTTCTGGGGACGTTGTTACCCTGTTAGCAATTTGTTCTCTCATGCATCTGTTCTCCTCTGGACAAAATGAAAAGATGAAAAAAATCACCTCAACAAAAAGTAAAAGAGGTACTACCGACTGCCAGGGACCTACTCATTATGGACATTAGTACGATGTCGGAACTAGAGTTCAGATTCATCACTTTAAAGATACTAGCTGGGCTTGAAAAAAGCATGGAAGTTATTAGAGAAACCCTTTCTGGAGAAATAAAAGAACTAAAATCGAACCAAGTCGAAATCAAAAAGGCTATTAATGAGGTGCAATCAAAAATGGAGGCTCTAACTCCTAGGATAAATGAGGCAGAAGAG
>NC_138372.1:96779386-96852697 GCF_054177405.1 Leptonychotes weddellii | reverse complement strand
GTGCAAGACTGTTGAATCACAGATCTGTACCTCTGAAACAAATAATGCAATATATATTACGAAAAATAAAAAACAAAGAAGAAGATAGCAGGAGGGGAAGAATGAATCGGGGGGAATTGGAGGGGGAGACGATCCATGAGAGACAATGGACTCTGAAAAACAAACTGAGGGTTCTGGAGGGGAGGAGGGTGGGAGAATGGGTTAGCCTGGTGATGGGTATTAAATAGGGCACGTTCCATATGCAGCACTGGGTGTTATGCACAAACAATGAATCATGGAACACTACATCAAAAGCTAATGATGTAATGTATGGTGATTAACATAACAATAAAAAATTTTTTTAAAAATTAGGAAAGTCTCAAATACACAAGCTAACCTTAACCCAAAGGAGCTGGAAAAAGAACAGCAAATAAAACCTAAACCAAGCAGGAGAAGAGAAATAATAAAGATTAGAGCAGAAGTCAATGAAATAGAAACCAGAACAGTAAAAGAAATCAATGAAAATAGAAACTGGTTCACTGAAGGAATTAATAAGATCAATAAACCCCTAGCCAGACTTATCAAAAAGAAAAGAGAAAGGACCCAAATTAATAAAATCATGAATGAAAGAGGAGAGATCATGACCAACACCAAGGAAATACAAACAATTTTAAGAACATATTATACCAGCAATTTATGCAATCTGGAAGAGATGGATGCATTCCTGGAAACTTAAAAACTACCAAAACTGAAACAGGAAGAAATACAAAACCTGAACAGACCCATAAGCAGCAAGAAATTGAAACAGTAATCAAACATCTCCCAAAAAACAAGACTCCAGGGCCAGATGGTTTCCCAAGGAAATTGTAACAAACATTTAAAGAAGAACTAATACCCATTCTTCTGAAGCTGTTTCAAAAAAATAGAAATGGAAGGAAAAATTCCAAACTTGTTCTGTAAGGCCAGCATTACCTTGATCCCAAAACCAGACAAAGACCGCACTAAAAAGGTGAATTACAGACCAATATCCCTGATGAACAAGGACGCAAAAATTCTCACCAAGATACTGGCCAATAGGATCCAACAGTACATTAAAAGGATTATTAACCACGACCAAGTGGGACTTATTCCTGGGCTGCAAGGGTGGTTCAACATTTGCAAATCAATCAGTGTCATACATCACAGTCACAAAATAAAAGACAAGAACCATTTGATCCTCTCAATTGATGCAGAAAAAGCATTTGACAAAATACAGCATCGCTTCTTAATTTAAATTCTCCCCAGTGTAGGGATAGAGGAAACATACCTCAATATTATAAAAGCCATCTATGAAAAACCCACAGCAAATATCATCCTCAATGGGGAGAAACTGGGAGTGAAAAGCTCCCCTAGGGCAGGAACACAACAGGGATGCCCAGTCTCACCACTGTTTTTCAACATAGTACTAGAAGTCCTGGCCTCATCAATAGACAACAAAAAGAAATAAAAGGCATTCAAATTGGCAAAGAAGAAGTCAAACTCTCACTCTTTGCAGATGACATGATAATTCATGTGGAAAACCCAAAAGACTCCACCCCAAAATTGCTACATTTCATACAGGAATTCAGCAACATGGCAGGATATAAAATCAATGCACAGAAATCAGTTTTATTTCTATACACTAACAATGAGACTGAAGAAAGAAAAATTAAGGAAACGATCCCATTTACAATTGCACCAAAAACCATAAGATGCCTTGGAAATAAACCTAACCCAAGAGGTAAAGGATCTATACGCTAGAAACTACAGAACACTTCTGAAAGAAACTGAGGAAGACACAAAGAAATGGAACAACATTCCATGCTCATGGACTGGAAGAATAAATACTGTTAAAATGTCTATGCTACCCAAAACAATCTACACATTCAATGCAATCCCTATCAAGATACCATCAGTATTTTTCAGAGAGCTGGAACAAATAACTCTAAAATTTGTATGGAACTGAAAAGGATCCCGAATAGCCAAAGCTGGTGAAATCACAATTCCAGACTTAAAGCTATATTACAAAGCTATGATCATTTACAGTATTTATACTGGCACAAAGAGAGACACATAGATCAATGGAACAGAACAGAGATCCCAGAAATGGACCCTCAACACTATGGTCAACTAATCTTTGACAAATCAAGAAAGAATATGGCATGGAAAAAAGGACAGTCTCTTCAATAAATGGTGCTGGGAAAACTGGGCAGCCACATGCAGAAGAATGAAACGACCTTTTTCTTACACCATACACAAAGATAAACTCAAATGGATGAAAGACCCCAAAGTGAGACAGGAATCCATCAAAATCCTGGAGAACACAGGCAGTAACCTCTTTGACCTCGGCCACAGCAACTTCTTGCTAGACATGTCTCCAAAGGCATGGGAAACAAAAGCAAAAATGAAATATTGGGACTTCATCAAGATAAAAAGCTTCTGTACAGCAATGGAAACAGTCAACAAAACTAAAAGGCAACCTACAGAACAGGAGAAGATATCTGCAGATAACATTACAGATAGAGGGCTAGTATCCAAGATTTATAAAGAACTTCTCAAACTCAACACCCAAAAAACAAAAAATCCAGTCAAGAATAGGGCAGAAGACATGAACAGACATTTCTCCATAGAAGACATACAGATGGCCAAAAGACACATGAAAAAATGCTCCACATTACTTGCCATCAGGGAAAGACAAATCAAAACCACACTGAGATACCACCTTATACCAGTCAGAATGGCTAAAATTAACAAGACAGGAAACAACAAATGTTGGCAAGGATGTACACTGCTGGTGGGAATGCAAGCTGGTACAGCCACTCTGGAAAATGGTATGGAGATAGCTCAAAAAGTTAAAAATAGAGCTATCCTATGAACCTGCAATTACAATACTGGGTATTTACCCCCAAGATACAGATGCAGTGATTCGAAGGGGCACTTGCACCACATATGTTCATAGCAGCAAGGTCCACAATAGCCAAACTGTGGAAAGAGCCAAGATGCCCATCAACAGAAGAATGGATAAAGATGTGGTATATATATATACACTGGAATATTACTCAGCCATCAGAAAGGGTGAATATTTACCATTTACATCAACATGGATGGAACTGGAGGGTATTATGCTAAGTGAAATAAGTCAGTCAGAGAAAGACAATTATCATATGGTTTCACTCATATGTGGACTATAAGAAACAGGGCAGAAGACCATTGGGGAAGGGAGGGAAAACTGAATGCAAAGTCATCAGAGAGGGAGACAAATCATGAGAGACTCTTAACTATAGGAAACAAACTGAGGGTTGCTGGAGGGGAGATGGGTGGGGGTATGGGGTAACTGGGTGATGGGCATTAAGAAGGGCACATGATGTGATGAGCACTGGGTGTTATAAGCAACTGGTAAATTGCTGAACACTAAATAAAGAAAAAGAAAAAAAAATCATCCATTGACAATAACTAAAATGTAACACTACAACAAAAACAGAAATGTAGAAAAATGGAACACAAAAAAGAACACAGGAATAGATACTCACATGTGAAAAGCTAATATATTACAAATTCAATGTGCCAAAATATGGGGAAAAAGAATCAATAGCTAATAAATGCTACTAGGGAAAGTACATAGACTTATACGTCATACCACAGTAAAATTCCAAATACATTAAAGTATTTTAAATGTTTTCAAATCCAAATATTCTAAAAAAGATTAACAAAATAGAATGTTTATCTCAATAATAATTACCTTAACTATGAAGAAAATTATGAAAGACTCTCCTATAGTAAAATTGTAAATTTGTGTATCCACTGTGCATACTTTTATAAAGCACTTATATTTTTAAGGTATTTATATAAATGTCTGTCATAATTCTCCATATTATATACCCCAAAGGGATATATAAAACATACTGAGAAATCAAAAAGCAAACAAAAATTTCAAGTTCACTAAAATGTTTAAAATACTTATCAAAACAACTATCGCTCTATTCTATGTCTGTTAAATGAAAAAAGAAAGAAAATTATTTTCACTGCCATTTCCAACCTACAAGCATAGTTCTGATCTTTGGTGCCTTCTGTTCTTACCCACATAATTTCAGGGATTTCCTTTGTTGCGGACACAGAAAGGGTTAAGATTTAATGAAATTGGGAGTGGCATACATTAGTGGGTCTCCTTATTTTAAAAATCATGTTATTCTATATAAAAAAAGTATACAGAAATCTCTTGCAAACTATACAAAATCCTCCTCCTCCTCATGCAAAATATTGGTATGAATAATAGACTTTTATAATACTCAGTTGACCAAAGTAGCCCAAAATGAAAGGACCACTGCCTTCAGGCAAACATATAGCACATTCTTTCCAAAAATGTTCAATTGGTTAGTATCTACTTTCACTTGATTCCAAAGCTCCCTTCTCTGGAATGCCTTTCTAGCCATTTTCAATCCTATAAAGTGCTTTCTTTGCTCAACTTTTCTACAACTCTCATTTGACTATAAATTCTCAAAAATATTCTGTAAATAATTCATTTCTAAATAACAATACTTATTAGTATAATCAAAATGCCAAATAAGGTATGTAACAGACATAGATGGATAACAGGATAAAAAACAGACAAACAAACAAGGAGAGGTTACAGAAAAATATTTCTGATGTGTTCGAATATTTTAAGGCCTAAGTTCATTCACAGTCCTGTCTCTATTCTCACTGGTTCGACTCTAAGGAAATAATTCACCAGAAAAGAGATAAGTGCAAGTCTATATATGTCTATCTGTATGTAGACATCTTTAATAACAGTGAAAATATGGATAATCCAATCCAACAAATATTAATTATAACAAATATTTATTAAGTACCTATATTTAGGTACTGGGAATAAAGTAGTGAATAAAAAAAGACAAATTCCCCACTTTAATACTGTAAGTGAAAAACAGATAATATGTAAGTTATATAGGGGTGCCTGGGTGGCTCAGATGGTTAAGCGTCTGCCTTCGGCTCAGGTCATGATCTCAGGGTCGTGGGATTGAGCCCCGCATGTGGCTCCCTGCTTGGCAGGGAGCCTGCTTCTCCCTCTCCCTCTACTGTTCCCCCTGCTTGTGCTCTCTCGCTCTGTTAAATAAATAAATAAAATCTTTAAAAAAAAAAAAGATTAAAATATATATTTATGTTATATGTGAAAATAATTTCTTAGGAGTGCCTGGGTGGCTCAGTCAGTTAAGCATCTGCCTTCGGCTCAGGTCATGATCTCAGGGTCCTGGGATAGAGTCCCTTATTGGGCTCCCTGCTCAGTGGGGAGTGTGTTTCTCCCTCTCCCTCTCTGCCCCACCTCGTGCGCATGCGCTCACTCTCTCTCACCCTCAAAAATATAAAATATTTTTTAAAAATTAAAAATTAAAAAATATAAGATGGGTTTATTAATGTACAACTATGTTCAGAAGAAGCCAGAAACTGAACAACTTTGAGAGACTTGGTCATATCTTCCCTCTGGAACTTCCAGCCATGCAAGACAATGCCCCAAATGTATGCATTCACTGATCAAGCTCCATGATCCTCTTTTGTGTTAGAAACTGGTTATCCAGTTGGAAGGTAAAGAATGAAGGCACAACACAAAATTATAACAGCCACTAAAACCGATAAACATGAAGAACTGGAAAAAACCCACAAAATTATACCACGACTAGATTATAATTATGCAAAGACTACATTTACTCATGGATAAAAATTAAAGCAACAGTAAAAGAATGTAGTTACGTTACACTCAAGAGCTATTGCACTTAAAATTTTTTTGTTTTGTTTTAAATAAAAACGGTGAGCTATTTATTTCATCTCTCTAAATAGATCCTAAAAATGGTAAAGAATATCTTTATTTTCTGGGTTGTTTAAGTAAATATCCATTTTCATAGGCCTTAGTACTCAATCTACTAATCTTCAGATAAATGAGAAAAATGTGGAAATTATTAAAAAAATAATGGTTAACTTCATAAAAAGTATTATGGATAATTGCCATCTTCAAATATTTTCTTTGGCTTACAATCATAGAAATGTGGTAGGTCAATTAGTTCTCAACAGAAACATGGTTGATCATTTCTCAGTAAGAGCATGACCAGTTAGTTCTTGATAAAAACATAAGTTAATGCTAAATAGAATCATGGTAAATTAGTTCTCAATAGGAACATGGTAAATTAGTTCTCAATAGGAACATGGTAAATTAGACATAAGGAGTAATCTTATCAAAACACAACCTCAAATATATTTCTAAAGTTCCAAAAATGTAATTGTATGATATTGTGTCAAATATTAATTATGAGTGGTGAATAATCTCCTACAGAATATTTAAAATAGAAATCAGTAAATACTACATTTGAAATTATTTTAGTATATGTTAAATAGTCCTTACCTATTGAAGGTTGCAATTATTAATATCCTATCATAGTTCCTTTTTTCTACAATCCAGGACCCCTCGTAGGCACTCATACTGAGACAAGATTCACAGATCTAGTTAAAGAAATTTTTACTTCCTCATAGTGAAAAAATCACCCATGAAGTTTCACTCTTCATTCAAAGTAAATAATATCTTTATGTAAAGTACAATAATTCAAGCTCAACTGATTTTACTAGTTTGTCCTTCATAAACATTCCCTATTCTCAGTTGGCTACAATTTAGGCTAAAAGAATGCCAATGCTGACATCCCACCAACAACTTGTCCCATATCTACTAATGTAACTGAGCAGGGCCACCCCTAGGGAATGCGGAGGCCATAAGAAAATAATTTTTTTGAGGTATCTGTCTGAATAAATAACCTGATTTTATAAAATTCATGAGTCCATGGGAGCTACAGTGATTTATCAACGAAGCTTTAAAATACTGGGTAGAAATACTTATTATTTATTATCTAATCATACCCACGAATATTCTTTATGGTATCTAAACACCGTATCTGTGTTCTTCATTATCATATGTACTATTCTCGGCTAATTTTTTAACTCCCACCTAAGAAAAAGGTAAAAATACTGTTGTTACTCAGGATGCTATGGTTCTTAGGACATGCTGGTATTAAAACAACATATGGGGAGGGCAAGATGGCAGGAGTAGGGGACTCTGTTTAAACTGGTCCCCTGAATTTACCTGGATATTATCAAACCATTTTGAACACCCACGAAATCAACCTGAGATGTAAGAATATATATCTGGATCTCTACAAGCAAAAAAGCACTGCCTGTTGAGATGTGGGCAGAGTTGTGAATCTGTGGGGAGATATCAGAAGATAAACAGAAGGGGCAGGGAGCCGCCATAAGCTGGGGCCTGAAAAGTGATATAATACCAGAGCGCAAGATCAGAGTCCTTGGAAATCTGCTCTGGTGAGAGACATCCCTCTCTCAAAGGGGCTCTGGAAATGAAAAGGCAGAATTCTAGGTAGGGCATGGTTGTCTCAGGATACAGGGGACCACAGAGCAAAAGGAGATTCCTGAAACGGTGGAGGGCTCGTGTTGGAGCCAGGAAGCAGGTTTTGGTCAGCAACAGCGGGAAGGGATTCGCAACTAGGATCACCAGAAACCATGAACCCAATGGGTCGATAGCCGTTCTTTCTTAAACAGCTTGAAAATATCTGGAAATAAGCACTCATGAAAGGGCAAAAACTCGCAGAGCAGTATTGGCTAGGAAGGGGCTTTAGGGCAGAACTGAACCAGATTCTGAAGCCGTGGGTGCATGTGCAAGCCCACAGCCACTTGCGGTTTTAAAAGCACAAAGGACAGAGATAATCCCAGGCTCCTGAAAACACTCTTGAGAGTAGCTGTGAGAATGCACCAGGGGAAGCAGCAGTTTTCAGCAGCGCAAGCAGAAGTGGAGACTCTCTGTCTTACAGAGTTTATTAAAGAGGGCAAACTGCAAATTCTCTGCTCGGGATCAGAGGTTTGGCTGTGGCCATTTTTGCTCTGATCCCCTGAAGTGGCGCACAAACACTCCAGACAACAAAAGCCAAAAAGAAGTCTGGTTTCCCCTAAACCCATCCCCCTGCACCATGGGAAGCTGCGGTATTCAGCAGTGCAAGTGGAAGTGGAGGCGTTCTGTCCTGCAGAGTTTACTAAAGAGGGCAAACTGAATTTTCTGCTCTGGGCCAGAGGTTTGGCTGCGGCCATTTTTGCTCTGATTCCCTAAAGAGGCGCAGAAAGGCCCAGGGTACAAAAGCCACCCAGAAGTCCAGTATCCACTGAGCCCACCCCCCATACAGGGGGTGGGGCAACTCCGCACAGGTGAGAAACAGAGTGGCAGGCCAATCTCCCAGAAGACAGGCTGGACGAATGGTGGATGACAATCCTTTAGATCCTATAAGACTGTAAAATCCCAACAAAGGGGGAAAATTGTATCTTGAGCTCCAGGTGTGGCCTCATGACTTGTTAACTTTTCAGATATAATTTTCCATTCCTTTTGTTTCTTTCTTTCCTTTTGTTTTTTCCTTTTCTCATGCCATTTTCCCCTACCGTATTCTTCCTTATGGGCCTTCAACTCATTGCAACTAGATATCTATTATACCAACTCATTTTTGCATATGCACTTTTTAACTTGTGTTTTTACACACCTATATGCTTTATTTACACCTATATTTTTAATACATATATGCTTTTAGCCTGTTTTTCACTCTACTCAGTTTTACCTTTATATATATATGTTTTACTTCCCTAGTGACTTTGGTACGTAGTGTCCTCTAACACACAGACCAAAATACACTCAGGAACAACTGAAACACCCTGTTTTGTCCACACTGAGAGATTATAGCCACCCTTTCCCTCTCCCCATTTTTTCTTTATTTCCTCTTATGTATGTATATATTTTTTTCCCTTTTTTTCAATTTTTAAATATTATTCTTGTATTTTATTTTGGCTTTGTTTTTTCAGTGGTGACATCCAACCATCCCGGATTTTGCTAGGGTGCATCTGACTTGGGTTGTGGTTGGTATTTTGGACTCTGTACAGTTGTTCAACCATCTATCGACAGAATGACTAGGAGGAGGAACTCCCAACAAAGAAAAGAACCAGAGACAATGTCGTCTGCCACAGAACTAATGTATATGGATATAAGCAAGATGTCTGAGACAGACTTCAGGAGAGCAATCATGAAGTCAATAGCTAGGCATGAAAAAAGTTTTAGTGACAATATAGAATCTTCTAAGGGCAGAAATGAGACCTAATCAGGCCGAAATTAAAAATGATATGAATGAAATGCAGTCTAAACTGGATACTCTAAAAACCAAGGTAAATGAGGCAGAAGAACGAATTAGTGCCCTACAAGATAAGCTAATAGAGAAGAAGGAAAATGAAGAAGAAAGGAATAAAGAGCTAGTGGCACATGTGATTAGAATTAGATCAATGACGCCATGAAATGCCCCGATGTCAGATTTATTGGGATCCCCGAGGGGGTGGAGAGAGAGAGAGGATTAGAAGGTATATTTGAGCAAATCATAGCTGAGAACTTCCCTAATTTGGAGAAGGAAACAAGCATTCGAGTCCAAGAGGCAGAGAGGACCCTTCCCAAAAATCAATAAAAATAGAGCAACACCCTGATATGTAATAGTGAAGCTTGCAAATCGTAGAGCCAAGGAAGCTATCCTTAAGAGCAGCTAGGGGGAGGAGATATCTTACGTAAAGAGGAAGGAACATCAGAATAACATGAGACCTGTCCACAGAGACCTGGCAAGTCAGAAAGGGCTGGCAGAACATACTGAGGGTACTAAATGAAAACAACATGCAGCCAAGAATACTTTACCCAGCAACACTGTCATTCAGAATGGATGGAGAGATAAAGAGCTATCAGGACAGACAGAAACTGAAAGAATATGTGACAACCAATCCAGCCCTACAAGAAATATTAAAGGGGAATCAACGAGAGAAACCCCAAGAATCACACAGACCAGAGAGAAACAGAAAACCTACAGAAACAGGGACGTTACAGGCAATACAATGGCACTAAATTGATATCTTTCAATAGGTACTCTCAAGGTGAATGGGCTGAATGCTCCCACCAAGAGACACGGGGTGTCAGACTGGATAAAAAAGCAGGACCCATCCATATTGTCTACAAGAGACACCCCCCAATTGAAGGTAAAGGGATGGAAAACCATTTACCACGCCAACGAACCTCAAAGAAAGCTTTTCAAAAGAAACCTGGGGGGCGCCTGGGTGGCTCAGTCGGTTGAGCGTCTGCCTTCGGCTTGGGTCATGATCCCGGGTCCTGGGATCGAGCCCTGTGTCGGGCTCCCTGCTCGGCGGGAAGCCTGCTTCTCCCTCTGCCTGCCACTTCCCCTGCTTGTGCTCTCTCTCTCTGTCAAATAAATAAATAAAATATTAAAAAAAAAAAAAAAAGAAACCTGGGGTAGCACTTCTCATACCAGACAAATTAGATTTTAAACCAAAGATTGTGGAAAGAGATGTAGAGGGACACTATATCATACTTAAAGGGTCCATCCAAAACAAAGAGCTAAGAATTGTAAATATCTAGTGCCCCCAACATGGGAGCAGCCAATTACATAAACCTATTAATAAAAAAATATAGAAACATATAGATAGTAATACATTAATAGTAGGAGACCTCAACACTCCGATCAACAAAGAAACAAGAGTTTTGAATGACACATTGGACCAGATGGACTTCATAGATATATAGAGAACATTCCATCCTAAAACAACAGAATATTCATTCTTCTCGAGTGCACATGGAACTTTCGCCAGAATAGACTGCATACTGGGTCACAAACCAGGTCTCAACAGATACCAAAACATTAAGATTATCTCCTGCATATTTTCAGACCACAATGCGGTGAAACTGGAACTCAACCACAAGAAGAAATTTAGAAGGAACTCAAACACCTGGAGGTTAAAGGACATCATGCTAAAGAATGAATGGGTCAACCAGGAAATTAAAGAAGAACTTAAACAATTCATGGAAACTAATGACAATGAAAACACATCGGTCCAAAACCTATGCGATACTGCAAAGGCAGTCTTAAGGAGGAAATACATAGCCATCCAAGCCTCTCTCAGTAAAGCAGAAAAATCCCAAATGCACAAGTTTACCTTACACCTAAAGGACCTGGAGAAAGAACAGCAAATAAAGCCTAAACCAAGCAGGAGAAGAGAAATAATAAAGATTAGAGCAGAAATCAATGAAATAGAAACCAGAAGAACAGTAGAATGGATTAATGAAACTAGAAGCTGGTTCACTGAAAGAATTAATAAGATGGATAAACTGCTGGCCAGACTTATTCAAAAGAAAAGGGAAAGGACCCAAATTAATAAAATTATGAATGAAAGGGGAGAGATCACGACTAACACCAAGGAAAGAGAAACAATTATTAGAAAATATTACCAGCAACTATATGCCAACAAGTTAAGCAATCTAGAAGAAATGGACACATTCCTGGAAACTTATAAACTATTTATAAACTTATAAACTACCAAGACTGAAACAGGAAGAAATACACAATCTGAACAAACCAATAAACAGCAAGGAAATTGAAGCAGTAATCAAAAACCTCCCAAAAAATAAGAGTCCAGGGCCAGATGGCTTCCCAGAGGAATTCTACCAAACATTTAAGGAAGAAAAAATACCTATTATAGCGAAGCTGTTTCAAAAAATACAAAGAGAAAGAAAACTTTCAAACTCGTTCTATAAGGCCAGCTTTACCTTGACCCAAACACCAAAGACTCCTCTCAGAAAGGAAAATTATAGACCAATATCCCTGATGAACATAGGTGCTAAAATACTCATCTAGCCAATAGGATCCAACAGCACATAGAAACTATTATTTGCCATGACCAAGTGGGATTTATTCCTGGGATGCAATGGTGGTTCAACATTCGCAAATAAATCAACATGATAGAGCACATCATTAAAAGAAAAGAAAAGAGCCATATGATCCTTTCAATTGATGCAGAGAAAGCATTTGACAAAATACAGCATCCTTTCCTGATTGAAAAGAGTACAGGGATACAGGGAACATACCTCAATATCATAAAAACTATCTACGAAAAGCCCACAGCAAATATCATTCTCAATAGGGAAAATCTGAGAGTTTTTCCCTTAAGATCAAGAACATGACAAGGATGCCCACTCTCACTAGAAGTCCTAGCCTCAGCAATCAGACAACAAAAAGAAGGGGCACCTGGGTGGCTCAGCTGTTAAGTGTCTGCCTTTGGCTCAGGTCATGATCCCAGAATCCTGGGATCAAGCCCCACATCGGGCTCCCTGCTCAGCGGGAAGCCTTCTCCCTCTCCCACTCCCCCTGCTTGTGTTCCCTCTCTCACTGCCTCTCTGTCAAATAAATAAATAAAATCTTAAAAAAAAAGAAATTAAAGGCATTCAAATTGGCAAAGAAGAAGTCAAACTCTCTCTTCACAGATGACATACTTTATGTGGAAAACCCAAGAGACTCCACCCCCAAGCTATTAGAACTCATACAGCAGTTCAGCAAGGTGGCAAGATACAAAATCAATGCACAGAAATCAGCTGCATTTCTATACACTAACAACGTAACTGAAAAAAGAGAAATTAAGGAATCAATTCCATTTACAACAGCTCCAAAAACCATAAGATACCTAGGAATAAACCTAACCAAAGAGGTAAAGGATCTATACTCTAGAAACTATAGAACACTTACAAAAGAAATTGAGTAAGACACAAACATTCCATGCTCAAGGACTGGAAGAATAAACATCATTAAAATGTCTATGCTGCCCAGAGCAATTTATACTTTCAATGCAATCCCTACCAAAATAACATTGACATTTTTCACAGAGCTGGAACAAACAATCCTAGAATTTGTATGGAACCAGAAAAGATGCTGAATTGCCAGGGGAATGTTGAAAAAGAAAAACAAAGCTGGGGGTATCACGCTGCCTGACTTCAAGCTGTATTACAAAGCTAAAGTCATCAAGACAGTATGGTATTGGCACAAAAACAGACACACAGATCAATGAAACAGAATAGAGTCTCCAGAAATGGACCCTCAACTCTATGGTCAACTAATCTTCGACAAATAAGGAAAAAGTATCCAGTGGAAAAGAGACAGTCTCTTCAATAATTGGTGCTGGGAAAACTGGACATCCACATGCAGAATGAAACTAGACCATTCTCTTGCACCATACACAAAGATAAACTCAAAATGGATGAACGATCTCAATGTGAGATAGGAGTCCATCAAAATCCTGGAGGAGAACATAGGCAGTAACCTCTTTTGACATTGCACACAGCAACTTCTTTTCAAGATATATCTCTATAGGCAAGGGAAACAAAAGCAAAAATGAACTTTTGGGACCTCTCCAAGATAAAAAGCTTTTGCATAGCAAAAGAAACAGTCAATAAAACTAAGAGGCAACCCACAGAATGGGAGAAGATATTTTCAAATGACATTATTGATAAACGGATGGTATCCAAGATCTACAAAGAACTTCTCAAACTCAACACCCAAGAAACAAATAATCCAGTCAAGAAATGGGCAGAAGACATGAACACACACTTCTCCAAAGACATACAAATGGCTAACAGACACATGAAAAAATGTTCAACATCACTAGCCATCAGGGAAGTACAAATCAAAAGCACATTGAGATACCACCTTACACCAGTCAGAATGGCCAAAAATAACAAGACAGGCAACAACAAATGTTAGTGAGGTTGTAGAGAAGGGGGAACCCTCTTGCACTGTTGGTGGGAATGCAAGCTGATACAGCCACTCTGGAAAACAGTAAGGAGGTTCCTTAAGACGTTAAAAATAGAGCTACCCTATGACTCAGCAATTGCACTACTAGGTATTTACTGCAAAGATACAGATGTAGTAAAAAGAAGGGGCACCTGCACCCGAATGTTTATAGCAAAAATGTCCACAATAGCCAAGCTGTGGAAGGAACCAAGATGCCCTTCAACAGATGAATGGATAAAGATGTGGTACATATATACAATGGAATATTACTCAGCCATCAGAAAGGATGAATATCCACCATTTGCATCAACATGGATGAAACTGGAGGGGATTATGCTAAGTGAAATAAGTCAATCAGAGAAAGACAAATTACCATATGGTTTCATTCATATGTGGAGCATAAGGAATAGAGCATAGGACCACAGGGGAAGGGAAAGAAAACTGAATGGGAAGAAATCAGAGAGGGAGACAAATCATGAGAAACTCTGGACTCCGGGAAACAAACTGAGGGTTACAGAAGTGGGGGTGGGATGGGGTTACCGGGTGATGGGTATTAAGGAGAGCACGTGCTGGGATGAGCACTGGGTGTTATATGCAACTAATGAATCGTTGAACACTACAACAAAAACTTATGCTGTACTATATGCTGGCTAATTGAACATAATGAAAAATATAAAAAGTAATATAAATTCCAGTTAAGATTCACCAGCGAAAATAAATAAAATAAAATAAAAACAACATACATCTGTTGAGTTCCTTAATACCATTTAACGTTGGTTACATAATTACTAATGTCACAATATCTTTCATTACAATGCCTATGAAAGCTAACTTCCATTGTCTCTCTGAAAGTTTGTTAGAGTTTTGTTTGTTTGTTCGAAAATCTCAAGTCTTAACCAAAGTATGCAGGAATGTGTGAATGATAACTTGCTTTCTGGACATGTTGAATTTACTGTTGGGATTTCCTAGCATAAAAGTAGAACACATCTTCTAACCATGTCTACTCTTGAACTCTTCATACCATGATCACTACTAAATCATTACTAGAATGTGACCTCTCTCAATGGGGAATGCAAGTCTGCCTCCCACAGCTGACCACGAGGAAGAGGACATGGGTCTACTCACCCAGGGGAGAGATGTGGGACAAGAGGACAGAAATGGAAAGGCTCATTCTAAAATACATATGGAAATGTAAAATACCCAGAATAGCCAAAACAATCTTGAAAAAAAGAAAAGGATTAGAGAACACTTAACTTCCCAATTTCAAAACCTACTACAAAACTATGGAATTAGCATAAAGATGCACATACATATAGATCAGTAGATTAGAATATAGACCTAGAAATAAAATCTATACATCTATTGTCACCTAATCTCTGACAGGTGTGCCATGATCTTTAAATGGGTAAAGAAAGGTCTTTTAAACATATGGTGCTGGGGCAACTGTAAATCCACATGTGAAAGAATTTGGGCCTACCTAACACCACCTGAAAAATCAACTCAAAATGGACAATCTACATTTAAGAGCTAAACTACAAAAACTCTTAGAAGAAAATATAGATGAATTATCCATGATCATGTATTACACAGTGGTTTCTTATATATGACATGAAAAAACACAGTCAACCAAAGAAAAATTGATAAAGTAAACTGTTTAAAAATAAAAATGTCTGTGCAACAAAATACAGTATCAAAAGTGAAAAGACAACTCACATATGGGAGAAAATATTTCCAAATCATGTATCTGATAAAACTTATTTATATACCCTATATATTCAGAACTTGTACAACTCAACAATAAAACCAAATAAGCCAAGTGAAAAGTGGGTAAAACATCTGAACAGACATTTCTCCAAAGAAGACATACAAGTGCTCAATAAGTACATGTAAACCAATAAGCTAAATATCATCAGCCATTAGAGAAGTGCAAATCAAAACCAAAATGAGATACCACTTCATACCCACTAAGAAGGCTGTTTATTTTTTTAAAAGATTTTATTTATTTATTTGAGAGAGTGAGAGAGCATCAGCAGGGGGGAGGGGAAGGGGGAGAGAGAGAAACAGGCTCCCTGCTGAGCACCCAGGCGCCCCTAAGAAGGCTGTTAAAGAACAAAAAAGGAAAAACAAAACCTTGGAAAATAGGCAATGGCTGCTTTATCAAAGATGTGGAGAAACCAGAACGCTCATAAATTGCGAATGGGAAAGTAACATTGTCCAGCCACTCTAGAAAACAGTCTGAATGTTCCCAAAAATGTTAAACATACAGTAACCATTTGAACCAGAAATTCCACTTCTAGGTATATACATAATAGAACATAAAACTGACGTTTATAGAAAATCTGGTACCTGGGGGCACCTGGGTGGCTCAGTTGGTTAAGTGACTGCCTTCGGCTCAGGTCATGATCTCAGGGTCCTGGGATCAAGCCCCGCATTGGGCTCCCTGCTAGGTGGGAAGCCTGCTTCTCCCTCTCCCCCTCCCCCTGCTTGTGTTCCCTCTCTCACTGTCTCTCTCTCTCTGTCAAATAAATAAATAAAACCTTTAAAAAAATAAAAGAAATAAAGAAAATCTGGTACCTGAATTACAAGAAGCAGTATTCCTAACAGTCAAAAAGTAGAAAAAATCCAAATGTGGATCAACTGATAAATAGAAATTTTTTTTTAAAGTGATATATCTATATTGGAGTATTACTTAGCCACAAGAAGAGTGAAGTACTAATACCTGCTACAACATGGATAACCCTTGAAATTATGCTTAGTGGAAGAATCCAGACACAAAAGACCACATATTTTATAACTCCATGTACTTGAAAGTTTAGAGTAAACAAATCCACAGAGACTGAACATAGATTAGAGAGTTCCAGCATAAAGCAAAGGGTAGAATGGGAATTGACTACTAATGAGCACGGGGTTTCTTTCTGAGCTGATAAAAATGTTCTAGAATTAGAAAGTAGTGAGAGTTGCACAATCTTACTTTATAAATATAACTAAACATCTCTGAATTGTACATTTTAAAAGGGAAAACTTTTTGTTGTTTGAAATATATTTCAACATTTTCAATGTAAAGGTTGGTGTGATGACAATGTTTCATTAAATGAAGACTATCACTAAAGATAAATTATAAAGTACAACCAAATAGAAATCCTACAGATGAAAAACACAATAACTGACCAGAAGGGCTTAACAGTAGAATAAAGCTGGAAGAAGAATGATTTGATGAACCTGAATAATAAAGACTATGAAGAACAGATTAAAAAAATGAAAATAAACTCTATGAAAAATATGGGACACTTTTAGGTGCATCAACATACCTATAATGGGAGTATAAGGAGATAAAGGAGCAGAAAAAAAAAAATTCCAAGAAAAAATGGTTATAAATTTACCAGATTTAATAACAAATATAAACCTACATATGTAGGAAGCTCCAGAACTCCAATAAGATAAATACAAAGGGATCCACATGCAGATACATCATACTAAAAATGATGAAAGAGAAAGAAAAAAATCTTAAATGAAATAAGAGAACAATCACTATCATATGCAAGTGAACCCTCATAAAATTAACATCTGATTTTTCATCAGAAACAAAGGAGACCAGAAGAATGGTGACACACTAAAAGTGCTAAATTAAAAAAACAAAAACTGTCAACCAAAATTTTTATATACAGTGTATCTATCAAAAATGAAGGTAAAATAAAATATTCTCAGATAAACAAAAATTGATCAATGGTAGCAGACCCACCTTACAAAATATATTAATAGAAGACATTAAGCCTGAAAGCAAATGACTTCATAATCCACACAAATCCACATGAAAAAAATACTGTCAATGAAATTACCTAATTTTTAAAAAATATAATGTGTATTCTTTCTCTTAACTGATTTGAAAACCAATTGCACAAGACAGTATGTATAATTATACTGCTGACCTATAACACATAGAAATGTAATGTATCTGTCAATAATATAAAGGAGGTAGGTGCAAACAAAACTGTACTGAACCAAGGAAATGTTCACCAGATGATAATGTGATTCCATGGAAACCAATGAAGAGAACAAGAAATGATAAATGAGAAAGATTATATACCACTTTATAAATATATGCTTGCCCTCCTTTCTTCTCTCCACTTCTATAAAAGACATAAAACTATATTAATTTATAACTGTAACAATGCATTAATGGGTTTGTAACGTATACAGATATAATACGTATAACAATAGTAGCACAAAGAAGGGTGAAAGGGAATAGAGCTATATATGAGACATTTCTAACTCACTGGAATAAAATTATTATATATCTGAGGAACATATACAGCTATATTAAGGTGTATATGGTAAACATGAGAGCAATCTCTGAGAATCTAAAAATATTTAGAGAAAAAAATCATTAAAGGAATTATATGTTACAAAAGGAAAACATCACTTTCATGCAAAAGAAATCAGAAAAAAAAACCAGAGTGGGGGGAAATGGTATACGGGATTCCAGGGAAGATGGCAGAGTAGGAGGGCCCTAGGCTAACCTTGGCCCACAGATACAACTAGGGACTACTCACACCACTGTAAAGAACCCAGAAAATGACCCAAAGACTGACAGAATAAACTCCACAACTAAATGTAGAGAAAAGACTACACTGAAGAGGGTAAGAAGGGCAGAGACACTGTGGGAAACTAAAGGGTCTTGCAGGATGTGGAAAGGGAAAAGAAATAGACCCTCATGTCAGAGTGCCTGCAAGGGGAAGACAAATCCCCATACCATTTGGATTTGAAAATCAGAGGTGCCAAATTTCATGAGTTCTCACAACCAGTGGGGCTTAAAACCTGGAAGTTTAAATGATCAGCTGGCTTGGCTCTGGGAGAACTGGGATGGCAAGAAGAAACTGATTCGCTGCCCTTAAAAAGACAGCCCAACAAACAGCCCATAGAGATGCAGCATAGAAGCAGCAGTTGGAAAGGTGACTCAGGCCTATATGAGTAAGAGTTATTAACTATGGTAATCTCAAAGCCTGACCTGGAAGGAACAGAAATTGCTGGGTAATTCCTCCAGCAACAAAGGAACTGGCAGGTGCCATATCCCTCCCCAGCTCAGCAGCATAAAAATATGGCCACCTACAGGACTTACTACATAACTTAGCACTGCTGCCCTATGTGCTGTCCACCCTACCACCACAATGTGCTTCTATCAATCCACCCCTCTGGACAGCCCTGCCACATTCTGGGCATGGCAGGGCTGCTCCCACAAAGGAACAGCAGCACACAAAGCTTCCTACCACTGTCACCCAACCCAACCCAAACCAACCCCAACTACATCCACCAACACGCCCCCTCCAGGCGCTGTGCTTCCATTGATCAACCCTCCCCAATATGCACTAGGCTAGAGCCCATACAGAGTGCTGCTGTAGGCCTGACAGTGTGCAAACACCCCCTACAGTGCCCAGCACTATCCCGAAGTGACTCCTGTCCCAGAAAGAAGGAAAGATAACCACAAACCAGTCAGTCAAAGGCTCCAGCAATGGGCTGGAGGCCCACAAGTGTTCTGACTGCAGGTTCTGCACACCAATGAAACCTTCTCAGGGGACAACACAGGGAAAGCACTCTGCAGTTTCGTGCTACTGCAACTCTGGCAAATGTCTACTCCGACTCAACTCAAGCCCAACGCATCCCCAGACTGGCTCACTAACACCACAGGGAACAAACACTATCCACAACAAGCAAAGAGAGCTACTGCAGACAATTGGACTGAAAGAAAAAACAGATAAGCCACAACAGCAAGGCACATGCATCACATATGAGATATACCTTAAGTGCCAAGTTATGGTAAACAAAGGACACAACATGGCAGGGCACTATAGGACTTCTTCATAAGGCCATCACTTTCCAGTGTAGGAGATGTAGCTATCTTTCCTAACACACAGCAACACACACAGAGATGGAGACAAAATGAAGAGGCAGAGGAGTATGTCTCTAATGAAAGAACAGGACAAAATCACAGCAAGAGACCTAAGCGAAATTGAGATAAGTAATATGCCTGAAGAGAATTTAAAGTAATGATTATAAAGATACTCCCTGGACTTGAGAAAAGAGTGGAGGACATCAGTGAGACCTTCAACAATGAGATAAAAAAGAATCAGAGATGAAGAACATAATAAGAACTATAAATGAAATTAAAAATACACTAGATGCAATGAACAGTAGACTAGACAAAGCAGAAGAATTTATCAGCGACCTGGAGGAGAGAATAATGGAAAGTAATCAAGCTGAGCATGTGAGAGAACAAAAAAAAATTATGCAAAATGAGAACAGACTTAGGAAGCTCAGCAACAGTACCAAGGCTAATAACATTTGCATTACAGTGATTCCAGAAGGAGAAGAGAAAGAAAAAGGGACAGAAATTTGAAGAAATAATAGCTGAAAACATCCCAAATCTGAGGAAGGAAACAGAAATCCAAATCCAAGAGGCACAGAGATACCCCAACAAGATAAACCCCTGGAGATCCAAAACAAGGCACATAATTAAGATGGCAAAAAGTAATGATAAAGGGAGAACTTGAAAAGCATCAAGAAAAAAGAAAGCAGTTACATACAAGGGAAACCACATAAGGCTATAAGAGAGTTTTCAGAAGAAACTTAGCAGACCAAAAGCAAGTGGAATTATAAATTCAAAATGCTGAACAGAAAAAAATCTGCAGCCAAGAATACTCTATCCATCAAGGCTATAATTCAGAATAGACAGAGAGATAAAGAATTTCCCAAACAAAAGTTAAAGGAATTCATGACCACTAAACCAGCCCTACAAAATATATTAAAGAGGACTCTGAATGGAAAAGAAAGACCACAAGCAGGAGTAAGGAAAGTAGGAAGCACAAAAGCAGTAAAAATATCTGTAAAAAATCTGTTAAAGGACTCACAAAATAAAAGGATATAAAGTATGACACCATATACCTAAAACATTGGGGAGAAGAGTAAAAAATGGGTTCAAAGTTAACCAACTATCCACTTAATATAGACTGCTATATGCAGAAGATGTTATACACAAACCAAATGGTAACCACAAATCAAAAACAATACATATGCAAAAAATAAAGAGAAAGGAATCCAAATATATCACTAAAGAAAGCCAACTAATCATGACGGAAGAAAACAAGAAAGGAGAAACACTATAAAAACCACCATAAAACAAGTAACAAAATGGCAAAAGACATATATCTAACAATAATTACTTTGACTATAAATGGACTAAACCCTCCAATCAAAAGACATGGGGATGGGGTGATGATATAAAGAAACAAGACCCATGTATATGCTGCCTACAAGAAATTCATTTCGGACCTAAACACACATATGCACACTGAAAGCAAAGGGGAGGAGTTAAGATAGTGGTGTAGTAGGGGGACCCTGAATTTGCCTTGTCCTTCAAATACAGCTAGATCAACATTCAACTATTTTGAACAACTAGGAAGGCAATCAGTGGATTAAGGAAACAATCTGCACAGTTGGAGAGAGAGAAGTGGCAGATGGGAGATTCAGAGCCCTAAATTGGGGGAGAGGAAAGCCAGGAGGCTGCAAAGGGAAATGAACCAATTTTGCTGAGCAAAGTCAGGAAGAGGGAGAAAGTGGGAGAGAGCACAGCAGGTTGCGACTGCATAATAAGCCAGGGTAAGGAGATCCTCTGGGTCGCACACTGAGAGATTTGTTTCCCTTCCTGGAAGGCATTTGGAAGAACTTACGTTGCCTCTCCAAGGACAAAAGGCTAGCCAGGGAGCCATTGAGCAGTGCTCAACAGCAGGGTCAGAGATGGCACAAAGGGCAGAAAACCACTTAACAACTTTTCCTGTGAGCTACAATAGGCTTAAACTTCTGTGTGCTCTCTGAGCAGCTGCTTTTTTGCAGCTGAACTGAGAAGAGAGCAGAGACTAGAGCAGATTGCAGATAACCTGGCTGCCCCTTTTCACTATCTGCCACAATAGATTCGAGCCTCTGTGACAGCTTTCATGGGACATAAGGGAGTAGGGGACTTAGTCGAGTGCAAACAGCCGATAACCTGGTTCCAGCTTTTCACAGAGCATTACAATAAACTCTAACCTCTGCATGTTTCCCGACAGGACGGTGCTAAGCACACCCTGAGCCTCTTCTCCAGGGGACGGGAGTGAGGCCATACTTTACCAGGCCCTTTAAAACTTGGAATATTGAATCACAGCCACCAGCCTGAGATAAAATACAGCGGATCTGTGGCTCTGGGCAAGCCAATGATCCAGGCACAGACAGTTTAGTGCAGGGAACTGATTAAAGTCCAGGACACAGGAGATTGTTCGCTTTCCTAAGAGGGTCTCCTGAACAGTGGGAGCCAGGAGTTCTGCTGCCCAACAGCAGAGTGTACACAGCATACAACAGAAACACTTCTTGAAATTTTTATTGTTGTTGTTATTATTATTGTTGGTTTTGTTCCTTTCCTCCCTTCTTTTCAGGACTCAAAGACTAAAAGGACAAATCTACCACAAAAGAACAGGAGGTAGTACTCTCTAACAGGGATTTAATCAATATGGATCTAAGTAAGCTGTCTGAACTAGAATTAAGCAATCATTATAAAAATACGAGCTGGGCTTGAAAAAAGCATAGAAGACACTAGAGAATCCATTACTGTAGAAATAAAAGAACTAAAATCTAATCAGGCCAAAATTAAAAATGCTATTACTGGGATGAAGTCAAACATGGAGGCTTTAACAGTGAGGATAAATGAGGCAGAAAGGGAGTCAGAGATATAGAACACAAATGGTGGAAAATAAAGAAAATGAAAAAGACAGAAAAACAACCACTGGATCACCAGGGAGACTGAGAAATCAATGATTACATAAAGCGAAATAATACCAGAATGATAGGGGTCCCAGAAGATGAAGAGAGAGAGAGAAGGGAGGAGTTTATTTGAATAAATTATAGCTGAGAACAGACATTCAGGTTCAGGAGGTACACACAACCCCCTCAAAATCAATAAAAATAGGTTATTACCTCAACAAATAATAGTGAAGCTTGTAAATTTCAGAGATAAAGAGAAAACCCTGAAGCAGCTTGGGACAAGGTCTTTAACCTACAGGGTAGAAATATAAGGCTGGCAGCAGACCTGTCCACAGAGACCTGACAGGCACAAAAGACTTACATGATATATTCAATGTACTAAATGGGAAAAATATGCAGCTAAGAATACATTAGCCAGCAAGGCTGTCATTCAGAATATAAGAGACAAAGAGTTTCCAGGACAACGAAAAACTAAAGGAATTAGTGAACAATAAACTAGCCCTGCAAAAATATTAAAGGGGATCCTTTGACTGAAGAAAGAGGTGAAAAGTAAGACCAGAAAGGACCAGAAATAATCTATAGACAGTAACTTTAAAGGAATTACAATGGCACTATATTCATATCATTCAAAAATTACTCTGAATGTAAATGGACTCAAATCCCCAATCAAGACATAGGGTATCAAATTGGATTAAAAAAAAAAAAAAAAGACCCATCGATATGCTGTCTACAAGGGACTGATTTTAGACCCAAAGACACCTCCAGATTGAAAGGGAGAGGGTGGAAAACCATTTATCATACTAATGGACATCAAAAAAAAGTTGGAGTAGCAATTCTTATATCAGACAAACTAGATTTTAAGCCAAGGAATGTAAAAAGAGATGAAGGACACTATATCATAAAAAAGGGTCTATCCAACAAGAAAATCTAACAATTGTAAATATTTATGCCCCTAACTTGGAAGGAGCCAAATATATAAACCAATTAATAATCAAATTAAAGAAAATCTTTGATAATAATACGATAATAGTAAGGGACTTTAGCACCCCATTCACAGCAATGAACAGATCATCTAAGCAGAAGATCAAAACGGAAACAAGGGCTTTGAATGACACACTAGACCAGATGGACTTACCATATATTTAGAGCATGTCATCTGAAAGCAACAAAATATACATTCTTCTTGAATGCACATGGAACATTCTCCAGATTAGATCACATACTGGGTCACAAATCAGGTCTCAACCAGAATTAAAGACTGAGATTGTTCCATGCATATTTTCAGACCACAATGCTTTAAAACTTGAACTCAATCACAACAGAAAATTTGGAAGGAACACAAAAACATGGAGGTTAAAGAGCATCCTACTAAAGAATGAATGGGTCAACCAGAAAATTAAAGAAGATTTTTTAAATACATGGAAACAAATAAAAAGGAAACACGACAGTTCAGAACTACTGGGATGCAGCAAAGGTGGTCCTAAGAAGGAAGTATATAGCAATACAGGCCTTTCTCAAGAAATGAGAAAAGTCTCAAATATACAACCTAACCCTACACCTAAAGGAGCAAGCAAAAAGAACAGCAAATAAAGCCTAAACCAAGCAGGAGAAGAGAAATAATAAAGACTAGAGCAGAAATCAATGATATACATATCAAAATAAAAACAGTAAAGCAGATCAATGAAACTAGGAGATGCTACTTTGAAAGAATTAATAAAATTGATAAATCTATAGCCAGACTTATCAGAAAGAAAAGATAAAGGACCCAAATAAATAAAATCATAAATGAAAGAAGAGAGATCACAACCATCATCAAACAAATACAAACAATTATAAGACATGTTATGAGCAACTATATGCCAACAAACTAGGCAATCTGGAAGAAATGGATGCATTTCTACCCCAACTGAAACAAGAAGAAATGGAAAACCTGAATAGACTCATAACCAGCAAAGAAACTGAAACAGTAATCCAAAATCTCCCAACAAACAAGAGTCCAGAACCAGATGGCCTCCCAGCGGAATTCTACCAAACATTTAAAGAAGAATTACTACCTATTCTTCTGAAACTGTTTCAAAAAATAGAAATGGAAAATTCCAAACTCGGTTCTATGAGGCCAGCATTCCCTTGATCCCAAAAACAGACAAAGACCCCACCAAAAAGGAGAATTAGGACCAATATCCCTGATGAACAAGGATGCAAAACTTCTCACCAAGATACTAGTCAACAGAATCCAACAGTACAAAGGATTATAAGAGATGCCTGGAAATAAACCTAACCAAAGAGGTAAAGAACCTGTACTCTGAAAACTAGAGAACACTTATGAAAGAAATTGAGGAAGACACAAAGAAATAGTACAACATTCCATGTTCATGGATAGGTAGAACAAATATTTTTAAAATGTCTATGCTACCCAAAGCAACCTATACATTTAATGCAATCCCTATCAAAATACCATCAACATTTTTTACAGAGCTGGAACAAATAATCCAAAAGTTTGTATGGAACCACAGAAGATCCCGAATAGCCAAAGGAATGTTGAAAAAGAAAACCAAAGCTGGAGGCATCACAATTCAAGACTTCAAGCTGTATTACAGAGCTGTAATCATCAAGACACTATGGTACTGGCACAAAAAAGACACACAGATCAATGGAACAGAACAGAGAACCCAGAAATGGACCCTCTACTCTATGGTCAACTACTGTTCGACAAAGCAGAAAAGAATATCTAATGGAAAAGGATAGTCTCATCAACAAATGGTGTTGGGAAAATTGGACAGCCACACGCAGAAGAATGAAACTGGACCACTTTCTTACACCATACACAAAAATAAAGTCAAAATGGATGAAAAACCTACATGTGAGTCAGTTATCTATCAAAATGCTGAAGGAGAACACAGGCAGCAACCTCTCTGGCTTCAGCCACAGCACCTTTTTGCTAGACACGTCTCCAAAGACAAGGGAAACAAAAGCAAAAATGAAATATTGGAACTTCCAGATGAAAAGCTTTTGCACAGCAATGGAAACAGTCAACAAACTAAAAGGCAAGCTACCAAATGGGAGAAGATATTTGCAAATGACATTACAGATAAAGGGCTAGTATCCAAGATCTATAAAGAACTTCTCAAACTCAACACCCAAAAAACAAACAAACAAAAAAGCCAGTGAAGAAATAGGTAGAAGACATGAACAGACATTTCTCCAAAGAAGACATACAGATGGTCAAAAGACACATGAAAAAATGCTCCACATTGAGATACCACCTTATACCAGTCAGAATGGCTAAAATTAACAAATCAGGAAACAGAAGATGCTGGCAAGTATGCGGAGAAAAGGGAACCCTATTACACTGCTGGTGGGAATGCAAACTGGTACAGCCACTCTGGAAAACGGTATGGAGGTTCCTCAGAAAGTTGAAAACAGAGCTACCCTACGACCCAGCAATTGTAGTACTGGGTATTTACCCCAAAGATATAAATGTAGTGATCCAAAGTGGCACCTGCACCCCCATGTTTATAGCAAAAATGTCCACAATAGCCCAACTATGGAAAGAGCCCAGATGCCCATCAACAGATGAATGGATAAAGAAGATGTGGTATATATACCACACACAATGGAATACTACTCAGCCATCAAAAAAAAAAAAAATGAAATCTTGCCATTTGCAATAACGTGGATGGAACTCCAGGGTATTATGCTAAGTGAAATAAGTCAGAGAAAAACAATTATCATATGATTTCACTCATATGTAGAATTTAAGAAACAAAACAGAGGATCATAGGGGAAGGAAGGGAAAAACAAAATAAGACGAAATCAGAGAGGGAAACAAATGATAAGAGGCTCTTAACTATAGGAAACAGGGTTGCTGGAGGGGAAGGGGGTGAAGGGATGGGGTAACTGGGTGATGGGCATTAAGGAGGGCACTGGATGTAATGAGCACTGGGTGTTTTATGCAACTGTTGAATCACAAAACTCTACCTCTGAAACTAATAATATATTATATGTTAATTAATTGAATTTAAATAATAATAATAAACAGAAGATGTAACAACCATATATATATGCTCCCAACATCTGAGCACCAAAACATATTAAGGAAATACTAATAGGTCTTAAGATAGAAATAGACAACAATACAATAAGTAGGGGACTTCAATATCCCACTATTCACAGTGGGTATATTGTCCAGACAGAAAATCAAGGAAACATTGGAAATTGAACCATATTTTAGAATAAACGGGCTTAACAGACACATATAAAACATTCCACACAACACACATTCTTCTCAAGTGCATGTGGAACATTCTCCAGGATACATCATATAATAAGCCACAAAACTATTATTACCAAATTTAAGAACACTGAAATCATACCAACTATCTTCTCTGACCACATGGCATAAAATTAGAAATCAGTAAGAAGAAAGGGTGTGTATCTTCAAATATACGGAAACTAAACAGCACATTTCTAAACAACCCATGATTCAAAGAAATCAAAAAGGATATAAAAAGTTATCTCAAAAGAAATGAAAATAAAAATATAATGTATCAAAATTTTGGGGATAAGCAAAAGCAGTTCTGAGAGGAAAGTTTATAGCAATAAACCCATATCTTAAAAAATTAGATCTCAAATAAACAATCTAACTTTACACCTTAAGGAACTAAAAAAAGAGCAACTAATTAAGCCCAAAGTTAGGAGAAGGAAATAATAAAAATCAGAGCAGAAATAAATAAAATAGGAACCAGAAAAACAACAGAAAGGATGAATCCATGAAACTTAAAGCTGGTTTGTTGAAAAGATTAAAAAACTGACAAACCTTTAACTAGACTAAGAAAAAAAGACAGAAGACTCAAATAAATAAAATTAGAAATGGAAGAGGAGACATTACAATTCGTATTACAGAAATACATAATTATAAGAGACTACTATAAATAATTATACGCCAACAAATTATATAACCTAGAAATGGGTACATTTCTAGAAACACACAAGATTCTACCAAGACTGAATTAGGAAGAAATATAAAAATCTGAACAGAGCAGTAACAAGTCATGAGATTGAGTCAGTTATCAAAAAATTCCAACAGAGAAAACTCCAGGGCCAGACAGCTTTATTAGTGAATTCTACTGAACATTTAAAGAAGAATTAACACCAATTCTCCTCAAAGTGTTCCAAAATATGGAGGAAGAGGAAACACTTCTAAACTCATTCTACAAAGCCAGTATTACCTTGATACCAATACCAGATAGACAGACATCACAACTACAGACCAATATCCCTGATGAATATAGATAAAAAAAATCTCAACATGTATTAGCAAACCAAATTCAAGAACAAATTAGAAGGATCATATACTATGACCAAATAGGATTCATCCCTGGGATGCAAGGATAGTTCAATGTATGCAAGTGAATAAAGGTAATCCACCACATCAATAAAATGAAAGATCAAAATCACATGATTATCTCAATGGATGCAGAAAAAACATCCTTTCATGATAAAAAAACATTCAATAGACTTGGTATAGAAGGAACATACATACCTCAACATAATAAAAGCCATATACAAGAAACCCACAGCTAAGATTATACTCAATGGAGAAAAATTCAAAGAATTTCCTCTGAGATCAGGAACAAAACAAGGTTGGCTATGCTCACCTATTCAATATAGCACTGGAAGTCCTAGCTAGAGCAACTGGGCAACACAAAGACATAAAAGGCATCCAAATCAGAAAAGAAGAAGTAGAGGCACTGGGGTGGCTCAGTTGGTTAAGTGACTGCCTTCAGCTAGGGTCATGATCCTGGAGTCCCAGGATGGAGTCCTGAACTGGGCTCCCTGTTCAGCAGGGAGTCTGCTTCTCCCTCTGACCTTCCCCCATCTTGTGTTCTCTCTCTCTCTCTCTCAAATAAATAAATAAATCTTAAAAAAAAAAAAAAGTAAAACCGTCACTATTTGCTGACTCTGAACTTGTATACAGAAAAATCCCATAGTCCATCAAAAAAAAAAAAACAGGAATTAATCAACAATTTCACAAAAGTTGGTTACAAATCAACTTACAGAAATCAGTGGCTTCCTTTAGACTAATGATGAAGCACTGGGAAAAGAAATAAGAAAACTATCCCAATCACGATAGCATCAAAAACAATAAAATACTTAGTAATAAATTTAACCAAAGAAGTTGAGAGATCTGCACAATGAAAACTATAAGACTTTGATAAAAGATACTGAGCAAGACACAAACAAGTGGAAAGATAGCCCATGTCATGGATGAGAAGAATAAATATTATAAAAATGGCCATACTGCCCAAAGCCATCTACATATTCAACACAAACCCCATCAAAATACCAAAGGCATTCTTCACAAAAATAGAGTAACAATCCTAAAATTTGTGTGGAACCACAAAAGACCCCAAATAGCCAAAGCAATCCTGAGAAGAAAGAACAAAGCTGAAGGTATCACACTTCCTGATTTCAAACTTTACTGCAAAGTCATAGTAATAAAAATAGTACGGTACCATAAAAACAGACACATTGCCCAACAGAACTGAATAGAGTCCAGAATTAAATCCTGGCATATACAAATCAACCAATAATCAACAAGAGAGACAAGAACACCCAGTGAGGAACAACAACAAACAGTGCCTGGAAAACTGGATAACCACGTGCAGAGCAATGAAATTGGACCTCTATCTCATAGCACACACAAAAATTCAAAACTTAAGATTTAAACATAAAACTTGATTCCACAAAACTCCTAGAAGAAAACATAGGGGAGAAGTTCATCAATACTCATCTTGGCAATGATTTTTGGATGATGTCAAAAGCACAAATAGCAAAAGCAAAAATCAACAAATGAGACTACATCAAACTCAAAGCTTCTGCACAGTAAAAGAAACAAGTAAGAAAAAGGAGATGGCAGACTAAAGAATGAGAAAATATTTGCAAACTACATATTAGAAAAGAGATTAATATACAAAATACATAAAGAACATAATTTAATAAGAAAACCACAAACAATCCAATTAAAACATGGGCAGAAAAATTAAATAGACATTTTTCCACAGAGAGCATCAAAATGACCACCGGGCACATGAATAAATGCTTAACATCACTAATCATTAGGGAAATGCAAACAAAAACTACAATGAGATATCACCTCACACCTGTTAGGAAGGGACAAGTACTAGGGAGGATGTTATTGAAAAGGAACACTTACACACTGTTAGTGGGAATGTAAATAAGCCCAAAGACTACATTAGACAATATGGAGGTTTTTCAAAAAATTAAAAATATATCTACCATATGATCCAGCAATTCCACTTCTAGTTATATACTCAAAGAAAATACAAATAGGATTTTGTTGAGATATATGCACACCCATGTTTATCACACATTATTCAAAATAGCCAAGATGGGGAAACAACCCAAATACCCATTGATGGGTGAAAGAATTTTTTTTAAAAAAAGATGTGGCATATATAGACACAATGGAATATTACTTGGTCATGAGAAAGGAGGATCTGCCATTTGTGACAAAATGGATAGACACTGAGTACATTATGCTAAGTGGATAAGTCAGACAGAGACAAGTACTATATGATATCACCAATGTGGAATCTATAAATATCAAACTTGGAAAACAACAGAGGGTAAAATAGTGGTTACCACATGATGGGGAGTGAGGGATAAGATTTATAGTTTGTAAGGGTAGAAACTTTAACATTAGTAAAATAAGCCATAAAGATGTGATGCACAATATAATGACTATAAACAATAATACTGTACTATAACAATATAATATGATAAATACTGCTTCAAATGGCAATCAAATTATAATATATAAATGTGTCAAAGTAACATGCTGTATACCTTAAATTAACAAAGTGTAACATGTCAAATTTATCAAATAAAAAATAGATGGGAGTCACAATCTTTTTAAATAAACAAACAAATAAAAAAACCCCACAAGGCTTCTGGTAATACTAGGTATTTTAAAAAAGAAAGTGATAAGTCAAGTTACTTAATAGAAGAAAATATTTGCCAATTATATATTTGACAAGGGTTTACTAACTAGAATATATTTTTAAAAAATCCAAACTCTCCCAGCTCAATAAGAGAAAAAAAAAACCCAATTAAAAAAATCAATAAAGGACTTAAATAGCCATTTCTTCAAAGAAGATATACAAATGACAAGGAAAACATGGTTATCATCATTACTTATTAGGGAAATAAATACCCAAACCACAATAATATACTACTTTATACCCATTAGAACTGTTACAATAAAGTTTTTTTAAAGAGGAAAATATATGATGGTGAGGAAGTAGAGAAATTGGAACACTGTGCATTGCTGGTGAGAACGGAGAATAATGCAATCACTATGGGAAAAGGTTACTGGTTTCTCAGTGAGTTAAATATAGAATTGCCATATGACCCAATAATCTCAGTCCTTGGTATATACCCAAGAGAATTTAAAACAGGTACTCAAACTAATATTTATACACCAATGTTCTTAGCAGCAATATTCACAATAGCCAAAGGGTGGAAAAACCCAAATATCCATCAAGAGATGAACTGATAATTTTGGTATATTCATACAACAGAATATTATTCAGCCATAAAAAAGAATGAAGTACTGATGAACCTCAAAAACATTATTCTAAGCAAGAAACCAAACACAAAATGTCACAAACTATATGATTCCATTTATATGAAATATTCAGAACAGGTAAATTTACTGAAACAGAGAGAAGACTGGTATTCCTGAGGTGTGGGGTAGGGGGGATTTGGGAGTGGATGCTTAATGATACGGTGTTTCCTTTTTGGGTGATGAAAATGTTTTGAAATGAAGCAGAAGTGGTGACTACACAACATGCTACAATGTACTGTCACTGAAATTACTTTAGAAAGTTAATTTTATATTATGTGAATTTCACCTCAATAAAATTTTTTTAAATAAATCAAGAGATCTGGGGTACCTGAGTGGCTCAGTTAGTTAAGCATCTGCCTTCAGCTCAGGTCATAATCCCAGGGTCCTGAAATCAAGCCCTGCATCAGGCTCTCTGCTCAGTGGGGAGTCTGCTTCTCCCTCTCACTCTGCCTGCCACTCTGCCTACTTGTGCATACTCTCTCAAAGAAATAAAAAAATATAAATCTTTAAAATAAATAAATAAATAAATGGAGAGATGTGATGACCAACTGCATGTAGCTAAGAAGTGTATGTGGCAAGGATAACAGATACTAAAGTTTCTTTGAACAATTAAGTGTGTAGACACCCCAATAAGAGAAAAGAATCACAACAATTAAAGTGTATCAATTTAACAACATGTTAAAATGTATGGTCCAATAAAATAAGAAAAGACTAAGAAAAAATAAATGGATAATGTCTCACACTATTTTTCTTCCATAACTGACTGCTACTTATGGCCAGTGCCCTTTGTGAGATAAGCAACTTTAATAATTAAAGTACTATTCTAATACATTTTGTATATTTATCTATCATTTTGGTATATTAAACAATTAACATACTTTTACTTGAGACAAAAATATATAATCATCCCTTTGACCCCAGTGTATTATTTTAGTTATTTTTTAAAGAAAATCAGTAGCAACTGGAGTGCTAACAACTAAAAGTGGAAGATTATAAAATAATGGGTTTCACCATTTATACAGATTAAGTGGCTTGTATGAGACTAAATGACCTGACATCAGAGGACTTTCCAAATAAAGGGGCACACACAGGTTTTCTTGAAAAGGACTTCAAAAAGTAGAATAATAATTTCAAATTCAGAAAGTGACACTAGTGTTAATGGGCCTCCCCTATCTCACCAGTAATTGCCTCTATTCATTCTACCCTGACTTCTTTGACTCTAACTTCTTGTCAGTTCCTGCTTACTCTCCTCAAGTGATCAGTTTCTCCAGCTCCCCGTTGAAGGGCTAGTTTTAAACTACAGTCATATCATCAGAGCCCTGGAATCTCTTTTAAACTGTCATAACAGACAGCCCTTTCCAGCCCTGTCAGAAGGCAATACCTGCAAAAGTTAGAATGTTTAGAGAAAAAAAATCCATAGTGTGACATTTCTTAGGATAAAACAAGTCACCTAAGTTAGTCTTTCTTAGGCTATAACTTTGTGAACTTGGGACCGATTCTAAAATTTGTATTTAAATGCTGTACCAATGGAAAAGGGTACATTCAATCAAATGGAAAGTAAACACTCACACTTTATTGTATAAAAGAAATTGAGTGGATGTAGGCTTGATTCTTTTGTGTAAAGATACAGAAATGGTCAGAAGAAGAGAGAGTAAAGTTGTATGACCATCATCTTATTATCAACTTTAGTTCTATAAGAAGCCTTCTTTCATCTCCTTGGATAACCTCTGAAGTAGAGCTGACAGCCATGGAATGTTCAACAACCTAGATGTCTCACAGGCATTTAAGGTAAAACAGAGGAGGCAGTGTTCCACATCAGCGTATCAGGGGACCCAAGACTGGCAGTCTTCCATTCTTTCAGAAAGAGCACAAATCCCAGATGCCTCTGTCATAGCTGCTGTAACTACAGCAGCCAGAGAAGAAAAAAAGGGAAAGATTTTTCTGGAGCACCAAAGAAGATGTCTTTTTGGCTTTGAAACTCAAAAAGTAAATCCCTCCCAAAATATTTATAATCTGAAAAACATTTTCATTATAATTAGTGTTTTAAAAATTGCTGGTATTTGAAAAAGGAAAAATAAACTGTGACAAAACTACTGAAATAAATCCATGAGAAATAAATCCTATCATTCCATTCCAATTTCTCATTCTAATTTCTCTTGTGGGCTCATTTCTTCATACTTTTAAAAATTTTTACAACTACCCATACTATTTTTTTTCTTCTTGCCCCAGAAATGTAGATTCAGAGTGAAGAGAAAATGAAATTTCCTTGTGTTGGCTTTAATTTTAATATAGTACCTCTAACTGCTCTCCAAATCAGCATCCAATGCTGGTTTTCTCCCAAACATTCCAAGGTGACATCAACAACCACTGTACATCAACAACCCACTGTACATTTTCAATCTAATACTCTAACAGAAAACTCATATTCTTAAGAAAAATCAGTTCTCTGTTTATCAAAACTACAATGAGATATCACTTTACACCTATCAGAACGGCTAAAATCAACAATACGAGAAACAACGGGTGTTGGCAAGGATGCAGAGAAGAACACTCTTGCACTGTTGGTGGGAATGCAAACTGGTGCAGCCACTCTGGAAAACAGTATGGAGGTTCCTCAAAAAGTTAAAAATAGAGCTACCCTACAACCCAGCAATTGCACTAATGGGTATCTACCCCAAAAATACAAATGTAGTGATCCAAAGGGGCACCTGCACCCCATGTTTATAGCAAAATGTCCACAATAGCCAAACCGGAAAGAGCCCAGATGTTCATTGACAGATGAATGGATAAAGAAGATACACACACACAATGGAATATTATGCAGCCATCAAAAAAAAAAAAAAAAGAAATCTTGCCATTTGCAACAACATGGATGGAACTACAGGGTATTATGCTAAGTGAAATAAGTCAGTCAGAGAAAGACAATTATATGATTTCACTCATAGGTAAAACTTAAGAAACAAAACAAACAAGCAAAGGGAAAAAAAAAAAAAAAGAGAGACAGACAATCCAAGAAACAGACTCTTAACTATGGAGAACAAACTAATGGTTTCCAGAAGGGAGATGGGTGGGGGGGTGGGTTAAATATGTGATGGAGTATGAAGTGCACTTGATGTGATGAGCACTGGGTGTTATATGTAAGTGTTGAATCACTATATCGTACACCTAAAATTAATATTACACTGTATGTTAACTAAAATTTAAATAAAAACTTAAAAATAATTAATTTTTAAATTTTTCTTTATAATACTGTTATAGGCTGAAATGTGGCCCCCCAAATTCACACATTGAAGTCCAATATGCTCACAGACTATGAATGTAGCATCATGAATGAAGTATCTCTTATAATATTTCTTCAGTTAATAGAGTTGTCCTTTTATTGCTGTAGGGGTTCGCTATACAATCTGGATACAAGTCCTTTACAGATAAATGTTTTCTATCTCTTAATGGTGGTCATTTTTTTTATTGTGATTAATTTTAATTTACAGTAGTTTTAATACTTGTTGCTTTTTATAGCCTACCAAAGAAAGCTAAGCCTATTCTCTACTTTTTCTTCTAGAAGCTTTCCCGCTTAACTTTTACATTTAGATCCATGATCCATCTTAAGTTTTGTGTATGTGAGATAAGGGGTCAAGGTGATTTTTTTATCTATGTGAATATCTAATCATTCCAGCACTATTTGTTTAAAAACCTCTGTTTCCCCCATTGGATTGTTTTGTCAAAAATAATTTCTTTCTCAACTCTTATGCTGTTCCATTGATCTAATCTGTATATCTTTATCCACTATCACAATCTTGATTACTATAGCATTAGAGTAAATCAGGTAGTGTAAGTTAATGAAGTAATTCTTCTTCAACACTGCTCTACAAAACCCGATCCTTCATATTCCCATATGAATTTCATAATCAGCTTGTCAATTTCCACCTAAAGAGAAGAGGCCTGCTAAGATAATGACTTAGCCACATCAAGGTGGGTGGGAGAGGCAGTGATGCAGTCCTGCCATAAACCTGACCTCAGTGCAGTAAACCACAAATGGGAGGGAACTAACAAACCCAGAGCCTCTCCCTGCAGAACCAAAGGTTTGTACCCCACATCAGGTACCCCAACTTTTCCGATCTGCACCTGAGAGATTATATTCAAAACATGTGGCTTTGAAAGCCAACTGGCCTTGGAGCTGTATCAAACTGAGAAACATCTCTTAAAGTGGTCATGCTCAGACTCACTCATCCTGCAGCCCAGCCCAGAAAAAGCTGTTTGAAAAGCACCCAGACCCTATGTCAAAGAAATACATTTGCTAATCTTAGAGTGTCATCTGAGAGGCCATAGCCTGTTGGGATACTCTCAGGGGAAGGAGGTGCTGCTGAGCGCCATTGTTAAGTTCTCCCTCTAACTTACTAAAGCTAGTAAGTCCCTTTTTTTTTAACGTTAGACTTTTTTGTTCACCATGGATGCCATCTTTATCCTCCAACCAGTGTGCACTACTCTCCCTCTGTGTTGCTAAAGTCAGCAGGCACCATTTTTCTTCTTCCTTAGATGGTAGGTACCATCTTTGCATGCTCACTCGGCCACACTCTGCAGCACCACTATCTCCTGAAGGGGAGCTTTTACACACATCTGGTGCCCCAGTTTTTGCAGTCGCAGCCCAGGAGTGCTCCTTGATAACCTGGCTCTAGTGGCCAAGGAGGCTTGTTTTCTTGGATCCCATGGTACTCTACAATCAGACACAGTTCTTGGCAGAATACCACCCCCAGGGCTCTGCACACATAGCAGAATGAAACACACCCCTAGTCTTTCTGAGAAAGTGGCCTATTTGCTTGTCCAAGAAATTTTGCTTGAGGGGTAGGTTTCTGGTCTAACACACATTTAGGTGCCCAAAGACATGCTTTCAAGAAAACGGAGGCCATTGGGTACAATCTTTGCGCTTTGCCTTGCTCTAACTTACTAGTATCTCTCCGAAAGAAGCTTATACCCTTGTCTGGCACCTTGATTTTCAGAGCTGCTGCCACAAAACATGTCTACATCATCTGGCTCTAACAGCCATTGGGGCTTACACTCACAGGTCTCATAAGATTGTCACCAATGGTGAAAGAGTTCTTAAACAGTTACCACACTCAGGACACAGCAAGAGGCAAAAGACCAGGAGCTCAATCCATCTGTGAAAGATGCCTACAAGCATAGCATCATAGCTACGGCCTGAGGGACAGGCTGCTAATTAAACATACATCTAAGGGCTGATTGTAAACCTGACCAGAGATCTCAGAAGATGGGCACTATGTTCATGTTCACCCTCAGTGGCAATCCAGAGCACCAGTCTCTTGGAAGGGAGCTCTTACATGTGTTTGGTATCCCACTTTTTACATCTGGTGTCCTCGTGTTTGTGGCTGCCACACAGGGGAGGCCCTTTGAATGCTTGGCTCTGGTCAGGCTCTGGCTCTGGCCAGGGGGGCCTGTGTTCCTGGCTCCCATAGGACTTTTAACAATTGGAGGGACAGTTCTTGGTAGGGTGCCACCCCCAGGGCACTGAACAAACAACAAACTGAAACACACCCCCCACCCCCGGTCTCTCTGTTGAAAGAGACCCATTTGCTTGTCCCGGTGCTTCAGATTGATGAACAGGCTTCAGGTTTGGCATACACCTTAGAGGCTATGGAGGCACTCACACGGAACACAGGTAGAGGAACACCATCATTGCACCCTCCCTCTCCCTCACTATAGTTTGCCAGTATCTCCCAGAAAGAAGTTATACACTAGTCCAGAGTGTTGATTTTTGAAACTGTTGTTCACAGCACAACTCCAGATCTCATGCTATGGTGGCCAGCAAGGCTTAACCTTGTGGTCCCACAGAACTGTATGTGTAAACATACATAACATACATGTTTTGCATATATATATATATATATATATGCATACTTTAAAAGTATTGCCTGAAGATCTGGCTTCCAATCAGCCTGGATTTAGGCCTTACCTGAGATATTCCCCTCTGGGACATGGATACGTGCCCCTTGGCACACCCTCAATAACTGGGAGCTATTAACAATAAATTAGGCTGCTTGGAAAATCATAAAGGACCAAGAGACAACCAAGAACTAGGGAAAGGTTGAATGTCAAAGGTTCATCTCCTACAAGAGACATTCTTCCGAGACTGGGAGAGTTGACTGTTTCATTTAATACACAGAAACAAACACAAAGAGTCAAGCAAAATGAAGAAACAGGAATGTGTTCCAAATGAAAAAATAAAACTCCCCCCCACCAAAAAACCCTTAATGAAACAGAGGTAAGTAATTTACCCGATGAAAAATTCAAAGTAATGATTATTAAGATGTTTTCCGAATTTGGAAGAAGAATAGATAAACACAGTGAGAACTTCAAAAAAGAGTTAGAAAATATAAGAAAGTACCAAATGGAAGTCATAGAGCTGAAGAATGCAATAACTGAACCAAAAAATACACTAAAGGGGTTCAACAGCAGATTGGATGAAGCAGAAGAATCAGTGAACTCAAAATAGGGCACTGGAGATCACCCAATCAGAGCAGCAAAAAAAGAATGAAAAAAAATGAAGGGACTAATTGGAAAACATCAAACAGACTTAAAATTCACACTATATCTGTCACAGAAGGAGATGGAGAGAGAAAAGGGTAGAAAACTTACTTGAAGAAATGAATAAAATGGCAGAAAATTTCCCTAACCCAGAGAAGGAAACAGACATCTTATTCTAGAAAGTTCCCATTAAGATGAACCCAGAGACCCACACAAAGACACTTTCTAATTAAAATGTCAAAAGTTAGGGGCGCCTGGATGGCTCAGTCATTAAGCGTCTGCCTTCGGCTCAGGTCATGATCCCAGGGTCCTGGGATCGAGCCCCACATCGGGCTCTCTGCTCAGTGGGAAGCTTGCTTCTCCCTCTCCCACTCCCCCTGCTTATGTTCCCTCTCTCGCTGTGTCTCTCTCTGTCAAATAAATAAATAAAATCTTTAAAAAAAAAAAAAGTCAAAAGTTAAAGACAAGGAGAAAATCTTAAAAGCAGCAATAAAAAATTATAACAAGTATTAAAAAAAAAAAAAAAGACTATAGCAGATTTTCAGCAGAAGCTTTTCAAGCCAGAAGGGAGTAGCACAATATAGTCAAAGTGCTGAAAGGAAAGGAAATAAACTTCAACCAAAATACTTCACACCCAGCAAAATCATTCAGAATTGAAAGAAAGATAAAGAATTTTCTGGGCAAAGAAAACCTAAAAGAGTTCATCTAAACCAGCATTACAAGAAATGTTAAAGGGATTTCTTTAAGCTGAAAATAAAAAGTGCAAATTCATAAGAAGAAAACATAAGACACCAACCTTGGGATTATCTGTACTAGTGGTTTTCAGATGGCTCAGAAGGTGACAAAAGCTGTGTCAGCAGAGAACAAGATCCAGATCACTAGGAACCTCCACCAGTGCAGCGTCACTGTGAAATAGAGGGGAACAACCCATACCTGAAAGAGGGTCACCATATTGTAGCTCTGTTTCCCCTGTACCAGGAGCAGCTGAGCCACCACCAAAGTAGCCATGAGGATGAGGACCATTTCAACATGCATGGCTTCATGGCTATGGGTGTCTGGTATGCATGCATGTGTGCTCAACCCTCCACTGTTCCTTTCGGGAGAGGTCTAACATATCAACCTCATCCAGCTCCTGTTCTCCAACAATACCTCCTCCAACCTCCACCTCCACCACTGCCACCATCTTCACCACTCGTACAGACACCCCAAGGTTGGTTTATAAGTAGTTCTTGTTGATCTGTAAAATCAGCTATGCCACTGGCATTGTTGGCTACATGGCTGTCATGTTTACCCTCTCTGGATTCTATTATTCAAAATCAAACCAGAAGATGCCATGGACTTTGGTATTTCTCTCTTCTTCTATGGCCTCTACTATGGAGTTCTTGAACAAGACTTTGCACAAATGTGTGCAGACTACATGGCGCCTACCACAGGGTTCTACAATGAGTCAGGCATGCCTACCAAACACCTCTCAGACAGTGTGCGTGCCGTGTGTGGGCAGTAGATCTTTGTGGATGTCAGTGAAGAGGACGTCATCAAGAACATATATAAGCTGTCTTGCAATAATGTATTCCATGAGTTCTGCATCCTCAGCTGGTGCACTGTAGGAAGCAAACAGATGTGTCCCTACTGCAAAAAGAACGTGAACCTCAGAAGAATGTTCAGCAACCCCTGGGAGAGGCCTCACATCATGTATGGGCAACCGCTAGATTGGCTTCGATATTTGGCAGCCTGGCGGCCTATCATCATTGGCCTGATGCAAGGCATCAACTATATCCTAGGCCTGGAATAGTCAGGAAGAAGAGCATCCACCCACTATGGACCTCAGGGCACTCTCCTCCCTGCTCTCCAAGATGTCCTGGGTAGGAAAGACTTAAAGGGGCACTTGGGCCACTCAGGACCATTCTAGCTGTGTCCAGGCTGGGGAGGATAGATGATGGAGAGCCAGCCAGTGGGGCTGCAGCAGTGGGGGCTTTTTAAAAGAAAACTATTTTGATAAATATTAAAAACAAATATGAAAGTATAAATCTCATTAGTAAAGGTAAACATATAGCAAAAATGGTAGATTAATCACTTATAAAGCTAGCATAAAGGTTGAAAGACAAAAGTAGTAAAAATAAGTATAAATACAATAATTAGTTAAGGGATACACAAGATAAAAGTATGTAAAATGTGACATCAAAACCACAAAACATGGATGGGGTCGGGGGGGGTAAAAATGAGTTTAAAATGTGTTCAAACTTAGGTTATCAACTTAAAATACAGTTATAAATAAAGGTTGTATACTAAGCCTCATAGGAACCACCAAGCAAAAACCTATGGTAGATTCCCAAAAGACTGTAGAAAGGAGATTCTTCTCCAAGAAAACAAATGGCAGATGATGTTGGTGCTATGGTAGGGCCCAGGGGCTCTGGAATGGGAAACCGTGGTGGCTTCCACAGAGGCCTCAGTAGGAGCATCTCGGCCAGGGCCGAGGCCACAGAGCTCAAAGAGTCAAGGCCAAGGACAAGCAGTGGACCCCCATCACCATGCTGGGCCACCTGGTCACAGACATGAAGATCAAGTCCCTAGAGGAGATCTATCTCTTCTCCCTGTCTATCAAGGAATCTAAGATCACTGACTATTTCCTGGGGACATCCCTCCTCAAGGATGAGGTTTTGAAGATTATGTCTATGCAAAAGCTAGACCCATGCTCATCAGCAGGTCAGGTTCCAAGGCATTTGCTGACATCAGTCTGGGTGTTAAATGCTCCAAGGAGGTAGCCACTGCCATCATCCTGGCCAAGTTTTCTTTCTTTCTTTCTTTTTAAGATTTTTTATTTATTTATTTGACAGAGAGAGAGAGCACAAGCAGGTGGAGTAGGAGGGAGAGGGAGAGGGAGAAGCAGGCTCCCCGCTGAGCAAGGAGCCAGATGTTGGGCTCAATCCCCAGACCCTGGGAACATGACCTGAGCCGAAGGCAGTCACTTAACCAACTAAGCCACCCAGGTGCCCCATGGCCAAGCTTTCCATCATCCCATTCGGCAAGGCTACTGGGGGAACAAGTAAGCCCCACACTGTCCCAGGCAAGGTGATTGGCCACTGTGGCTCTGTGCTGGCATGCTTCATCCCTGCCCCCAGAGGCACTGATACTGTCTCAGCCCATGCCCAAGAAGCTACTGATGATGGCCAGTATTGATGACTGCTACATCTCAGCTGGGGCTGCACTGCCACACTGGGCAACTTCACCATGGCCACTTTTGATGCCATTTCCAAGATCACAGCTATCTCACCCCTGATCTCTGGAAAGAGACTGTGATCACCAAGTGTCGCTATCAGGAATTCAATGACCATTTTGTAAAGACCCACACCAGAATCTCCATGCAGAGGACCGAGGCTCCAGCTGTGGCCACCACATAGATTTTATACCAGAAAAATAAAGTGAATGAAAGCCTGTTTAAAGAAAAAAAAAAAAGATTGTAAGAAAGGAATCTAAGCCCACCACTAACAAAATTTATCAAACCACAAAGGAAGCGACCAAGAGAAGGAACAGAAAGGAACTACAAAACAGCCAGAAAACAATTAACAAAATGGCAATAAGTACATATCCATCATTATTACTTTAAATACAAATGGACAAAGTCTACAATCAAAAGACAAGTGGCTAAGTGGGTTTAAAAAAAAAGACACCTCTATATATGCTTACAAAAGACTCATTTTAATAACTATCCTTAGACAAAATAGACTAAAGCAAAGACTATTAAAAAAAAACAAACAAACAAGGCATTACATAATGAAGAAGGGATCAATCCACAAAAAGATGTAACATTTGTAAATATTTATGCACCCAAACTAGGAACACCTAAATATATAAAGCAAATATTAACAGACCTAAAGGAAGGAACAGACAGCAATACAATAATAGTATGGAACTTTCATCATGGATAGATCATCTGGACAGAAGATCAATAAGGAAACATTGGACTTACACATGTTTAGTAGATGAATTGAACAGATATATACAGAACATTCCACCCAAAAGCAGAATACATATTCTTCTCAAGTGCACATGGAACATTCTCGAGAATAGACTGATTCATATGTTAGTCCACAAAATAAGTTCTACTAAATTTAAGAAGATTGAAATCACATCAACCATATTTTCCAACTATGATAGGATGAAACTAAAAATCAATTACAAGAAGAAAACTGGGAAAATTCACAAATATATGGAGATTAAATAACATGCTACTGAACAACCAATGAGTCAATGAAGAAATCAATGAGAAATAAAAAGATACCTTGAGACAAATGAAAATGGAAATACAATGTACCAAAATTTATGGGATATAGCAAAAGCAGTTCAAAGACAGTTCAGGAGATAAATGCTTACCTCAAGAAAGAAGAAAAATCTCAAATAAACAACCTAACATTACACTAGAAAAAGAAGAACCAGTCCAAAGTTAGTAGAAGAAAGGAAATACAGAGTGGAGATAAATTAAAGACTAAAAAGATAATAAATAAGATCAATGAAACTAAGAGTTGGTTCTGTGAAAAGATACACAAAATCAGCAAACCTTTAGCAACGACTCAGCAGTAAAAAAAGAGAGCACTCAAAATCAGAAATTAGGGGCACTGGGTGGCTCAGTTGGTTAAGTGTCTGCCTTCAGCAGAATCGAGCCCCATGTCCAACTCTCTGCTCAGCGGGGAGCCTGCTTCTCCCCTGCCTGCCATTCCCCCTGCTTGTGCTTGCTCCCTCTCTCTCTCTCTCTCTGTCAAATAAATAAAATCTTTTAAAAAAATCAGAAATTACAACTACATACAAAGAACCACAAAATACTATTATATGCCACAAATTTTACAATCTAGAAGAAATGAATAAATTCCTAGAAATATTCAGAAAGGAACTACAGTCATAAAGAAATAAGAAATTTTAAAAGACTGATTACTAGTAAAGAGATTGAATCAGTAATCAAAAATCTCCCAATAAACAAAAAAGTCCAGGACCACATGCCTTCACTGGTAAATTCTACCAAACATTTAAAGAATTAATGGCAATCTTTCTCAAACTCTTTCAAAAAAAAGAAGTGATGGGTACACTTTTGAACTCATTTTATGCAATCAGCATTACCCTGATATCAACACCATAAAAGGACACCATAAGAAAAGATAGTTATAGGGCAACATCCCTGCTGAACATAGATGCGAAAATTTTCAATGAAATACTAGCTAACCAAATTCAACAATACATTTAAAGGATCATATACCATGATCAAGTGGGTATTATTCCAGGGATGCAAGGTGGTTCAACATCTGCAAATCAATCAACATGATACAGCACATAAACAAAATAAAACATAAAAATCATATGATCTTCTCAACAGATGTAGAAATAGCATGACAGAATTCAACATCCATTTATGATAAAAACACTCAACAAAGTAGATATAGATGGAATGTACCTCAACATAATAAAGGCCATGCTAATATCATACTCAATAGTGAAAAGCTGAAGCTTTTTGTCTAAGATCAGCAACAAGACAAGGATGCCCACTCTCACCATTTTATTCAACATAGTATGGAAGTCGTAGCCAGAACAATTAGGCAAGGAAAAGAAATATCAGGTATCCAAATTGGAAAGGAAAAGTAAAATGGTCAGTATTTGCAGATGACATGATATTATATATAGAAAACCCTAAAGACTCCACCAAAAAAACGGCAGAATAAATGAATTCCATAAAGTTGCAGAATACAGGGAACCTGGGTGGCTCAGCTGGTTAAGCGACTGCCTTCAGCTCAGGTCATGATCCTGGAGTCCCAGGATCAAGTCCCGCATCGGGCTCCCTGCTCAGCAGGGAGTCTGCTTCTCCCTCTTACCCTCCCCCCTCTCATGTTCTCTCTCTCTCATTTTCTCTCTCTCAAATAAATGAATAAAATCTTTTTAAAAAAAAGTTGCAGAATACAAAATTAATATACAGAAATTTGTATTTCTATACACTAATAACAAAGTAGTAAAAAGATAAATTAAGAAAACAATCCCATTTACAATTACATAACAAGAATAAAATACCAAGGAATAAATTTAACCAAGGAGGTGAAAGACCTATGCAATGAAAACTATAAGAAACTGATTAAAGTAATTAACAAAGATAAATAGATATTCCATTCTTATGGATTGAAAATTAATATTGTTAAAATGTTAACAGTACCCAAAGCAATCTATAGATTCAATGCAATCCCTAAAATTTACAATGTCACTTTTCACAGAAATGAACAAACATTCCTAAAAATTTGTATGGAACAACAAAAAAACCCCAAAACCAAAACAATCTTGACAAAGAACAAAGTTAGAGGTATCACAATCCCAGATTTCATACTGTATTACAAAGCTATAGTAATCGGGGCGCCTGGGTGGCTCAGTCGTTAAGCGTCTGCCTTCGGCTCAGGTCATGATCCCGGAGTTCCGGGATCGAGTCCCGCGTCGGGCTCCCTGCTCGGCGGGGAGTCTGCTTCTCCCTCTGACCCTCCCCACTCTCATGTGCTCTCTCTCATTCTCTCTCTCAAATAAATAAATAAAATCTTTAAAAAAAAAAAAAAGCTACAGTAATCAAAACAGTATGATCCTGGCTTGAAAACAGACAGATGGATCAAGAGACCAGAACAGAGAACCCAGAATCAAACCCACCTATATGTGGTCATTAATTTATGACAAAAAACTAAAGACTATAGAATGGGGAAAGAACAGACATTCCCTTCAATAAATGATGTTGGGAAAAGTGGACAGCCACATGCAAAAGAATGAAACTAGGATGTGATCTTACATTATACATAAAAACCAACTCAAAATGGATTAAAACCTTGAATATGAGGCCTGAAACCATAAAACTCCTAGAAGAAAACATAGATGGTACACTCCCCAATATTGGTCTTGGCCACTGAGTTTTTGGATCTGACTGCAAAAGCAAAGGCAACAAAAGTAAAACTAAATAAGTATAACTATATCATGCTAAAAATCTTCTGCACAGCAAAGGAAATCATCCATAAAATGAAAAGACAACCTACCAAATGGGAGAATATATTTGCAAATCCTGAATCTGATATATCTGATATAACATCCAAAACATATAAAGAACTCATACAACTCACTAGTAGAAAAACAAACTAAAAAACAGAGAACCTGAACAGACATTTTTCTAAAGAAAACATACAGATAGCCAAGAGACACATGTAAAGATGTTCAACATCATCAGGGAAATGCAAATCAAAACCACAATGAGATACTACCTCACACCTATCAGGATGGCTTTCATCAAAACGACAAAAAATAACAAGTATTAGTGAGAATGTGTAAAAAAGGGAACCTTTATGTACTGATGGTGAGAATGTAAATTGTATAGGCACTATGGCAAACAGTATGGAAGTTACTCAAAAAATTAAAAACAGACCCACCATATGGTCCAGCAATTCCACTTCTGGGTATTTATGTGAAGAAAACAAAAATATTAATTGGAAAAAATATATGCCACCCCTTCATTCACTGCAGCATTATTTTCAATAGACAAGATATGGATGCAATCTGTCCATCCATAGATGAATGGATAAAGATGTGGTGTGTATATATATATATATACACACGCACACACAATGGAATAGTGTTCAACCATAAAAAAAGGAAATCCTGTTATTTATGACAACATGGATGGACCCTGAGGCCACTAGGTTAAGTGAAATAAAGACAGAGAAAGTAAAACACTGTGGGATCTCACTTACATGTGGAATTTTAAAAACAGCATAACCAAGCTCACGGATACAAGGAACAGACTGGTGGTTGCCAGAGGTGGGGGCCGGGGATGGGACAAAGGACTGAAGGCATAAATTTCCAGGCATAAAATAATTAAGTTATGGAGATATAATGTACAACATGTTGACTACAGTTAATAATACTGTACTGCAGGGGCACCTGGGTGGCTCAGTCAGTTAAGTGTCTCCCTTCGGCTCAGGTCATGATCCCAGGATCCTGGGATCGAGCCCCGCATCGGGCTCCTTGCTCAATGGGAAGCCTGTTTCTCCCTCTCCCACTCCCCCTGCTTGTGTTCCCTCTCTCACTGTCTCTCTCTCTCTCTGTCAAATAAATTAATTAATTAAAATCTTAAAAAAAATAATAATAATACTGTACTGCATATTTGAAAGTTGCTAAGAAAGTAGATCTTAAAAGTCCTTATCAAAAGAAAAAAAATTTTTGTAACTATGTATAGTGACAGATGTTAACTAGACATTGTTGTGACCACTTCACAATATATGCAAATATGAAATCATTATGTTGGTATACCTGAAACTTATATAATGGAATATGTCAATTATACCTTAATAAAAAAAACTTTTCAAAGCTATTGATCAAGTGGTGTTCTTATAACTTGAAATAAGAGAAAAATCATTATTACAAATACGGATCTGGTCTTTTACAATTAATGCAAGCTTAGAGTGACTTAAAGTAATACAACGAAGACTGTCATAGGTACTTTAAAAAATGCCCATGGAGGGCTGCCTGGGTGGCTCAATCGGTTAAGCAGTGGACTCTTGGTTTCAGCTCAGGTTGTGATCTCAGGGTCATGAGATTGAGCCCCACGTCTGGCTCCACACTCAGCATGGAATCTGCTTAAGTTTCTCTCTCCCTCTCCCTCTGTTCCTCCTCTGCTCTCTCTCTCTCTCAAATAAATAAATCTAAAAAATAATAATAATACCTGTGGGGAAAAAATGATTTTGATCACATTAAATCTGTAGATTGGCTAGGGAAAATTACAGTTTTAATTCCAAATACTTGGACTTTTCTGCATATCTTATTATTAATGATTTCTACTTTAAATTCAACCATGGTTAGAAATTACAGTCCTCAGAATTTCAAACTTTTGAAACTTACTGAGAAGTTTTATAGCCCAATATATGATTTATCTTGGTATACATATCACGTGCACTTGAATGGAATGTGCATTCTATTGTATTCTAGTTACATGTGATGTTCTACAAATGTCAATTAGGTCAAGGTGGTTGATAGTGATTTTCAGATCCTTTATGTTCAAACTGATTTTTTTTTTGGTCTAGATTTTCTATAATTTATAGAGAGTATGGTGTTAAAATTTCTAGCTATGATTACAGATCTTAAGCACTTACAAATGAAGGGGGGAAAGGAGGGAGAGACAAACCATGAGAGACTATGGACTCTGGGAAACAAACTGAGGGTTTTAGGGGGGGGGTGGGGGGATGGGTTAGCCTGGTGATGGGTATTAAGGAGGGCATGTATTGCATGGAGCACTGGGTGTTATACACAAACAATGAATCATGGAACACTACATCAAAAACTACTGATACTGTATGGTGACTAACATAATTAAAAAAAAAAGCACTTACAAATTTGTGGCTGATATGTCTTCCTGGTGTTACCACTATGAAATGTCCTTCTTTATCTCCAATAACACTGTTTGAAATCTATTTTACCTAATATTAATATAATCACTCCAGCTATCTTATAATTACTATTTGCATGCTACATCATCTTCCGTGCATTTATTTTCAATCTATGTCATCACATTTTTTTTAAGATTTTATGTATTTATTTAAGAGAGAGAGAAGGGGCAAGGGGCAGAGGAAGAGGAACAAGCAGACTGTGGGCTGACCTTGAAGCCCAATGCAGAGCTTGATCCCACGACCCAGAGACCACAACCTAAGCAGAAATCAAGAGTCAGACACTCAACGGGCTAAGCCACCCAGGCATCCCTGTGTTATTACACCTAAAACACATCTCTAGCAGACAACAGATAGGGAGGTCTTGCATTTTACCAATGTATCAAGCTCTACCTTTTCAGTAAATACTTTATCTATTTTCATTTAATATAATTGTTAATAGGGTTAATCTAGGTCTATAATTTTGCTATTCATTTCCTTTTTTTTAAAGATTTTACTTATTTGAGAGAAAGAGGGAAAGGGAGAGCACACACAAGTGGGGGGTGAGGGGCAGAGGGACAAGGAGAAGCAGACTACCTGCTGAGCAGGGAGCCTGATGTAGGGCTCCTCCATCCCGGGACCCTAAGATCATGACCTGAGCCCAAGGCAGATGCTAACCGACTGAGCCACCCAGATGCCCCTATTTGTCTTCTTTTCATCTCATGTTTATATTCATCTGTTACTACCTTTATACCTCCTTTTATATTCTCTGAATACACTTTAAATTCTACTTTGATTTCTCTATTGTTTTTTAGCTATACTTATTTGTATTTTATATTTTATTTTTAGTGTTTGTTGTAGGAATCATAACATACACCTTTAACTTTAGGGCATATAATTCCATCTACCTAGCCCAATCCCTCATTCTACAACTGTCATATTACAACAACATATGCCATAAATGCCATGTTATAGTGTTAATGTTATAATTTTTGCTTTAAATTATCAGGTTTAACTTTTCTTAGTAGGTGGGGAGATTATTCCACCCTGAAGATGTGGACCTTCCCGTCAACCTGAAGAACTTCCTTTAGCATTCTTATAATGTTTATCTGCTGCAATGAAATCTTCTAATTCTTGTTTATCTGAAAAGGTTTTTATTTTGCCTTCATTCTTAAATGATATTTTCACTGACAGAATTCTGGGTTGATTTGTTTTTCCAGCAACGTAAAGGTGTCTTATAGCCTGCTAGCCAGCACTGTTTCTGATAAGTAGTCAGCTATCATTTATTGTTATCGTATCAGTTCTCAGGGTGCTTTCAAGATTCTTTATCATTTCAACTGCTTGACTATGACGTGCCTAAGTGTGATTTTCTTGTACTTATTTTGTTTGGAGATCACTGAGCTTCTTGAATATGTAAATTTATGCCTTTCACCAATTTGGGGTAATTTTCAACCATTATTTTTCCAAAAATTTTTGCTCTGATTTCTCCTCTCCTATACATATAGGACTCCATTAAAATGTGTTGCTAGATCTTTTGATATGTCCTCCCAAGTCACTGAGGCTAACTTCATTTTCTAAAATCTTTTTTCTATTTTCAGATTAAATGCTTTCTACTGATCTATCAAGTTCATTGACTTCTTTCCCAATCTTCCTGTGTAATGAATTTTTTATTTCAGGTATTGTACATTTAATTATAAAATTTTCATTTGGTTCCATTTTTGTGTCTGCATTCATTATGTGCATATTTTCCTTTATGTCCCTAAACAACAGCTGCTGATTCTAATACATGAGTCATATCAGGGCCCATCTCAATTAATTGCTTTTTCACTTGAAGTATAAGTCATACTTTTCTGGCTGGGATAACAGGGTGACAGTGAGAGGAGGAACATTTATACTAAGAGAAATTGACAAAGCTCCTGCCCTGGTATCTCATTAGCTGAAGTTTAGACAATTAAGAAGGGAGATGCTGGAAAAATAAGGATGTAAATTCTGAAACAGATGCTATAAATTATATGGGCACATACTTCCATAGAGAATAAAAACCAAAATATGCTTATTATGAGATCATGAACACATATATCATATATCTATCATATATAGATCATATATATAGGCATTACCTTGTTTATTGTACTTCACCTTATTGAGTCTCACAGATACTGCATTTTTGCAAGTTGAAGGTCTGTGGAAAGCCTGCATCAAACAAGTTTATCAGTGCCATTTTTCCAACAGCATTTGCTCATTTTGTGTCTCTGGGTCACATTTTGGTAATTTTTCAAATTCACAATATTGCAAACTTTTTTTTACTGTATTTGTTACAGTGATCTGTGATCAGTAATTATCAGTTGCTAAAAGCTCAGATGGTGGTTAGCACTTTTTAGCAATAAAGTGTTTTTTAATTAGTAGTAGACTATTTTGTTAGACATAATGCTATTGTACACTTAAGAGACTATAGTATAATGTAAACACACTTTCACATGCCCTTGGAAACCAAAAAATTCACTTGACTCACTTTATTATGGTATTTGCTTTACTGTGGTGATCTGTAATGGAACCTGCAATATCTCCAAGGCAGGCCTTGTATAAACATAAATTATAATATAAAATAACCAAAAAATACACATTCCTCAATATAACCTCTAACATCCCTCCTTTTTTACTATGAGAACACACTAGAATATGGATTTCTTCTGAAGTGCAATGTTTTCTTTAAAATATAATAAAAAAGCCATTACTAAAAACTCTAGATTTCCTTTACAATCATTAAATTTTGTAGGTTTTTATATAAACATAATTATATTTGAGAGCCAGTTTCTAAAATGTGTTTTTGATCATAATTATTTCAAGTCCATATACGATGTATGCAATGAATAGTTCTTAGACATTAACAATTAGTACATAGTCACATCATTTTATTCCAATTCACCATTAAAACTCATTAAAAGTGAAATTAAATGTATTACTTCCAAATTTCTATATAATCAAATGAATAAAAATAAAGATAAAATTGCAAATATGCTCATAAATTTAGAAATATTTTCAAGATCACTTTGTAAAGGGTTACAATATACTCCCATGTAAGAATACAAAATTTTGTTTATCCTTACTTTGTTGAAACTTTTCCATATTTCATCTTCTATGAGATATTGAATCATTTGTTCTACCACTACTGTTAACTATACAAAGAAAACATCTATTTCATAACAATGACTACGTATTTCAAATTTGAAAACCTCATTTGTTTTCTCTTTAAAATTTCATGAATTACTTTGAGATCTTTCATTTGTGTCAGCCAGCTTCTGCTGCACACCTTCAACAAAACCTGAACCTTATTCAGGTTATCAGATATTTATTATGCCTGTTAACTTGCATAGGAGTCACTACATAAAATACATGAGAATTACATAACAAAGCTCACCTAAATCCAACTTCCTTCACACTTCCTGGAAAACTGTAGGTTATGAAGAGAAATCACTGCTGTGTCTCTGCTGCCCTCTACAGGAATGGTTCTTGGAAGACACAGAAATTGTGAAAACCCAGACAGCCATACCAACCAGTAACAGAAAGCAACATTAATAATCAACTATATTTGTTAAATGTGCTAAAAGACGACATTACAAAGATAAGTTATTGCTATTCTCTTTGATTTTTATCATGCTCTGCCTCCAAGTAGTTTAACATGTAGTTAAACTGTTATACTCCAAGGAATACAACCTAAGTAATTAAGAGAATTTGGGATCAGATTCCATGAGTTAGAATCTCATTCTGCCATTTATTAGCTATATCTCCATTCCCTCATCTATAAAATGGAGTTAGTAATAACATCTAGCTTACATGATCAGCACTTCAGTAAAGTGCTAACATACAGTAAAAACACAGGGTTATTGTGTTATTAATGTTATTATTGCTATTACTATTATTGACACTATAACAAAATGGCCAGGACCACAGCTCAGAAACCAGAGCACCTGAGTTAGAATCCTGGCTCAGTCATATACTACTTTATAAACAAAGAAAAATTACTTAATCTGTCTGTGCCTTAGAATCCTCTGAAAATTAGGGATGATAACAACAGTTCCCACCTCACAAGAGCGATTATGAGGCTTAATTAAGCTAATGTACATAGCACAGCACTAAGAATGCCCCACAACAAGGAAGAATTCATAATGTTAGCATGTGCTATTATTACGAGTTCAGTTGCCTTTACATAAGCACTACCAGAACTCTGCTCCAGAGAACTGGCAAAATTATGCTCACAGGCAAGACTGTTTCCTAAATCAACAACATCGCTCATGTCAGCCTGGGCAAGGGATTCAAAACAGACCTAAATTATAATCAATGTTTCCCACTGAGTGAAAGTATGGTTCTCCCACAGAGTTAAGTATCCACACACCATGTATGTTCTATTTCTACAAACATTCATGAATGAGAGACAAATAGCGTATTCTTCATAAAACTTATTCAATAGTAAAAGAATAAGTGAGAGTTTGCTTCTGGAGAGCTAAGTAATAGTTACAAAATTCCTAATTATAGTGTAAATCGTCCCCCCTTCCATTTTATTCAATGTACATTTAAACATTATAACAGACACTGCTGACATCCTACTCATATCTCCTCCCCTATCTTCAGTAATGCTGGCTCAAATATAGTTGATTATTGATGTTACTTTCTGTTACTGGTTGGTATGGCTGTCTGGGTTTTCACAATTTCTGTGTCTTCCAAGAACCATTCCTGTAGAGGGCAGCAGAGACACAGCAGTGATTTCTCTTCATAACCTACAGTTTTCCAGGAAGTGTGAAGGAAGTTGGATTTAGGTGAGCTTTGTTATGTAATTCTCAAATTGGAGACAATTTCCAGCGATTCCAATTCTTTGCCTCAGAGATTTCTCTGGCTGCCAGAAGCCATTCTTCCCCACCTGTGCAGTAGTCTATAAGAACTAGGAAATACTCTATCGCCCAAATTCCACCAAGGGCCAGCCCATAACCAATGAATGAAGGGCTCTACATATAAATAACCCAGCTTTCTTGCCCCTTCCCTGTCCCTCTGATGGGATAATTCTGAGGTTCCCAGAGTTCGACAGCAGTGCTAAGCTACAGGTGCCCACAATAATTAATGATCCCTTGATTGGCTGCTATCCCATCCCAGGCTCACTTGCTCACCACTACTAGGTGTTCTCAGGGCATGCTTCTATGCAAATTCAAAGACAAATAATGAACTGAATACAGACAAGTCCACAAAAACCACACATCATATATTTTACTTTTTTCAACCTACCTGAAATGTTGAATAAACAAAAGAGGAAGGTTAAGATATCAGCATTAAGTGTTAGGAAGGAAGTGCTAGTGTGACTGCAAGATGCTGGGCAGAACATGCAGGTATGAGTTAGTCTCCTGAAGGCAGATGCCAAGACACCATCAGCTATAGAAGAGATTCACTGAAGGAAGCACCTGCAAAGCTTTATAAAGGGGAGAAAGCAGGAGTCAAGGAGAGATTTAAGACCACAGTGCAGGTCTGAAAACTATGAAAGGAGGACAAGGAAAGAGAACTGGGTAGGAAGAGTCTCAGACTGCAGTGCAGCCCATCGGTAACATGGCCCTAGTACAAACAAAATGAAGAATCCTGAAGGATGGCAGTTGGGGCTGTCAATCAACTATGTTCCTTGCAACTGAAGATCTGAGTGCACACTTCCACAGCTGCACTGCAGGGAATGATGATGCAAAGTGACATTATCGCAACAATTTGAAAAATGTGTCTAAAAAAAACTTCCTTTCCTCCAAGATTGTTGGTTATCAATAGGTACTACTGTTTTGCATGATTATATACTTCATATAATGCAGTATCAATCTGCACATATCCTTTGGCAAACTGGCTTACTGCCTCAATATTATTCAAGATGATAATATAGCTCTCTACTATATACAAAACAATCTGCCTGTGTTCATATAAAATTAGCTTACTTTCAGAAGTTTTTTCTCTTCTAAACAATGCTACAATGAAGAGTCATGTATATATATTCCTCTAGGCATGTGTGAAAATTCCGCTGAACAGTGGCTTTCAAATATTTTTGCTTAAGAACAGTAAAAAAAATACATTACATATTGTAATTCAACACACATATACTAATAAATGTAACAATATAAAATTGCATGAAAATACTGTTACCAACTCATACATTCTAATGTAGTCTGTTTTATTCCACTGTATTTTTAAAACTCACTGAATCAATTACCCACTATGGGTCATAAGCCAGTTTGAAAAACTCAAGGATATTTATGTAAGAGCACAACTGCAGGGTCATAAATTATGAATAACTTCAGCTTTATTAGAACTTACCAAATTACAAAAATGACTAAAGCAATTTACATTCAACAGCAACTATTCCTATTGATACACATTCCTGGCATTGGGCACCATCACCTTCCTTTTAGTGTTTTGGTAATCTCATTAATATGTAATATTTCATTTTTAATTTACACTCCCCATACTACTAGTGAGACTGAGCATCTTTTCACATACTTAGTTGACATTCAGGTTTCTCTTTCCTACTCATGACCTGATTTTCATTTGGGCTATGTCTTTTCCTTACTGGTTTGTTAAAGTTCTCAATATATGCTGGATACTACTACAGAATGTCCTTTTAGAAAACATTTTTTAATGCAAGCAATAAATGTACTTGGTTCAAAATTCAAAATAGCATACAAGGTTACTCAGTAAAAATAAGTTCTAACCACTCTAGAGATAGTCCATAGAAACACATATTCTTTCCATTTTTTTTTTTTTTAATTTAAATTCTGTTAGTTAACATACAGTGCAATATTGGTTTCTGGAGTAGAATTCAGTAATTCATCACTTACATACAACACCCAGTGCTCATCACACAACTGCCCACTTTAATACCCATCACCCATCTAGCTGATTCCCCACCCACCTCCCTCCAACAACCCTCAGTGTGCTCTCTACTTGAGTCACTTATGACTTGTTTCCCTCTCTCTTTTTTGCTTCCCCCCCTTCCCATATGTTCATGTTTTCTTTCTTAAATTCCACATATCAGTGAGATCATATGGTATTTGTCTTTCTCTGACTTATTTTACTTAGCATAATGTACTCTAGCTCCATCCACATCATTGCAAAAGCCAAGATTTCATTCTTTTTGAGGGCTGAATAATATTCCATTGTATATATATATACCACATCTTCATCCATTCATCAGTTGATGGACATTTGGGCTCTCTCCATGGTTTGACCATTGCCAATAATACTGCTATAAACAGTGTATGCACACCTTTGAATCTGTATTTTTGTATCCTTTGGGTATAGTCTAGGAATGGAACTGCTGGACCATGGGGTAGTTCTATTTTTAACTTTCTGAGGAAACTCCATACTGTTTTCCAGAGTGGCTACACCAGTTTGCATTCCCACTAACAATGCAACAGGGTTCCCTTTTCTCTGCATCCTCACCAACACCTGTTGTTTCTTGTGTTGTTGATTTTAGCCATTCTGACAGGTGTGAGGTCTCATCATGGTTTTGATTTGTATTTTCATGATGATGAGTGATGTTGAAAATCTTTTCATTTGTCTGTTACCATCTGGATGTCGTCTTTGGAAAAGTGTCTATTCATGTCTTCTGCCGATTTCTTACCTGGATTATTTGTTTTTTGAGTGCTGAGTTTGGTAAGTTTGCTATAGATTTTGGACACTAACCCTTTATCAGATATGTTGTTTGCAAATATCTTCTCCCATTCTGTGGGCTGCCTTTTAGTTTTGTTGATTGTTTCCTTTGCTGTGCAGAAGCATTTTATCATGAAAAATCCCAATAGTTCATTTTGGTTTTGTTACCCTTGCCTCCGGCTAGATGTCTAATGAGAAATGACTGTGGCTGGAGTCAAAGAGATTGCTGCCTCTGTTCTCCTCTAGGATTTTGATGGTTTACTGTCTCACATTTAGGTCTTGCATCCATTTTGAATTTATTTTTGTGTATGGTGTAAGAAAGTGGTCCAGTTCTTCTGCATGTGGCTGTCCAACTTTCCCAATACCATTTGTTGAAGAGACTGTCTTTTTTCCATGGGATATTCTTTTCTGCTTTGTCAAAGAGTAATTGACCATATAGTTGTGGATCCATTTCTGGGTTCTCTATTTTGTTCCATTGATCTATGTGTCTGTTTTTATGCCAGTACCATACTGTCTTGATGACTACATCTTTCTAATATAGCTGGAAATCTGGAATCATGACGCCTCCAGTTTTGTTTTTCTTTTTCACAATTGCTTTGGCTATTCATGGTCTTCTGTGGTTCCAAACAAATTTTAGGACTGTTTGTTGTAGCTCTGTGAAAAAGCTGGTGGTATTTTGATAGTGATTCAATTAAACGTGTAGATTGCTTTGGGTAGTATAGACATTTTAACAATGTTTGTTCTTCTAATCCATGAGCATGGAATATTTATCCATTTCTTTGTGTCCTCTTCAATTTCTTTCATAAGTGTTCTGTAGTTTTCAGAGTACAGATCTTTTACCTCCCTAGTTAGGTTTATTCCTAAGTATCTTATTGTTTTTGGTGCAATAGCAAATGGGATCGGTTCCTTGATTTCTTTTTCTGCTGCTTCATTATTCGTGTATAGAAATGCAACAGATTTCTGCACATTCATTTTATATCCTGCGACTTTGCTGAGTTCCTGTATCAGTTCTAGCAATTTTTTAGTTGAGTCTTTTCAGGTTTTCTACAGAGTATCATGTCATCTACAAATAGTGGAAGTTTGACTTCTTCCTTGCCAACTTGGATGCCTTTTCTTTTTGTTGTCTGATTCTTGAGGCTAAGACTTCCAATACTATGTTAAATAGTAATGTTGAGAGTGAATATCCTTGTTTTGCTCCTGACCAAAGGGTAAAGGCTTTCAGTTTTTTCCCCACTGAGGATATTAGCTGTGGGTCTTTTGAATATGGCCTTTATGTTAAAGTATGTTCCATCAACCCCGATTTTGTTGAGGGTTTTTATCAAGAAAGGATGCTGTACTTTGTCAAATGCTTTTTCTGCATCTATTGACAGGACCATATGGTTTTTATCCTTTCTTTTACTAATGTGGTATATCATGGTTTTTTTAAATTTTTTTAAAAGATTTTTTATTTATTTATTTGACAGAGAGAGACACAGCAAGAGAGGGAACACAAGCAGGGGGAGTGAGAGAGGGAGAAGCAGGCTTCCCACAGAGCAGGGAGTCCAATGTAGGGCTCAATCCCAGGACCCTGGGATCATGACCTGAGCCGAAGGCAGACACTTAACACCTGAGCCATCCAGGCGCCCCCATGTGGTATATCATGTTCATAGATTTGCAGATGTTTTTCTGTTTTGGTTTTTTTGCTTTAAAAAAAATTTTTTAAAAAGTTTTTTTTTAAAAAAAGCTTTTATTTAAATTCCAGTGAATGCTGTTTCTTTTTTTTATTATGTTATGTTAATCACCATACATTACATCATTAGTGTTTGATGTAGTGTTCCATGATTCATTGTTTGCGTATAACACCCATTGTTCCATGCAGAACGTGCCCTCTTTAATACCCATCACCAGGCTAACCCATCCCCCAACCCCTCCCCTCTAGAATCCTCAGTTTGTTTTTCAGAGTCCATAGTCTCTCATGGTTCGTCTCCCCCTCTGATTTCCCCCTCTTCATTCTTCCCCTCCTGCTTTTTTTTTTTTTTAACATATAATGTATTATTTCAGAGGAAGAGACCTGTGATTCAATAGTCTTACACAATTCACAGTGCTCACCATAGCACATATCTTCCCCAATGTCTAGACATTGGGGAGATTTGCAGATGTTGAACCACACCTGCAGCCCAGGAATAAATCCCACTTGATCTTGGTGAATAATTCTTTTAATGTACTGTTGCATTCGATTTGCTAGTATTTTATTGAGAAGGTTTACATTTATGTTCATCAGGGATATTGTCCTGTAATCCTCCTTTCTAGTGGGGTATTTGTCTCGTTCTGGGGTCAAGGCATGCTGACTTCACAGAATGAGTTTGGAAATTTTCTTTCCATTTCTATTTTTTTTTTTTTCTTTTTCGGAACAGTTTGAGGAGAATAGGTATTAACTCTTCTTTAACTGTGGGGTAGAATTCCCCTGGGAATCCATCCAACCCTGGACTTTCACTTGTTGAGAGATTTTTGATTACTGATTTAATTTCTTTGCTGGTTATGCGGCTATTTAAATTTTCTATTTCTTCCTGTTTCAGTCTGGTAGTTTGTAGGTTTCTAGGAATTTGTTCACTTCTTCCAGGTTGCCCAGTTTGTTGGCACATAATTTTTCACAGTATTCTCTTTATAACTGTATTTCTGTGGTGATGGTTATGTCTCCTCTTTCATTCATGATTTTATCTATTTAGGTCCTTTCTCTCTCTCTTTTTTTTTTGATAAGTCTAGCTAGGGGTTTATCAATTTTATAAATTCTTTCAAAGACCGGCTCTTAGTTTCATTAATCTGTACTACTGTTTTTTTGTTTTCTATATAGTTTATTTCTGCTCTAATCTTCATTATTTCCCTTCTTCTGCTGACTTTAGGCTTTATTTGCTGCTCCTTTTCTAACTCTTTTAGGTGTAAGGTTAGGTTGTGTATTTGAGACTTTCCTTGCTTCTTGAGGTGGGACTGTATTGCAACTTAAAACTGCCTTTGCTGCATCCCAAACGTTTTGGACCATTGTGTTTTCATTTTCATTTGCTTCCACGTACTTTTTTATTTCTTCTTTAACTTACTGGTTAACCCAATTATTCTTTAGTGGAACGCTCATTAACCTCCATGTATTTGTGGTCTTTCCAAATATTTCCTTATAGCTGACTTCAAGTTTCAGAGCACTGTGGTCTGAAAATATGCATGGTATGACCTCAATCTTTTTATACTTTTTGAGGGCTGATTTGTGACCCAGTATGTGATCTATTCTGGAGAATGTTCTGTATGCACTCAAAACGAATGCGTACTCTGATGCTTCAGGATGAAATGCTCTGAATATATCTGTTGAGTCCATCTGGTCCAGTGTGTCATTCAAAGCCCTGTTTCCTTGTTGATCTTCTGCTTAGATAATGTCCACTGCTGTAAGTGGGGTGTAAAAGTTACCTACTATTACTGTATTATTATCCATGAGTTTATGTTTATTATTATTTTTTTTTTTAAAGATTTTATTTATTTATTTGAGAGAGAGAGAATGAGAGACAGAGAGCATGAGAGGGAGGAGGGTCAGAGGGAGAAGCAGACTCCCTGCCGAGCAGGGAGCCCGATGCGGGACCCGATCCTGGGACTCCAGGATCATGACCTGAGCCGAAGGCAGTCGCTTAACCAACTGAGCCACCCAGGCGCCCGAGTTTATGTTTATTATTAATTGATTTATATATTTGGGTGCTCCCAAGTTGGGGGCATGAATATATACAATTGTTAGATTTTCTTGACGGATAGATCCCTTAATTATGATATAATGCCCTTCATCTCTTGTTACAGTCTTTGTTTTAAAATCTAGTTTGTCTTATCTCAGTATGGGTACTCTGGCTTTCTTTTGACATCCATTAGCATTATAGATGGTTATCCCTCCCTCCCCTCACTTTCAATCTGCAGGTTCTTTAGGTCTAAAATGAGTCTGTTGTAGGCAGCATATAGATGGATCTTGTTTTTTAATCCATTCTGATATCCTGTGTCTTTTGATTGGAGCATTTAGTCCATATACATTCAAAATGATTACTGAAAGATATGAATTCAGCACCACTGTGTTACCTGTACTGTTAGTGATTCTGATGATGTTCTCTGGTCCTTTCTGGTCTTTGTTCCTTTTGGTATTTTGTTTCTCCACTCATAGGGTCCCCTTAGTATTTCTTGCAGGGCTGTTTTAGTGGTCACAATCTCCTTTATTTTTTGTCTAGGAAACTCTTTATCTCTCTATTCTGAATGACAATCTTGCTGGATTGAATACTGGAACACTGGAATAATTCCAACTCATCACATAGAATATTTCCTTCAACTCCTTTCTGGCCTGCAAGGTTTCAGTGGCCAGATCTGCTGCGAACCTGATCTGTCTTCCCTTGTAGGTTAAGGACTTTTTTTATCTTGCTGCTTTCAGGAATCTTTCCCTATTCTGTGAATTTGACCATGGTGATGGTTGGCTCTTTTTGAATTTAATGGGATTTCTCTGTGTTTTCTAGATTTTGATGTCTGTGTCTTTCCCAGGTTAGGGATGTTTTCAGCTGTAATTTGTTTGAATAAACTGTCCCCTTTTTTCTCCCTACATCTTCTAGGACTCCTATGATACGAATGTTATAATAGTTTAATAAGTCGCTGATTTCCCTAAGTCTACCTGTGATCCATTACCTGTTTCCTTCTTTTTTTCAGCTTCCTCATTTTCCATTTTATCTTCTTTATCACTGATCACTCCAATGATTCATTTGTCCTCATTTTTATGGCCTCCACTTGGAACTGCATCTTGGTTATAGCATTTTTAATTGGCCTCACTAGATTTTGGGTCTTTTATCTCTGCAGTAAAGGATTCTCTAGTGTCTTCTATGTTTTTTTCAAGCCCAGCTGGTATCCCTGTAATCATTGTTTTAAATTCTAGTTAGTTATATTGATTAAATCTCTGGCTGTGAGTACTACCTGCTATTCTTTTTTCTGGGATGAATTTTCCCGTCTCATCATTTTGTCCAGAAAAGAAAGGAAGATGGGGCACTGGGTGGCTCAGTCAGTTAAGCCTCTGCCTTCAGCTCAGGTCATGATCTCAGGGTCTTGGGATTGAGCCCCGTGTCAGGCTTCCTGCACAGCAGGGTCTCTGCTTCTCCCTCTCCCTCTGTCCCCTCCCCCCACTTGTGCTTGCTCTCTCAAATAAATAAATAAATAAATTTTAAAAAAATAAATAAAAGAATCTAGATCCCAAAGAAATATAAAAATAAAATGCAATGAAAGTAAACAAAAATAAAAATATAAACAACTTTTAAAAAAGAATTGCAAAAAATAAGAAAATAAATGAAAAAGAAGAAGTAAAGAATAAAAGCCCAAAGGAGGCTAGATACTATTTTCCCTTAGAGCTGAAGCTTTGCAGCCCTCTATGATCAGTAAACTTAGTGTAAGCAAGTTGTTTGTACTGGTCTTCTTGGGGAGGGGCCTGTTGCACTGATTCTCAGGTAGACTTGCCCTGGGGGGAGGGGCGGGGGGGGAGAGGCAAGGAGGCAGGGCTTGGTGTAAGCAGCTCCAGACTCCACCAGGTGGCCCTGTTTTGCTCCCTGAGGGCTTTCAGTGCTGATGGGCGTGTGGGATGAATATGGTGGCACCCCACTCTAGCCCCAGAGCTGAAAATTCGCATTCCCCCACTCTTCAGGGAACCCTCACAGAAGAGCAATCAATCACTCTTGTCTCCCCAGTTGCCATCAGAACTCTGTGTTCACCCTGCCTGTGCCAAGCTTTTTTATCTCAAGAATGCACCTGAGTTTCAAAACTCCAAATTTTAGGGACTCCTATGGCGCAGACCTGCACTGATTCCCTGGGGAGAGTCTTGACAGGCCTCTGCAGACCCATCCCAGGAAAAGCAGCTGAATGACCACGCAGCAGTTCACAGTTTATGGCAATACAGAGCAGAAAGGTGGCACCTAGACTCACTGTTCTCAGCCAGCTTCCATACTCCTATCCCTGAGAACAGTGCAGCACTTAGGCACCACCCATTCTTCTTACAACCCGAGGATCTTCAGGCCACGGTATCACACCTGGGATTCCACTCCACTTTGCCACCTGAGCACCTTTAAGTGAGGCACATTCCCCCACTGTAGCTGACTTCTAAAAGTTCCAATTTTGCACTCCACTGCTTATAATACTTTTGTGGTAGCTTCCATAAGCAGGTTCTCTCCCTGCCACCATTGTATCCACAGCTATATCACACAGGATTCAAGTCTCCGCATTTCCTACCTTCCAAAAGGTGGTCAGTTTTCTACTTGTAGAATTGCAGTTTTTTTCTCTCAGACTTCTGACTGATTTCTCAGGTGTTCAGAATGGTTTGATAACTATCAAGTTGTATTCAAGAGACAAGACAAACTTCGGGTCCCCCTAATCCTCTGCCATCTTAACTCCTCTAAACCCTTTCCATTTTTCTATACAATTATTCTATATCCTGTTTTGTCATTTAAAAAGGTATTTTGAAAATTATATCATAAACACATGGAACTACATCTTTCTTGCACTTAAACTTATCAGTTTTACTGAAGTATGTAACTTAAGCATACTAAAATACACATACTGAACATATTCAATTTGACAAGTTTTGACATGTGTACATTCCTTTGAAACTATTACCACAATCAAGATAATCAATATTTCCATCAGTCCCACTTTCCTCATGTCCCTCCTTCCCCCATCTACCTTCAGCCCAGTCAACCACTGACCTGCTTCCTATCACTATAGAATCATTTGTATTTTTAAGGATTATATATAAATAAAAAAATACAGTGTATACTCTGCCTCATTCACTTGAGGGACCTGCGGCTAAACTGTGAAGGTTAAGTTATATGGACCTTGACTTTTGAGCAATGAGGAACCATCAAAAGTATTTCAGTGAGTGAGTGATAAAGTCATAATTTTTATTAAGATAAATCTACTAAAAAGACATCAGCTAAGAAATTAATTATGATGCTACTGAAACAATACAGAGAATAGGTGAAAGGGCCCAATTTAGGGCAGAAGTTCTGAGGATGTAAGTTTAGAGGTCAAATCTGCACGACCCAGTAACAAAACAGACTCAGGCAGTGAAAAAGGAAAGCTATTAACTAAGACCAAAAACACACAAACAGGATAAGCTTGCATTAAAAAGAAAAGAAAGGATATGGCCTGGGACCCCTTTGACTTACAGTAACTTTAGAACATTGACGCAAATATGTCATTAGGCAGCTGTAAACCCACATGGAATTCAGGACAGCAACTGGGTTATAGAAAGCTTTAACAGTTATCAGCACTTGGAAGAAAATGTTGCTTGAGAAGAAAATAACAATCTTTGTTCCATATGAGGAAGAGAATGGAAGAAAAGGAGACAGGAATTAAGGCCATAGAGAATACCACTGTGATTAGACAGACCACAAATCCAAAAGGATTTTCGTTATATTGTAGGACTGCTTCTCAATGTCTACTTAGAGAAATTCATTTTTGAGTCAGTGGATTCAATTTATTTATTTCAAATGATGATGTAGTATGTTATGCTTTAATGAACAAATTTATTAAAAAGGTATACTTCATGACAATTTACGTGGAAGAAGTTTTGAATTTTTTAAATACAAAGCAAGCCAAGGTCATCTCTTTTCTATGACCATATCTTTCAAAGTTCTGCCCATTTGCATGCTTCTTCCAACATAAGAAAACAATCAATGTAGATTGGGAGGCATTCAACCAACACCTGAATATTTCTATGACAAGATTTCAATCACTGATGCCTTACTACATAAGTAACTTGTTTGCAGTTACATTATCTTTTCTAACAGTTTCCTAATCTGAAAATTGGGCATAACCACATCTACTTCACAAGATTGTTTTAAGGCTTAAATGGAAAATGTACTGCTGTAAACTAAATGTTGAAACCTAATCCCTTATGTGATGGTATTTAGAGGCGGAGCCTTTGAGTGGGGCCCTCATGAATGGGATTAGGACCCTTATAAAAAGGCCCCAGAGATCCCTTACCCCTTCCAACATGTGAGGACACAGCGAGAAGACAGCCTTCAATGAACCAGGAAGTGGGCCCTCAACAGACACCATATCTGCCAGCACCTAGATCATAGAACTTCCCAGCCTCCAAAACTGTGAGAAATAAATTTGTTGTTTTAGCTACCCAGCCTATGTATTTTTGTTATAGCAGCTCAAATGGACTAATACATGTACCTAAAGCAACTAGTATAAGACCCAGTATATATGTTCAATATATGTGATCTGTTTCTCTGTTTTGTCTTTAAGGAAAAAGCCACTGACTGCTATATTTTTCTTGTTTTTTATTTAAATTGTGAAATAAATGCAACAAAGAAGAAATTAACGTCTCCAGTAATTCTACTACCCAGAGATATGCTTTTTACATTTTAGAGAGCTATGGATGCTTACCATTTACTTCTTATAACTATATATTATTTAAGAGCTTCCCTGAAAAGTCTGTGTCATACTGTAATTTGTAATTTTAACAAGGTATGAATTGAACTGAAAGCACTATAAAACCTGAGTGCAGGAGTTTCTCAGTTAGGTAGTGAACCCAGCCAATCACCCAGCAAGCTTGATCTATGCAGCATTAGTCCTTCTCATAGTCGTGGTAATTTACAGCAGCTTTCAAAGGATGAACATATCCTCAGTTCACAGAATATTTCTCTCAAAAAAAGCCACGAAAAAAACTAAAAGTTCTAATAAACTTATTTTCTAATAAAAAAATTAAAGTTTGTGACAAGAGTAAAATACTAAATTTTTTATTTAGTGATGGCAATAATCTATGATGAGAACAAATCCATCATTTGTTCTATTCAAAATAAGGAAAAGGAATTCATAAACTAATTTTATTAAACGCCTTCTTATCTTATCAGTAGAGAACCTGCTCATGAAATATCAGATAAAACTCTAAAATTATAAAAACAAGTAGCCTATGATATGAAGCTGTGCATAAAACTCCCACCTTTCTCAACAGAAATGAGGTGCTTTAAAAAGCCAAACGCATGAAGTAACAGATATTTCAGCCACTGAAACCACCACCACAATTAATATTAAGAAAAAATTTGGGGGCGCCTGGGTGCCTCAGTCGGTTAAGCCATCTGCCTTCAGCTCAGGTCATGATCCCAGGGTCCTGGGATCGAGCCCCGTGTCAGGCTCCTCCTTGCCCAGTGAGGAGCCTGCTTCTCCCTCTCCCTCTGCCTGCCACTCCCCCTGCTTGTGCTCTGTTAAATAAATGAATAAAATCTTTAAAAAAAAAATTTTAAGGGATGCCTGGGTGCCTCAGTTGGTTAAGCATCTGCCTTCAGCTCAGGTCATGATCCCAGAGTCCTGGGATCAAGCCCCGTGTCAGGTTCTCTGCTCAGTGGGGAGTCTGCTTCCCTCTCCCTCTGCCTGCCCCTCTGCCTGCTGGTGTGCTCTCTCTCTTTCTAACAAATAAATAAATAAATAATCTTAAAATGTGATATGTACTAAAGTAAGACCATGCTATTACAGAAGGTCTTCTTTCACACTGAAGAAGTTCATAGAAATAAAGGGTTACTAGTCTAGTTCCTATATTAAAAAGTCAAGAAAAACTTTTAGGTCATGGCACAACACTTCCTGGTCTGAAGGTATGATTTATTCCAAGGGGTTTTGGTAGTAGTCTTGGGATTCTCCATGGTCCTTTGGGATCCTGGAGTTAACATTTTACTGCATGTACAGTAAGTCTTTTGCTTTATCATTTAGTGTTCTCTCTAGAAACATTTTTACCATTTCAACAATAAAAAGTCCTCAAAAACATAAAATTTAATGGTAGAAAAATATTTTAAAATAAAGATATACTTTTTCATTTTTTATTGTGGTGAAATATACATAGCAAAAAAAATTTACCATATTAACCACTTTTAGGTGTACACCTCAATGGCATTAAGTACATTCATGTTTATAACCACTACCACTAACCATTTCTAGAACCTTTTAATTATCCCAATCAGAAACTCTGTACACATTTAAAAATAACTCCCCTTACTCTTCAGCCCCTGGTAACCTCTATTCTATTTTCTGTGTCTATGAATTTGCCTATTCTAGGTACTGCATATAAATTGAATCATACAGCACTTGTCCTTTTGTGTCTGGCTTATTTTATCTATAATAAGGTTTTCAAGATTCATCCATATTGTAGCATGTATTAGAATTTCATTCCTGTTTTTCCTTTGAGAGAGAGAGGAGAAGGGGTAGGGGCAGAGGGAGAGAGAGAATCTTATGTAGGTTCCATGCCCACCATGCAGAGACCAATGTGGGGCTTGATCTCATAACCCTGAGATCATGACCTGAGCCAAAATCAAAATCGGACACTTAACTAACTGAGCCAGCCAGGCAACCCAGAATTTCGTTCCTTTTTAAGGCTGAATAATAATCCACTGTACATATATATAACATTTTGTTTATTCTTTCATCTGTTGATGGACATTTGGGTTGTTTCCACCATCCAGCCATTGTGAATAATGATGCTATGAACATCGATGTACAAGAATGTTTGAGTCCCTGCTTTCAATTCTTTTGGGTATATATCCAGAAGTAGAATTGCTGGATTATTTGGTAATTCCATGTTTAACTTTTTGAGAAACCATCAAACTTTCCCACAGTGGCTGTACAGTTTTACATTCCCACCAGCAATGTACAAGGATTCCAATTTCTCATTTTTTTTCCATTTATGGATAATAGCCATCCTAATGAGTATAAAGTGGTACCTCATCATAGTTTGGATTTGCAACTCCCTGATGACTAATGATGATGAGCATCTTATCATGTGCTGGATTGCATGAAAGATCAGGAAGGTGGCCAAGATGGAATAATAGCAAATGGATTTGTTCTCCCACTTAAAACACCAAAACAAACAAACAAAAAACAAGAGAGAGAGAGAGAGAAAGGAAAGAAGGAAGGAAGGAAAGGAGGGAGGGAGGGAAGGAAGGAAGGGAATAACCCAGACAAAATACATGAAACAATGGTTTTTAAGAAACTGAACATCAGGGAAGAACATAATTCCTGAAAGTCAGGAAATAAAAATTGAGTTCTACAATTGCCCTAGCTTACTTTAAGAAAATTTCCAAACCACACAGTAGAAAAGGGGAACTGAGGTGGAGCCCATGGGAAGAGACAGAACTGAGAGTTCACAAAAGTAGCTAGAGTTCATAGGATGGAGTAACAGAAAAACCAGAGCTACTTAGAAAACTACAGCAATCCCCCCCTCAATTATTCAGCAGAGTTCTGATCAGCATGTGCGATCAGTATACAAGGGAAAGAATCATCTGGAGGACAGCACCCAGTGCTCACACAGGGTCAGGACTCGGCAGCTATTCTTGCCAGGCAGACTGGAAAAGTAAGAGCATTAGTAGAATACTCAAAAAGATAATGGGACATAATACTGAACACTTCTCCAGATCCATCTAATAAGTCATAAAGCAACATCCAAAGGATGAAACTGTTTCCAAATAACTGCACCTGAGAATAAAGTCCCAAAATATTTAAAGACATTTTTAAAAATCCAGCACCCAACAACATAAAATTCACAATGTCTGGTATCCACTCAAAAATTTTCAGGCATGCGGAGAAGCAGAAAAATATAACCTACAATGAAGAGAAATATTAATCAACAGAAACAGACACAGAAATAATACAAATGGTAGATTTACAGAAAAACCACTAAAACAACTATTATAATTATACTCTATATTTTCAAAACAGAAGAAAATATGAGGTTAAGAATGTTAATATAAAAAGATTCATATCAAACTTTTAAGAGATGACAAATACACTGGATAGTATTAACAGCAGATTAAACACTGAGAGAAAAAAGATATTAAACTTGAAAAATATAGCAACAGAAACCATTAAAAATGAAAGGGGGGGTGAACACAGCATCAATGATCCCATGATACAACATGAAGCAGCCTCATTAATATACCTATAATTGTAGTCCAAAAGGAAAGGAAAAAGGATGTCAGAAAAAAAAATGTTGAAGGCAAAAACCTTTCCAAATGTGATGAAAACTTTAAACCCATTATGTGAAGAAGAGAGTTAACAAAGCTGACCTAAGATGGGTATCCTTAGAAAGGCCTGCTTATAATGTTGGTCCTTGCCTACCTCTGGTTATTTAGACGTCAGGAAAGTTACCATCAGTCCCTAATGGTAAGAGTGGCTCCCTCTGCCTAAACTGTGCAAACAATGTGGCTTAGGCTGAATACCTGTTTACCTTCTTAAAATCTGAAATTCTAATACACGCAAGGCAGAGAGAGTGCCTACTTTACCAGACCCCAATAAAAACTCTGGGCACTGAGTCACCAATGAGCTCCCCTGGCAGGAAACACTTTACAGAGGTTGTCAAAACTCATTGCTAGAGCAATTAAGCATATCCTGTGTGACTCCTCTACAATAGGACTCTTAAAATATTGCTGATTTTGCTTTGTATTGTTTCACTATAATAAATCATAGCCCTGAGTATGACTGTACATTAAATTCTGAGAGTCCTCCTAGTAAATTACCAAACCTCAGCAAGGGCTTGGACCCAACTCACCACATATTCAAAAAGCTTGATAAACTCCAAGCAGAATACGACATGTAGGTATAATCACAATCACACTGCTTAAAAAAAGTGATAAACAGAAAATATTAAAAAATCAAGAATGAGAGGGGAGTCTGGGTGGTTCAGAGAGTTGAAGAGCTGACTCTTGATTTCAGCTCAGGTCATGATGTCGGGTTCCTGGGATTGAGTTCTGTGCTTAGCACAGAGTCTGCTTGGAATTCTCACTCTCCCTCTCCTGCGCCTCCCTACACCTCTCTCAAATAAATAAATCTTTTTTAAAAATCAAGAATGAGAATAGCTTCAGGCTTCTTGACAGCAACTCTGGAACTAGAAGACAATGAAATAATGCCTTCAAAATTCTGAAGAAAAATAATTTCCAACCTAAAATTCTATATAAATTACATTGTCATCCACTTATCAAAGTGTGATAAATGCATCTTCTGACATGCCATTTATCTTCCATAAATCCTCTCTTGAAAGCTATTAGAAGATGTGCTCAATCATACTGAGAGTGAAAACCAAGAAAGAGGAAGACATGGAATCCAGGATAAAGTTGCTCCACATTGGAGAGAAGTGAAGGGAATTACCAGGAAGATGATGAAGAGAGACCTAAGGGTGGCTACATCCACAAAGCAGAAAGGATGAGTTCAAATTAGAGCAGCCAGGAAGTTGTGGGAACAAGTTCTCCAAAAAGACAAAACTGCTAGAATGCCTACTTTGCCTGAAAAACCTTAACAGGAGAGCTAAACAATGGCAAAAACTTAGTTTTATTAACAATAAATAAAGTTGGGCAAACAAAAACCCAAAGTAATTAACTCCAAGGAAAACGAAAGTTGTGAAGGAAAAATAATCATAATTAATATTTGCCTTTTACGAATATTATGCAATGCTGAATACTAATCTAACCAAACCATGATACATGTGTCCTGGGAGAATGGAGGAATGGGAAAAGTTCAATGTGTAGCAGGTGGAGGGAGTGGGTGAGGAGATGGTTACCCATGTTTAGAGGTGCATTATAGGCCTGTTTATTTAGAGACAAGGAGGTAAAGAATGAAAGAATCACTAAGAGTCAAAAGTGACTGTCCTGGAAAAAGGAATTAAAAATGAAAAACCAAAAGGCTATGACTAACAAATGTATAACCAGAATGAAAAATTTTGAGACAACTGGTTCTTACCTTCACAAGCTCAGAGAGCCTCTCTTCACTAGTCAAAGAATGATTGCTTGAACAAGAAGCACAGTCTGATATTTCCACAACACTCTCACCATCTTCAAATTCATTATACTCACTAGTATCTTCCATGTCACTGTCAATCTCCCAGTCAATAAACTGTAGTTCACCTAAAAAAATACAATTTTAAACAATTTTATATATCCTTATATATATATATATAACAATTTTATATATCCTATATATATAACAAATACAGGATATATATATATATTTTCTTTATTCTCAGTAGTTGAAAACATCCATAATGCTGAGTAATTTTTCAAAATATGTATTAAGATTGTGAAAACTCTATTCCTACACTTATCTCTAGCCATCCTATTTCTCCTATCTACCCCTACGCCAATTCTCAGGTAACTACTTTTATTAGTTATTTTTGTATCTTTCTATAGTTTTTCCAGCATGTTCAAGCAAATAAAATATACTATAATTTTTTCCTCCTTTTTGATACACTTTTTTTTTTTTTTAACTTAACAGAGGTTTTCCATATCAATAACAGGGAGTATCCTCATTCTTTTTCTGCAACATAGTATTCTACTGCATAGTTGACCCACAGTTTATTTAATCAGTGTCCTTTTTTTTTTTTTTTTAAGATTTTATTTATTTATTTCACAGAGAGAGAGGCAGCGGGAGAGGGAACACAAGCAGGCAGAGTGGGAGAGGGAGAAACAGGCTTCCCGCCCAGCAGGGAACCCAAAACGGGGCTTGATCACAGGACCCCAGGATCATACCTGAGCCGAAGGCAAATGCTCAATGACTGTGCCACCCAGGTGCCCCTTTAATCAGTTTCCTATTAGCAGACTTCTTAAAGGATTTTCACTTAAAACTTTTTTAATAGATTTTGCATCAGTAAAACAAGTAAAATTTAGTTTTTCGTTTACTTTATAAGCATTGTTATCTAGGTGCTACTTTTGCAAAATTTAATTTGGAAGTTAAATTATTTTCATATAGCAAATAACCAAATTTAATCTATTTTTAAAGAAATAAACGTAGTTATTAAGGATAAATTAATCTCTGAGATATCTATGAGGCATATAACATAAACCTCTCCTACAGTACAAAGCCCAAGTATTCCCTCACAGCTACTTCAGCAACTCAGAGGGCTAGTAAGATATCTTGGCCCTATTTCAGAGGTCTAATAGCAACAATCTTATTTCCAGATAGAAGTAATATTAAAAAATAACTTACTAGCTTTAATACCTGAAAGGGAATTCAAAATAAAAACCAAAAAAGACAAGAAATATTTAAGCTAAGGGTAAAAATATGGAATAAAGCAAACAAACATGTAAGTCTTCTTTTATCTGATACTGTTGTTCCAGAACATAGAAGTCCACTATAGTGATTATAAAAGACTGGAGGTCAGACCAGTCTGAGAGAAGCAGATAGGTAATGGCAGTAAAATAACTGCAGGAGCCACTCTTACCATTACGGAATGGCAGGGAAAAACCACATGCAACAGCACATTTACTCATGGAAGCCAGGCAATGGAACACATAAAGAAATTCTCCAGGCTGCTGAGGCATCACAGCAGAAAACCATGGGAAAGGCAGAGTTCTGAGGAATGCAAGTGCCCCCAGAGCTACTATATTTTTGTACCATTTGTTTATTTATTCCTCATTCATTCAATAAAATCAGTGCCTACTGAGGGCCTACTACACCATCCTAGACACAATACCAAAATAAACAAACACAGGAGATAATACAGAACACTGTTCCTACCCTGGAGAAGCCCATTGATGAATAACATTTATATTGCAGTTGCTGAGTGTTATAAAATGATATACCACAATGCAAACTAATAAGATCTTTATTCTTCACAATAATTTTATGAAGCAGGCAAGACAATTACTGTTAGACTAAAATTTGCATTTTATACATGAAGAAACTGAGTCTCCAAAAAGTTAAGAAGTTTTTTCAAAGTTATGTAAAAGACAAATGGAGGGGGAAAATTTTTTTTAAAAAAGAAAAGATTTTGAAATTTTTAATTCAGGGCTCTTCCCTCTCAATCTCAATTCTGGGCCTTAAGACACAGAGACTCTAATCCAATACAGCTGGAAGGAGGTCTGGGTATATTATGTTTAAAACTCACCTGGTAATTCCGTTAAGAAGCCAAGTCTGTTAAGCACCAGAACAGTGTTGAAGCACACAGAACTGAAGTTAGACATCCCTGACTATAAACATTAATTGGCACACTTGTTAACTATATGACTCTGGGCAAGCGATTTGACTTCTCTGAGTCCCAATTTCCTTCTGTAAAACGAGGGTACTCAGCTCACATGATGTAGTAGATATAAAAGGAAATAATATACATAATGTCCAGCCAAGTGTCTGGGGTAAAACAAGAAACTGATAAACAGTAATTAAAGGTAAAAAGGAGTGAAGGGAGGAGGAGAGGGAAAAAGAAGAGAGAAGAGAAAGATAAGCCAGCAGTTACACACATGATTACATACACTCTAAGGGATCATTTACTTGTTCCCTAATAGTCAACTTCCTTAGAGAAGTCAACAATTCATTAACTCATTTCAAAGTAATTTGCTCAAAACACCTTTCCATTCTTAGAATTTTGAAAAACACTATGTCTTTTAATAGAGAAAGACATACACAGTTTTTTGTTAAGAGCAGCTTTAATAATTCACAAAGCATACTATCCACCCATAAAAAAATATAAGTTTAAATAACAAAATGTTCTTAGATGTGTAAAGACCAAGAGTTATATAACAATGAATTTCATTTAATATGGTGGAATTAATAAAATAGCCCTGTGAACTTATGTATAACCTTAAAATTCCACCTCACCTGTTTATTACTAGAATGTCAATGGGTAGTTACCAAGATGGCATACAAAGTGGCCAAAGGTATATAATCACCTTCCACAGGGTTTGTCTGTATACACTTACGCTTAACCAAGTAAACAACTCACATGAAGCTTATTTTGAAAGCATTAAGACTTTTAAATAATCTAGATGAGCTTTATCTTCTAAAATCTGTAAAAGGACATGATGTTGCTAATTCTAAGTCTATGGTTCTCAACTCGGGATGATTCTGACCTTCTGTGGATATCTGACAACATCTGGAGACATCTTTAGTTGTCACAACTGGGGCTGGGGGAGGAATGCCTGGGCGGCTCAGTCGGTTAAGCATCTGCCTTCGACTCAGGTCATGATGCCAGGGTCCTACATCGGGCTCCTTGCTCAGTAGGGAACCTGCTTCTCCCTCTGCCTGCCGCTCCCCCTGTTTTTGTGTGCACACACGCTCTCTCTCTCTCTGACAAATAGATGAATGAAATCATAAAAAAAAAAAAAAAAAAGAACCACCCAACTGGGGCTAGTGGAGCTACTGTCACTAGTGAACAGGGGCCAAAGATGCTGCTAAAAACCCTAAATTGCACAGGAAAGCCACCCCTCCACACAACAAAGAATTTTCTGGCCCCAACTGGCATTAGTGACAAGCTTGGGAAACTTCGCTTTAAACTGTCAAAAACACAATACAATATAAAATGACATCAGAACAGAAACTTGTGTTATTTTTCTATCACACATTTACTATAATAGTATATAAGGAAAACAGGTCAGCAAGGGGCAATATAGGTATAGCATTATACATTAGAGACCCTAAGTGGAATCCCAACCAATTCCACTGTTCAAGCTTAAGTTGTTACCTGTAAAAATAGTACTTGTTATATTTATCTCTTAGAGTTGTTGTGAGAAATACTAAATGAGAAAATGTTACTGGGGGTAGAACAAGATGGCGGAGGAGAAGGAGACCTGGATTTCGTGTGGTCCCAGGAATTCAGCTGGATAGGGATCAAACCATTCTGAACACCTACGAACTCAACAGGAGATCGAAGAAAAGAATAGCAACAACTCTCTGAACAGAAAAGCGACCACTTTCTGGAAGGTAGGACGTGCGGAGAAGTGAATCCGAGGTGATATTCGGGAAGACAGACGGCGGGGGAGGGGGTCTCCATTAGCCGCTTCTGGAAAGTGATAGAGCAGTGGAGCACAAAATCGGAACTTTTAGAAGTTGGCTCTGCTGAGGAACATCACTCCAGTGGATAAGCGGGGGATGTAACCCCTGTGGGACAGTGTGGTCTCAAGACCCTTGGGGTCACAGAAAGACCAGGGGTGCCTGAGTGCGGCAAAGCTCCCAGGTATCAGAGTGGGGAAGCCGGCTGCAGAGATGGATAAGAAACACATCGACAACAATAAATAGTGGGGGACTTTAACACCCCCCTCACCGAAATGTACAGATCATCTAAGCAAAAGATCAACAAGGAAATAAAGACTTTAAATGACACACTGGACCAAATGGACTTCACAGATATATTCAGAACATTCCATCCCAAAGCAACAGAAAACATTTTCTTCTCTAGTGCCCATGGAACATTCTGCAGAATAAATCACATCCTAGGTCACAAATCAGGTCTCAACCAGTACCAGAAGACTGGAATCATTCCCTGCGTATTTTCAGACCACAATGCTTTGAAACTAGAACTCAATCACAAGAGGAAAGTCGGAAAGAACTCAAATCCATGGAGGCTAAAGAGCATCCTACTAAAGAATGAATGGGTCAACCAGGAAATTAAAGAAGAATTTAAAAAATTCATGGAAACCAATGAAAATGAAAACACAACTGTTCAAAATCTTTGGGATGCAGCAAAGGCAGCCTTAAGAGGAAAGTATATAGCAATACAAGCCTTTCTCAAGAAACAAGAAAGGCCTCAAATACACAACCTAACCCTACACATAAAGGAGCTGTAGAGAAAACAGCAAATAAA
>NC_138372.1:96760760-96778886 GCF_054177405.1 Leptonychotes weddellii | reverse complement strand
GCCTGGGTGGCTCAGTTGGTTAAGCGACTGCCTTCGGCTCAGGTCATGATCCTGGAGTCCTGGGATCGAGTCCCGCATCGGGCTCCCTGCTCGGCAGGGAGTCTGCTTCTCCCTCTGACCCTCCTCCCTCTCATGCTCTCTGTCTCTCATTCTCTCTCTCTCAAATAAATAAATAAAATCTTTAAAAAAAAAAAAAAGACAACATATTTAGATTACAAAAAGTCAGAAATGAAGTAACAAAACTTAAGCAGTAGAATAAAGTTAAAAAATCAGCTGAAGGAAAGAGCCCAGATGTCCATCCACAGATGAATGGATAAAGATGTGGTTTATATACATGATATACAATGTACATACAATGGAATGAATATATATATACACACACATATATACACACACACACACACATATATCCATACAATGGAATGTTACTCAGCCATCAAAAAGGATGAAATCTTGCCATTTACAACAACATGGACGGAGCCAGAGTATGTTATGCTAAGTGAAATAAGCCAGTCAGAAAAACAAATACCATGATTTCACTCATATGTGGAATTTAAGAAACAAAACAGATGAACATGGGGGGAAGAGAAAAAGAGAGAGATGCAAACCATAAAACAGACTCTTAACTACAGAGAAAAAAATGAGGGTTTCTAGAGGGGAGGTAAGTAGAGGAAAGGGTTAAATGGGTGATGGGGATTAAGGAGAATACTTGTGATGAATACTGGGGTTACTCTATGTAAGTGATGAATCACTAAATTCTACTCCTGAAACTAATATTACACTGTATGCTAACTGGAATTTAAATAAAAACTTGAAACAAAAAATAAAATATTCTCTCAACATGGAAAAAAAATCAGCTCAGGAAAAAAAGACTAAACTGGAAGGAATCCAAAAGCAAGTAGCTATCACAGATAATATCTTAAAAAAGTAATAAGAAAGAAATTTTAAAGTTCACCTACCTCCAATGAAGAAAGTAAAAGTATTCAAGAGAAACAGAGTGATCAATCAAGTCTCTCTTGTGATCAACACACAGATAATAGCAATCCCTGAAGAAGAAGAAAACCAAGATAATGGGACAGAACAAATATTAAAGCTGCAATTCCAGAAAAACTTTCCTGAAATCTTAAAAAAAAAAACTACATATTGAAGCACACCACATACCTGGTAATATGAACCCCAAAGCAATCAAAACCAAGATATATCCTAGAAAACAGATCTTTAAACAAATGCTTTGTACATCTAGGGAAAGGAATAAATGACTTACAAATGAATAAAAATTACCTTATCATAAGATGTTGACAGCAACTTTATGCCAGAAAAAAAAAAAACAGAAAAGTGTATTTAAGATACTCAAGGGAAGAAAATGTGAGTGGAGTTTTATCCAGCAACAGTGATAACACTGATTTATTTTCTCCAAATGTTTTTGTATAAGTTTTGCTTTTTTTTTTTTTTTACAAATGTCTACAACATGCATTCATTTCATAAGATTTTAAATTTGCATTTTATTTAAGAAAAATCTTTTAGATTTGTATCACAAATCAAATTAAGGTCAACTACTATAAGTTGATCACCTGAATAATACAAAAAAAACCCTCATCAACATCATTGTGGTTAAAAAAGAAATGAATTAAGATTAAAATACACCAGTAAAACTTCCGTAACTAGAACAGAGGGAACAAATCCAAAAAACAAATTCAGCCATAACATAGATGGTATTTTAATATGTAAGAGCCCTAAGCATATTCCTCTTTATGTAGAAATTCCTATGGCAGGGCAGGACTACAAAAGGAAGCATCTATCCTCAAGAGGGTATTTACCCTCCACTAGTGGCAGTTTCCCCTGACAGCTCTGAAGAAGCTCGCTTTGTTAACTAGAACAGTAAATAAAGAGGAAGATAACATTTGGTCTCTTTTGAGCCAATTTTTTTTTTTTAACTCCAGAATACTCTTTAATGCATTAAATCAGCCCAGGTCAGCTCTGTAAACGAATGGGTGACATGGGGGAATAGGACAGGGAAGTACAAGATGAGCCTGAAATATCCTGAACCAGACAGTAAGAAAGCACTCAAGGAATGAGAACATGTCATAAGGACACATGAGCCTGCGTGAATGGCCTCTCACTGGCCAAATGTGGAACATTCCTGCACCAAATAAATAATGACAGTAAAGGATTATAACCTATTGAATAAAATAGGCATATGAGTCTACATTGATATAAACAGTGGATTTAGAAAATCATCAATGAAAGCTGAAACTAGTAGGTGACAGTTTAATGATGCAGAGGATATTTACATGCTCATGAAGCATCTCCCCACAAATTACTTATTAATTCCAAAGGGAAAAACAGTAACTTTAAAGTGGGGAAACCTGCCAGACACCACTTTAATCAAGTAACCAGCATCAAGTGCCTCTTGATTGGAGGCACTGAAAAGAACACAAGATTTCTGTGGTATTCCTACCAGAGAGAAATAACCTAAATCTAAACTGGGGAAAATATCAGACAAGACCACAATAACTGGACTGTACACCTCAGCAATGACAAGGTCAAGAAATACAAAGAAAGTCTGAAGAACTGTTTCAGATTAACAGAAGATTAAAGAGGCATGGAAAGGAAATGAAATGTATGATCCTAGATTGGATCTTGGACCAAAGGAAAAAAGGTCATTATTAGGCAATTGATAAAATTTGAATATGAACTGTTGACTAGATAATAATATTGTATCAGTTTTTAATTTCTTATTTTTGTAATTATACTATGCTTGTGTAAGAGAATATCCTTATTCTGGAAATAAATATTTAGGGGTAGAGGTACAGAAAAAAAATTGATACACACATGCATGGGGAGAGAAAGAGGGAGAGGAGGGGGAGAAAGAGGAAAAGAAAGAGAGAGAGGCAAAAAATAATAAACTAGTGAAATGGAGTAAAGGGTTATATTAGTTTCCTAGGATTGCTGTAACAAATGACCACAAACTCAGTGGCTTAAAACAACATAATTATTCTCACAATTCTGGAGCCAAGAAGTCCAAAATGAAGGTGTTAGCCCCTCTGGAGGCTCCAGGGAAGAATCTTTCCTGGCCTCTTTCTCCCAGCAATCCTTGCCTTCATTGGATTGTGGCTGCATCATTCCCATCTCTGCCTCTGTCATCTTGTGGCCTTCTCTCACGTGTCTCACTGTGTATCTCCTCTTCTCACAAGTCACTGGGATTTAGGGCTCACCCTAATGCAGTAGAACTTCATCTTAACTAATTACATCTGCAAAGGTCCTATCTCCAAATAAGTCTACCTTCTGGAGTTCCAGGTGGACAGGAGTTTGTAGAGGACACTATTTAACCTATTTACAGTTCCACCATAAGAAACTTCATTACACTATTCTTCCAACTTTTCTGTAAGTTTGAAATTCTGTCAAAATAAAAGTTACCAAAAAAAAAAACCCCACTAAATAACTACATAAGCCCAGGATGATCCCAGCAAGAAGAGAAATATAGTCAATTTTCATTATTCATAGTAGTTATCATTCAATAAAGTCACCACAAACAATGAATAGCAAATACTGAACCACTATTTCTAGGGGAAATACAGGATTGATTCCTGTCAGTATACAACCTTATTTTATGTGTATTTCTGCTTAAAAACACCTTATTTAATATATATAGTTGATTCTTTAACATTGAACTCATGGCCAACGGCACTACAACTCATACCTGAACAAAGCTGATCTAACATGAATTTTCTCTGTAAGGCACATCACAGTTGTTCTGCACTTAGGGACACTAGACAGCACCTAAGAACTACGCTTGGGGGCCATTTTACACAGTGAAATCACACAAAGCACAAAACTGTGAAAAACATGGCATTAAGTAGACCAAGAAAGGACACACTTATTTACAGTGTAAAGAGCTGGAACAAGCAGGCAGAATGGGCCCTTGTTCGACCTCAGCTGAGAACTTACACGTCAAGCGACTCAAATTTTTCTCTGCTCTACACATGTCCACAAATTACTGTAAAAGCACCGCAAGCACTGATTTGGAGATTACAAATAAATTTGGGCAAAGGGGAATTTGTTAATACAGAATCTGAATAATGAGGATCGACTATACTTTGAATAGAACTTTAAAAGGAAGCAATTGAAGTGGTTAAAACACAAAAGTGTTTCATTGCTTCATTGTTTTACTATCCAGCCCCTCAGAAACCACTTTTCCTTCTTGTTGCTGCTCTGCTCAATTTTTCATTTCTTTAGATACACCATGCTTATGAATTTTATTTATTCATTTTGAAACTTTACTCCCTAAAAAAGTAAATGCATGCCACCATACATCTTTGGGCTACTCCCCCTGGAAAGTTTCTAAATAGTATTTGTTTGTGGTATCATTTTAAAAATTTGGGGAACAAATAAGATATCTAACTGAATGCAAAGGGGAGTTTTCTTAAGTATCTGAATAAATCCCAACGGCTCAAGCCATATACTTGAAGAATGTAAATGCTTTTGCACCCAGGAATTTACATACATTCAGAAGAGTGACTCAGGGATGCTCAAGTCTGAGGAACAGATAGAAAGTTTTAACCAAGTTGGCTAGTTAGCAAGCACTGTGAGGCTCAGAGCTCATTCTATCAAATATTTGCCCATTTGTTTCTTCAGAGGTCTTTCCTTCCCTCAGGTAACAGAGCATTTCTCAGGCCTGTCACTCACTGCTCTGGTTACATTTGACTGGTCCTTTGCTTCTCTAGATTTCATCCATACTCAGATTCTTTAGGGACTAGAACCCTCTAATTAATATAAATGATAGAAATATGATGCTCTTATCTTCAGTCAACATTTATTGAGTGCCCAGTGCATGCAGACACTCTGCTAGGCCTCAGGGATACAAGATGAGCAAGAAAGACCCTGCTCTCCAGTACCTCAGGCTGTGGTGAGAGAAACTCTCCCACAAATCTGATTACATGAAAGCCTGAGCCCAAGTTCAGATACTGGCTAGCCTGGCCTTCAACGTTACTTTTCATCCATCCCCTCCACTCCCCCAGTCAATCTGTTCTCCCCCTTCACACACTCAACAGAGTCTGCACATTTCCACCACCATAACTGCATCCATGGCACTCTTTGCTGGAAATCACCTCTCCACTCCCTTCAGTCTCTCCAACTCTGTCACAGATCAATGCTCTTCTCGTCCATGAAATATCCCCCAATACCTCCACATACATACCTCCTTCTGTGAAGCCATCACATCTCCAGTATATTCTACTCCTTCCATTAGAACAATAGGAGACATGTGCCTGATCTCATCACCTCAGTGCACAGTGCTCCCCTCATAGAGGTACTCATTAAAATGACTGCTAAATGAATATGTAAATTATTTATCATACTAATCATCACTGCATCACAGATGCTAATGATATCTAAAGTAAATCAGACAGTAGGTGTAAGCTTAAGGGGAAATTCAGTATACTACATTTCCATTTTATCCATTGAATGTAACAATACCTCTACCACAGATCCCTTTACACTGTTAGTAATCATTGTATATGTCTCTCTCCAGTGTTTACTCAGCCATAGAGGAGGCACTTACAATGCAGCTTCATTGGCCTTCTCACCCAGCCAATTTTTTTTTTTTTTTTTTTTTTTTGAGGCTACTGGAAAAGATTCTCTTCTTCCCAACTTGGTCAAGGATGTGACCCCAAAGCAGCCAGCAGCCTTGTCCTATACCATATGAAGAAACCTGAGAAAGTGAGAAGAGGTACAAGTTGTGCTCCAGGTTATAGGCCAAGCATTTGAGCAATCCAGGTGCCCAGGGGCTGTGAGCTACAAGTCTACCCATCAATCTTTTGTACCTTTGTCCAGTTTAAGTTAGGCTTCAATCACTAGCTACTGAGCTAAACTACAGCACTCAGTTTATGTTTCTCCCAAACTGAAGTGATTCACTGAGCATTCTGAAGGTATACAGCTAAAAAGTTTTCCCCCTTCAATGACCTTAGGTTCTAAGAATATGCATTAGAGTGGAGGCCAAGATTGGATTGATGGACTCAAAAATAAATGAGTAAGAGAATGTTTCCTGGTGAAAGCTGGTTTTGTCTCACATGAGGGAAAGAATGTACTTTGGTGATGGCTATACACAGGTCCTGGATTTTCCAGGATAGTTCTAGTTCCAAATATCCTGATTTATTACCCTCCCAGAGCACAGAAACATCAAGGCAATTTCACAAGCAGCACACAAGTCCTTATAGACCACGTGTTCAGGTTTTGCTGTCAGAATGCTGTCAATGACCTGTGCTACTTGTTGGCCGCATTAACAATGGGCCAGGTTATCTTCTCAAGACATGTTTATGCATCTGTAAAATGGAGATAACATACTTACCTCAAGACCATTATGAAGATTAAATTGGTACTAATAACAATCCTATGTAATAATAGTACTATAGACCACAATTACAGAAGGTAGAAGAATAGCTAATTAATATTCACAAGTTAAAATGGGAATGTGCTTTAGACATTTTTAATAAAGATGCTTTATTTTCACATGCTGTGATTCACAAAAATATTGCTTTAATCTAATGACTTACTTCAATATCTCAAACCCTAAAAGAAAAGAAAAAGAAACTTCCTGCTTAGAACTCCGTGGCCTCTCCAAGTTTAAGGAACAGAAAGGAATTAAATGAAAAACTCAGTGGAATAGGCCAGTCTATTTCTAGAGTCAGTCACTATTCCATAAGCTACAGCCCTGTGACTAATACACTTGCCTTATTTTTCTCCTAGGCTGGTCAGGCAAGTGAATTAAGAAAATAAAAGTATTAGAACAAACCTGAGGAGAAAAAAATCTATAAGTAAAATGAATTTTCATAAGGCACAATGAAATTTTTGAAAACTGCCTGTAAGGTTCATGATAACAAATATTGTTTTCTGCCAGGCTGCCTTTTCAATATCTTCAGCCTGACAAGATGGGCCTCTCAAAACTTGGCTCAAGGATTACCTTCTTCATGAACCTTCAGGAACCTTATACCCCTCAGTGATCCTCCTTCAAACTATTCCTTTGGGAATTAGTTACATACTACTTCCTATAGCACTTCTATTGTTACTACACAGAATGTTATTTTCATGTTTGTCTTCAATCCATCTAAATCCAGGACTTCATTTATAATTTATGTTCTATATGTGACAAGTTCTAAAAGAACTAGCTTCTAGAACTTGCTGGTTTATCCATTATTTGCTGAATATATACTTGCAATACATGTTAAATACGTCTAGAGGCTACCTAAATCATTGCTCCATTTAAGACGTCCATGTCTATACTAAAGTTTTGATTATCTTTTCCACTCATAGAAGACTTACAGGAAAGAACCCATAACCATTCCAAATGGTTTTTAAATGTTCAGTCAAAAAAGCCTTGAATCATGTACCAGCTTCAATTCATTTCTTCTTCTGTCATCAGAGAAAATAAAGCAAACAGCTGGTTGCCATATTTTGTATAGCCTTCATATACTTTCAAATTAAAGATTACTATGGCCTAAGTTGTAAATGCCTGAAATATGCCAATTATGCTTAGAGTCACACTAAAATAACTGCCTGCTTTTGGTATCTTAAAACACCAAAACTAATCAAACAACCCAGACTTATTTACCATAGGTATTCTAGAAGACTCTGAAGCTAGAACCCTAACATCTGGCAATCTGGTCCTCTTGTTTTTATTCGTCTAAACAATCTGAACTCCCTAATATAACGATGTTGGGAATATGGTGATATGTTTTATTTCAACATTTAAAAAGAAATGCAGAATTATTTTCCACTCACTCTGTATACCAGATCACAATACCATTTGTCTGAAACTTTTTTTTCTGAAGTGGAAAATTCCTATGCTAGAAACCAATTTCCCATGCCAAGCTACCTACAACACCATCCCCTCCCTCCCCTACCCCCCCACACACTTGATATGACTTTATCCAAGCATTTTTTAAGATTTTATTTATTTGAGAGACAGAAAGAGAGAGAGAGAGTGGGGTAGGGGTATAGGGAGAGGGAGAAGCAGACTCTCCTGCTGAGCAGGGAACCTGACGTGGGGCTCGATGCCAGGACCCTGGGATTATGAACTGAGCCGAAGGCAGATGCTTAATGGACTAAGCCACCAAGGCACCCCTAATCCAAGGATTTAAAGACAAAAATAATGACAACTGCTAATGTATCACAGTCTGGGTCCAGTTTTATTTTATCAATCACTCCCCACTCAAAAGCAATTGATGGATTTCCTGCTTCCTCACTGTTAGCAAGTTGAGGCACAATAACCTATACACTCAGACTGTAATAGATTTAGTCTATTACAAAGGTAAGATATCATCAAGATCCCTGAAAAGGCTCTAAATTCAAGTCTCTGTCCCTTATTCCCTCAAAGTCCTCTAACGGAATCTCTGCCGTATGGTTCAATACTAACCCTCCTACTTTTCAAAACAGGAAGTCTGAATAAAATACAACAGACTTTAACTTAAGAGCAATCACTTAAAAAGGTGTTAAGCCAGTCTTTCAATTAAGTCTCTTACCTAAAGCACCTCACACATACTTCTGTAATCACATACTGCTAAGCACAACAAGCTCCAATGAAAACAGGCACAATTATTTAGCTAGACTGAATGTTTGTATCCCCCCAATAATTTATATGTTGAAACCTAACCCCTACTGTGATAGTGTTTGAAGGTTAAGGACTTTGGGAGGTGATTAGGTGATGAGAATGAAGCCCTCATGAATGGGATTAATACCCTTAATAAACAGGACCCAGAGAGATCCCTTCTTCTGTTTCTTCTACTATGTGTGGCTGCCTAAGAACTCAGAACCAGGCCTTCACCAGACACTGAATGTGCCATTGCCTTCATCCTGAACTTCCCAGCCTCCAGAACTGTAACAAATGTGTTGTTTATAAACCACTCAGCCTATGGTATTTTGTTACAAGCAGCCCAAATAGACTAGGACAATTTAGTAGGTGTCAGACACTATAGCAAATGTGTCATGTATATTACCTCATAAAGATTCTAGATGACATAGTATACTGAAATGAATAGTACCAATCCTATGTTATAGATAAAACTAAGTGTTGAAGAGATTATCTAAGATCATACATCTATAAATGACAGAGCCAGGATAAAAATCTAGGCTAGTCTAAACCCAAGGACCATAGTCTCAATAGGGCCACATTTTTCTGCAAATGAGAAAAGATCCTCCTACTCAAGTCACTATACTTCAATCTACCGAAAAATTGTCATAATATATTGATTAGGAAATACACTTTATTACCATCTACTGGAAGAGTATCATAATAAATACACATTTTTCAGGACTTAATTATGAATGGGGCCTCTGAGGGCACTGCAGGTCTCAACCTGCACAACTAAATACAGCCGTTCTGGTGGTTAAAAGCAAATGGAATTTCAATATATTTTTATTATTATTGAAAACTAAATTCAACAAACTGGGCTTTATAATAGTTCAAGTACAGAAGACACAAATATATATCATGAACCCTGTCCTCAAAAAATAAATATGATCAATGGGTATGTTACAAAACACAATAACATGGAATGAGAGTAATATCAAAGTTAGTAAAAGGCAGTATGAAGAATGGAAAGATTAATTCTAAAAATCATTTTTTTAACTTCTCTCATTCAAGCCTTACGGTAACTCTGTGAGTTAAATAGGACAGGAATCACATACTTCAAAATGGGGACATTGAATGTGCATTAGTGAGACACATTTGTGAATTAAAAAAGAGGATTTCTGTTTGTTAAAATGTGGGCTCTCAAAGTGTGAAAAGAAAGACAACCATGAGTAATGCACTTCTTAGGAAAAAACTGAGAAGACAAATGTCTAATAAAGAATTTAACTTTACTAAAAATGAGGTCTGGCCTTTGTTGTTGGCTTCTGGGAAATAATCCCTAAATCCTTGAAATATCATGGCTGAGAGGGTATCTTTCTTTGCCTGATGACCTCAGTTACACTGGATGGTCTAACAGTGTGATTTAGGGTGGGGGCTAGCCATAACCTATAGTGTTAGCATAGGGACTGGTGACACCAGAAAGACAATGTGATTTAGAATGGGGGCTCTGGGTCACACACGGAAGAAGTAGAAATGGAAGACAGAGATCAGCTATGTGGGCAATCAATCATGCCCACAAAATGTTGTCTTAGTCTGTTCAGGCTGCTCTAACAAAATACCATAAACCAGATGCCTTATAAACAACAAACACTTATTTCTCATAATTCTGGAGGACAGAAAGTCCAAGATCAAGGCATCAGCAGATTCAGTGTCAGGTGCTGGTGATACCTAATGAAGGCTCACTTCATAAATGATGCTATCTTCTGACTACAACCTTAGAAGGCAGAAGGGATTAGGGATGTCTCTGGAATCTCTTTGATAAGGGCACTAATCCCATTCATGAGCTCCACCATCATAACCTAATCACTTCCGAAAGGGCTCATGTCCAAACACTAGAATATTGGGGATGAGGTTTCAACAATAAATGGGGTGGGACACAAATATGCACTCTACATCAAAGGTCCCAATAAAAACTCTGAACACCAAGACTCAGGTGAACTTCCTTGATATTATCACACTATACATACCAGAAAATTAACCATTCTGACTCCAGAGAAAACAAGAGAAGCTCCATGTCTGAGACCTTTACTGGATTCTGCCCTATGTGCTTCTTTCCTTGGCTGATTTTAATCTCTATCCTTTCTTTATAATAAACTGTAACCACAGGTATAATAGCTCCCAGCAAATTCTGTGAGTCTTTTTAGTGAATTATTAAGCTTGAGGTTGGCTTTGGGGACTCTGGGAGCCTGAAGTTGGTGTCAGAGGTGACAGTGATCTTACGTGGGGCAACTGGCTAAAATTCTAACTCCTCACAAGAGAGACAGTAAGCTAGATAAGAGGAGGTGTACTTCACAGATCAAAAGAGAAGCCACAAATTAGATTAATGAAGAAGAGGAGTGAGAAGAATGACTAATTAGTCATTAGGTAAATTAGATAAAATAAAGTTTAGATTTAAGAATGATTTTTTGGGGATGCCTGGGTGGTTCAGTAGGTTAAACGTCTGCCTTCAGCTCAGGTCATGATTTCAGCGTTCTGGGATCGAGTCCCCAGTCTGGCTCCTTTCTCAGTGGGGAGCCTGCTTCTCCCTCTGCCTGCAGCTCCCCACTTGTGTGTGCTCACTCTCTCTCTCTCTGACAAATAAATAAATAAAATCTTAAAAAAAAAAAAGAAAGAATTTTCTTCTTTTAAATATTAGGAAGTAACCTAGAATATACATCTAAACCTGAGGAGCTATGTTTGAAAAAACAGCCAGAGGGTAAAAAAGGGAATGTTAAGAAGTCTAACAAAACTGCAAAAGAAATCAGAGTTGAACTGGAAAAACAAACAGCACTCTCCAGGTACCAAAAAAAGGGAGAAGAAAACAAAAATATATTGGAATTTGTAATATGCACATGTGAGCATACCCATACAAACACAACATATAACCCTGAAGCAGGTTTTGGCACTCTGACCACTTAGTGGACTGTAACAGTATTAATACCACTAAAGAAACAAAACAAGTGAAATGCTAAGATGACTTGAGGCCACTGTCTTCAAGGAGTTCCTAAATCCTTGAGAGATAACAGCAAAAGTGATCAGCCATAAAGCAAATTAAGTCCCTGCTATCCTATAACAAAAAGAAATAGTATTCCATGTTTTTACTATCCTACTATGCTAGGGTAGAATTGAAAGAGCCCAGTATAAACAAAGAGAAGTGAAAGTCTGAGACAAAGGTCTTATCTATTGCATACTGGAACAAATTACTTAACACCTGAACAACTGACTGGCTATTATACTCGACACCTTTTTAAGGATATCTTCCATCACAGATTTTATAATTCTAAGAATGAGTGCCTGGTAAATAGCTATTAAACAAAGATGTTCAATGAATGAAATATCTGAATCTCCATATCCTCATATGTAAAATGCAGGCATTTAACAGCATGACCTCAAACATTCCATCAAGCACTAAAATTCCATAATTCAAGTGACCATGACCTCAAAGTCAAAGGGCCCCAACTTATCCAACCTTGCTAACACCAATATAAACAAATATTTGCTTCATCATGTGGCCCTGAAATTTACAAATTGTACTCTTATAACAAAAAAGATGAACTCTGGAACCTAGTTGAAAACTTACAACAGGGAGAGCCTTGGTGAAGAAAGCAGCTTCTACTTTGCAGTAAAAGAACACCATGGCATTTTAAATTGCACACCTACCACCCCTTGCACACTAGGTCAGCAGGGGTCATGAAGACAGCAGCTCACACTCCTGGTACACGTTACTAGTACCAAGGAAATAATATGGACTTTATTGTAAAATAATTGTGCTTGTGTGTTTCGACCTGTCTTGTGGCTCCCTATGGACCGAAGCAAGGGTTTTGGTTTCCTTTATTCCATACAGCTTGGAGCATCTCCCAGGCAGGGGCAGCCTCCTGTGTAGTGTTTGCCAAAAGGATTTAAAGAAACAATTACTGGCCACAGTAATTTAGGGCAAGAGATAAGAGAGGGACAAGAGTCAGACAGAATGAAATGCCTGAAAAAGGACAGGTTGTGAAAGGAGATACAAGGATGAAAAATGCTATTAAAAGCTCTTGGGGTGTACAAAATAGCCAAAATATGGGAAAAAACCCAGATGGAAAACTGGATAAAGACAATCTGGTGTGTGTGTGTGTGTGTGTGTGCGTGCATGCGCACGCATGCAGAGTATTACTCAGCCATCAAAAAGAATGAAATTTTTGCAATTTGCAACAATGTATATGGAACTAGAGGGTATTATGCTAAGTAAAATAAGTCAGTCAGAGAAAGACAAATACCATATGATTTCACACATATGTGGAACTTAAGAAACAAAACAGATAAACACAGGGGAAAGGAAGGGAAAATAAAATAAAATGAAAACAGAGAGGGAGGCAAACCATAGGAGACTCTTAACTATAGGAAACAAAAGGAGGGTTGCTGGAGGGGAGGTTGGTGGGGGGGATGGGTAATTGGGTGATGGACATTAAGGAGAGCACTTGAAGTAATGAGCAATAGCTGTTGTATGCAACTGATGAATCACTAAATTCTACACCTGAAACTAATACTACAGTATATATTAGTTAAGTTGAATTTAAATTTTTTAAAAAAAGCTCTCTGGTATACAAAGTAATCAAGAAAGCTACAGGCATCCCCAGCATGCTTAGAAAAGGCTTGAAAACACCCTAAACCTTTATTTCTAGTTGACAATCAGGTTCCATGCAAGCAGAAGGTGAAGGTTAACGCACAATCATAAATAGCCTGGCTACATGCTGAAGGAATGCCCCAACACAGAGCCAGTCTGCAAACCTAGAGAATTTTTTTTCCTGTTTCTTTTCATTTGAGGAAATTGTCAAAACACTAGTTTACAAAGGACCACAGACTTCAGTGGTAACATAAAACTTCAAGTTATAGTTTGGAAAAATCAATAAACAACAACCCATAAGCAGCAACAACAAACTTGTAGAAGGGGAGAATCTGATTTGCAGAAGAGTCACGTTATAATCATGACCAGTTTTAAACAAAATTTAAACAAGCATGTGAAGAAGCAAGAAAGTATAATATACACTGGGAAGTACAGACACTGACTGAAAGAGACAAAGACATTTAACTGCTTTAACTATACTTACTCAAAGAGGTATAGGAAACACAAGCCACACAAAAAAAAAAAAAACTAAAGAAAACTAAGAAGAGGAAATATCAATGTAAAAAATAAATAATGCCAATAAAGAGATATAAGTTATAAAAATGAACCAAATAGAAATTCTAAGACTAAAAAATATAACTGAAACAAAAATTCACTAAAGGGCTTCAACAGCAGATTTGAACAAGAAAGAAACAGTGAATTTGGAGACAGATCAACTGAGCTTATCCAGTCTGACAAGGAAAAAAAAAAAAATGAAAAGAAATGAACAGAATGTGACAGACCAGTATGTCACCATCAAGGATAACAATATAACACATAATGGGCATCCCAAAAAGAGAGAGAGAGAGAAAGGGACAGAAGAACACCCGAAGAATAAAAATGGTTAAAAATTTCTCAAGCGTGATGGAAGACATAAATGGACACATTCATGAAGCCCAACAAATTATAAGAAGGACAAACTCAAAAAGATTCACATTAAGATACAGTACAAACTACTGAGAGTCTAAAACAAAGAGTGAGTTTTGAAAGCAGCAAGAGAAAATGAATTTGTCACATAAAAAAGGTCTTTAATACAATTAATGGCAGATTTATCATCAGAACCCAGGGAGGTCATAAGGGAGAGGGATGACATCTTTAAAGTACTGAAAGGAAAATATGTCAAGGAATAATTCTATACCCAGCAAAACTAGCATTCAAAAATGAAGCAGAAATTGAGACATTCGCAGATGAACAAATGTCATGGGAATACATAACTAGCAAACTGTCCTACAAGAGATACTGAAGGGAGTTTATCAGGCTGAAATAAAAGAACATTAGACAGTAACATGAAGGCATACACACAAAATGAACACTGATAAATACAGAAACATAGGTAAACATACAACAGTAATATTGCATGTTTTTGGTTTTTAACTTTTTCCCCCATATGATTTTAGAAATAAAGGCATAAAACAATAACTACAAGTTAATATCAATGGGTACACAATGGAGAAAGATGTCATTTGTGAAACTAATATAAAGGGAGGCCTTAGAGCTATACTGGGGAAGAATTTTTGCTATTCCACCTAAGTTGGCATTAATTCAAACTGGACTGTTATGAATTGCAGACGTCACTTATAAGCTGAAGAACAACTAAAGAAAAAAAATTATTAAAAAAAAGAAACAAAAAGGGAATCAAAACAGTACACTACCAAAAAACAATCTTCACAAAAAAATGTTCACAGCAGCAGTAATGGAGCAACCGAAAAATAAAAAAGGTATGACAGATACAGAAAAAATATAAAAATGGCAGAAATCTTTCATTCTCAACAATAACTTTAAAAGTAAAGGAATTAGGGCGCCTGGGTGGTTCAGTCGTTAAGCGTCTGCCTTCGGCTCAGGTCATGATCTCAGGGTCCTGGGATCGAGCCCCACATTGGGCTCTCTGCTCCGCGGGAAGCCTGCTTCTTCCTCTCCCACTCCCCGGCTTGTGTTCCCTCTCTCGCTGTGGGTCTCTCTCTGTCAAATAAATAAAATCTTTAAAAAAAAAAAAAAAGTAAAGGAATTAATCTCTCCAATTAGGAGGCAGAGATCGGCAGAACGTATTAAAAGAGCTCAATACAACTTTATGCTATCTATAAGAGATTCTTTTTAGGTGCGAAAACACACATAGGTTGAATATAAAAGGATGGAAAAATACAATCCATGCCACTAATAAACAAATGAGTGCCAGTGTGGCTCTATTTATATCAGACAAAATAGACTTTAAGATAAAATTGTTAGAAAAGACAAGGTACATTTTATGTTGATAAAAGGGCCAATCTATCAAGAAGATACAACAATTACAAAAGTATACACACCTAACAACATAGAATACATGAATCAAAAACTGACAGTTTAAGGAAGAAATAGGCAGCTTTCAAAAAACTTGGAGATTTTAACATCCCACTTTCAATAGAACAACTAGACAAAAATAATGGATTTGAATGGAGGAGTTTGAATATATGATGAACTAAAACCTTTTTCTTTCAAGATTCTATTTTTAAGTAATCTCTACACCCAACGTAGGGCTCAAACTCATAACCCTGAGATCAAGACTCACATGCTCTACCAACTGAGCCAGCCAGGCAGCGCACCATCCCCGCAACTAGACTTTATACACATATATAGAATATTCTACCCTACAAGAGCAGAATACAAATTTTTCTCAACTGCACATGGAACATTCTCTAAGATAAATTTATGGAAGTCACAAAAATAAGCCTCAATTAATTTAAAAAAAGTGAAATCATACAAAATACCTTCTTCAGCGAAAATGAAATAAAACTAAAAATTAACAAAAGGGAAAATGGAAAACTAACAAATATGTAGAAAATTAAAAAAAAAAAACTTAAGCAATCAGTGAATCAAAGAACTAGAGGAGGATGGGAGCAAGATGGTGGAGGAGTAGGAGACCTGGATTTCGTCAAGTCCCAGGAATTCAGCTGGGTAGGGATCAAACAATTCTGAACACCTTCGAGCTCAACAAGAGATCGAAGAAAGGAATAGCAACAACTCTTTGAACAGAAAAGCGACCACTTTCTGGAAGGTAGGACGTGCGGAGAAGTGAATCCTAAGCGATATTCCGGAGGATAGATGGCAGGGGAGGGGGCCTCCGCTGGCCACTACTGGCAAGTGATAGAGTCGCAGAGCACAAAATCGGAACTTTTAGAAGTCAGCTCCAATGAGGGACGTTGCTCCAATGGCTAAGTGGGAGGTGGAACCCTCGCTGGGACAGTGTGGTCTCAGGACCCTTGGGGTCACAGAACGCCTGGGGGTGCCTGAGTGTGGCAGAGCTCCCGGGTATCAGAGCAGGGAAGCCGGCTGCAGAGACAGAGCCGAGGCGCGGGCTCTCAGCTTGGGGTTGCCATAAACCGTGATCCGCAGTACAGTCGGGCCACTACTCCTCCAGCAGGGACCCAAAAAGCGGTAGATCCGAGGAGACTCCCCTTCGTCCCCCGGGAGGAGCGGTGTGGGAGCGCACCGCAGGGATCTGCTGGGTTTGGAGACTCCACACCGAGTCAGGTGCCAGAGATAGAAATGCTCAGTCACAGGCCGGGTGAGCACTGAGTGTGGCCGGACACCCAGGAGACGGGAGTGATTGACTGCTTTTCTCTGGGGTCTCACTGAGGAGTGGGGCCCCGAGTTCTTGGCTCCTCTGGAAGGAGATTGGGAGGACACCATTTTCACTCTCATCCTCCAAAACTATACGGAAAGCTCACAGGGAACAAAAGCTACTGAGAGCAAACCCAAGCAGATTACTTAGCCGGAGCAGATTACTTAGCCCAGATCCGGCAAGGGCAGGGCAACTACACCTCTGGCAAAAACATTTGGGAACCATGGCAACAGGCCCCTCCCCCCCAAGATCAGCAAGAACAGCCAGTCAAGACCAACTATACCAATCAATGAGAACGGAAGAACTCCAGCGCTAGGGGAATACTGAACATAGAATTCATGGCTTTTTTCCCATGATTTTTTAGTCTTTCAAAGTTAATTTTTTTTAAACTGTCTTTTTTTTTTAATTTTTCTTTTTCCCTTTTTCAAACAACATCTGATCAATCCCCTTTTTAAAAAATATTTTTTATATTTCATTTTTAAGGTCATGTTCTATCTCTTTATAGTAGTTAACCTTATTTTTGGTGTATATATTTAAGTTGGTCCCTCTTTAAAATTTTGGATACAGTTTCTTCTAACAGATCAAAATATACACTAAATCTCTAGTGTACGGCTTTGTTCAGTCTACTGCCTGATCACATTCTCCCCCATTTCTTTTTTTTTTTTAAAATCCTCTTCTTTCTTTTTTCAAACAACTTCTTATCAATTCCTTTTATAAAATTTTTTATAATTTTCATCTTTACAGTCATATTCCATCCCTTCATCATATCAACCCTTATTTTTGTACATATATAAGTTTTTCTTTCTTTAAAATTTTGGGAGGCACTTTCTTCTAACAGACCAAAATACGCCCAAAACTAGTGTGTGGCACAGATCCATGAGCAGCCTCATCATGTTTGATCATATTCTGTTTTGGTTTTTTGGTGTGTTTGTTTTTCTTTTTGCTTTCTTTCCCTTTCTTTTCCCCTGGTTTCAAGTCTTTTCTGATTTGTTTAGTGTATATCTTCTGGGGACATTGTTACCCTGTTAGCATATTGTTCTCTCATTCATCTATTCTCCTCTGGACAAAACGACAAGACAGAAAAAATCACCTCAACAAAAAGAACAAGAGGCAGACCGACTGCCAGGGACCTAATCAATATGGACATTACTACGATGTCAGAACTAGAGTTCAGAATGATGATTTTAAAGATACTAGCTGGGCTTGAAAAAAGCATGGAAGTTATTAGAGAAACCCTTTCTGGAGAAATAAAAGAACTAAAATCGAACCAAGTCGAAATCAAAAAGG
>NC_138372.1:96729500-96760260 GCF_054177405.1 Leptonychotes weddellii | reverse complement strand
TTTGCAACGACGTGGATGGAACTGGAGGGTTTTATGCTGAGCGAAATAAGTCAATCAGAAAAAGACATGTATCATATGACCTCACTGATATGAGGAATTCTTAATCTCAGGAAACAAACTGAGGGTTGCTGGAGTCATGGGGGGTGGGAGGGATGGGGGTGGCTGGGTGATAGACATTGGGGAGGGTATGTGCTATCGTGAGCCCTGTGAAGTTGCAAAACTGTTGAATCACAGATCTGTACCTCTGAAGCAAATAATACATTATATGTTAAAAAAAAAAAAAAAAAGAAGAAGATAGCAGGAGGGGAAGAATGAAGGGGGGGAAATCGGAGGGGGAGACGAACCATGAGAGACTATCGACTCTGAGAAACAAACTGAGGGTTCTAGAGGGGAGGGAGGTGGGAGGATGGGTTAGCCTGGTGATGGGTACTGAAGAGGGCACATTCTGAATGGAGCACTGGGTGTTATATGCAAACAATAAGTCATGGAACACTACATCAAAAACTAATGTTGTAATGTATGGTGATTAACCTAACATAAAAAAAAAAAATTTTAGAGGGACAATCCAGTAATCACAGTACTGGATATTTACCCCCAAAATACAAAAACAGTAATTCAAAGGAATGCTTGCACCCCTGTGTTTACTGCAGCATTATTTATAATAGTCAAGATATGGAAGCAGCCCAATGTCCATCAACTGATAACTAGATAAAAAAGACACGGGGTGTTTGTGTGTATAACTATATATAGAGAAAAAGATACACAAACACGGGGCACCTGGGTGGCTCAGTTGGTTAAGCGACTGCCTTCGGCTCAGGTCATGATCCTGGAGTCCCGTGATCGAGTCCCGCATCGGGCTCCCTGCTCAGCAGGGAGTCTGCTTCTCCCTCTGACCCTCCCCCCTCTCATGTGCTCTCTCTCTCTCTCTCTGTCATTCTCTCTCTCAAATAAATAAATAAAATCTTAAAAAAAAAAAAGATACACAAACACACATATATAATGGAATATTACCCATAATAAAGAATAAAATCTTTACAATTGCAATGACATGGATGGACCTAGAGAATATAATGCCAAACAAAATAAGTCAGAGAAAGACAAGTACCATTATGATTTCACTCATATGTGGAATTCAAGAAACAAATGAACAAAGGAAAAAGATAGATAAAACAAGAATCAGACTCTCAACTATAGAGAATAAACTGATGGTTACTAGAGGGGAGGTGGATGGGGGGGATGGGGGAAGTTAGGCGATGGGATTTAAAGAGTACACTTATCAGGATGAGCACTGAGTAATATACAGAACTGTTGAATCACTATATTGTACACCAGAAACTAATATAACAGTATATGTTCACTAGAATTAGAAAACAAAAAATACCTACCTTGGCAAAAGAATAAAGTGGAAAATTACTCTATCCAATGTTAAAACTATTATATGGCTACATTAATCAGAACAGTGATTTTGGCAAAGAAACAGAAACACAGATGAGTGGGGAATTTTAAAAACTGGAAACAGACACTGACATATGTGCTCAACTGGTTTTTGACAAAAAATTAAAAATAATTCAATGAAGGAAGAACTAGACTTTCAGTATACAGTACCGCACAACTAAATATCCATAAGCAAAGAAAAAAGATTTCAACCTAACATCTTATACAAAAATTAACTGAAAATATGTAACAAACTTGAATGGTAAGAGTCATCTCCTAAACAAGGCCACTTTATCAAGAATGGTAGAAGTACCTTTCTGCCTATTACAGAAACACACAGAGTCAAGCAAAATGAGGAAAGCAGGAATAGGTTCCAAATGAAAGAACAAGATAGGGCGCCTGGGTGGCTCAGTTGGTTAAGCGACTGCCTTCGGCTCAGGTCATGATCCTGGAGTCCCGGGATCGAGTCCCGCATCGGGCTCCCTGCTCGGCGGGGGGTCTGCTTCTCCCTCTGACCCTCTTCCCTCTCGTGCTGTCTCTCATTCTCTCTCTCAAATAAATAAATAAAATCTTTAAAAAAAAAAAAAAAAAAAGAAAGAACAAGATAAAACTTCAGGAAAAAAAATAAAGCATAAAAAACTAATTTACCTAATAAAGAGTTAAAAATAATGGTCATAACAAAGCTCATCAAATTGGGAAGAAGAATGGATTAAGCACAGTGAGAACTTCAAAAAAGAGATTAAAAAGGGTAAGAAAAGTACCCACTTAAAGTCAAAGAGCTGAAAAATACACTAGCAGGGTTCAAAAGACTAGATGAAACAGAAGGATTAGTGAACTGGAAAACAGGGCATTGGAACTCACCCAATCACAGAAGGAAAAAAAAAATGAAAAAAGTGAAGATAGCTTACTTACAAGACAACATCAAGTGGTATAACATTTGCATTATAAGGGTCCCAGAAGGAGGAGAGAGAGAGAGAGAGAGGAGTCAAAAAACTTATCTGAAGAAATAATGGCTGAACACATCCCTAGCTTTGGTAAAGAAAGACATCCAGATCCAGGAAGCCCAGAGAATTCAAAAAAAAGATGAACCAAAAGAACTGCAACAATACACATTATAAACAAAATGCCAAAAGTTAAAGACAATGAGAGAATCTTAAAAGCAGCAAGAAAAAAACAACTTTTTATGTACAAAGGAAACCCCCATAAGACTATCAGCATATTTTTCAGCCAGGAAAGAAGGGAGTGGCACAAAGAACTAGGAAGAAAAAGCAACTTACAACCAATACTATACCTGGCAAGATTATCATTCAGAACTGTAGGAGAGAGAAAGTAGTTTTCTAGGAAGAAAAAAAAATTAAAGGAGTTGATCACCACGAAACCAGCAACAGAAGAAGTATTAAGAGACTTCTTCAAGCTGAAAAAAGGCACTAATTAGTAACAAGAAAACATAAAAATATAAATCCCACTGGGAAAGGTAAATATGTAATAAAGGCAGTGGATTGATCACTTATAAAATTAGTGTGAAGGTCAAAAGATGAAAGTAGACAAGACCACTAAAACAGATAAGGCAAAAACAAAATAAAAATATGTAAAATGTGGCATCAAAAAAATTAAACTGGGGGGTTGGAGAGTGTAAGGAATAAAAATGTAGTTTTAAAACACATTCAAACTCAGGCTATTATCAACTGTAGGTACATTGTTGTATGTGCAGACTATTATATGTGAGCCAAAACCAAAAACCTACAGTAGATAATGAGAAAGAAAACTAAGCATAACACTAAACAAAGTCATCAAACCACAAGGGAAGAGAGAAAGAGAAGAGAAAAGGAACAGAGAGGAACTACAAAACAGCCAGAAAACAATTCAACAAAACGGCAGCAAATACATAACTATCAATTACTTTAAATGCATGTGGACTAAATTCTCCAATCAAGACACAGAATGGCTGAATTGATTTAAGGAAGAAAAAAAAAAACTATACTACCTACAAAAGACTCACCTGAGATGTGAGGAGGTACACAGACTGAAAGTGAATGGATAGAAAAAGATGTTCGATGTACTGGAAACCAAAAGAAAGCTGGGATGGCTATAGTTATAAGAAACAAAACAGACTCTAAAAAATGTAATAAAGGACAAAAAAAGGGTATTACATAATGATAAAGGTGTCAATCCAAGAAGAGGATATAACATTTCTAAATACTTATTACACACCCAACAAAAGACCATCCAATTATAAAAGCAAATATTAACAAATCTAAAAAGAAATTGCCAGCAATAGAATAATAGTAGGGGACTTTCATACTCCACTTAAATCAATGGATAGATCACCCAGATAGAAAATCAACAGGAAACATGAGCCCTAAATGATACAATCAACCAGGCAGACTTACTGGATAAATACAGAACATTCCAGCCCAAAGCAAAAGAATACACATTCTTTTCCAGTGTATTTGCAACATTCTCCAGGATAGAGCGTATGTCAGAACACAAAATAAGGTGCAGTAAATTTAGAAAGATTAAAATGTCAAGCATCTTTTTCAACCAAAATGGTATGAGCCCTCTTACAGAAAACAGAAATCAAATACAAGAAAACTGGAAAACTCACAAAAATAGAGCTTAAACAGGCCACTGAACAACCAATAGGTAAATGAAATCAAATGTGAAATCAGAAATAACTTGAGACAAATGAAAATGGAAATACTACATACTAAAGGCAGGATGCAGCAAAAGCAGTTCTAAAAGGGAAGTTGACAGGATACATGCCTACCTGAAGAAACAAGGATGGAGGATATGTATCATACACATACACACACACCATGGAATAATGGTCATAAAAAGACAGAAATCTCACCAAGCATGATAATATGAATGGATCCTGATGATTTTATGCTAAATGAAATAAGTGAGACAAAGACAAAAACAAACACTGTATGATCTCACTTATATGCAGAATCTTTAAAACAAATGAGCAAAACAAAACAAAAAACTCAGAGAGAGTAGAATGGTGGTTACAAGGGGAGAGGGTTGAGGGTGGGTGAAATTGGTGAAGGGGGTCAAGAACTATAGACTTCCAGTTATAAAGTAAATAAGTCATGGAAATGTAATGTACAGCATAGTGACCGTAGTCAATAATATTGTACTGCACATTTGAAAGTTGCCAAGAGAATCTTAATCACAAGAAAAAAACGTTTTGGTAACTTTTTGTGGTGATGGATGATAACTGACTTACTGTGGTGATCATTTTGCAGTGTACACAAATAACAAACCATAATGTTTATAAAACCTAGTTTATAAAACCTAAAACCAGAATGTTATATTGCCAATTAAACATCTATTTTAAAAAAATGGGTAAAAGGGGCGCCTGGGTGGCTCAGTTGGTTAAGCGACTGCCTTCGGCTCAGGTCATGATCCTAGGGTCCCAGGATCGAGTCCCACATCAGGCTCCCTGCTCAGCAGGGAGTCTGCTTCTCCCTCTGACCCTCCCCCACTCTCATGTGCTCTCTCTCTCTCTGTCTCATTCCCTCTCTCTCGAATAAATAAATAAAATCTTTATGGAAAAAAAAAAAAGGGTAAAAGACATGAATGGATAGTTCACCAAAAAGGATGGATGGCAAATAAGTACACAAAGACATGTTCAACATCATTAGCCATCATGGAAATATAAATTAAAATCAGGATTAGTTATCAGCACACACTTACCAGAATGACTAAATTAAAAAATGTGATGGTCAAACTTGCAGAATAAGGAGTAAGGACCTCTAATAACCCACTCCTCCATAAAAGGAACAAGAAGAGTGGCAAAAATAGTCAAAATCTAATTTTTCAGAGCTTAACTATAAGCTCTTAACAATTTGAATAGCATTTACCCAAGAAAACAGCTGAATCTCAACAAGAACAGTAAACTTTGTGGTGTTTTAACTTGCCCTAGACTCATGCCTAGGCTGCCACACAGCGAGAGAAGGAACACAAGCAGGGGGAGTGGGAGAGGGAGCTGCATGGCAGCCTCAATAAAACAGTAGCTCCATGGCAGCCTCAATAAAACAGTAATTTCATAACCAGAGTAGCTGTGCAAACCAGCAGCCTAGCAGTCACAGGAGAGAGGAAACTAGGCTTAGAGCTCCTCACAAGGCCCTATCCCCAGAGTACTATCACTATCTGACCTGCCTGGTAGCTTTTGGGAAAAAACTTATTCATGGGACTTATAATTTGATTCAGCAGTTCTTCGGTGGGAAAGCCCTATCCCCAGGCCATTTCTTTAAAACAATCAGCAGCAATGAATTATTAATTATAAATTATTACTAAGCAAATTATTATTGCAGATATCTGAACCAGCAATAGTGGTTTAAGGAACCAAGACTGGCCAAAAATACCTAAGAAGGAAGATCTGGAAAATGTTGTCCATAGGTAGTCAATGCTACTATTGGTGTAGGGCTTTGTTTTCCACTTGGCACTCTTTAGCTCACTGATGTGGATCAAGCTGGTGGGTGACAGGAGAAAATGACTTCGCCCTGTCCTCTTGTCTCTGGACAAGAGGAACATATTCCTCTGTTTCCTCATTTTACAGGTGAACTGACATATTCTTTGGGATCTTGAATGCTATTTGTATGAACAGAACTGTGCGTGCTGAGGAAAAAAACTAAGAAGGCCCAAATCCCTCAACTCTGGAAAACCTTGAGGCCCTGTACAAGGAGAAAGTAATGGTCAAGTTAATTATAAACTGCCAGAGGACAGAAGGCATGCCTCCAAAAAACACAGAATCCCTTGGTAAAGGATGAAAGACTTACTGACTCAAGGCACTTAAAGAAATCTGTTCTTTTGTTTTTTTTTTTAAAAAGATTTTATGTATTTATTTGACAGAGAGACAGGGAGAGAGGGAACAGAAATCTCTGTTCCATTCAGACAACTAAACTAACCATATAGTGTCTTTTTGTAGCTACACACAACAGAAAATACGAACTTTACAAAATTAGCCGAGAAAGGGCATTAAACAAAGCAAGTTGCAACAACAATAACAACAAACCTCTGGGGAGGGAGTAAGGGAACTTAATGCCCAGAGTTGTTACATTATATTATTTAAAATGTTTAGTCTTCACAAAAAAACTGAAAGATACATGAAAAAATAGGAAAATATGACAGGGAAAAAGCAATCAAGAGAAAATGTACCTGAGGGAGCCCAGAAGTTTGATTCAGCAGACAAAGACTTTAAGTCAACTGTTACAAATAAGCTCAAAATTCAAAATAAGGAAATTATGTCTAAAATACTTTATCATTATGAAAATGCCTCACCAGATAGAGAATATAAAGACATATCAATCATTTAACAAGGAAAAAAAAAAAACAGAAAACAATACAATCAAATAGAAGTTTAAGAGGTGAATAGTACAAAAACTAAAATGAAGCAGCTGTTACATAGACAAAAAATTTGAGCTAGCAGAAGAATCAGCAAACTTTAAGACAGGACAAAACACAGAGGAAGGGTAAATGGCAGAGAAGTAGGGCGACCCTAAGCCTGTCTCCTCAGTTGAACACAGCTAGATAAAGATGGGACCATTCTGAATACCTACAAAATCAATCAGAAGTATCAAAGAACAAAGCTCTACATCTACAAACCAGAAAAATGACCCATGGAAGGTAGGAACTGCAGAGACCCTGGGAGAAAAGAGCGGTAGATGCTCCCCAGGGAGGAGCCCTGACTGAAGAGGGAGTAGCAAAGAGACAGAAAAAGCATGGGGAAAAAAAGAGAAAAAGAGAAAAAAGTGAAAACAAGCACAGGGAGCTGCACAAGAAAACTATTGCTCAAAACCACTGATGGGGGGGAAAGGAGAGAGTTACCACCAGTTTTCTGTAGATAGCAGAGGGCAGATTCTGAGAGTTACCACCAGTTTTCTGTAGATAGCAGAGGGCAGATTCTAAGGTATCAGAGGATTGCGACATAGCCAGGTTCATGCTTGGGGAACTGAATGGTGCCCTGATTGGGGGAGCAAAGTTGAGACCCACCAGCACGCAGCCTAAGGATCCCCAGGGTCACACAGGGAGAAGTAGTTCCCCTGCTTGGAGTGCATTTGGGAGAGGTGACATGGCCTAAATGTCCAATCAAAAGACATAAGGTATCAGAATGGATTAAAAAAAAAAACCCAAGACCCACTGATATACTGTTTATGAGACTCATTTTAGACCCAACAACACCTACAGATTGAAAGTGAAGGAGTGGAGAAACATTTACCATGCTAATGGACATCAAAAGAAAGCTGGATTAGCCAACCTTATATCAGACAAACTAGATTTTAACCCAAAGACTGTAATAACAGATGAAGAAGGACACTACATTATAACAAAGGGGTCTATCCAACAAGAAAATCTAACTGTAAATATTTATGCCCCTAACTTGGGGTAGCCAAATATATAAACCAATTAATAACAAAATTAAAGAAATTCATTGTTTACGATATAATAATAGTAGAAGACTTTAATATCCCATTCACAGCAATGAACAGATCTTCTAAGCAGAAGATCAACAAGGAAACAAGGGCTTTGAATGACACAATGGGCCAGATGGACTTCACAGATATATTCAGAGCATTTCATCCTAAAGCAGAATACACATTCTTCTCAATTGCACATGGAACATTCTCCAGAACAGATCATATCCTGAGTCACAAATCAGGACTTAACTGGTACAAAAAGACTGAGATCATACCCTGGACACTTTCAGACCACAATGCTCTGAAACTGGAAGTCAACCACAAGAAGAAATTTGGAAGGACCACAAATACATGGAGGTTAAAAAACATCCTACTAAAGAATTGAATGGGTCAACAAGGAAATTAAAGAAGAATTTTAAAAATACATAGAAGTAAATGAAAATGGAAACACAACAGTTCCAACCCTTTGGGATGTAGCAAAGCCGGTTCTAAGAGGGAAGTATATAGCAATACAGGCCTTTCTCAAGAAACGAGGAAAGTCTCAAATATACAATCTAACCTTACACCTAAAGAAGTTGGAAAATGAAAAGCAAATAAAGCCTAATTCCAACAGGAGAAGATAAAAAATAGATCAGATCAAAAATCAATGACACAGAAACCAAAAAAAAAAAAAAAAGTAGAACAGAGCAATGAAATTAGGAACTGGTTCTATGAAACAACTAACAAGATAGATAAACCTCTAGCCAGACTTACAAAGAGAAAAAAGGAAGGACACAAATAAATGAACTCATGAATGAAAGAGGAGAATCACATCCAACACCACAGACATAAAATTATAAGAGAATATTATGAGCAATTATATGCCAAAAAATTAGGCAATCTGGAAGAACTGGATGCATTCCTAGAAACAAATGAACAACCAAAAGTGAAACAGGAAGAAATAGAAAACCTAAACAGAACCATAACCAGCAAAGAAATTGAAGCAGTAATCAAAATCTCCCAACTAACAAGAGTCCAGGGCTGTATGGCTTAGCAGGGGAATTCTACCAAACATTTAAAGAGAATTAATACCTATTCTTCTGAAACTGTTTCAAGAAACAGAAATGGAAGGAAAACTCCCTAACTCATTCTCTGAGACCAGCATTACCTTGATCCCAAAACCAAAGACCCCATCAAAAAGGAGAATTTACAAACCAACATCCCTGGTGAACATGGATGCAAAAATTCTCAGCAAGATACTAGTTAATACAGTAAATTAAAACACTATATTAAATTCACCACAACCAAGTGGAATTTATTCTGGGGCTGCAGGGGTGGTTCAACATCAGCAAATCAACTACTGTGATACATCACATTAATAAAAGAAAGGACGAGATTCATATGATCCTCTCAACTGATGCAAAAAAAAAAAAAGAAAAATATTTTTTGACAAAATACATCATCCTTTCTTGATAAAACTCCCCAAAGTGTAGAGATAGAGGGGACATGTCTCAATATCATAAAAGCCATATACAAAAGACCCACAGCGAGTATCATCCTCCATGGTGAAAAACTGAGAGCTTTTCCCCTAAGATGAGGAACACAACAGGGATGTCCACTCTCACCACTGTTGTGCAATACAGTACGGGAAGTCCTAGACTCAGCAATCAGACAACAAATAGAAAAGGCATCCAAATCGGCAAAGAAGTCAGACTCTCACTCTTCGCAGATGACATGATACTGTATGTAGAAAATCCAAAGACTCTACCCAAAAATTTCTAGAACTGATAAAGAAATTCAGCAAAGTCACAGGATATAAAATCAACGCACAAAAGTCTGTTGCATTTCTATATACTAACAATGAAGCAGCAGAAAGAGAAATCAAGGAAATGATCCCATTTAAACTATATCAAAAACCATAAGATACCTAGGAATAAACCTAACCAAAGAGATTTCTGTACTCTAGAAACTACAGAACACTAATGAAAGAAATGGAGGAAGACACAAAGAAATGGAAAAACGTTCCATGTTCATGGATAGGAAGAACAAATATTTTTAAAATAAAACCAATCTACACATTCAATTCAATCTCTATCAAAATACCATCAACATTTTTCACAGAGCTGGAACAAATAATCCTGAAGTTTTCATGGAACCAAAGAAGACCCCGAATAGCCAAAGGAATATTGAAAAAGAAAACCAAAGCTGGAGTCATCACACTTCCAGACTTCAAGCTGTATTACAAAGCTGTAATCATCAAGACATTATGGTACTGGCACAAAAACAGATACATAGATCAATGGAACAGAATAGAGAACCCAGAAATGGACCCTCTACTCTATGGTCAACTAATCTTTGACAAAACAAGAAAGAATATTCAATGGAAAAAAAAACAGTCTCTTCAACAAATGGTGTTGGGAAAACTGGACAGCCACATGCAGAAGAATTAAACTGGACCATTTTCTTACACCATACACAAATACGAAATGGATGAAAGACCTAAATGTGAGATAGAAATCCACCAAAATCTCAGAGGAAAACACAGTCAGCAACCTCTTTGTCTTCAGCCACAGCAACTTCTTGCAAGACACATCTCCAAAGGCAAGAGAAACAAAAGCAAAAATGAACTATTGGGATTTCATCAGGATAAAAAGCTTTTCCAAAGCAAAGGAAACAGTCAACAAAACAAAGGCAACCTATGGTATGGGAGAAGGTATTTGCAAAGGACATACTGGATAAAGGCCTAGTGCCCGAGACCTATAAAGAACTTATCAGGGCACCTGGGTGGCTCAGTTGATTAAACACCTGCCTTCCACTTACATCATGACCCCCAGAGTCCTGGGATGGAGTCCCGCACCAGGCTCAGCAGGGAGTCTGCTTCTCCCTCTCCCTCTCCCTCTGCCTCTCCCTCCTGCTTGTGCTCTCTCTCTTGCTTGCTCTCTCAAATAAATAAAATCTTAAAAAAAAAAAAACTTATAAAACTCAACACCCAAAAAAAACAAAGTCCAGTCAAGAAATCATCAAAAGATATGAACAGACATTTCTCCAAAGAAATACAAATGGCAACAGACATATGAGAAATAGCTCAACATCACTCAGCATCAGGGAAATACAAATCAAAACCACAATAAGATTCCACCTCATACCAGTCAGAATGGCTAAAATTAAGGAAACAACAAATGTTGGTGAGGATGCAAAGAAAGGGGAACACTCTTACACTGTTGGTGGGAATGCAAACTGGTGCAGCCACTCTGGAAAACCGTAGGAGGTTCCTCAAAAAGTGAAAAATAGACTTACCCTATGACTCAGCAATTGCACTACTAGGTATTAATCCAAAGGACACATAGTGATGTAAAGGAGCTCATGCACCCCAATGTTTATAGCTGCAATGTCCACAATAGCCAAACTATGGAAGAGCCCAGATATCCATCAACAGATAAATGGATGAAGATGTGGAGTATATACGTATATACAATAGAATATTACCCAGCCATCAAAAATATCCAAATATATGTAAATATATATACACATATATGTGTGTATATAATGGAATATTACTCAGCCATCAAAAAGAATGAAATCTTGCCATTTACAATGATATCGATGGACCCAGTGAGTTATGCTACGCAAAATAAGTCAGTCAGAGAAAGGCAAACACCATATGATTTCACTCGTGTGGAATTTAAGAAACAAAACTGATGAACATAGGGGAAGGGAAGAAAAAATAAAATAAGATAAAAACAGAGTAGAACACAAATCACAAAAGACTGTTAACTATAGGAAACAAACTGAGGGTTACTGGAAGAGAGATTGGATTGGTAGGGAGAAGGGATAATTGGGTGGTGGGCATTAAAGAGGGCACTTGATGTAATGAGCACTGGGTATTATGCAACTGATGAATCACTAAATTCTACCCCTGAAACTAATAATACACTATATGTTAACTAAATTGAATTTAAATATAAAATTTTTTAAAAAGTTGAAAAATGAAATTTAAGGAATCCCTTAAAAAGGATTATGAAATTTTATTTTAAATAGTTCTGAAGTGCCCCCCTTCCAATTTAATTTATGTGGAAGATATGACCAGTTTAGTATTCAATAACTTCACTGATATTTACTAACGTATCTATAACACACTAATAACTAAAGGAGCAGGTCTAACTTTGTTCCCATTATGTAATAGCATAACTTATAATATGTCATTTCATTTTTTTTTTTTTTTTGCTTTTGTTTCTATGTCTGTGTTATGGGTGAGGCTTCATTCATCTTTTTTGCATGGGATCTTAGAGGATTAAAGAGGAAATGATAACTTAAAATGTTTTTATACTTGAAAGATAAATGAGTATAAAAATTCAATTTATATGGAGCTTAAAATAGTCACCTACTTTCTCCCTTCTCAGACCAATCTTTTAGAATGGAATATTACTCATAGTTAAAGGATTAACTTAAAATATACTTGTCTTTAACTCACTTAATCTGAAAGTACAGTTTTCCCTAAATTTCTTCCCATTTTTATAGGTAAAACTTAGAGGAACATAGCAAGGGGTAAGCTTTTCTATTTTATTTTTTTTTGAACCTGTGCTGGGAATGAGTAGTTTTTCTTTGCCTTTATACTTGGTGAGAAGTCAAAAGAGAAACTGAAGACAAGGTAGATTATCTTCTTAGTTTAATCTCTTTCATCCCAGCTCTTACTTCCTGCCCCATCCTGCTTTCCTTACTGTCCGGATTAATTAGGTAGCCGATTTTATTTTTTTTTATTTATTTTATTTTTTTAGTAATCTCTACACCCAATGTGGGGCTCGAACTCACAACCCCAAGATCAAGAGATGCATGCTCTTCCAACTGAGCCAGCCAGTAGCCCCAATAGCCTGCCATTGTAACGTTTAAATAAAAGTCACACATTTCTACTTTGAAAACATCATAATCACTCTTCACTTCAGAGTTTGCTTTGCTTCTCTGTACGGTTATACCTTAGGGATCTTTTTCCTCCTTTAAATTACTGATAAAAATGATCTTGCTTTATATGTTGTATATTTTGAAAGCATATTATTTTGTTAAATATATATTAGAAAAGATAAGAAAGGCAAGGAGGTAGAATGATTTTTATAAATCTGCATGGATTCATTTTAGATCTGTAGATAACGTGTCTTTTTCCAACTCTGTTTAGTTAAGGTGTACAGTATTTATTTAACCTTTCTAGTCAACATTTTAGAAAAAGTCTGTGCTTTTGAAATAAGGGAAAGAGTCACTGACTTTGAAACCACCATTTTCCTTTTTAAAAAAATGTCATTTTTTGCTTTGGTTTTTGATCATCAAATATAATTTTGTAGGTTAAACAGTCTAGATGCACTGATCTTGAAAAGGGAGACTTTGTTTAAGTCCTATGTTCACCATGAATATTGAAACTGTTTCATGATATCGTATGGGTTTTTTTGGTTTGTGTTTGATACAAATGAGTTTATTGACTAAATATTAGCTTAATAAAGAATTATAAAACTCACAGAAGAATAAGAGTTCAGCAAAGTTGCAAAATACAATCTCAATATAAAAAATCAATTGTATTTACACATACTAACAATGACCAATACATAAATGAATTTTAAAAATTGTGCTAATAAAACCATAAGAAACTCAACTAGAGAGAATAAACTGAGGGTTCCTGGAAGGGAGGTGGGTGGGGGGAGCTAAATGGGGTGATGGGTATTAACGAGTGCTCTTGTGATGAGCACTGTGTGTTGTCTGCAAGTGATGAATCATTAAATTCTACCCCTGAAACTAATAATACACTATACATTAACTAACTCAAATTTAATCTAAAAAAAAAAAAAAAATGCACCAATAGTACCAAAAAGAATAAAATACTTAAGGAATAAATGTAACCAAAAAAGTGCAAGACTTTCAAAGTGAAAACTATAAAATACAGTTGAAAGAAATTCAAGATCTAAAAAAAATGGAAAGACATGGATTGGAAAAGGAAAACAATTTTTTCTGAGAGAGTGAGAGTGTGGGGGGAGGGGAAGAGGGAGAGAGAGAATCTTAACCAGGCTCCATTCCTAGCGTGGAGCCTGACTATGATCTCAATCTCATGACCCTGAGATCATGACCTGAGCCAAAATCAAGAGTCGGACCCTTAACCAACTGATCCACCCAGGTGCCCTGGAAAACTTAATATTAAGATGACAGTACTCTCGAATTGATCTACAGACTTAATCCAATAAAAATCCCAGATGGCTGTTTGCAGAAGTTGACAAGCTGATGTTATTATTCACATAGAAATTCAAGGAACTCCAAACAATTTAAATAATCTTAAAACCTAAAAAAATTAGAGACTTCACAAGCTACAATAATTAAGAAAGTATGGTACTGGCATAAGGACAGCACACACATCAGTGGAAGAGAATTCATAATCAAGAAATAAACTCTTACATTTATGGTCAATTGAATTTCAAAAAAAAAATAAAATATAGTGGAAAAAGAATAATCTTTTCAACAAATGGTGCTGGGACAACTGGATATCCACATGCATAAAAATGAAGCTAGACACCTTATACCACACACAAAAATTAACTCAAAGTGAACCAGTTTTAAGTGAAAAAGCTAAAACTATAAAACTCTAAGAAAAAAACTCTTAGAAATAAATCTTCATGGAGCACCTGGGTGTTTCAGTCAGTTAAGCGCCTGCCTTCAGCTCAGGTCATGATCCTGGAGTCCCAGGATGGAGCTCCACATCAGGCTCCTTGCTCAGCGGGGAGTCTGCTTCTCCCTCTCCCTCTGCTCCTCCCCCACTCATGCTTGCTCGATCTCTCTCAATCGCTCACTCTCAAATAAATAAAATCTTTTTAAAAAGGCGGGGCACGCCTGGGTGGCTCAGTCAGTTAAGCGTCTGCCTTTGGCTCAGGCCATGATCCCAGGGTCCTGGGATTGAGCCCCACATTGGGCTCCGTGCTCGGGGGGCAGGGGGGAGTTCTCCTTCTCCCTCTGCCCCTCCACCTCCCACTACTTGTGCTCTCTCTCTCCCTAATAAATAAATAAAATCTTTAAGAAAATAAAAGAGGGGCGCCTGGGTGGCTCAGTTGTTAAGCGGCTGCCTTCGGCTCAGGTCATGGTCTCAGGGTCCTGAGATCGAGCCCCACATCGGGCTCCCTGCTCCACGGGCAGCCTGCTTCTCCCTCTCCTACTGCCCCTGCTTGTGTTCCCTCTCTCGCTGTGTCTCTCTCTGTCAAATAAATAACATCTTAAAAAAAAAAAAGAAAAAAGAAAAGAAAAAAAAAAAGAAATCATGATCTTGGGTTAGACAATAATTTCTTAGGACACCAAAAGTATAAGCAATGAAAGTAAAAACAGACTGGACTTCAAAATTTTAAAATACTTGTACTTCAAATGACACCATCAAGAAAATGGAAAGATAGCCCACAGAATGGGAGAAAATATTTGCAAATCATATATCTGATATAGGAGTGGTATAAGAACTTATAAAAAACACTTTATAAAAGTAAAAAGATAAATAACCCAACTAAAGCATGGGCAAATAACTTACATAGGTATTTCTTCAAAGAAAACATAAAAATGGCCAATAAGCACTTGAAAAGACATTCAACATCATTAGTCATTAGGAAAATGTAAACCAAAACCAAAACAATGAGATAACACTTTCTACCCATTAAGATGGCTGAAATCAAACGATAGGCAATGACAAGTGTTGACAAGGACGTGGAGAAATTAGAATCCTCATTCCTTTCTGATGAGACTATAAAATGATGCAACCTCTTTGGAACAAAGTTTGGCAGTTCTTTAAAATTTAATCACAGAATTACCATACGACCCAGCAATTCTATTGGTACGTTTATAGCCAAGAGAAATGAAAACTTAGGTCAACCCAAAAACTGGTACAGAGAGGATCATAGTATTACTCCTAACAACAAAATGTAGAAATAATCCAAATGTCTATCAATTGATGAATGGATTTTTTAAATGTAGTATATCCATGCAATGGAAAATTATTCAACCATAAAGAGGAATAAAGCAACAACGATGGGTGCACCTTGAAAACATTACGCTAAACGAAAGAAGCCAGTATAAAAGACCAGATATTATTCCATTTATATGAAATATCCAGAATGGGCAAATCCATACAGACAGAAAGTAGCTTTGTGGATGTCATGGAGTTTTTTTTTAGGGTGATGAAAATGTTCTGTAATTAGAAATATTTGCCCAACTCTGTGAATACACTAAAAACCAATGAACTGTATACTTTAAAAGGACAAATTTATTATCTCTGAATCACTCACACATTGCCAGTCACTGTAATATTGTACAGCCACTGTGAGAAACAGTTAGTTTATTATAAAACTAAACATCCAGGGGTACCCGGCTGGTTCAGTCCATAGGGCATGCAATTCTTGATCTCGGGCTGCAAGCTTGAGCCCCACATTGGGTGTAGAGATTACTTAAAAATTCGATCTTAAGGGACACCTGGATGGCTCAGTTGGTTAAGCATCTGCCTTCGGCTCAGGTCATCATCTCAAGGTCCTGAGATGGAGTCCCACATTGGGCTCCTTGATCAGCGGGGAGCCTGCTTCTCCCTCCGCCTGCCGCTCCCCCTGCTTGTGCCTGCGTGCGCGCACTCTCTCTCTCTGACAAATAAAATCTTTAAAAAATATATAACCTTAATAAAATAAAACTAAATATCCAATTACCATATGACCCAGCAATTATATTCTTGGGCATTTATCTTAGAAAAAAGAAAACCTATGTTCAAACAAAAATCTGTACACAAGTGTTCATAGCAGTTTAGTCATAAGAGCCAACAGTGGAAACAGTCCAGATATCCTTCAACAAGTAAAATGTTGAGCCAAACGGTAGTACATTCATTCCATGGAATACTACTCAGCAATAAAAATGAACAAACCAACTTGGATTAATCTCTAGAGTATTATGTTGAGCGGAAAAAAAAAAAAAAAGATCCCAAAAGATTATAAACCATACAATTCCATCTCTATAACATTTTTGAAATGACGCAATGTTTAAAATGCTAGGGGTTAGTGGTGGGAGTTACTGGAAGGGAGTGGGTATGATTGATTATTAAAGGGATCCCTGTGCTAATGGAACTGCTCGGTATCTCTAGTGGTGGTGGATACATGACCCTATACATGTGTAAAAATGTACAGAACTAAATACACAAAGTCTAGAGAAATCTGTACAAGATAATTGGATTGTATTAATAGCAATATATCTGTGGTGATGCTGTACTACAGTTTTGTAAAATGTTACTACTGGAGCAAACTGGGTGAAGGATACAGATCTCTATTACTCTTTACAACTGTATGTAATTCTATAGTTATCTCAATTTTAAAAAAGTAATTGCCTCTCAGGGACAGAATTAAGTACAGGAAAGAATAGGGCAGGGATTGCTGGTTTTCATGAGAAACTTTTTTGTACTATTTCATCTTATTTGTAAGCATATATTATTGATTAAAAAGAAAGAACACCTTCTCCCTTAAATGAGGCATATATGTGAAGTACTTGACAATAAACATTACTCTCTTTCCCTTCCATTTTAAGGATAATGTAGACTAAGATGTCAATACTAAGTAGTCTAATTCTGAATAGAGCCACCAGTAAGTCATCCGATGAGATTATCAAGGGCTAAAATTGGAACCTTAAGGTATTCCTACCAAGATAACTATGAGAGAATCCCTCACCATCACTGAACAACTTTAAAACTAAGCCCTCTTCCTAGTCCTTCTTCAGCAAGCTGAAAGAAGTAATTCCAGGGAAATCTAGAGGCAAAGTAATAGAGGATGTACGACAGGTTTGTCCTCATATAAAAATCCTTTCATTATCATGGTGTTTTATTATTATTAACTGCTTTCATTACCGCTAACACTGAGTGCTTATGTGTTCAGCATATCATTTCATGCATTCTCATCATTTAATCCTCATACTAATGCTGAAAGATATAGGTATTATTTCCATTTTGTAGACAAAAAAACTACAACTTAGAAATGTTAGGTCTTTGCCCTAGTCAGAGAGCTAGTAAGCAATGTCAATATTTTCCCCCATGTACATCTAATTACAGAAATAGGGATTCTAGCCACTGACGCTGCATTATCTCATCTTAACAAAAGTGCCTAACAATAACTATAATGTGCACCTTCCACACAAAGAAGGTACCACTGGCTGAGTTTCTGACTGAGTATTTGGGAATTCTCTGAGTATCTGGGAATTCACTGGGACATTTTTAAGTCTCAAGCCCATTCATTTTATCAGTCACTAGCTTGCTCCCAATCATGATGTCTCCACTACCATTCTGCACTCTATGGCCAACAACTCCAGTATTGCCTTTCAAGCATTAAGACTCCTTCCCTTCTACCAATTCACTTTACCAATCACCAATCCACAGGGCTACTGTAAAAAGACCCTAAAATGAGAACTTCCTTCCTATTTTCTTATTACATGTCCCTGGGCAATGCTGGTAAACAGTCTTAATCATTCCCTAGCTCTCTACTCACACACACATACACACAATCACATACACACACCAATTCCATACCCACACTTCCCTTTACTTCTCCATGTCACTGTCATAGCTCAAGTCATCACATCTTCCCCAAGGTTAAAATCTGAGTTCTCCTTCCCTATGGTCTCAGAGTAAAAATGTTCCTAGTCTTCGAAATTAAGCCCTTTCTGTAACAGAATCCAATCTTTGTAGTAAAGGGTCCTTATTTTCTCCACTGGCTCCATCTTTCCTGCTTCAAAGAAGGAAAATGTTTCCTTTCTTGAGAAACCCCTTTCACTTGAAATGTAGCCCTGTGTACTCTTCAATTCAAACAGACATATACACTGCATTTAATTAATACTTACCATCATACCCTTGTCATTATGCAAAAAGCACCAGAAATAAAGTAAGTTTTTTGATGAGAACCCAAAAGATTAAGGAAGGAGGGTGTCACCAGGAAGATATAATTTCCCTTTTCTCCCTTTTAGGATCTTGCCAAGATAGTTTTTCCTTCAGTGGGAAAAGAGTGGAGAGAACAGGGGGCGCCTGGGTGGCTCAGTTGGTTAGGCGACTGCCTTCGGCTCAGGTCATGATCCTGGAGTCCCGGGATCGAGTCCCGCATCGGGCTCCCTGCTCGGCGGGGGGTCTGCTTCTCCCTCTGACCCTCTTCCCTCTTGTGCTGTCTCTCACTCTCTCTCTCAAATAAATAAAATCTTAAAAAAAAAAAAAAAAAAGAGTGGAGAGAACAGGGAGAGCTACAATTCAGTCTGAGGAGGTAAAAGGAACTGTGAGTAAAGGGGAAGACCAGGAAATCTCAAAAGGTAAGCAACTGGGAGAGAAAGGAAGTATTTGTGGTCATTCCTGGCTTTTAGCAAGGAAAGGGAACACAAAGCATAAAGGAAAAAAGAACTTGAAGCGACAGTGAGGGGCCTAAGTCAGGAGGGAAGAAAGAACTAAAATACTCCTAGCCTTTGAGCAACTACCCGCCACAATCTATCCCCTGGGCTGAAGTTTCACATATCTGTACATCCTAACTCAGGTAAGAAGCAACTAATTCTCTTCAACCTTTCTGTTTTTCAGAGGTTCAACTTCTGGATCACCACTGATTCTCCCCTCTTCATCTTTCAATTTCAGTGCCTATCTCCTCTTCCATTTATAATTTATCAACTCAGTCCTCTCCCAACACCATTCCCAATTCTACTGCTTTAGTCCATGACCATATCAACTGTCATCTTAAAAGAGTCCAGAAAGATTTCTGTGGCTTGTCCAAAATCACAAAATTAGTTATTTGCAGAGCTGAGGCTGGTACCCAAGTCTTCTAAGTTATTTCCCTATGTTTCTTCAGAGCTAGAATACTTGCAAATCTGGCTCCTGGGTGGCTCAGTCGTTAAGCGTCTGCCTTCGGCTCAGGTCATGATCCCAGGGTCCTGGGATCGAGCCCCGCATCGGGCTCCCTGCTCTGCGGGAAGCCTGCTTCTCCCTCTCCCACTCCCACTGCTTGTGTTCCCTCTCTCGCTGTGTCTCTCTCTGTCAAATAAATAAAATCTTAAAAAAAAAAAAAAAAAGAATACTTGCAAATCTTCTGAGCTAGTACCCCTTCCATTCATTCATCAGATATTTATTAGGTACTTAATATGCACAAGGGGTTATGGCAGGTGCTTTGGGGGACATGGCGTGAAGACATAATCTTAAAATGTCTACATTATTAGGATAGGTACAAGTAAACCTAATACAAGACATGAAGCTATAAGAATGATATGTACAAAGTTTCACAGGAATACAGAATAAAGTCCATTTACAACTGGGATGATGAGAAAGAAGGTGGGATTTGAGGTGGACCTTGACAGATGATCAAGGTTCCAATAAGCAGAAATGGAAGAAATGGCATTACTCCAAACCAAGAACATGAGTAAATACCAAGAAGAAAGTACCGTGAAAACAGTCATTTACTTTACCTAAAGGATAAATAATGAACAAAGTTAAGGAATAAGGTATGGCCACTTTGTAGAAGCTGTGAATAACAGGATGAGAGCCTGAACAAAAGCAAGGTCTGGAAGTGACTACCTGTGTACAAATCCTGGCTTCTTCACTTAATTGCTTTGTGACCTTGGGCAAAGTACTTAACCTCTCTGCTATACCTCAGTTTTCTTGTCCATAAAATGAGACCAACAGAACCTGTTTAATAGGACTGTTGAATTAAATAAGTTAATACATATCACATATTAAGTCCAAAATAAATGATTATGTAGTCAATAAGAAGTAAAATGATGCTTAAGCAGAGGAATAACAATATAATTAAAGTGGTGTCTCTAAGGGAAAGTCATCTCAGAAGATGGAACAGGAACATGCTTCATGGCTGGTACCACAAAACCACTCCAAGCAGGGAGTACTTTGGACCTGACCTAGGGTGACAGAAAAGGAGGGGGGGAAACCTGAGGATCTGTACTGTGGGAATCTGGCCAAGCTCCCAGAGTATATGTGGAGCAAACTAGTTTTGGTCCAACAAACACTAAAATTATTTGGCCCCTAGACTCCTACTATAAAATAAGAATAATAGTCAGAATTTGCTAAGAAAAAAATTTTCATAAGGACTAAATACTTTGACATAAGGATACTGAACCTGACAGCAATGAGAAAAATGCATAGTGCTAACTACTGGTGACCCAGACATGGATAAAACAGATACGTGTTTCTCCTCGTGGAATTTGAAGCATGTTCCCTGTGGAGTTCAGATGGTATTCTTTGACAAGACAGTGAACTTTTCATGATTCTAAAAGAGTCTTTACCCCTTTGTTTCAAACCTCTTGTATTTTAGAGATACATTTTATTATAACATCTTTATAATAACTAGAAATAATTTTAAATAGGAAGTATGTGATTGAAAATTGTGCCTTGTTATCTGTTCTTACCATATTATAATTTAACCAAGAAAGTTGAGAAGAGTGAAAGCATATGTATTAAAGTACGGGAAATGTACAATTCACCTTGTAACCATTGATAACACCTTATGTAATTTTCCCAGACTGGTTTATCATGTAACAATAAAGAAAACTTTTCTAGGGGAAAAAAAAAAAAAACCCTGGGGAAAAACTATTGGGGTAGGAGCCTCCAAGATGGCTCCCTATCATTCCTACCTTTTAGCATTCACATCCTCTCTAGTCCCCTCTCACACTGTACCAGGTTGATCTGTGATGAAGAGAACAGGATGGAAGAGATGATATGTCACTTCTGACACTGTTATAAAAGACACCAGGGCCTCTTTCTTAGCCCATCCCTCTCTCTTTCTCTTCAGAAAGCCAGTTGCCATGTTGTGAGAACTGCCCTATGGAAGTGGCAAGGAACTGACCCTTGCCAACAAACAGATGGGTGAATTTAGAAGTGGATCCTACAACCTCAGTGACCCTTTGACTGCCACTTGTAGGAGACCCTGAGCTGGAACCAGCCAGTTGACCCATTCCCAGATTTCTGACCTTCAGAAACTATATGAAAAAATAAGCATTTGTTTTAAGCTGCTTCAGTTTTGAGATAATTCGTTAAACAGCAATAGATCACTAATACAATTATTGAAAAGAAAAACTGATAAGTTCCTGAGAGTCTCAAGTCAAAAACTAAGATTTCTAAGTTAGGATGTAATGTGAATGCCTGACACTAAATTTTTCACTGCCAAGGCATCCATTTCAGAAGACATCATCTTGAATAAACATAGCACCAGTTATATGACAATTACTAGCAGATCGGCATGATAAGGAATTAAGCCGTCCCTCCCTCCTCAAGAAGGTCCCGCTTTCAAAACACCTTTCAAAACACCCTCGATAACCTACAGTTAAACCTACATAACTGACCATTTGAGTGACCCTGCTTCTTCCTTCTGGTGCCCTAATTCCCACTCTTAGGCTTTAAATTAGCCAATAAAGGGGCGCCTGGGTGGCTCAGTTGGTTAAGCAACTGCCTTCGGCTCAAGTCATGATCCTGGAGTCCTGGGATGGAGTCCCGCATCAGGCTCCCTGCTCGGCGGAGAGTCTGCTTCTCCCTCTCCTGCTCCCCCCTCTTGTGCTCTCTCTCTAATAAATAAATAAAATCTTTTAAAAAATAAATAAATAAATTAGCCAGTAAAGAATTAACCTCCAAAACCCTAGATATCCCACCCTCAGACCCTAATAAAATCAGACCCCAAGTTCTCTTGCTCTCCTTCTCCCCCAGCCTCCCTCAACCTCGCAGTGTGGCCCTTGGGTGTGCAATATACCCTCCAGGACCTGTGAGTAATAAATCTCATTCCTCAAAGTTCCCTGATGGATTTTGCTGAAGTGCATCCTGCAATCATAATAACCACAAGGTCTGCTCAGCCACAACAGTGGCTCTGGTTGGGAGAAATGGCTTGCTACAAGTAATGTGGGGGCCCAGGCAAGTGCCTCAGTCATTCCTAGCCAAGCATCACTATGAATAGGATGAGACCAACACAACCCAAAAGAAACTATTAGGGCTTCGTGGACTAAGGATACGAAATTGATGACTTCATGATACACTGAGTTTAAACTGAGCTCAAGGAAAAGTCAGCTATATAGAGTGACAGCTAACATCAATCTATGAGATTGCAGAGAACAAATCTGTAGGGGAAAAAAAAGCACCAGGTCAAAAATTAGAACATGGCAGGAAAAGAGTAAAGAGAAGTAAATAAGGGGTGCCTGGGTGGCGGCTCAGTCAGTTAAGCATCCAACTCTTGATTTTGGCTCAGGTCATTATCTCAGGGTTGTGAGACTGAGCCCAGAGTCCAGCTCTGCACTCAGTGGGGAGTCTGCTTGAGATTCCTCCCTCTCCTCCTGCCCCTTCCCCCACCTCATGCACTCACACTCTCCTCTCTATATAAAAATAAATCTTTAAAGAGAAGTAAATGAGCAGATGCAAGACAGGAAGAGAATCAGGATAGCAAGTCAGGCACACTTGCCCCCCTCCTCAAAAAAAAAGAATTAAATAAAAGTAAGTGATGTGTCAAATGCTACAGTGACCATGAGTTAACAATTTCATGTAATTCCTTGATTTTTTTTCACATTTGAATATTTCTGGAATCAGAATGTGTCTTACAATCAATAGGTATGTTTGACATAGGTTTCTTTTACTCCCTATCATCAGTTACAAAATTCACAGTGTCTGACAACTGTCAGTGTCCAGAAGCAAAGAAACATAATAAGCAAGTTAAACCTGTATATGTGGACTATTTTTTCAAGAAGGTTTTTTTATTTTTGTTTTGTTTTGTTTTTTGTAAAAGGAAAAGGAGTCAAAAAGGAGGCACTCAGAGACATCTGGGTGGCTTAGTCAGTTAAGCCCAACTCTTGATTTCACTCAGGTCATGAGATCAAGCTCCCCTCCCCGCTCCCCCCCCGCCCCCCGCCGTGGGCTCTGCGCTGAGCATGGAGTCCCCCTTAAGATTCTCTACCTTTCCCTCTGCTCCTCCCCCCTGATGGAGCGCTCTCTCGGGGGAAAAAAAGAAAGCACTGTGTTTGCTTTTTAAAATTTTGTTTTAATATGATGAGACAAGCATATCTGTAAGCAAGGAACTTAGAAACAGCTTAAAAAGGTAATGGACACGTGAGTGCCAAGACAAACACAACTCACGGAAGAAAAAGATGTACTCACAAATACAGGTACAATCATCTAAATATCATTAATGCAATACTTCCTTTACACGTACTCCGTGTCCAGACACTGTGGTATAAGTTGGTATACACAGTTTGGCAGCGGTTAGCTTTAGACTCCTCTCCCACTGACGCAGGAATAGAAGATTCAGAAACAGTTTAGAATAGAAAGGAAAAGTGTGGCAACAGAGATCTCTGGGGAAAAAATGGTACATCCATTCCAATATCCACCGCTGTCTTCGTGTGTACCGGACAGTCAAAAAGAGACAATGCCAAACACTAGAGAGCGTAAATGTATCTCACATGCTAGTTCCAGATTCAACTCCTGTTGCTCACTTCCATCACCTCTCCGGCTGCGACCTCTCGCCTTTCCCAGAGAAGTGGCTCTACCCTCCGCACCTCCAGTGGTTTTTCTCCCGGCCCTCCCATCCCACCGGGAAGGCGCGACCCCGACGGCCCGCAGAGGCCTCAATACGCACACCTGTGCAAGAGACCGACTTCAGAAGAGGCAAACAGCGACGCGGGTTCTATCCATGCTCACCCACGGAAGCTGCCGCAGCCTAGCCTAAGATCACCGTCTACACAGCGCCCACCTCTCACCCCTACCAGCCTGAGGCCAGCCACGCGCTCCTTGAGCCCCGTTTGCCCGGCCCATGGGGAATAGAGAGGAGTGGGGACACACTGGCGCGCGGAGGGGGAAGGAGGAGGGCGCTCCAGGGCGACCAGCAGAGACAGCGCAGAGACCGCGCGCTTGGCCTGACGCGGGTTCCCAACCCAGAACTTACTTACCTTCCGGCCACTAGAGCTACCGTTGCGGGACATCTCCAGGTACACCGCCTCCGCCCACGCGCTCAGGCTCCCCAAAGACGCGCTTCTTGCTCAAGGCGCCGGAAGGCTGCGCGCCTCCGAACGCTCAGGGCGCGCCATATCGCGCGCTGCAATTGGCGGGCGCTCGGGCAGGGGGCGGGGCTTCTCCGGCGCCCTGCCCTCTCGGCTCTTTGCGCCACGCGTGCTTTGCGATTGGAGGACTCTCGGGTGTGGGGCGGGGCTTCTCAACCACTCGACTGCACAGACTTAATATGGCTGGATTGTGACCGGAGTCGTCCGTGTTCACCACCTCTGTGAGTACGCTGCTCATGGCACTTATCGCTGAGGCTTGGGATTCTGTGGAGTGAGCTCTGGGAGGGCTGCATTGCTGCCCATGGAGTTCCTGGTTGGGGAGCTGCTGGGCGGGTTCTTGGGGGGGGGGTCAGACTCCAAGTGTTTTTCAAATAAAGTTCTTAGGTGGTCTGTTTTGTCAAGCAACAACTGACCTTAAATAAAAACTCGAGGGGCCCCTGGGTGGGTCTAGAGTTATCACTAGGACCAGTGGTCAGCTGACACCCAGAACTAATAATGAGCAGAACCAAAGGAAGTCTCTGGGGGCCCAAGACCTATTAAATCCCTTTAAAAAGGGGAGGATTTTGGCAGCAAACTGTCAGATTTTTCAGACCTGACCCCTCTATGTCTGACCACTTCATTTATTTTTTTTTTTTAAGATTTTATTTATTTGACACACAGAGAGATAGAGAACACAAGCAGGGAGAGCGGCAGGGAGAGGGAGAAGCGGGCTCCAGGGAGCCCGATGTAGGACTCGATCCCAGGACACTGGAATCATGACCTGAGCCGAAGGCAGACGCTTAACCGACTGAGCCACCCAAGCGTCTGACCACTTCAAAAAGGCAACTGCCGCCCAAGGCTCAGCGGGATTGATCTCCACACAGAACCGAGATCTTTCACTGCTTGAACATAATAAGCAGTAAGTGCTGAGAGCTGACCAGACTAGACAGAGGCCCTATCTCAACTGCAGTGCCCACAGACTAACAGCGTTTGGTTCGTTAACTTCCTACACCTTTCCATTATTTTTTTGTTGTGTGGTTTGTCTTATGCCCTGCTCCGTGTGCTGTGTAAGAAGCCAAGTATAATCAATCACATGGTGAAATATCATTGAGTTTGGAATCCTGAACCTGCTTTATAATTGTGATTTAACTTTGCTTTATGATTGAATAAAGCTTGACATTGTGAAAAGACACAGCTCGTGTGTGTGCCTTCATAGCATGCTCATGACAATGGCTGTCAGTTAAGCCTCCAACTGTTGATCTCAGCTCAGGTCTTGATCTCAGGGTGGTGAGTTCAAGCCCAAGGCTCCCAGTGTGGAGCCTACTTAAAAAACAAACAAAAAAACTTTGAAGTAGGCTACAAATTCGATAAGCAATACTTAGGAATGGTTCTAGCTGCTCAAACCAAAAGAAAGGAGTGTTCTTTCCCCATCTATTGAAGTGGGGGTAGGTTAGGTATCCAGAGCAGAAATTCTCAAATTTAGGACAATTAAAATCACCAAGGGGATTTGCAATAACAGGGATGACTAATTTCGGATTCTGTAGGTCTAAGGTGGTGCCGGAGAACTTGTATTTCTGACAAGTTCCCAAAAGTTATTTGATGGGGAGAACAAATGTAAAAGACATAGAAAAAAAAAATTAAACTGCTTTCCAACGTACAGCCATTGACAAGTACTTGAGACAGGCAGGAGTATAGCTGCGTCGATGTTAATACTTTGCTAGATAGAGGCAAAAGGCAACCTTAGCTTAACATTAGCCTAACCTTCAGGATCCTAAGGCCATACCACCCTGAACGCGCCTGATCTCGTCTGATCTCGGAAGCTAAGTAGGGTCAGGCCTGGTTAGTACTTGGATGGGAGTCTCCTTTAACCTAAAAATTCCTTGGGAAACTTCCTTTATCTCGGTCCACCCCCCAAGATATATGTTAGCAATCATCCTCCAAGCATATCGCCCATGATACACATCTAAAGGGTCTCATGACAAAGGTTTTACTGGAGAGTAAATGCAGTAAATGACCTTTTCCTAACAACAGCTAGCCTCTCTAGGTCCTGGAAACCTTGCTTCCAAATTCCTGAGAGACTTACACTATCCCTAACTCACTCCCAACTTGAAAGTATATAATCAGCCATACCTCACAACCCCAGCACAGCTCTTTCTGCCCACACATCCTGTTCCTATGCTTTAATAAAACCATCTTTTTGCACCAAAGACATATCAAGAATTCTTTCTTGACTGTTTGCTCCCAAACCCCAACATTTTCACATTAATATTGTTGATGCTGGTCCTGTAACTCACTTTGGGAAGTAGAGGCAACCACCATGTCTTAGATCCCACAAGTGTCTCAGCACTTTGGAAAAGTAAATATAAAACAAAACACAAGGGGAAGAGGAGCTGGGACTGAGTAGAAACTGAATTAGATCATGAAGCCTAACTAGGTAGGAATATTCTATAATAAAAGCGTCTGTTGTAGAAAAAACTAAAATGATGATTTAAGCAAGTTGAGAAAGTGTCAGCCTGGGGAAGAGAAAAGAATTCTTTATTGTACCCTCAAAAGTATAGTGGAAGTGGAGTTTGGTCTTCTGCTTCAATTTATCCATTTTCCCTATACATCTGCCATTGTTACCTCAATTAGGCCTTATAACACAGTTTGACCATCTTATTGCATCTCTGCTTTGGCTCTCAATTTTATATCTACAATCAGACCTCTCCATGTTGCTCAGCTATAGCCCCTTAACACTACCTGCGTGTCATTGCCACCTGAATGTCTGAGAAACTCTTCAACCTAAATTTTTCTCCTCCCCAAAAATGATAATTCTCCATCTCAGTAGTGGCACTGACATCCACCCAGTAGCTCATGCTGAAACCTGGGATTTTCGTGAACATTTTTGTCTCTCTTATCAAAATCTGCCTGTCCCACCTCCCATTTGTAAATTTCTCACCTGTCCACTCATTCTCCACTGCCACTACCATATTCCAGGCCACTAATTTCTTTTGCCCAAACTACTCAGTAGCTTCTAACCAGTATCCACTAATACAGTCCTGCCCCCATCTACCATATACATAGAATCCATTCTCCATATACACATTCAAGTGATGTCTATGCTGTCCATATTAGTCTTCCTTTCAGTTGCCAAAGGTACCCTGAGGCCTCCGGGTCTATGAATCTGCTACTCCATTTGCCTAAAAGGCTCTGGCCTTCTTCTGCCATGTCACTTCATATACAGCTATTGAAAATTGTTGACCCTGGGAGATAGGTACATAGAGGTTTAATATATTACTACTTCTACTTTTCAAACATTTGAAAATAATTTTTAAAATTTTAAGTTGGGGGCGCCTGGGTGGCTCAGTAGTTGAGCATCTGCCTTCAGCTCAGGTCATGATCCCAGGGTCCTGGGATCAAGCCCCGCATCATGCTCCCTGCTCCGCGGGAAGCCTGCTTCTCCCTCTCCCACTCCCCCTGCTTGTGTTCCTGCTATCGCTATCTCTCTCTCTGTCAATAAGTGAAATCTTTAAAAAAAAAATTTTAAGTTGAGATTTTTAAAAACTAAAAACAGAAAACAAACAAAAACAAAAACAAAAAGAAACAAACAAAAAACCCAGAACTCGATCTTAGTTTCTCTGAACTCTCAAAGCTGAGCCTCCCTGTTCATTTTTATGGACCCTATGCTTCTTTGAAGGTGTTATAATAATCATAATCTAAAAATTATAATTATCATCTGGTTCCACCTCCACCAAAAGGTAGTACCATTTCTGTCTTCTTGACCTTTATATCCCCAGCACTTAGCACAATGTCTTCCATATACAAAGCACTCAAATATTTGCTTGAATGAATGAATAAACTAATAATTATTAAATAATTATTTCTAATAATTTGTTTGAGGTCTCACAGCTACAAAGTGTTTAGGATTAGAACTCATGTGTGACACCAAGGTCCATGTTTTCTCCATTCTATCATTCATAAAATAGTATAATTATGAGGAATTTTCAGTTGAACAGAGAGGCTTAGCAAAAGTCAATTACCCATAAGAAAGATAAGCCTGTGCTGGAATGCATTTTTGAATATTTGTCTTGTCAACAAATATTTGATGCCAAAACATAAAAACAAGTGCAAAAACTTTTCTTTTAACTCTTTTCTCATCAAACTTTTTGGCCTAGTTCTTGTTTTGCAGATATCTGGGGTTTTTTGTGTGTGGTTTTCACTCTGCTTACAAGGATCCTAAGCATTCCATAAAAGGGCCATTGGAGTCTGTGATGGGGGCAACAATCACAACAGATCTCTACTATACCACCAGGGCAGCTCTTCTTCCCTCTGTTTTAAAAATAGGGGGAGACTTCATATAAAGAAAAATATAAGGGAGAAATGTTTGAAATCTACTAGTCTATATCCTTTTCTAGCCTAGTAGTTAAGAATGCAGTGGACTGCAACTGAAGCCAAGATTTGAATGTGAAAAAATGAAACTGTAAAGGTATCAGAATAAATAATAACCAAAATTCATTTACAATCTTGGGGGGGTGTTTCTAACTATGACTCAAAATTCACTACTCATGATAGAGAAGATTGATATACTCCTCATGATACAAAAGATTGATATACTCCTCATGATACAAAAGATTGATAAATTCAACTGTGTAAAAGCCTTAATTTATGCATGGCAAAAACTACAACAAATAAAGTAAAAGACAAATGACACAGTAGGAAGAATACTTGACACTCCTCTCATGTAAAAAATACTCCCCTAAAGTATAAATTACTCTTGAAATCAGGAAAAGAATGACCAACAACCCAATAGAACATGGGCAAAGACATGAAGCGTTCAAAGAAAAAGGGACACAAATACCCTTTATATATATGAAAAATGTGGCACCTCGTGAGAAATACAAATTAAAACTGCACACTGAAAATATTGGTTAAAATCTAAATATTTGATAAAACACATTAGGGTAAAGGCATTCTCATAAACTGCTAATGGAAGTACAAAATCGTAACACCCCTATCAAGGGGAATTTGGCAATATTTTTCAAAATTACAAGTGCATTTATGCTTTAAACTAGTAATCTCCTTCTAGGAATTATTTCTACAGATATACATGCACACATATGAAATGATATGTATATAAGGATATTTACTGCAGTATTACTTGCAACAGTAAAAGACTAGAAATAACCAAAGTACTCATTTACATAAAGGAGACTATCAAATAACCCATGGTACACCTTCACAATGATCCCTAGGATATATTTTAAAAAGCAAAGGGTGGAATAGAGTTCATAGCATGTTTCTTTTCTAAGGGTATGAAATCAGGGAAAGACTTACTATTTGTATTTGCTTGTGTCTGCATGAAGACACACATATAGAAGAAAAAAACCTTATTTTTTTTTTTTCCATCTAACATCTTCTATCCTTTTTAAAAAAATATTTTTACTGGGGCGCCTGGGTGGCTCAGTCGTTGAGCATCTGCCTTTCGCTCAGGTCAGGATTCCAGGGATCAAGCCCCGCATCGGACTCTCTGCTCATCAGGAAGCCTGCTTCTCCCTCTCCCACTCCCCCTGCTTGTGTTCCCTCTCTCACTGTCCCTCTCTCTCTGTCAAAATAAATAAATAAAATCTTTAAAAAAATATATTTTTATTTAAATTCAATTAACCAACATATAGTAAATCATTAGTTTTTTTTTTTTAATTTTATTATGTTATGTTAGTCACCATACAATACATCATTAGTTTTTGATGTAGTGATCCACGATCCATTGTTTTCATATAATACCCAGTGCTCCATGCAGTACGTGCCCTCCTTAAAACCCATCACCGGGCTAACCCATCCCCCCTCCCCCCTCCCCTCTAAAACCCTGTTTCTTTCTCAGGTCCATAGTCTGTCACGGTTCATCTCTCCCTCCAATTCCCACCCCCCTCGTTTTTCCCTTC
>NC_138372.1:96698542-96729000 GCF_054177405.1 Leptonychotes weddellii | reverse complement strand
TGATGAAGTCCCAAAAGTTCATTTTTGCTTTTGTTTCACTAGCTTTTGGAGATGTATCTTGAAAGAAGTTGCTGTGGGCGATGTCAAAGAGGTTACTGCCTATGTTCTCCTTTAGGATTTTGATTGATTCCTGTCTCACATTGAGGTCTTTCATCCACTTTGAGGTTATCTTTGTGAATGGTGTTAGAGAATGGTCGAGTTTCATTCTTCTGCATGTGGCTGTCCAATTTTCCCAGCACCATTTATTGAAGAGACTGTCTTTTTTCCATTGGATATTCTTTCCTGCTTTGTCAAAGATTAGTTGACTGTAGAGTTGAGGGTCGATTTCTGGGTTCTCTATTCTGTTCCACTGATCTATGTGTCTGTTTTTGTGCCAGTACTATGCTGTCTTGATGATCATAGTTTTGTAATAGAGCTTGAAGTCCAGAATCGTGATGCCGCCAGCTTTGGTTTTCTTTTTCAACATTGCTTTGGCTATTTGGGGTCTTTTGTGGTTCCATACAAATTTTGGGATTATTTGTTCCAGTTCTGTGAAAAAAGTTGATGGTATTATGAAAGGGATTGCATTGAATGTATAGATTGCTCTAGATAGCATAGACATTTTAACATTATTTGTTCTTCCAATCCATGAGCGTGGAATGTTTTTCCATTTCTTTGTGTCCTCCTCAATTACTTTCATGAGTGTTCTATAGTTTTCTGAGTACACATCCTTTGCTTCTTTGGTTAGATTTATTCCTAGGTATCTTATGGTTTTGGGGGCGATTCTAAATGGGATCAATTCCTTAATTTCTCTTTCTTCTGTCTCATTGTTAGTGTATAGAAATGCAACTGATTTCTGTGCACTGATTTTATATCCTGCCATGTTGCTGAATTCCTATAATAACTGTAGCAGTTTTGGGGTGGACTTTTTGGGTTTTCCACATAAAGTATCATGTCATCTGCAAAGAGTGAGAGTTTAACTTCTTCTTTGCTGACTCAGATGCCTTTTATTTCTTTTTGTTGTCTGATTGCAGAGGCTAGGACTTCTAGTACTATGTTGGACAACACTGGTGAGAGTGGACATCCCTGCCGTGTTTCTGATCTTAAAGGAAATGCTCTCAGTTTTTCCCCATTGAGAATGGTATTCACTGTGGGCTTTTCCTAATGGCTTTTATGATATTGAGGTATGTTCCCTCTATCCCTACATTCTGAAGAGTTTTAATCAAGAAAGAATGCTATATTTGTCAAATGCTTTTTTCTGCATCCATTGAGAGGATCGTTATGATCCTTGTCCTCTTTTATTGATGTAGTGAGGATGTTGAACCACCCTTGCAACCCAGAAATAAATCCCACTTGGTCATGATGAATAATCCTTTTAATGTCCTGTTGAATCCTATTAGCTAGTATCTTGGTGAGAATTTTTGCATCCATGTTCATCAGGGATATTGGTCTGTAATTCTCCTTTTTGGTGGTAATTCTCATCTTTGTCTGGTTTGGGGATCAAGGTAATACTGGCCTCATAGAAAGAGTTTGGAAGTTTTCCTTCCATTTCTATTTTTTGAAACAGCTTCAGAAGAATAGGTATTAATTCTATTTTAAGTGTTTGGAAGAACTCCCCTGGGAAGCCATCTGACCCTGGGCTCTTGTTTGTTGGGAGATTTTTCATTACTGCTTCAATTTCCTTGCTGGGTATGGGTCTGTTCAGGTTTTCTATTTCTTCCTGTTTCACTTTTGTAGTTTATACGTCTCTAGGAGTGCATCCATTTCTTCCAGATTGCCTAATTCGTTGGCATGTAGTTGCTCATAATATGTTCTTATAATTGTTTGTATTTCTTTGGTGTTAGTTGAGATCTCTCCTCTTTCATTCATGATTTTATGTATGTGGGTTCTTTCTCTTTTCTTTTTGATAAGTCTGGCCAGGGGTTTATCAATCTTATTAATTCTTTCAAAGAACCAGCTCCTAGTTTCGTTGATCTGTTCTACTGTTCTTTTGGTTTCTATTTCATTGACTTCTGCTCTAATCTTAATTATTTATCATTTCCTGCTGGATTTAGGCTTTATTTGCTGTTCTTTCTCCAGCTCCTTTAGGTGTAAGGTTTGGTTGTGTATTTGAGACCTTTCTTGTTTCTTGAGAAAGGCTTGTATAGCTGTATACTTCACTCTAGGACCACCTTTGCTGCATCCCAAAGGTTTTGAACAGTTGTGTTTTCATTTTCATTTGTTTTCATGAATTTTTTAATTTCTTTAATTTCCTGGTTGACCTATTCATTCTTTAGTAGAATGCTCTTTAGCCTCTGTATATTTGAGTTCTTTCTAAATTTCCTCTTGTGATTGAGTTCCAGTTTCAAAACATTGTGGTCTGAAAATATGTAGGGAATAACCCTAATCTTTTGGTACTGGTTGAGATCTGATTTGTGACCCAGTATGTGATCTACTCTTGAGAATGTTCCATGTGCCCTTGAGAAGAATATGTATTCTGTTGCCTTAGAATAGAATGTCCTGAATATATCTGTGAAGTCCATCTGGTCCAGTGTATCATTCAAAGCCCTTGTTTCCTTGTTAATCTTCTGCTTAAAAGATCTGTCCATTGTAGTGAGTAGGGTGTTAAAATCCCCTAGTATTATTGTATTATTATTGAGGTGTTTCTTTTTTATTTTGTTATTAATAGGCTTATATAATTGGCTGCTCCCTTGTTAGGGGCATAAATATTTACAATTTTTAGATCTTCTTGTTGGTTAGACCCTTTATTATGATATAGTGTCCTTCCTCATTTCTTATTACAGTCTCTGTTTGAAAATCTAATTTGTCTGATAAAGGATCGCAACCCAGCTTTCTTTTGATGTCCATTACCTTATAAATGGTTTTCCATCCCCTCTCTTTAAATCTGGAGGTGTCTTTGGGTCTAAAATGAGTCTTGCTGACAGCATATCGATGTATCTTGTTTTTTTATGAAATCTGATACCTTGTGTCTTTTGATTGGGGCATTTAGCCCATTTACATTCAGAGTAACTATTAAAAGATATGAATTTAGTGCCTTGTATTACCTGTAAAGTGACAGTTACTTTGTATTGTCTCCATTCCTTTCTAGTCTATGTTACTTTAGGATCCCTTAGAGGATCCCTTTTAATATTTCTTGTAGGGTTGGTTTGGTGATCACAAATTCTTTAAGTTTGTTTGTCCTGGAAGCTTTTTATCTTTCTTTCTATTTTGAGTGACATCCTAGCTGGATAAAGTATTCTTGACTGCATATTTTCCTCATTTTGCATGCTGAATATATCATGCCTGTCCTTTCTGGCTTGCCTTGTGTCTGTGGATAGGTCTGATGCCAATCTAATGTTTCTACCCTTGTAGGTTACCGACCTCTTGTCTTGAGCTGCTTTCAGGGTTTTCTCTTTGTCTCTGAGATTTGTAAGTTTACTGTTATATGTTGGGGTGTTGACCTATTTTTATTGATATTGAGGGGGGTTCTCTGTGCCTCCTGGATTTTGATGCCCGTTTCCTTCCCCAAATTAGGGAAGTTCTCTGCTATAATTTGCTCCAATACACCTTCTGCCCCTCTCTCTTTTTCCTCTTCTTCTGGGATCCCAATTATTCTAATATTGTTTCACTTAATGGTATCACTTATCTCTCGAATTCTCCCCTTGTGGTCCAGTAGTTGTTTATCTCTCTTTTTCTCAGCTTCTTTATTCTCCATCATTTGGTCTTCTATATCACTAATTTTCTCTTCTGCCTAATTTATCCTATCAGTTAGAGCCTCCATTTTTTTTTATTGCATCTCACTAATAGCCTTTTTGATTTCAACCTCGTTGGATTTTAGTTATTTTATTTCTCCAGAGAGGGATTCTCTAGTGTCTTCTATGCTTTTTTCAAGCCCAGCTAGTATCTTTATAATCGTTATTCTGAACTCTAGTTCCGACATCTTACTTATGCCCATACTGATTAGGTCCCTGGCAGTCAGTACTGCCTATTGTTCTCTTTTTTGAGGTGAGTTTTTCTGACTTGTCATTCTATCCAGAGAAGAATAGATGAAGGAAAGAACAAAATACTAAAATGGCAACTATGACCACAGGGAAATCTACACTAAACAAATCAGACAAGACCTGAAACTACAGAAAAGAAAAAGAGAGAGAGAGAATATAATCAGACAAGTGAGCAGAATAGAGTAATACACTGGATTCTGTGTGTATTTTGGTCTGTTTTTTTAGAAAACTAGATCGAAAATTGTAAAGAAAGAAAAACATATATGTATAAAAATAAAGTTAAATACAATGAAAGGATAGAATGTAAGTGTAAGAATGGACATTAAAAGACAAGAAATAACAAAAGAGAGAAAAAAACCAACAACAACAAAAAAGGAAGGGATATAAACAGACAGGTGAACAGAATAGAGCAATACACTACCTCCTGAGTGTATTTTGGTCTTTTTGTTAGAAGAAACTACATCTCAAAATTGTAAAGAAAGAAAAACTTATATATACAAAAATAAAATTAAATACATTGAAAGCATAGAATGTAACTGTAATGATATTTACATTTGGAGTATTTACCCCAAAGATACAGATGTAGTAAAAAGAAGGGGCACGTGCACCCCAATGTTCATAGCAGCAATGTCCACCATAGCCAAACTGTGGAATAAGCTGAGGTGTCCTTCAAACAGATGAATGAATAAAGAAGATGTGGTTTATATATACAATGGAATATTAACCATCAGAAAGGATGAATACCTCCCATTTGCATCAACATGGATGGAACTGGAGGATATTATGCTAAGTGGAATAAGTCAATCAGAGAAAGACAATTATTATATGGTTTCACTCATATGTGGAATATAAGGAATAGTGCAGAGAACCATAGGGGAAGGGAGGGAAAACTGAATGGGAAGAAATCAGAGAGGGAGACAAACCGTGAGAGACTTTGGACTCCAAGAAACAAACAGGGTGCAGAAGGGAGGGGGGCAGGGGAATGGGGTAACCAGGTAATGGGTGTTAAGGAGGGCACGTGACGTGATGAGCACTGGATGTTATATGCAACTAATGAATCATTGAACATTATATCATAAACTAATGATGTACTATACCTTGGCTAATTGAATTTAAATTAGAGAAAAAAACAACCAAAAAAAAGGAAGAAGACAGGGCGCCTGGGTGGCTCAGTTGGTTAAGCAACTGCCTTCGGCTCAGGTCATGATCCTGGAGTCCCTGGATCGAGTCCCGCATTGGGCTCCCTGCTCGGCAGGGAGCCTGCTTCTCCCTCTGACCCTCCCCCCTCTCATGTGCTCTCTCTCTCTCATTCTCTCTGTCTCAAATAAATAAATAAAATCTTTAAAAAAAAAAAAAAAGGAAGAAGACAAAGAAAAAAAAGAAAACAACAAAAAAATTGAATATGATCAGACAGGTGAATAAAACAGAGCCATACACTAGATTTTGGGTGTATTTTGGTCTATTACAAGAAACTGCATCCCAAAATTGTGAAGAAAGAAAAACTTACATATATACAAAAATGAGATTAAATACAATAAAGGGATAGAGTGTAAATATAAAAATGAAAATTAAAAAATTTTAAAAAAGAGTTGATAAAGTAGGAAATTGGTTGAAAAGTAAAGAAAAAGTTAAAAAAAATTAAAATTGAAAAACTAAAGATTAATGGGGAAAAAGCCATGAATTCTATGTGCTTTATTCCCCTAGCACTGGAGTTTTGTAGTTCTCATTGATGGGTAAACTTGGTCTTGGCTGGATGTTCTTGCTGATCTTCTGGGGGAGGGGTCTGTTGTGTTGATTTTCAAGTGTCTTTGCCCCAGGCGTAATTGTGCTGCCCTCACCAGGGGGCCAGGCTAAGTAATCTGCTCCAGTTTGCTCTACGTGACTTTTGTTCCCTGAAACCTTTCCACGGAACTTTAGAGGATGAGACTGAAAACAGTGTCCTCCTAATCTCCCACCCTGGAGCGGAAAGCTTAGAGGCCCCACTCCTCAGTGAGCCCTCAGAGAAAAGCAGTCAATCACTCCTGTTTCCTTGGTCCCTGGCCACACTCTGTGCTCACCTGGCCTGTGACCGAGCATTTCTATCTCAGGCAGGGAGGAAGGGGGGTCTTGCCTGTCCTGCTGCTTGTTGGGCCCTTGCTCAGAGAGCAGTCACCCAACTGTGCTGCAGTTCACGGTTTATGGTAATACAGAGCTGAGAGCCTACTCCTGGGCTCACTCTTTGCAGCAGCTTCCCTGCTCCAATGCCTGGGAGCTCTGGCACACTCAGGCACCCCAGTCTTCCTGTGACCCAAAAGTCCTGAGACCACACTGTCCCAACTAGGGTTCCACCCCTGCTTAGCAGCCTGAGTGATGTCCCTCACCAGAGCAGACTTCTAAAAGTTCCTACTTTGTGCTCCACTGTTATATCACTTGCCAGTAGGTGGCTGATGGAGGTTCCCTCCTCCTAAGGTCTATCTTTCCATATATCGCCTTGGATTCATTTCTCAACTCCTACCTTGCAGAAAGTGGTCACTTCTATTTGTAGAGTTGCAGCTATTCTTTTCTTAGATCTCTGGTTGAGTTTGCAGGTATTCAGAATGATTTGATAGCTATCTAGCTGAATTCCTGGGACCAGATGAAATTAAGGTCTCCTACTCCTCCGCCATCTTGGACTTTTTTCTGCCTATTTCTTGACTGGAGTTTTTAGTTTTTGGGTGTTGAGCTTGATAAGTTCTTTATAGGTTTTGGATACTAGCCCTTGGATAAGTCATTTGAAAATACCTTCACCCATTGCATATGTTGCCCTTTAGTTTTATTGACTGTTTTCCTTGGCTGTGCAAAAGCTTTTTATCTTGATAAAGTCCCAATAGTTCATTTTTGCCTTTGTTTCCCTTGCCTCGAGGATTTGTCTAACAAGAAATAGCTGTGGCCTAGGTCAAAGAAGTTGCTTGCCTGTGTTCTCCTCTAGGATTTTGATGCATTCCTGTCTCACATTTAGGGCTCCCATCCATTTGGAGTTTATTTTTGTGTATGGTATAAGAAAGTGTCCAGGTTCATTCTTTTGTGTGTTATTTAACATAGTCCTGGAAGATCTGGCCTTAGAATCTAGTTGAAACTGCACTGTGCTTAAAACCATGTGTCAAGTCCCTTCATTATTCCCTTCATTAAAATATGAGTGTTGTAATGTGATATAAGTGATATACCATGTAGAACAACTAGGAAAAATCCATGTGTTTACCTCCTTGAAATGACACTCTGCTCAAAGTGTCCTTCAAGTAATGTCTTTTTTTCTTTTGAACGTTTTGTGAAGACACATTAGTGAAAAAATGTGCTTAACTCCTTGAAACTACTCTGTGCTTAAAGCATCATTTAAGTAACAACTTTCTTTTTCACATCTATGTTCATAAACTTATGTGTATAAGCCCTAGAAATTGGCCTTGTATTTAATTCCTTGAAACTATAATGTACTTAAAACATCTTCAAGTAACGTCAGAGTCTCATAAAGTTAAGCAGTATTTTCACACCTGTAGTTTTAACACAAGGAAATGGCTTTGTCCTTATTCTCTTGAAACTACACTGTTTTTAACCATACAGCAACATCTTGCTTTCCTTAGAATATAAGTGTTTTTAACCTACGTGAATAAGACTACTAAAAGCCATTTGTTGAACTCCTTGTACCATCACTGTGCTTAAACCACTTGCCAAGGAACATCTTCCTTTCATGAAGATATATTTTTTCACTAAGATGTAAACCGACTGAGCCACCCAGGTGCCCCTGTAAGTGTTTTTAAACTTATGTGTATAAATACAAGGGAAAAGGCATGTGTTTAACTCCTTGAAACTACGTTGTGTTTAAAGTGTCCCCAAAGTAACATCTTTCTTTCATTAAGACATAAGAACTTTTTGTGCTGGATTTCCAAGATGGTGGAGTAGTAGGGGGATCTGGAACTTGCCTTGTCCTTTGAATACAACTAGATCAATATCCAACTATTTTGAACAACTAGGAAGGGGCTAGGAGGAGTAAGAAAACAATCTGCACAGTTAGAGGGAGAGAATTTGGCAGAGGCGAGGTTCAGAGTACTGAATTGGGGGATTGGGAAGCCACATAGCCGGGAAGGGGAGGAAGCCTGGTTCACAGAAAGTCAGGAAGAGGGAGCAAGTTGGAAAGAGTGCAGTGGGTTGTGACCACACAGTAAGCTGAGGTGAGGAGATCCTTTGGGTTACTCAGGGAGAGATTGCTGCCCTTCCTGGAGGGCATTTGGAAGTGTGTTTTGGCCTCACCCAAGACAAAAGGCCAGCCTGGGAGTCATGGAGCAGAGCTCAGCAGCAGGGTCAGAGGGGGTGCTCAGAGGGCAGGAAACCTCTTAACTTTTCAGTGTGAGTCACAGTAGGTTCACAATTCTGTGTGCTTACCCATTGGCCACTTCTCTGGGGTGAACTGAGCAGAGCGCAGAGACTAGGGGAGATTGCAGTTTAACCTAGCCACCCATTCTGCTGTGAGCCACAATAGACTTAAACCTTTGTGCACAAAGATGTTATTTGAAAGATGCTCTTTACACAGTGTTGTTTCAATGAGTTAGGTATAAGGCACATTCCCTACACTACCACACATACATTTGATAAGGCTACTATCTTCATGATAGATGTTAGTTGTAAGATGCTTTTCTACACAGTGATGTTTTGATGAGGGAAATAGTGGCACATTCTCTATGTTTCCACAGATATATTGAAAAATGCTTCCATCTTCATGAACGAGGATGTTAGTTGAAAGATGCTTTCTACAGGATGCTCTTTCTTTTTCCTTTCTTTTTTTTTTTAATTTAAATTCAATTAGCCAAGGTATAGTACATAGGGTACTGTTTCATTGACTTAAGTACATGGCACTTTCCTTATGTTTCCACACATACATTTGAAAGTACTTCCATCTTCGTGAAAGAAGATGTTAGTTGAAAGATGCTTTTTACATGTTGTTTCAATGAGTCAAGTATATGGCACTTTCCTTATGCCTCAACCCGTATATTTGAAAACGCTATTATCTTCATGAAAGAAGATGTCATTTGCAAGATGCTTTCTACACTGTGCCATTTCATTGAGTTTAGTATTTTGCACTTTCCTTAGGCATCCACAGATACATGTGAAAATACTTCTATCTGCACGAACCCTGATGTCCATTGAAAGATGCTTCCCACACAGTATTGTTTGAAGGAGTCAAGTCTATAGCAGCTGCCTTATACTTCCACTCATACATTTGAAAACACCTCTAACTTCATAAAAGAAGATGTTAGTTGAAGGACGCCTTCCCCACAGTGTTGTTTCATGGAGATAATTATTTGAGACTTTCTTTATGCATCCACACAGACACTGGAAAACATTTATATCTTAATGAAAGAAGATGTGAATGAAGGGTGCCTTACACCCCCTTTGGTTTCAGTGAGTTAAATATATGGAAGTTTCTTTATGCTCCACACAGACATTTGAAAATGTTTCTATAATCAGATAGAACCTGTTAGCTGAAAGATGCTGTCTACACAGTGTTGTTTCATTAAGTATATTGAGACCTCCTTATGCTTCCACAGATACATTTGAAAGCACTTGTATCATAATGAAAGAAGACATTAGTTGAAAAATGCTTTCTACACAGTGCTGTTTGATTCCAGTATATGGCACTTTCCTTATACATCCCCACACATACATCAGTAAACACACCAAACTGCATGAAATCACAAGATTTAGCCCAAGATTACATGAGATCTGGTGAAGGCAAGAGGTGGCTTATCCTGCTGACACACACACAGATAGCCTTAACATGTCGAATGCCTTGAAAAGCTCCCCTGGAAGCCTGCCTGTGTTTTCACATGTCCAGCTCTTGGGCCGGTTTTCCTGAAACTTTGTGATATTTGTTCATAGATCGCATGAGATTAGCCCTGAGAACTCATGAGATTTGGGTCAAGATGTCATGGGTTGTGGCCTGAGATCCAGTGCAAATTTCCCCATGATTTCCTGAGCTCAACCAAAAGAAAGAAGTGGCTTCTGTCTGCAGGTGGCAACTCTCATACAAACTGTCCTGAAAAGTTGAAAGCCTGGGACAGCACCCAGGGAGGCTTCCTGGGTGTACAGATGAGCCAGCTCCCAGGCTCCTGGCCTCTTCCTGTAACTGATGCCTTCCCATGTCTCTCCCTTCTCACGTAATGTCAGTAAGGGACCTCGAGCCCATTCATCCGTAATTCAGTGCTGGGTTTGGACCCCAACATCTAAATGGCATCTGTGGGCTTTGTGGAATGCCAGGTGTTCCCATGGTCCCCCAGACAGGAATGTCCAATGGCTAGCTATTATGCTGCACAAGCATCAAGGTTAGGCATTTCCCACCCCTGCTGAGTTCCAGAGAGACTTCTCCCCAGGTCTCATGGGATTTAGTTATAGATCTTGAGAGACATGCCCTGATGTCTCAGGGGATTTTGGCCCATTTCCATGGAGTGGACGTTGATCTCACCAGATTTGTCAGAGTACTCCTGAGATTTAGAATGAGGATTCCTGAGAGACAGCCAGAGAATTCTGAGATAGGCCCCAGATTACTTGAGATCCTGCTAAAGAAAGAGTTATATTTTCTTTTTATTCTGGGGTGTTGTGAGGTAAACACGGAGAGCTTAATGTGTTCAAAGACTGGGACTGCCCCCAGGGAGCCTGCCTCTGTGTTCACATGTCCTTCCCCAGGGCACATTTCTTCTGCCTTCTCCTCTTATCCTCCTGTTTCTATCTCCTCTGGTTTAATGTGAACAAGGGTCCACAAGGATGATTCATGCTGAATTCGATGCTGCCTTCTTAACTGCTCTTCACCCAGGATGCTGAAACACCAAGGATTTAGGTGTGAGATACCTCGGTCTTCTTGCAGGTCATGTCTGGGACCCATTAGGAAACCGGTCAAATTGGAAGTTCTGCCCAGTCCTGGCATGTGCATCCCCTACTGACATAAAGAGCTCCAATCAGGCTCTGCTAGGGAGTGCCAGATCCTCCCAAGTGCTGTGAAGTTTGGCCACAGACCCATCGGGGTTTAGCTCTAGATTTAAATGGCTGGGCATGAGATCTCATGAGATATTGATGAGATCTCATGAGATTTGGACCTAGATCTTGGGGGATTTGGATGAGATCTCCCGAGATTTGGACCCAGACCTCACGAGATTTTCCCCAAGATGGTGTAAGGTCTGGCTCTAGAAAGAGGTATCTTTTCTTTCATTTCTGGGGTGTTGTGATGCTAATAATTTGAAAGCCTGGGAAAGCCCCAGAGAGCATGCCTTTGTGCTCATTTGTCCTGCTTGGGCGTCCCCTTGCTTCTTCCTTCCACTCCAGCTCCCCTGTTTCTATCACCTCTGATTGAACGTGAATAAGAATCCACCAAGCCCATTCATCTGACTTCTGCTCTCTTCGTACATACTCTTCACCCAGGATGCTGAAACACCGTGGATTTGGAGTGAGGCACTTTGTGTTTTCCCTGCACGTTGTGTCTGGGGCCAAGTAGGTACTATTCAAGTTTGGCCACATCATGGCATGAGCCATGCCTACTGACATAAGGATCGCAATTTAGGCTCTGCTAAAGAGTTCCAGATACTCCCAAGGGCCCGGTAGATTGGCCTCAATGGCTGGGCCTGTGATCTCATGAGATTTGGAGGAGATCTCACAAGATTTGAACTGAGGTCTCCGAGATTTTCCCCCAAGATCACCTGAGGCCCAGGAAAGAAAGAGGTAACTTTTCTTTTTTGCTGAGGGGTTGTGAGGTGAAGACATACAGCTTTAATATTTTCAAAGCCTGGGAATGCCTCAGGGAGCCTGCCTGTGTGCTCACTTGTCATGCTCGGGGTCAGGAGGTGGGGGAAGGGGACATTGCTTTTTCACTCCAGTGGTGCTTTCCTGTTTCTATCGCCTCTGGTTGAGGGTGATTAAGAGTACACAAGGCACATTCTTCCTGAATTCAATGCTTCCATCATAGCTGCTCTTGACCAGGATGCTGAAACCCCAGGGATATGGTGGGAGACACCTTGTGGCTTCCAGCAGGTCAGGTCTGGGACCAATTATTCACCCTGACATTGGAAGTTCTGCATAATTCTGGCATGTGCCTTCAGTACTGACATAAGGAGTGCCAAGAAGGCTCTGCTAGGGAGTGCCAGTTCCTCCCAATGGCCTGGGTGTTTGGCCACAGATCCATCAGGTTTTGGCTCTAGATGTCAATGGCCGGGCCCAAGATATCGTAAGATTTGGATGAGATCTCACAAGGTTTGGCTAGAAATCTCTTGAGATGTGGGTGGGATCTGATGAGATTTAGACTGAGATCTCAGGAGATTTGGAAGAGATCCCATGAGATTTGGACTGAGTTCTCACGAGATTTGGACTAAGATATCACAAGATTTGGGTAGAAATGTCCCTAGATATGTGTGAGATCTCACGAGATTTGGACTGAGATCTGGCAAGATTTGGAAGAGTTCTCACGAGATTTGGACTGAGTACTCACGAGATTTGGACTGAGATCTGGAGAGATTTAGATGAGATCTCATGAGTTTTAGAAAGACCTCACCAGATTTACCCCCAAATCACCTGAGGTCTGGCGAAGGGAAAAGTATATTTTCTTTTTTTTTTTTTTCTGGGGCATTGTGAAGCTAATACAGACAACCTTAAAGTTTTAAAAGCCTGGGAAAGCCCCCAGGGACCCTACCTCTCTTCTCACCAGTCCTTCTTTGGGGCCTTTTGCTTTTTCCTTCCCCTACTGCCTCCTGTTTCTCTCACCTCTGGATGAGAATGAGTAAGAATCCACTGTGCCCATTCATCCCGAATCAATGCTCCCTTCTTACCTGCTTGAAGGTGGGATGCTTAAACACCAGATATTTAGGTGTGAGACACTTTGTGTCTTCCTGAAGGTCGTGTCTAGGGACCAATTATGAAAGTAGAATTCTGCCCCATCCTAATGTGCATTCCCTACTGACATAAAGAGTGCCAAGAAGGCTCTGCTAGGGAGTGCCAGTTCTCCCCAAGGGCCAGGGTGTTTGGCCACAGATCCATCAGGTTTTGGCCCTAGGTGTCAATGGCTGGGCCCAAGATATCACGAGATTTGGATGAGATCTCTAAAGATTTGGACTGAGATCTCACAAGATTTTCCCCAAGATCATGTGATGTCCGGCTGCAGAAAGAGGTATCTTTTCATTTTTCTTTTTTTCTGGGTGGTTGTGCAGTTAATACAGACAGCCTTAATGTTTTCAATGCCTGGGAAAGCCTTTGTGCTCACTTGTCTTGCTTGGGAGGTACATTGCTTCTTCCTTCTCCTCCTGCCCTCCTCATTCTTCATTTGGGTTTAGTGTGAATAAGTGTTCACCAGGCCCATTCATTCTGAATTCAGTGCTCCCTTATCACCCTCTCTTCCCCCAGGATGTTGCGATACCAGGGATTTAGGTATGAGACAGCTTATTTCTTCCTTCACGTTGTGCCTTGGAGCATTTTTAAACTGGAGATATTGGACGTTGTGCCCACTTCTGGCATGTGCCAACCCTACTTACCTAAGGGGCACAAAGCAGGTTCTGCTAGGGAGTGCCAGTTCCATCCAAGGGCCTGAGAGCTTTGGCCAGAAACCTCACGAGTTTTGGCCCTAGACCTCGCTGGCTGGCCCGAGGTCTCATGGGGCTTGAATGACATCTCACAAGATTTGGACTGAGATCACATGAGATTTGCCCCAAGATTGCGTGAGATTTGCCCCAAGATTGCGTGAGATCTGGAAAAGCCAGGAGCTGGCTTCTTCCTGCAGTTGGTGAATCTCACACAGTCTGTCCTGAAAGGTCGAATGCCTAGGATAGCACCCAGGGAGTCTTCCTTTGTGTTCAGATGAGCCAGCTCTCAGGCTCCTTCACTCTTCCTGTAACTAAAACCCTTCAGTGTCTCTCCCTTCTCACGTAATGTCAGGAAGGTTCCTCGAGCCCATTCATCCCTATTTCAGTGCTCTGTTTGGACCTCAACATCAGAATGGCATCTGTGGGCTTTGTGGAATGCCAGGTGTTCCCAGTTTCCCCAGACAGGAATGTCCATGTGCTAGTGATTATGCTGCCCAGGCATCTTCTCCCACTCTTTATGTTGTCTTTTGGTTTTGTCGACTATTTCCTTTGCTGTGCAAAGACAATTTATCTTGATGAAGTCCCAGTTGTTCACTTTGGGTTTTGTTTCCTTTGCCTTTGGAGACGTGTCTAGCAAGAATTTGTCAAACAGGTTGCTGCGTGTGTTCTCCCCCAGGATTATGAAAAGAGGCTCAGCTCAATATCACTTGACATCAGGGAAATACAAATCAAAACCACAGTGAGATACCACCTCACACCAATCAGAATGGATAAAATGAACAACTGTGGAAACAACAGATGTTGGTGGGGATGTGGAGAAAGGGGAACCATCTTAAAGTGTTGGTGGGAATGCAAATTGGTGCAGCCCTCTGGAAAACTGTATGGAGTTTCCTCAAAATGTTACAAATAGAGCTACCCTATGACCCATTGATTGCATGCCTAGGTGTTTATCCAAAGGATGCACACATACTGATTTGAAAGGGCATGTGCACCCCATTGTTTATGGCAGCAATGTCCACAATACCCAAACAAATTCCCTATTCCCAATTTTATTGTGGATTTTTGGCCTTCCTTGTACCATTTCCATCCCCTTGCTGAGTTTTTATTTAGGGTTGATTTATATATGGGGGCCTGGGGGATTTTACCCACATAGCCAGCACCCAAGGATTGGTTGTGAGTTCCCACTTCGGTCCTGTACTATATGAGAGCATCCATGTCTGATATCCGAAAGGAAAGGTGGCCATCCTCTCCTTGAGCTTGAGATGCTCCTTCTGAAGAACAGAACTGTCACCAAGATGCTGCATGCTGAAGGATCTGGTGAGTTCAGGAAGTGCCCTTTCAAGGCATATTGCACCATGGCCTGCATCCAAAAGCTTGAGCATCAGCTGGGAGTCCCAACGTACTATACCTGAATCACTGCAGCCTCTATCCATTCATGGGAAGAGCAATTAAAAGAAGCTAACACCAGATTTCCCTCTCTTTCTGAAGGAAGAATGCAGAATTCTTGCTGACAGGGCTCCCAGGTGTAGGCAATGGAGATTCCCCACCCCCCACCCCCACCCCAGTCACCCAAGCCCACAGTTGTTTCTCATTCCTGGGAATGAGAATTGGGTTGCTAGGAGATTGTCCTAGTCACTTCATTAAAAACATTATGTCTCATCTCACCTCTAATAAACACATTTGGCTCACCATATATCTATTTCCATCCTCTTGCACTTTTTCAGTCTAGGTTCACCCTGTGGGCTATTCAAATCCAGTGTCTCAGAGCAATATCCTCTTCTTTAAACTGGGAAGTCTGGAAGATTCCTTGTGACTGTGGGGAAGTGTGGGCCATGAGGCCCCCTTGAAATTTAGTTTCAGAACTATATTTGCATGAGGAGACGTAAGGCATTTGAAGGTTCCAAACAGTGAGTGTGTGTGTGTGTGTGTGTGTGTGTGTGTGTGTGTGTGTGTAGGCTTGGTCAGAGGATTTTAGAAGGTGCTGGCCTTACTTCTTGGGTAAGGAGAAAAAACTAGACATCTCATTACAGATTTAGCCCATTCCCATTTTAAATGTAGATTATTGGCCCTTCTAATATACATTCCTATAGTCTTGCTGATTTTCTATCTAGCTCTTTGTTCACATTCGGGCTGGAAGGTGCTTTTACTCACAGCCAGCACCTAGGGATTTCTGGTGAGTTCCCCTTCTAGTCCTCTGTGAAGTGAGAGAATTAGTGTCTGTTATGCAAATAAAAAAATGGTTGGTCCTCTTGTCCCTGAGCCTGTGTGGCTGCCTTGGGTAAATGTGTGGATGGGTGGTCAGGGCACATCTCTCCCCAAACTGATTGAGAAGCCTTCATTCTGGAGAACCTAGTTTGAAAAAAGATCAAAGGAATAGAAATGGACACCGAGGGAATGAGGACTTTCTTAGTGTTGAGAAAAAAATAATGTTGAGAATAAACTGTCTAACAAAATCTCTTTGCAAGCTGGCAGTCTCAGGACTAAGAAAGGCCTGTTGGCTCAGGCAATGGGAAACCTCCTTTGGCTACATCTGGGGCCAAGTAAGCAAGAGGCCTTCATTCTTCATTCTGGATTTGGATTTCTCTTGCCTTTCCTCTTGTGGGAAATATACACAAGTTATTTAGGGTTACCACATTGGTTCTCCCAGCTGATGATGTATTTGGAAATGTCATTGGAGCAGTATTCCCTGAAAGAGCTCTTTCTACACTGACCAGGTCTTGGAGCATAGTGCACATGTATGATCTCTTTGCTCTTCAGAATGAAGACATCTCTGTCACCTAGGGGAGGAAGACAAGCTGGCTACCAATCACAGCATTTAAAACAGCAGGACAAGAACAAAGCACTCAGAGGCAGGAGGGGAATCTTTCCTTTTGGCTCTCAGATACTTATTGCTCTCACATAACAGAGGATCCGAGTGGGAACTTGCCACTGACACTGGGCACTGGCTGTGTGATGCCAACCCTATTACCCCTAAATGTAAACCAACCTAGGCTACAAAAACAACAAGAGGATGGATGGGAATGGCTCAAATTTCCACATTTCAAAATGGAAAAGAAAGTTATCTGGGATTGAGATGTCTAACTTCATCTGCCCTTGCCCCCAAAAAAAGGCAAGATCCCACCCAAAATCTCTGGCCGTGCCTACACAAAGACAGTCTTTTGAGCTCATTCAAACCCTCTAGCCTTCCTGATGTCAACATTGTTCTGAAGCCAAATGACAAGGGGCCCTGTGACACAACCTATCTCAGAGTCACAGGGACTCAGTCAGATTCCCCAGTTTCAATCCGAAAATATTGCTCTGAGAACACTGACTCCTCTCAATGGCCTCCAGAAAGAACCTACTTTAAAAAAAGAGCACAGAGATGTATATATGTGTGCAAGGAGGCAAGATTCTTTATTGTTCCAAGAAGGAAAAAGTACTACATTTCAAATGGGAATTGAATAAATTTGGGATGGATATGTCTAACTTAATTTCTCCTTACCCCAGAAATGACACCAGCTCCCTTCCAAATCCGCTAGCCCAACCTACACACATTTTCTAGTGGGCACCTTCAAATTCCCCAGGTTTCATGATGTCCACAGAGTTCTTAAACTCAACGTCAAGGGGCCCTGTGGTCCAAGGTATCCCACAGTCCCAAGAACTCTGCCAGACTCCCTAGATTAAAGCAGAAAATATGGTTCTGAGACACATGGCCCCCTAGATTGAATCAATTTTGAAAAAAAAAAGAGCAAATAAATGGAAATGGACACATGGAGGGCCAAAGTGCTTCATGGAGACTACAATGGGATAATATTAAGAATGAAGTGGCTAGCACAATGTCCTAACCATCTGGCCATTTTAGGAATAAGAAACTCCAGTGCTTTTGCACAAAGGGAAACATCCATTGGCTACACCTGGGAACTGAGTAAACAAGAGGCCTTCATTGCTATTTTTTTTAAGAGACAGAGAGAGAAAGAGAAAGAAAGAGAGAGAGAGCACTCAGGGTGGGGGAGAGGCAGAGGGAGAGAGAATCTCAAGCCGGCTCCACGCCCAACACAGAGCCTATGTGGGACTCAATCTCACAACCCTGAAATCATGACCTGAGCCAAAATCAAGAGTGAGGTGCTTAACCACCTGAGTCACTCAGGTGCCCCAAGACACCTTCATTCTTCCTTCACAAAGAGAGGGAAAGCTTCTGACATTGGAGGTTTTCCTGCATTTCCATCCGTGCATAGAGGCAGCAGTGATTCAGAGGTACCAGGCTGCAACTCCCAACTGATGGTCAAATGTTTGGAACTGCTACTTGGAGCATTATTCCTTGAAAAAGCTATTTCTGTACTGAACAGGTCCTGGAGCATAGTAGGCCATGCACAACACATCTGTTTTTTCAGAACGAAGGCATCTCAATCAGCCAGGAGAGTGTGGCAAGCTAGGTCCCCATCGCTGTTTCCTCAGCTGACCAAGAACCAGGTGCTCAGGGACAGAAGGGCAAACTTTTCTTTCCAATATTAGACACTGATTGTTCTATTTTAGCACAGGTCCAGAGTGGGAACTCACCACCAATCCCTGGGTGCTGTGTGAGTTAAAACACCATGGCTCATGAAGGTGACCCAAGACCTTGTTAGAGAAACAGTAAGGACATAGGAATAACTACAAAGAGTGCCAAAGTTCTGCATGTCAAGTGGGAATGGGATGCATCTTGCAAGACAGTATCTACCTTTGCTTCCACTTGCACCAGAAATGAGGACGGCTCCCTCCCAAAACCTTTGCCAGAGCCTACACACAAACATTCTCTGCTGGACCCCTTCAAATTCCCTAGTCCTCCTGATTTCAATGCACTTCTGAAGCCAAGTTACCAGAGGTGTTTTGACCTAACCTATCCCATAGTGACAAGCATTCATCCACACAGCTCAGTTTCAAGCACAAGATATAGCTCTGAGACACTAGGCCGGCCCCCAGGGAGAACCCAGTTTGAAAAAAAGAACAAAGGAATGGAAATAGATACACAGAGGGCCAATGTCCTTCATTAGGGATGAAAATGGGATCATGCTGAGCATGAAGTGATGAGCACAATCTCCTAACAAGTTGGCAATTTGGGGAATAAGAATCACCCATGGATTTGGGTTAAGGGCAACTTCCATTTGCTACCCCAGAAAAGCTTTAGCCAGAGGCCTGCATTCTTCCTGCATGAATGGAAGGGATGTTTCTGGTGGTGGCTGTTATTCCTGCTTTTTAAAGGTAGCAGGGATTCAGGGGTAGCAGGTTGGTTCTCCCACCTGATGACCAAGTATTTGGGAACTGTTTCTTGGTGCAGTATTCCTTGGAAAAGTTCTTTCTGCACTGACCAGCTCCAGGGACATACTGCCCATGTGGGAATGGTCTGTTTTTCAAAACGAAGGCATCTCAATCAAACAGGGGATGGAGGCAAGCTGGCTACCCATCAGTACACTTACCTAACTGGCAAAGAAGCAAGTGCTCAGCAACAGGAGTGCCATAGTTCCTTTGGGAATATCAGTTACTGACTCCCCTTGCTTAGCACAGGACCAGACTGGGAACTTGCCACCCTTCCCTGGGTACTGGCTGTGTGAGTGACAGCACCGTGGCCCCTGATTTTGACCCAAGACCTCATTAGAAAAATAGTAAGAAATTGGGAATATCTGCCATGAAATTCAAAGTTCTACATTTCAAATGGGAGTGAAATAAATCTGGGAATGAGATGTCTATCTTTGTTTTCCCTTACCCTACAAATGAAGGCAGCCCCCCCAAAATCCTCTGGCCATGCCTACACACGAATATTCACTGATGGTTACCTTCAAATGCCTAATCCTGCCACAGTCAAAATAGTTCAGAAGCCATGATAAGAGAGACCCTGTGGCCCAAGCTGTCCCACAGTCTCAAGGACTTGGCCAGACTCTCAGTTGAATGCAGAGGTTATCACTCTGAGATATTGGATCTGGACAGCCCTCAGGGAGAACCTAGACTGAGAAAACATCAAAGGGATGGAAATGAAATGCTTGGGAAGCCTTCATTAGAGATGAGAATGGGATAATGTTGAAAATGAAGTGACTAGCACAATTTCTTAGCAAGCTGGCTGTCTCAAGACTAAGAGTGGCAGGCTTGTGCAAAGAGAAACCTCCAGTGACCAAACCTGGGAGCCCTGTTAGAAAAATCCTGCATTCTTCCTTCAGAAAGAGAAGGAAAGCTTCTGGCCTTTGCTGTTTTTCCTGCCCTTCCAACCAGGGGATCCAGGCAGTGTTAGTTCAGTTCTGTCAGGTGGTTGCTCAGGCTAAGACTCAAGTGTTTGGAATGAAGCTTTGGGGCAGTATCTGAAAGGGCTCTTTCTGCACTGACCAGGTCCTGGACACGCTGTGCATGTGCAAACCATCTGCTCTTCAGAATGAAAATATTTTGGGCAGCCAGTGGTGGGAGGCAAGCCAACTACCCATACCTGGGCTTACTCCAGCTGGCCAAGAAGCCAGTGCTCTGGGACAAATAGGCCATCTTTTCTGGAGTTATCAGACGCTGATTGTTCTTGGTTAGCATAGGAACACGGTAGAAATGGTCTATCAATTTCCTCATGCTGTCTGCATGAGTTACAGCCCCATCACCCCTGAATGTGAGTGAAGATCAAGTTAGAAATACAGCAAGAGAATGGGAATGGCAACCAGAAGGGCCAGGTCCTACTTTTCAAATGGGAATGGAATACATCTGGGAAGCAAATGTCTAAATTCATTTTCTTTTATCACAGAAATGAGGGCACCTTGCTCCCAAAACCTGTGGCTCAATCTATACACAATCATCCTCTACTGGGCACCTTCAAATGTCCTAGACCTCCTGATGTCCAAATCCTTCTGAAACCAAATTTTGAAGGACTCTTTTGCCCTACCTATCCTACAGTCCCAAGGACTCAGCTGGACTCCTCAGTTTCAAGCAGAGGATATTGCTCTAAGAACTGTCATCCATGGATGTTGAAAATGTTACTAGCCCAATCTCCTAGCAAGCTGGCCATCTTAGGAATAAGAACCACCAGTGCAATTTGGTTAAAGGAAACCCCCATTGGCTACACCTGGGAAGTCTGTCAGCAAGATACCTGCATTGTTTGTTCACAAAAAGAGAGGATGCTTTCAGCCTTGGCTTTTTCTCCTGCAATTCCCATCAGTAGATTGGGGCAGCAGTGGCTCAGTGGTAACAGGTGGGTGCTTGCGACTGATGCTCAAGTGTTTGGAACTGGAGTTTGGGACAGTATTCTCTGAAAGGACTCTTTCTGTACTGAGCAGTTCCCAGAGCATACTTCACATGTGTGAACCTCCTGCTTTTCAGAATGCAGGCATCTAGGTCAGTTAAGGGTGGTCGGAAAGCTGGCTGTCGATCACCACCTTTGCCGCAGCTGGCTAAGTAGCAAGCATTCAGGGACCACATAGCCAGTTTTGTTGTTTTGTTTTGTTTTGTTTTCCAGGGTGGGGGGATATCAGACACTGATTCACTTGCATAGCAGAGGACTAGAGTGTGAACTCACCAGCAGTCCCTGAGGGCTGGCTGTGTGAGTCAGAGTCCCATTGCCATGGAATATAAACTTGTTAGAATAGAATTGTTAGAAACATAGCAAGGTGGTGGGAATGGTTACAGGAAGACCAAAGTTCTACATTTCGAACAGGAATGAGATACATCTGGGAATGAGATGTCTAAATTTGTTTGTATTGCCCCAGAATGAGGCCAGCACCCTCCTAAAACCTCCTGCCCAGCCTACATATGCCCTAGGCCTCTCACCATGCAGATAGTTCTAGAACCAATCTTTGAGGGGCCCAGTGGCCATACTTATCCCACATTTCCAAGGACTCTGCCAGACTCCCCAGTTTAAAATAGGTGAAATTGCTTTGAGACACTAGCTCATAATTGCTCGAAAGGTGAGTCTAGTTGTGAAAAGGAGCAAAGGGATGGAAAGGGCTACACAAAAATGCCACAGTTCTTCATGACAGGTGACAATGGGATAATGTTCAGAATGGAGCTACTAGCACAATCTTCTAACGAGTTGGCTTTCTCAGGAATAAGAAACACCTCTGGGCTCAGGCAAAGGGAAACCTCCACTGGCTACACCAGAGAGTTGAACAGCAAGAGGCTTCCATTCTTCTTTCAGAAATAGAGGGAAAACTTCTGGCCTTGGATATGTCTCCTGCCCTTCAAGTCAGTGAATAGAGACAGCATTAGTTCAGAGGAAGCAGATGAGTCCTCTCTGCTGATGCTCATGTGTTTGGAACTGGGCCTTCAGTCAATATTCATTGAATATGCTCTTTCTGCACTTACCAGGACCTGGAGAATACTCTACCTGCCCACACCATCTGGCCTTCAGAACAGAGGCATCTCAGTGAGTCAAAGAATAGAGCAAGCTGACTACCCATTACAGTACTTACTCCATCCAGTGAAGCAGCAGGCCATTAGAAGAAAGAGCACCAATTTCCTTGTCGGTATCAGATACTGATTGCTATCATTTAGGGCAGGACCAGAATGGAAGCTTGCCACCAACCACTGAGTGATGGCTGTGTGAGTGACAGCTACCTAGCCCATGAATGTGAACCAAGGTCTAGTTGGAAATACAGCAAGCTTATGATAATGGCTACCCGGAGGTCCAAAGTTCCCCATTCCAGTGGGAATGAAATAAATCTGGCAAGATGTTTGTTTCCCTTTGCTACAGAAATGTGACCAGTTGCCTCTCAAAATCTCTGGCCCAGCCTACACACAAACATCCTATGCTGGCATATTAAAATTCCCTATCCCTCCCAATGTCCACATATTTCTGAGACCAAATTGCAAGCGATCCTGTGGCCCAACCTAATGCACAGGCCTAAGGACTCAGCAGGACTCCCAGTTTAAGATTTTATTTATTTATTTGAGAGAGAGAATGAGATAGAGAGAGCATGAGAGCGGGGGAGGGTCAGAGGGAGAAGCAGACTCCCTGCTGAGCAGGGAACCCAATGTGGGACTTGATCCCGGGACTCCAGGATCATGACCTGAGCCGAAGGCAGTCGCTTAACCAACTGAGCCACCCAGGCGCCCAGCAGAACTCCCAGTTTAAAGGAGAGAATATTGCTCTGAGACTCAGGATCTGAATGGCCTCAAGGTTGAACCTAGTATGGAAAAAGAACCAACGGATGGAAATGGATACAGAGGGCCAGAGTTCTTCAGTAGAGATGAGAATGTGATAATGTTAAAAATGAAGTGACTAGCACAAATTCCTAGGGAGATAACCATATTAGGAATAAGAAACACCTGTGGGCTTGAGCAAAGGGAACCTCCATTGGCTTCACCTGGGAGCCCTGTCAGCAAGAGGCCTGAATTCTTCCTGCCAAAAGAGAGAGAAAGCTTCTGGCCATGGCTCTTTTTCCTGTCCTTCCCATCAGTGAATACAGGTAGCAGTGGCTCAGGGATCGCAGGGGTGGTTTGGGAGCGAATCTCAAGTGTTTTTAACTGGGACCCAGTGCAGTATTCCATGCAAGGGCTCTTTCTGTGCAGGCCATGCCATGAAGTGTTCTGTGCATGGGTGAACTATCTTCTCTTCATAATGAAGGCATGTCAATCAGCCAGGGGAGGAAGACAAGTTGTGTATGTATCAGCAGGATGACACCAGCCAACCAAGAACTAAGCAGGTGTGCGTGTGTGCATGTGTGTGTGTATGTGTGTGTATGTCTGTGTTGTGTTCATTATATGAGTAGTGTGTGGTGTGGTATATGTGTGTGTATGTAGATGGTGTTGTTTGGGTGTGATGTGAGTCAGGTGTTCTGGCTTGTGTGGTGTATGTGTGGTATATGTAGGTGTGTTGAATATGTGGGTGTAGCTTTGTGGTAGAGGGGTGGTGTGTGTGTGCAGTTCTTGAGTGGTGTGTATGTGGTGTGTGTTTCATGTGTTGTATTGTGGTTTGTGTGTGATGGAGATGTGTTTTGTATGCTGTATGTTTGGTGTTTCTGTAGTGTATATGGTTGGGGGTGTGTGTGGTGTGTATGTATGATATACGTGCAGTGTGTTTGTGGTGTATGTGTTGTGTGTGGGTTAGTTGTGTGCTATGTGCATGGTGTATGTGTGGTGTGGTTTGGGTTGGTATATGTGTGCTGAGTGTGGTGTATCTATGGTGTGTGCATGGTGTGTGTGTGTGTGGTGCCTTTTTATGTGGTCTATGTGGGGTATGTTTGTGGGAGATGCGTGGTGTGCATGGTGTATTGGTGTGTGTGTGTTGTGTATGTTTGGTGTGCTTTTCTGTGGTTTGAGTGTTGTGAGTTTCTGGTATATATGTGGCATGTGTTGTTATGTGACCTGTGCATATGTGGTATATGCATGTAATTTATGTTGCATGTGCGGTGTGCATTATATTGAGGAAAGTATTTATGTGTATGTTGGTTTTTGTGTGGTTTATGTGTGTGCGTTTGGCATATGTCTGGTGTGTGTGTGAGATAAATATGTTGAATTTCTGTGGTAAGTGTGTGGTGATGTGAGGCATGAGTGAGTGGTAGAGTTGTAGGTGTAGATGGTGTATGCGGGGTGTGTGGGTGTTGTATATGTGGTGATTTTTTGTTGCATGTGTAGTGTGCATGAGGGGAATATGTGGGATGTTTGTGTACAGGTGTGTGTAGTGTATTTGTGGTGTTGTGGGGGGTTGTGTTTTGTATATGTGTAGGGTGTGTTTGAGATATGTGTTATGTATGGAATATGTGTAGTGTATGTGTTGTACAGGGTGGTGTGTGTGGTTTATATGATGTGGGTAGGTGCATGTGGTATATGTGTTGTATGTGTCATGCATGTGTTGTTTGTGAGGTACATGTGGTAAATGGGTCAACTATGTGTGATATGAATCTGTTGTATGTTATACAAATGGTTTCAATGTGGGATGTGTGTGGTGTCTTGTGTGGCGTATTGTTTGTATGGTGTGTGGTGTGTATTTGCATTGTATGGGTGGCGTGTGTTGTAGGTGTGATGTGTCTGTGATGGAGGTGTTGTGTATGTTTGGTGTCCTTATGGTGTGTGTGTGCTATGAGTCTTGTGTGTGGTGTTCACGTGTTTTCATGGTGCATGTGTGAGTGTGGTATATGTGTGGTAGCTCTCTGTGTGTTATTCACATATGCTGGTGTTGTATGTGTGGTGTGACTATTATGGGTAATGTGTGTTCAGTTTCTGGGGTTTATTTATGGTATGTGTGTTTGGCATTTATGTGGAGTTTGTGGGGTTTCTGTGTGGGTAGTGTATGTGTAATTGTGTGGTGCATGTGTGATGTCTGTGTGTGTGTGTGGTACGTGTGGTGTGTATTTAGTATTTGTGGTGCATGTCTGTAGGCATTGTGTGTGTGTTTGGCAGTGTGTGTGTGTTACATATGTGTTGTGTGTGTGAGGTGTATTTGTGATGTATTTGTGTGGTATAGGAGTGGTGAATGTGTCATCTATGAGGTATGAGTGTGGTGTCTGTGGTGCGTGTGAGTTTCTGTAGGATATGGGCTCTGTGTGCCTTCTGTGTGTGCATGTGTAACGTCTATGTTCTGTGTAGGTAATGTATGTGTGCTAAATATATTGGGCATTTTTGGTGTGACCGTGTTGTATATGAGGTAAATGAGATGTATGTGTGGTATATGTCTGCTGTGTATGGTTTTTGGCTGGTGTGTGTATAGTAGGTGTGTGGCATGCATTGTGCATGTTGCATGGGGTGTGTGTAGTGAATTGGGTGTGTGTTCTGTATGTTTGTTATAGGTGTGTGCTACATGTGTTGTTTGAGAGGTTTGTGTGTGGCACATGTGTGGTGTCTGTTGTATATGTGCACTGTGTGTGTGGTGATTGTGTGGTATATGTGTTTCTGCGTGTGGGGTATCGGGGTGTGTGGTGTATGCATATTCTGTGTGTTTTGTGTGTGAAGTGTGAGTGCAGTGTATATGTATGTGTTCTGGGTATGAGTGGTGTGTTTATGTCTCCTATGTTATGTCTCCTATGGGTGTGCTCTACGTGTGGTGTGTAGGTGTTTGGTGTATGTGTGCTGTGTGTGATGTATTGGTGCTGTGTCTGCAGTCTATGTGTTGTGTGTGGTATATATGAGTAGTTTGTGCTGTTTGCGTGTGATGGAAGTGTGTCAGTGTCTGCTGTTTTTTGTGGTGTCTGTGGGGTATGCATTTGTATGTGGTATATGCAGGTGTGAGAATGGCATGTGTGTGGTGATTGTACGGCTAACCATCAGTGCACTTACCACAGTAGTCTAAGCAACAACTGTACAGGGACAGGAGGGCCATCATTTTGGGGGGATATCAGACACCAATTATGCTCACTTAACACAGAAACAAACTGAGAACTCGTCAAAATCTTCAGATGATGGCAGTGTGAGTGAGCGCTCCATCAGCCCTGAATGTGAGCAAAGACCTAGTTAGAAATACGGAAGATTGTGGGAATGCCTACTAAGAGGTTCCACGTTCTACATTTCACACAGGAATGGGAAAAAAATAAAAACAAAAAACCTGGGAAGGAGCAAACTAATTGTTTCCCATAGCCCCAGGAATGAGGCCACCTCCCACCCAAACCCTATAGTTTGGCCTACACACAAACATTTTTGCTGAGCCCCTTCAAACACCCGAAGTTTCCTGATGTCCAAATTGTCCTGAAACCAAATTTTTAGGGGCCCTGTGGCACAACATATTCCACAGTCCTAAGAACTCTGCCTGAGTCCCCACTTAAAAGCAGAGGACATTGCTCTGAGACACTGGCTCGGAAGGGTCCCTTGGGGTCCCCTAGGGTCCCCTAGTTTCAGATAAAAAGAAAAGGGTAAGGGCACCTGGTTGGCTCAGGGGGTTAAGCATCCGACTCTTGGTTACAGCTGAGGTCACGATCTCATGGGTTGTGGGATGGAGCCCCATGTCCGGCTCTGTGCTCAGTGGGAAGTCTACTTCAAGATTCTCATTCTGCCTCTCCCCCAACTCATGTGCACTCTCTATCCCTCTCTCTCAAATAAATAAATGAACCCTAAAAAAGAATAAAAGGGTCAAAATGAATACACCAAAGGTTAAAGTTCATTATGAGAGATGAGAATGGCCTAATGTGGTGAACAGAGTTGCACCATCTCCTGACAAGACCATCTCCTGGCAAGACGGCCGCCTCCAGAATAGCTGACATCTGTGAACTTGGGCAAAGAGAAATCGCCATTCTTTACATATGGGAACCCTGTCAGCAAGAGACCTACATTCTCCCCTCAGAAAGAGAGGGAAAGCTTCTGGATTTAGCTGTTTTCCCTACCTGTCTCACTGGTGGATAGAGACAGCAGGAGGAGTTCAACAATGCCATGTAGGTGCATGCCACTGATGCTCAAGTGTTTAGGATGGGACCTTGGTGCAGGATGCCTTGAAAGGGCATTTTCTGCACTAACCAGGTCCTGGAGCATACGGCATATGCACGGCTTATCTGCTCTTCATATTGAAGGCATCTGGATCAGCCAGGGGAGGGAAGGAAACTGATTATTGGGCACTATGCTTACACCAGCCATCCAAGCAAGTGCTCAGGAACATGAATGCCATTGTTCTTTTGGGATATCAGACACTGATTGCTCTCCCTTACCACTGGATCAGAGTGGGAACTTGACACCAATCCTTGGGTGCTGGCTGTATGGGAGCCCCACCACCCCTGGATGGGAACGAGGCCTGGTTAGAAATTATGCAACAATATGGGAATGGCTACAAAAAGAGTTAAGTTCTACATTTCAAAGAGGAATGGGAAATATCAGGGGAGGTGTATTCATGTCCATTTGACCCAGAGATGAGACCAGCTCTTTTCCCAAGAGGGATGGCCCAGCCTACACACAAACTTTCTTTGCTGGGCAATGCCATGGGAGGCAAAGACAGCAAGTCAGGGGGCAATCATTGAACAGGGCCTGCCACTCACACAGTGCTGGGAATAGAGAAGATAGACGAGCAAAAGGAACCCTCCTAATTCCCGAGGCATAGGGTGGAGGACTCAGGGAGGTCTTGCCATAGTACTGGCAACTCGTTAGCTCTCCACAGAGCACTGCTCTGGACCACTGAACAAATCATTAAAGCAACACCAGAAATGATCATGCTGTTTTCAAGTAACTCATATGGGTCTCTGTACAAAGCTCAATATTACAGAAAACAAAAACATCCAGCAACTAATAAGGTCACCTTCATACTGTCTGGCATTCCATCCAACAGTCTGAGGTATGCAGAGAAGCAGGGGAAATGAGCCTTCATGGGGATCATTCATTCATTCATCTGAAAATGACCCAGAACTGACACAGACGTGAGAATCACCCAAGAAGGACAAGAAAGCATTTCTTAAAACTGCATCCCATTGGTTCAAAACATTCAACAGATACATGGAAAATGTAAAAAAGAATCTCACGTTAAGAGATGGAAACCACAATGTCTGAAAGGAAATGTACTGTGAGGGGCTGATGACAATTAAAGAAAACAGAAGAAAAAAGTTTGATAGGAATTCTGTGGAACCTGCAGATCGTGGTGTTGCCTTCTTAACCACCTTAACCCTTCCAATCCATGAACACACGTTGTCTTTCCACTTCTTTAGGTCTTCTTTACTCTCTTGCAGCAATGTTGTATAGTTTTCAGTGTACAGGTTTTGCACATCATTGACTCAATTATTCTTAGATACTGTATTCTGGTGGGTGCTATTGTACATGGAATTGTTTTTCTAGTTTCCTTTTCCGATTGTTCACTGCTAGTGTATAGAAACACCTGATTTTGTCTGTCTTGTACCCTGCAACTCTGCTGAATTAGATTATGGACTCTAGTAGCTGGGGTGTGTGTGTGTACGTGTGTGCGTATGTATTTGGTATTTTTATCTATATAGGAGCATATCATCTGAAAATACAGATACAAATTGTCCCTTGAAAAACCTGTGGGTTAGGGGTACAGATTCCCACAACTGAATATCTGTGTATAACTTATGACTCCCCCAAAACATAACTACTAATACCCTACTGAAGCCTTACATATAACAAAAAGTTCATTAACACATATTTTGTATGTTACTTGTATCATATACTTTATTCTTAGGATACAGTGAATTAGAGTGAAAATGTTATTGAGAAAATCATAAGGAAGAGAAAATACATTTACACTACTATACTATATTTATCCAAAAAAATCCACCAATAAGTGGACATACATTGTTCAATTCAATTTGAAACAACGTTGTTCAATTCAAATCAAACACATATTGTTCCCCAGTCAACTATAGTCTTATTGCTTCCTTTTCAAATGTTTTCCCCTCACCTTCAGGTTTTTAAAATTGATTTATAGTTGATACACCATGTGACATCAGTTTCACATGACAACATAGTGATTGGATAATCTATAAATTATGTTATGCTGACTAGAAGTGTAGCTACACTCTGTCACCATGCAGAGCTGTTATTGTACCACCGAGTATATAATATGAGATCTATCCTCTTAACATTTTTTTGAATCTTCACTGTGGATGATGTTTTGACAGAGTGTAGAATTCTATGCTCTACCCCTCCCCCCACCACTACCATGGGCCATCTTAGGAGGTTCCCTATTTTAGGTCATCTCAGCCCCTGATCTTGGACCAGGATGCTCAGCCTAGACCACAGAAATACAGATCAGCCAGAACCCTTCTTTGCAAGCCCAGCTCCAGTTTGAAGGACCAGGGTGACTTCACCAGGATGAAGACCCAAGAGCTGGCCCTATATAGGCAGTCAGAAAAGGGCAGTTCCCCCTAAACCCAGCCCAAACTCCCCCATTTTGACTTAGGAGAAGGTTAATGGCACCACAGGCACTTTTCCCTATGCTGAGCTGGGGAAGGGAGCGTCAGTCCCAGTGCAGGAGGGAGCATCAAAAGGAACCTTTGCCTGTTAACCTAAAGGTTGAGGGGTAGAGTCCACCCAGGGGACCAAGCCTACTTAAGATCCATCTAGATCTTGCCAGCTGCTTTTATGTGTCCTGCAGCCCTCACTTCCTCCCTGAATCTCCAGCCAGCTCCTCCCGGCCCCCCTTGGGGGAGGGAGGAAGGAGAAAGGAGAAAGGACGCTGACTTGTGTTCTGTGGAGAGTGAAAGAAAGCACCTTTGCCTGGTACTGAAATATAAGCAGAGATACTGAAGGGCTCTGGTGGGCACTCATTGCACTGCTCTATGAGAGACACCAGGAAAAACCCGACACCCAAGATGTTCTTTATGACCTGCCGACAGAAACTCTCCCGTGCATTTCTGATGAGAAACAGCAGAAGCCAGCTTCTCAAGGAAGGCGGCGGCACCCACCTCCCTGTATTGGTGTCGCCATGGTCAAGGATGTGGTCCTCCAAAGTGAGAGAAAAAAAAAAGAAGGCAAATAGAAACCGTTAGACATCCATCTCCAGGGGAGAGTGCGAACGCAGTCCCCTATTATCACAAATCATGCAGTCAAGTTTCCCACATTTGGGGAAATCATAGGGCAGCGCCTCTGCGGTGCAACGAACAAGTCTCACTCTGGGAAAACCACTTGCCAGGTAAGTATGACTCACTCCGCCTCTGCCCCACACCAGCCTCACCCGCCTTCCACCATACACACACGCTCACTCGCCTAACTACACCCCAAAGCTCTCACACCCACTCCTGTCCCAAGCATCCTCACCCTCCACACAAGTCTTCCTAATACAGTGTAAGGAACAGCTCTGCTACTTCCACAGCCCCGGAATTCTACCGCAGGGAACCGCACCCCAACGTTGTCTGATTTATATCAGACACGCCCCATCCATGACATCAAGGGCCTTGCTTCCGTCCCTCCCCCACCCCAATCCCGTCTCCCTGCCCCCAGCTCCCCTCTCACCTTGGATTTCAGTTCTGATGCCCCTCCTCCTCCTCCTCTTTCCCCTCTTCATTTCCCCCTTCCCCTGCCTCGGCTTCCTTCCTCTCCGACCCAGTCTCCTCCACCTTCTTCTCTCCAGCCTGATTTGATTAGCACTCTTCCGCCCCCT
>NC_138372.1:96668939-96698042 GCF_054177405.1 Leptonychotes weddellii | reverse complement strand
AGTCTGGATGTATCTTTAGGTTCAAAATGAGTCTCTTGTAGACAGCATATGGATGGGTCCTGTCTTTTTATCCAATCTGCAACCCTGTGCCATTTTATGGGAGCGTTTAGGCCATTCACGTTGAGTGATTATTGAAAGATATGAATTAATTAATGTTGCCTGTGAAGACCTTCTTTTTATAGATTGTCCCTGTAAATTTCTGTTGTTTATCACTCTTGGGGGTCTTTCTCCTTTTATAGAACCCCCCTTAATATTTCTTGCAGGGCCAGCTTAGTGGTCACATATTCTTTCAGTTTCTGCTGGTCGTGGAAGCTCTGCATCTCTCCATCCACTCTCAATGACAGCCTTGCCGGATAAAGTATTCTTGGCTGCATGTTCTTCTCATTTAGTACCCTGAATAGGTCTTGCCAGGCCTTTCTGGCTTGCCAGGTCTCTGTGGATAGGTCTGACGTTATTCTGATATTCCTCCCTCCGTATGTAAGGAATCTCTTCCCCCTAACTGCCCTTAAGATGGTTTCCTTGGTTCTAAGATTTGCAAGTTTTACCATTACATGCCGAGGTGTTGGCCTGTTTTCCTTGATCTTAGGAGGGGTCCTCTCTGCCTCTAGGATGCGAATGTTTGTTTCATTCCCCAGATTAGGGAAGTTCTCAGCGACGATTTGCTCAAATACATCTTCTAGTCCTTTCTCTCCACTCCCTCCGTGATTCCAATTATTCTGACATTGGAACGCTTCATGGTGTCACTTATTCCTCTGATTCTATTCTCATGGATTCTGAGTTGTTTTTCTCTGGCCTCCTCTTTTCCCTTTTTATCCATCATATTTTCTTCCAGGTCGCTTACTCATTCTTCTGCCTCAGTTACCCTAGCTGTTAGATTATCTAGATTGGATTGGATCTCACTGATAGCATTTTTAAGTTCTGCCAATTCACCTTTCATTTCTGCCCTTAGAGACTCTATGTTGCCATTAATTGATTTTCCATTCTATCCATTGTCTTCACAATTGCTAGCCTGAATTCCATCTCCGACATCTTGGTTATATCTGCATCCATTTGTAAATCTGCAGCATATGTCATAATCTCTGAGTCTTTTCTATTTGGGGGGCTCCTCCTCCTAGTCATTCTGTTGATGGGTGTTTGAGGGAATGTATAGAGTCCAAATTATTGACCAGAACCCAGGCAGGATGCACCTGTTTTCTTGGGACCTTAGGGTTGCTGGCCTCTTGTTTTCCCAGCCTGTCTTCTGCAGGAGGGGCCTGCCGGGCTGTTACTAAGGCAACCCTGTTTGGGCGGTGTTGCCCTGCCCCGCTGTGGTGGGGGATGGGCTCAGTGGGAATCAGTTTTTGGGGCTTTTGTTCTCTGGCGCCTTTCCCTGGTGGCTTTCCACATCTCTTCCACAAGTCAGAGCAGAAGAGACCGTTTCCAACCCTCTGCCTCAGAGCAGAGAGACTGCAGTCTGTTCTTCAGTGAGCTCTCCAGGCCACACTGTCTCCGTTTCTGTCTGTGCTGCTATGAACTGCAGCGTCCTGGGTTTTGCGCCCCTCTGCAGCGCCCCAAGTCCTGCCTCCAGGTCAGGGCACGTCTCTGCCCTTTGTGGTTCTAAAACCGCCAGCCGCTCCCAGTTCATACTTTCGACCTGCCGCTCCAGGTTTCCACCCCAGGGGCTGCCCTAAAGCCCTTTTCCCGCCGTTTCTGGTCTGCAAGTCTGCCTTGTCCCCAGCACATGAGGCTGTCGCTCACCGGTGGTGTAGGATCCCCACAGCCAGGCTCCCTCCCACTGCCATATATCCTCCTATATCTGCCTGTAGAATCCTGGACTGAGTTCTCCTGAGAACTGGACTGAGATCTGGTGAGGGGTGGACTAAGAAACTCATGAGATTTTTGTCAAAAACTTGTGAGATGTGCATGAGATCTCATGGCTAGATTTGGATGAGATCTGATGAGATTTGGACTGATTTCTCATGAGATTTGGACTGAGATTTGTTGAGATTGGATGAAGACCACACAAGACTGTGTAGAAATCTCAGGAAATGTCAGTGAGATCTCACGAGATTGGATTGAGGACTGGTGAGACTTGGATGAGATCTCACGAGTTTGGACAGAGGACTGGCAAGACTTGGATGAGATCTAATGAGATTAGGACTGAGTTCTCATGAGATTTGGTCTAAGATCTCATGAGATATTTGTAGAGATCTCATGAGAGGTGTGTGAGCTCTCAGGAGATTTGGACTGAGTTCTCAGGAGTTTGGGATTGAGTTCTCAACACATTTGAACTGATCACAAAGATTTAGATAGAGATCTTCTGAGACATGCATGAGGTATCATGAGATTGGTCCTGAGATCTGGAAGAATAGGATGAGATCCCATGAGATTTGGATTGAGATTTGTTGAGATTTGGATGAAGAACTCATGAGATGTATAGAAATCTCATGATATGTTAGTGAGATCTCACGAGATTGTACTGAGGAATGGCAAGAATTGGATGATTACTCACAAAATTTGGTCCGAGATCTGGCGAGACTTGGATGAGATCTCAGAAGGTTTGGACTGAGTTCTCACAAGATTTGGTATAAGATCTCACGAGATTATATCGTGTGAGCTCTGTGAGGTCTCACGAGATTTGAACAGAGTTCTCATGAGATCTGGGCAAAATCCCAGAGATTTGGGTAGAAATCTTGTAAGACTTGAGTGAGATCTCAGGAGGTTTGACTGAATACCTGTGAGATTTGGATGAGATCTCACGAGATTTGGATGGAGTTCTGGTGAGATTTGAATGAGATCTCACAAGGTTTGGACTGAATTCTCACAAGAATAGGACTGAAATCTGGCGACATGTGGACAAAGAAACTCATGAGATTTTTGTCAAAATCCCATGAGATATGCATGGGATCTCACAAGACTTTGAATTAAATCTGGCAAGAATTGGATGAGATCCGACAAGGATTGGACTGAATTATCACCAGATTTGGACTGAGATTTGTCAAGATTTGGATGAAGACCTCATGAGATTTGTGTAGAAATCTCATGAGATATTGGTGAGGTCTCAAGAGATTGACCTGAGGACTGGTGAGATTTGTTTGAGATCTCATGAGATATGGACTGAGATCTGGCAAGACTTGGATGAGATCTCATGAGATTTGGACTGAGTTCTCATCAGAATTGGTCTAAGATCTCATGAGATTTTGGTAGAAATCTTGAGAGAATTTTGTGAGGTTTCACGAGGTTTGGAGAGATCAGGAGAGACTTGGATGAGACCTATGGAGGTTTGCACTGAGTTCTCACGAGATTTGGTCTAAGAGCTCACAAGATTTTGTAGAAATCTGAGAGATGTGTGAAGTCTCATAAGTTTTGGACTGAGTTCTCAAGAGTTTTGGCTGAGTTCTCATCACATTTGGATTTATCACAGAGATTTAGCTAGATATCTCATGAGATGTGCTTAGCTATGATGAGATTGGGACTGAGAATCAGCAAAAATAGGATCAGATCTCACAAGATTTGGACTGTGTCCCCATGAGACTTGGCCTGATCTCACAGATTTAGCTAGAACTCTTGAGAGAAGTGTGAGAGATCTCAAGAGTTTTGGATTGAGATCTGGTGAGATTTGAAGATCTCGCAAGCTTTGGATAGACTTCTGGAGAAATATGCATGAGATCTCAGATTTTGGACTGAGTTCTCATGAGAATTGGACTGAGATCTGGTGAAATCTGGACTAAGAAACTCATGAGATTTTTGTAGAAATCTCTAAGGGGTGTCATCAGATCTCATGAGACTTTAAATTAAATCTGGAAAGAATTGGATGAGATCTGACGAGATTTGGACAGAGTTCTCATGAGGTTTGACTGAGATTTGTTGAGATTTGGATGAAGACCTCATGATATTTGTGTAGAAGTCTCATGAGATATCAGTGAGCTCTCAAGAGATTGGCCTGAGGACTGGGAGAAGTTGGATGAGATCTCTTGAGATTTGGACAGAGATCTGGTGAGTTGGATGAGTTCTCATGAGGTTTGCACTGAGTTGTGATGAGATTTGGTCCATGATCTCATGATAATTTTGTAGAAATCTCAAGAGAGATTTGTGAGGTCTCAGAAGATTTGGACTGAGTTCTCACAAGTTTTGGTCTGAGTCCTCAACACATTTGAACTGATCACAGAGATTTAGCTGGAAATCTCATGAGACATGCATGAGCAATCATGAGCTTGTGACTGAGACCTGGCGAGATTTGGATGAGAACTCACAAGATTTGGAAGGAGTTCTCACGAGTTTTGAACAAAACATCAGAGATTTCAGTAGAAATCTTGTGAGACCTGAGTGAGATCTCATGGGCATTGGATGGACTTCTGGCAAGATTTGGATGAGACCTCATGAGATTTGGGCTGAGTTCTCATGAGGTTTGCTCTGATCTCATTAGATTTTTGTAGAAAACTCATGAGAGGTGTGTGAAATCTCACGAGATTTGGACAGAGTTCACATGAGTTTTGAGCTTTCTCACAACATTTGGACTGATCACAGAGTTTTAGCTAGGTATCTCACGATAACTGCATGAGTTATGATGAAAACTGGATCAGATCTCATGAGATTTGGACTGTGTTCTCACGAGACTTGACCTGATCTAACAAGATTTAGCTAGAACTCTTGGGGGAAGTGTGAGAGAACTCAAGAGATGTGGATTGAGATCTGGCAAGATTTGAAGGAGATCTCATGACATTTTTTCTGAGTTCTCACGAGATTTGAACAAAATGTCAGATATTTTGGTAGGAATCCTGTGAGACCTGAATGAAATCTCACAAGCTTTGGACAGACTTCCCACAAGATTTGGATGAGATGTCACGAGATTCGGACAGACTTCTGGTGAGATTTGATGTTATTTCACAAGTTTTGGACTGAGACCCTCATGAGACTTGGACTGATATCATGAGATTTAGCTAGAAATCTTGACACATGTTTGAGAGCTCTCACGAGATAGAGATCTGGAGAGATTTGTAGATCTCATGAGGTTTGGGCTGAGTTCTCCAAATTTTGTGCTGAGTTCTCACCACATTTGGACTAATCACAGCAATTTGGCTAGGAATCTCGGGAGACATGCATGAGGTGTCATGAAATTTGGATTGATATCTGGTGAGAACAGGATGAGATTTCCCGAGATTTGGACTGTGTTCTCATGAGACTTGGACTGATCTCATGAGATGTAGCTAGAACTCTTGAGAAGTGTGAGAGAACTCAAGAGATTTGGATTGAAATCTGGGGTGATCTGAAGGAGATCTCATGAGATTTTGACGGACTTCTGGTGAGATGTGGATGAGATCTCAGAGTTTTGGACTGAGTTCACGAGAATTGGACTGAGATCTGGTGAGATCTGGACTAAGAAACTCACAAGATTTTTGTTGAAATCTCTTGAGATGTCATCAGATCTCAAGAGACTTTGAATTAAATCTGATGAGAATTGGTTGAGATCCAATAAGATTTGGACTGAGTTCTCACAAGATTTGGACGAAGACCTCACGATATCTGTGTAGAAATCTCACAAGATGTTGGTGAGATCTCAAGAGATTGGACTGAAGACTGGAGAGACTTGGATGAGATCTCATGAGATTTGGACTGAGATCTGGAGAGACTTGGATGAGATCTAATGAGCTTTGGACTGAGTTCTCATGAGATTTGGTATAAGGGCTCATGAAATTTTATACAAATCTCACAAGATATCAGTGAGGTCTCAAGACATTGCCCTGAGGACTTGCAAAAGTTGGATGAGATCTCTCAAGATTTGGACTGTGTTCCCACGAGACTTGGCCTGATCTCACAGATTTAGCTAGAACTCTTGAGAGAAGTGCGAGAGAACTCAAGAGATGTAGATTGAGATCTGGCAAGCTTTAAAAGAGAACTCATGAGATTTGGACTGAGTTCTCATGAGGTTTGAATAAAATGTCAGATATTTTGATAGAAATCCTGTGAGACCTGAATGAGATCTCATGAGCTTTGGACGGACTTCCTATGAGGTTTGGATGAGATCTCCAGAGATTTGGATGGACATGTGGTGAGATTTGATGTTATCTCATGAGTTTTAGACTGAGACCCTAATGAGACATGGACTGATCTCATGAGATTTAGCTAGACATCTTGACACATGTGCGGGAGATCTCATGAGATTTAGAATGAGATCTTGCGAGATGTAAGGGAGATCTGAGATTTGGACTGAGTTCTCACAAGATTTGGACAAAATCTGAGAGATTTGGGTAGAAATCTTGTGAGATCTGAGTGAGATCCCATGAGCATTTGACAGAACTCCTGTGAGATGTGGATGAGATCTCATGAGATTTGGATGGAGTTCTGTTGAGATTTGAATGAGATCTCACGAGATCCAAATCTCGTGAGAACTCACACACCTCTCACAAGATTTCTTCAAAAATCTCATGAGAACTCAGTGCAAAATGTGAGATCTCATCCAAATCTTGCCATAAATTTGTCCAAATTTCATGAGATCTCATCCAAATCTTGCAGGAACTCCGTCCAAATCTCCTGAGATCTCACCTAGTTCGTGCAAGATTTCTATCCAAATATGTGAGATTTTTTCCCAAATCTCATGAGAACTCAGTCCAAATCTCATGAGCTCTCCTTCAAATCTTGCCAAATCTCAAAGTAAATCTTGTGAGATCTCACACATGTGTCAAGGCTTCTAGCTAAATCTCGTGAGATATCATCAAAATCTCGCAGGTATTCAGTCAAAATTTCAGGAGATCTCACGCAGGTCTCACAAGATTTCTACACAAATCTCTGAGATTTTGTCCAAATCTTGTGAGAACTCAGTCCAAATCTAGTGAGATCTCCTTCCAATTGCACCAGATCTCAATCTACATCTCGTGAGATCTCACACATGTCTCAAGATTTCTAGCTAAATCTCTTGAAATCAGGTCAAATTTTGTGATGGTCCTAGCCCAAATCTCATGAGATCTCCTTGAAGTCTCACCAGAAATCCATCCAAATCTCGTGAGATCTCATCCAATTCTCGCCATTCCTCATTCCAATCTCTTGAGATCTTGCCAACATCTCATGAGATTTCTACACAAATCTTGTGATGTCTTCATCCATATCTCAACCAATCTCCATCCAAATCTTGTGAGAACTCTTACCAAGTCTCGTCAGGTCTCATCCAATTCTCACCTGATTTAATTCAAAGTCTTGTGAGATCTCATGCACATCTCATGAGATTTCAAAAAAAATCTCATGAGTTTCTTAGTTCACATCTCACCAGATCTCAGTCCAATTCTCATGAGAACTCAGTCCAACACTCATGAGATCTCATTCAAATCTTGCCAGAAGTCCATTCAAAGCTCCTGAGATCTCACTTAGGTCTTACAAGATTTCTACCCAAATCTCTGAGATTTTGTCCAAATCTCGTGGGAACTCAGTCCAAATCTCATGAGATCTCCTTCCAGTCTCGCCAGATCTCAAACCAAATCTCGTGAGATCTCTCACACATGTCTCAGATTTCTAGCTAAATCTCCTGAGATCAGGCCAAATTTCATGATGGTGTCAGTACAAATCTCATGAGATCTCATAAAATCACACAGAAATCCGTCCAAATCTCGTGAGATCTCATCCAATTCTCACCATTCCTCATTCCAATCTCTTGAGATCTCGCCAACATCTTGTGAGATTTCTACACAAATCCTGTGATGTCTTCATCCATTTCAACAAATCTCAGTCAAAATCTCGTGGGAACTCTTTCTAACTCTCGATGAATCTCATCCAATTCTTGCCTGATTTAATTCAAAGTCTCGCGTGATCTCATACACATCTCACGAGATTTCGACAAAGATCTCATGAGTTTCTTAGTCCACATGTTGCCAGATCTCAGTCCTATTCTCGTGAGAACTCAGTCTAAAACTCGTGAGATCTCATTCAAATCTCTCCAGAACTCCATCCAAATCTTGTGAGATCTCATCCAAATCTCACAGGAATACAGTCAAAATCTCATGAGATCTCACTCAGGTCTCACAAGATTTCTACCCAAATCTCTGATATTTTGTCCAAACCTCATGAGAACTCAGTCCAAATCTCATGAGATCTCCTTCAAATCATGCCAGATCTCAATCTAAATCTCGTGAGATCTCTCACACATGTGTCAAGATTTCTAGCTAAATCTTGTGAGATCAGGCCAAAATCGTGATGGCCTCAGTCCAAATCTCATGAGATTTCATTGAAATTTCGCCAGAAATCCATTCACATTTAATGAGATCTCATCCAAATCTCACAGGAACTCCATCCAAAGCTCATGAAATCTCACTTAGGTATCACAAGATTTCTATCCAAATCTCTGAGATATTGTCCAAATCTTGTGAGCACTCAGTCCAAATCTCATGAGATCTCATTGACATCTCACAGGAATTCAGTCGAAATCTCATGGGATCTCACTCAGGTCTCACAAGATTTTAACCCATATATCTGAGATTTTGTCTAAATCTCATGAGAACTCAGTCCAAATCTCGTGAGATCTCCTTCAAATCATGTCAGATCTCAATCTAAATCTCCTTAGATCTCTCACACTTCTCTCAGGAGTTCTAGCTTAATCTTGTGAGATCAGTCCAAGTCTCATGAGAACACAGTACAAATCTTGGGAGATCTCATCCTATTCTCACCTGATCTCATTCCAAATATGATACCTCATGCTTGTCTCATGAGATTTCTAACTAAATCTCTGATCATTCCAAATGTATTGAGAACTCAGCCCAAAACTTGTGAGAAGTCTGTCCAAATCTCACGAGACCACACACACCTCTCACGAGATTTCTACAAACATCTCATGAGATCTTAGACCAAATCTCATGAGAACTCAGTCCAAATCTCATGAGATTTCATTCAAGTCTTGTCAGATCTCTGTACAATTCTCATGAGATCTCATCCAATTCTCACCATTCCTCAGTCCAACCTCTTGAGATCTCACACACATCTCGTGAGATTTCTACGCAAATCTCATGAGGTCTTCATCCAAATCTCAATAAATCTCAGTCCAGATCTTGTGAGAACTCAGTTCAAACTCGTCAGAACTCATCCAGTTCTCTCCAGATTTATTTCAAAGTCTCGTGAAATCTCATGCACATCTCACAAGATTTCGACAAAAATCTCGCCAGATCTCACACCAATTCTCATGAGAACTCAATCCAAAACTCATGAGATCTCATCCAAATCTTGCCAGAATTCCATCCAAATTTTGTGAGATCTCATCCAAATCTCGCCAGAACTCCATCCAAATCTCATGAGATCTCACTTAGGTTGCACAAGATTTCTAACCAAATATCTGAGCTTTTGCCCAAATCTCATGAGAACTCAGTCCAAATCTCATGAGAGCTCCTTCAAATCTCACCAAATGTCAAAGTAAATCTTGTGAGATCTCTCGCACAGGTGTCAAGTCTTCTAGTTAAATCTCGTGAGATCAGGCAAAGTCTTGTGAGGGTCTCAGTTAAGATCACATCAGATCTCATTCAAATCTTGCTAGAACTCTGTCCAAATCTTGTGAGATCTCATCAAAATCTCACAGGAATTCAGTCAAAATCTCATGAGATCTCACTAAGGTCTCAGAAGATTTTTACTCAAATATCTGAGATTTTGTCCAAATCTTGTGAGAACTCAGTCCAAGTCTCATGAGATCTCCTTCAAACCTCACCAGCTCTCATTTCAAATCTCCTGAGATCTCTCACACTTCTCTCAAGAGTTCTAGCTTAATCTCATCAGATCAGTCCAAATCTTGTGAGAACTCAGTCCAACACTCATGAGATCTCATCCAAATCTTGCCAGAAGTCCATCCAACACTCCTGAATTCTCACTCAGGACTCACAAGATTACTACCCAAATCTCTGATATTTTGTCCAAATCTCCTGAGAACTCAGTTCAAATCTCGTGAGATCTCATCCAAGTCTCTCCATTCCTAGGTCTTATCTCGTGAGATCTCACCAACATCTCTTGAAATTTCTGCACAACTCTCATGAGGTCTTCATCCAAATCTCCACAAATCTCTGTTCAAATCGCATGAGAACTCAGTTCAAATCTTGTTGGATCTCATCCAATTCTCACTAGATTTAATTCAAAGTCTTGTGAAATCTCATGCACATCTCACAAGATCTTAGTCCACATGTCACCAGATCTCAGTTTTATTCTCGTGAGAACTCAGTCCAAAACCTGTGAGATCTTATTCAAATCTTTCCAGAACTCCATTCAAATCTCATGAGATCTCACCCAATCTTGCAGTATTCAGTCAAAATCTCATGAGCTCTCACTCAGGTCTCACAAGATTTCCACACAAATCTCTGAGATTTTGTCCAACTCTCATGAGAACTCAGTCAAAATCTCGTGAGATCTCTTCCAAGTCTCACCAGTCCTCAATCCAATCTCTTGAGATCTCACTGACATCTTGTGAGATTTCTACTCAAATCTCACAAGTACTTCATCAAAATCTCAACAAATTTCAGTCCAAATTTTGTGAGAACTCAGTTCAAATTTGTCGAATCTCATCCAATTCCCACCAGGGTTATTTCAATGTCTTGTGAGATCTCATGCACATCCTGTGAGATTTCAACAAAAATCTCATGAGTTTCTTAGTTCACATCTCACCAGATCTCAGTCCAATTCTCATGAGAACTCAGTCCAACACTCATGAGATCTCATCCAAATCTCGCCAGAAGCCCGTCCAAAGCTCCTGAGATCTCACTCAGGTCTCACAAGATTTTTACCCAAATCTCTGAGATTTAGTCCAAATCTCATGAGAACTCAGTCCAAATCTCATGAGATCTCCTTCAAATCTCACCAGATCTCAATGTAAATCTCATAAGATCTCTTGCACATGTGTCAATATTTCTAGCTAAATCTATTGAGATCAGACCTAGTCTCGTTAGGGTCTCAGTCCAAATCTCATCAGATCTCATTCAAATCTCACCAGAAATCCATCCAAATCTCGTGAGATCTCATCAAAATCTCGCAGGAATTCAGTCAAAATCTCAAGAGATTTCATTCAGGTCTCACAAGATTTTTACTCAAATATCTGTTATTCTGTTCAAATCTTGTGAGAACTCAGTCCAAATCTCATGGGATCTCCTTCAAATCTAGCCAGATCTCAATTCAAATCTCCTGAGTTCTCTCACACTTCTCTCAAGAGTTCTACTTTAATCTTGTGAGATCAGTCCAAGTCTCATGAGAACACAGTACAAATCTCGTGAGATCTCATCCTATTCTCATCAGATAATCCAAATACGATACCTCATGCACGTCCCATGAGATCTCTAGCTAAATCTCTGTGATCAGTCCAAATGTGGTGAGAACTCAGCCCAAAACTCATGAGAACACAGTACAAATCTTGTGACAACTAACACACCTCTCACTAGATCTCTGCAAAAATCTCATGAGAACTCAGTCCAAATCTCTTGAGATTTCATTCAAATCTTGCTAGATCTCAGTCCAAGTCTCATGAGATCTCATCTAATTCTCAACTTTCCTCAGTCCAATCTCTTGAGATCTCACCAACATCTTGTGAGATTTCTATGCAAATCTTGTGAGGTCTTTGTCCAAATCTCAACCAATCTCAGTCCAAATCTCTTGAGAAGTCAGTCCAAATCTTGTGAGATCTCATCCAATTCCCCCGAGATTTAATTCAAAGTCTCATGAGATCTCATGCATATCTGGCAATATTTCAACAAAAGTCTCATGAGTTTCTCAGTTTACATCTCTCCAGATCTCAGTCCAATCTCGGGAGAACTCAGTCCAACACTCGTGAGATCTCATTCAAGTCTCGCCAAAATTTCATCCAAAGCTCCTGAGATCTCACTCAGGTCTCACAAGATATCTATCCAAACCTCTGAGATTTTGGTCCAAATCTCATGAGATCTCATCCATGTCTCTCCAGTCCTCAGTCTAATCTCATGAGTTCTCACTGACGTCTCGTGAAATTTCTACACAAATCTCATGAGGTCTTCATCCAAATCTCAACAAATATCAGTCCAAATGTTGTGAGAACTCAGTCCAATCTCATCAGATCTCATCTAATTCTGGCCAGATTTAATTCAAATTCTTATGACATCTCACGCACATCTCACGAGATTGCAACAAATATCTCGTGAGTTTCTTAGTGCACATGTCGCCAGATCTCAATCCTGTTCTCATGAGAACTCATTCCAGAACTCGTGAGATCTCATTCAAATCTCACACCAACTCTGTCCAAATCTCATGAGATCTCATCCAAATCTTGCAGGAATTCAGTCGAAATCTCATGAGATCTCACTCAGATCTCACATGACTTTACCCAAATCTCTGAGATTTTGTCCTAATCTCATGAGAACTCAGTCCAAATCTCATTAGATCTTCTTCAAATCTCGCCAGATCTCAATCTAAATCTCATGAGATCTCTTGCACAAGTGTCAAGATTTTTACCTAAATCTCGTGAGATCAGGCCAAGTCTGGTGAGGGCCTCAGTCCAAATCTCATGAGATCTCATCCAACTCTCACCCGAACTCCATCCAAATCTCGTGAGATCTCAGTACAACACTCGTGAGATCTCATTCAAATCTCGCAGGAAGCCCGTCCAAACCTCATGAGATCTCATTCAGGTCTGTAAAGATTTCTACCCAAATCTCAGAGAGTTGGTCCAAATCTCATGAGATCTCATCCAAGCCTCACCACATCTCAGTCCAAATCTTGTGAGATCTCATCCAAGTCTCACCACTCCTCAGTCGAATGTCATGAGATGTCACTGACATCTTGTGAGCTTTCTACACAAATCTCTTGAGGTCTTTGTCCAAATCTCAACAAATCTCAGTCCAAATCTTGTGAAAACTCAGTCCAATCTCATCAGATCTCATCCAATTCTCACCAGATTCAATTCAAAGTCTCCTGAGATCTCATGCAACTCTTGAGAGATTGTGACAAAAATCTCATGAGTCCTTAGTCCACATCTCACCAGACCTCAGTCCAATTCTCATGTGAACTCAGTCCAAAACTCGTGAGATCTCATCCAAGTCTCCCTAGAACTTCCATATATTATGAGATCATACCCAATTCTCACCAGAAGTCCAGCCAAATCTCATGAGATCTCATCCAAATCTCTCCCGAAGTCCATCCAAATCTCGTGAGATCTCATTCAAATCTCACCAGTACTCCTTCCAAATCTCATTAGATCTTATCCAAATTTCACAGGAAGTCCATCCAAATTTCATGAGTTCTATGCAGGTCTCACAAGATTTCTACTTAAATCTCTGAGATTATGTCAAAATCTCATGAGAACTCAGCCCAAATCTCATGAGATCTCCTTCCAAACCTCATGAGATCTCATCCAAATCTCACCAGAAAACCATCCAAATCTCGTGAGATCTCACTTAGGTCTCACAAGATTTCTACCCAAATCTTGTGGGATCTCCTTCAAATCTCACCTATCTCAATCTAAGTCTTGTGAGATCTTTGCACACATCTCAAGACTTCTAGCTATATCTCGTGAGATCAGTCCAAGTCTTGTGAAGGTCTCAGTCCAAATCTCGTGAGATCTCATTCAAATCTCGCCAGAACTCCATCCATATCTCATGAGATCTCATCCAAATCTCACAGGAACTCCATCCAAATCTCGTGATATCTCTTACAGTTCTCTCAAGAGTTCTAGGTAAATATGTGAGATCAGTCCAAGTCTCAAGAGAACACAGTCCAAATTTCATGGGATCTCATCTTATTCTTAGATCTCAGTCCCAATCTCATGACAGCTCATGCACGTCTCAGGAGACTTCTAGCTAAATCTCTGTACTCAGTGAGAACTCAGTTCAAATCTCATGAAAACTCAGTCCAAATCTCGAACACATCACACACCTCTCACAAGATTTTTACAAAACTATCGTGCGATCTTAGACCAAATTTCATGAGAACTCAGTCCAAATCCTGTGAGATCTCATGCAAGTCTCACTAGAACTCAGTCCAAATCTCATGAAATCTCATGCAAGTCTCACTAGAACTCAGTCCAAATCTTTTGAGATCTCATGCAAGTCTCACCAGATCTCAGTCAAATCTCATGAGATCTCATCCAAATCTCACCAGAATTTGTCCAAATCTTGTGAGATCTCACTTAGGTCTCACAAAATTCCTAACCAAATCTTTGAAATTTTGTCCACATCTCATGAGATCTCAGTCCAAATCTCATGAGATCTCCTTCAAATATGACAAGATCTCAATCTAAATCTCTTGAGATCTCTCCCACATGTCTCACAACTTTTGGCTAAATCTCTTGAGATCAGTCCAAGTCTCCTGAGGGTCTCAGTCCAAATCTCGTGAGATCTCATTCAAATCTCACCAGAACTCCATGCATATCTCATGAGATCTCATCCAAATCTCACCAGCAGTCCATCCAAATCTCGTGAGATCTCACTCAGGTCTCACAAGATTTCTTCCCAAATCTCTGAGATTTTTTCCAAATCTCAAGAACTCAGTCCAAATCTTGTGAGATCACCTTCAAATCTCACCAGATCTCAATCGAAATCTCATGAGATCTCTCGTACATTCTCAAGACTTCTTGCTAATTCTCGTGGATCAGTCCAAGTGTCGTGAGGGTCTCAGACCAAAGTTCGTGAGATCTCATTCAAATCTCACCAGATCTCCTTCCAAATCTTGTAAGATCTCATCCAAATCTCACTTGATCCATCCAAATCTCATGAGTTCTCACACAGGTCTCATAAGATTTCTACCCAATCTCTGAGATTTTTGTCAAAATCTCATGAGAACTCAGTCCAAATCTCATGAGATCTCCTTTAAATCTTGTGAGATCTCAATCTAAAACTCGTGAGATCTCTGGCACTTTTCTCAGGAATTCTAACTAAATCTCATGACTTCAGTCCAAGTCACATGAGGATCTCAGTCCGTATCTCATGAGATCTCATTCAAATCTAGCCAGAATTCCATCCAGATTTCGTGAGATCTCATCCAAATCTCTCAGGAAGTCCGTCTCAAATCTTGTGAGATGTTACTTAGGTCTCACAAGATTTCTACCCAAATCTGTGAGATTTTGTCCAAATCTCATGAGATCTCTTTCAAATCTTGCCAGATCTCAATCCAAATCTCTTGTGTTCTCTCACACTTCTCTCAAGAGTTCTAGCTAAATCTCATGAGATCAGTCCACGTCTCGTGAGAACACAGTCTAAATCTCATGAGATCTCATCTTATTCTTGCCAGATCTCAGTCCCAATGTCATCATAGCTCACGCACCTCTTCCAAGATATCTAACTAAATCTCTGTGATCAGTGCATATATGGTGGGAACTCAGCCCAAAACTCATGAGAACTCAGCCCAAATCTCATGAGAGCTCAGTCCATATTTCGTGAGATCTCATCCAAGTCTCACCAGATCTCAGTCCAAATCTCATAAGATCTCATCCAAGTCTCGCCAGTCCTCAGTCCAATGTCATGAGATGTCACTGATATCCCGTGAGTTTCTACACAAATCTCTTGAGGTCTTCGTCCAAATCTCAACAAATCTCAGTCCAAATCTTGTGAAAACTCAGTCCAATCTCATCAGATCTCATCCAATTCTCACCAGATTTAATTTAAAGTCTCCTGAGATCTCATGCACATCTCATGAGATTTCAACAAAATCTCACGAGTTCTTAGTCCACATCTCCCCAGATCTCAGTCTAATTCTCATGTGAACTCAGTCCAAAACTCATGAAATCACAACCAAATCTCACCAGAAGTCCTTCCAAATCTCATGAGATCTCATCCAAATCTCACAGGAAGTCTGTCCAAAGCTCGTGAGATCTCATTCAGGTCTCACAAGATTTCTAACCAAATCTCTGAGATTTTGACCAAATCTCATGAGAACTCAGTCCAAATTTCATAAGATCTCCTTCAAATCTCACCAAATCTCAATCTAAATCTTGTGAGATCTCTCGCTCATGTCTCAAGACTTCTAGCTAAATCTCATGCGATCAGTCCAAGTCTCGTGAGGGTCTCAGTCTGAATCTCATGAGATCTTATTCAAATCATGCCAGAACTCCATCCAAATCTCGTGAGATCTCATCCAAATCTTGCCTGAATTCCATCCAAATCTTGTGAGATCTCACTCAGGTCTCACAAGATTTCTACCCAAATCTCTGTCATTTTGTCCAAATCTCGTGAGAACTCAGTCCAAATTTGGTGAGATCTCCTTCAAACCTCACCAAACTGCATTCTAAAATTCGTGAGATCTCTCACTCATGTCTCCAGATTTCTACCCCAATCTCATATCTTAATCCAAGTTTGTGAAAACACAGTCCAAATCTCATGAGATCTGATGCACATCTCCTGAGATTTCTGCCCAAATCTCACTAGATCACAGTCCAAATCTCGTGAGATCTCAGTCCAAATCTCATGAGATCTCATTCAAATCTCACCAATCTTTGTCCAAATATCATGAGATCTCAGTTCAAATGTCACCAGCTAATCCAAATCTCATGAAACCTCAGTTAAAATCTCCTAAAAAGTCAGTCCAAATCTTGTGAGATCTCTCCCAAATCTCACCAGATCTCCATCCAAATCTCCTGAGCTCAACCACACATCTAGCAAGATCTACCCAAATCTCATGAGATCTCACTCCAAGTCTCGTGAGATCTCATCCAACTCTCATGAGAACTCATTCTAATTCCTGTGAGCTCTCATTCAAATCTCAACAGGGCTCAGTCCAAATCTTGAGAGAACTCAGTCTGAATCTCATGAGATCTCTTTCCAAACCTCATGAGATCTCATCCAAATCTCACCAGAAGACCATCCAAATCTTGTGAAATCTCACTCATGTCTCACAAGATTTCTACCCAAATTTTGTGGGATCTCCTTGAAATCTCACCATATCTCAATATAAATCTCATGAGATCTTTGCACATGTCTCAAGACTTCTAGCTAAATCTTGTGATATCAGTCCAAGTCTTGTGAAGGTCTCAGTCCAAATCTCGTGAGATCTCATTCAAATCTCGCCAGAATTCTGTCCGTATCTCATGAGAGCTCATCCAAACTTGCCAGAAGCCCGTCCAAATCTCATGAGATCTTATCCAAATCTCACAGGAACTCTATCCAAATCTCATGAGATCTCTTACAGTTTTCTCAAGAGTTCTAGGTAAATACGTGAGATCAGTCCAAGTCTCAAGGGAACACAGTCCAAATCTCATGAGATCTCATCCTATTCTGGAAAGATCTAAGTCCCAATCTCATGATAGCTCATGCACATTTCACAAGACCTCTAGCTATCTCTCTGTGACCAGTCCAAATGTGGTGAGAACTCAGCTCAAAACTTGTGAAAACTCAGTCCAAATCTCAAATACGTCACACACCTCTCACAAGATTTCTACAAAACTATTGTGCAATCTCAGACCAAATCTCGTGAGAACTCAGTCCAAATCTCGTGAGATCTCATCCAAATCTCACCAGAAGTCCATCCAAATCTTGTGAGATCTCATCCAAATCTCGAAGGAAATCCACCAAAATCTCATGAGATCTCACTTAGTTCTCACTAGATTCCTAACCAAATCTTTGAGATTTTGTCCAAATCTTGGAGAACTCAGTCCAAATCTCATGTGATCTCCTTCAAATCTTGCCAGATCTCAGTCCAAATCTCTTGAGATCTCTCACCATTCTCTCAAGCGTTCTAGGTAAATATGTGAGATCAGTCCAAGTCTTGAGAGAACAGTCCAGATCTCATGAGATCTCATCCTATTCCCAAAAGATCTCAGTCCCAATCTCATGATAACTCATGCATGTCTCACGAGACCTCTAGCTATATCTCTGTGGTCAGTCCAAATGTGGTAAGAACTCAGCTCGAATCTTATGAAAACTCAGTCCAAATCTTGAACATGTCACACAGTCTCACAAGATTTCTACAAAAATATCGTGCGATCTTAGGCCAAATCTCATGATAACTCAGTCCAAATCTTGTGAGATCTCATCCAAGTCTCACCAGAAGTCCGTCCAAATCTTGTGAGATCTCATCCAAATCTTGAAGGAAACCCGTCCAAATCTTGTGAGAGCTCACTTAGGTCTCATGAGATTCCTAACCAAGTCTTTGAGAGTTTGTCCAAATCTAGTGAGAACTCAGTCCAAATCTCATGAGATCTTCAAATCTTGTGAGATCTTAATCTAAATCTCGTAAGATCTCTCACACATGTCTCATGACTTCTAGCTAAATCTCGTGAGATCAGTCCAAGTCTCATGAGGGTCTCAGTCCAAATTTCATGAGATCTCATCCAAATCTCACCAGAACTCCATCCAGGGACTTGACCCATTGCACAGGCATATGCCTCTACTAACCCGGCCAGAGTTAAGAAATGCTAGCCTTGACCCCTCAGGGAGAGGCCAGCACACTTCCAACTCAGTTAATAACAGCCTTCCCAACTGACTTTTTCACCAAAAAGAAGAGCGCACCTCCCCTTTGTTCTCCAGATTCACCTATGGTTTTGCTTGTTTGTCACAGATTGCCTTTCCCTTTTATTCCCCACAAGTCCTATTTTTGCTGGTAAAATAACTGGTGCTTTCTATTTTTTAGGTTAACAAGACATTGTGTCTCTTTGCCTGTTCCAGCTTTTAGAGGTACCTCCTCCATACTCAGCCCCAGCCACAGCAGGCAGAGTCTTCCTCACACAGCATCCTTCTGACCTCCTTCTCTGCCTCTTCCTATTTTTTTTTAAAAGATTTTTAAAACACAAGCAAGGGGAGTGGGAAAGGGAGAAGCAGGCTTCCCACGAGCAGGGAGCCCGATGCGGGGCTCGATCCCAGGACCCTGAGATCATGACCTGAGCCAAAGGCAGTCGCTTAACCAACTGAGCCACCCAAGCGCCCCTGCGTCTTCCTGTTTTAAAGCCCCACTGCCATTCCAGGGGGCCACCTGAAGCATCCAGGATCATCTCCCCATCTCAAGGTCCTTAACATAAGCACCTCTGCAGGGTCCATTTTGCTGTGTGATGGAACTTGCGCACAGGGTCCTGGCATTAGAATGGGGAACTCTTAGGGAGGGGGCATTATTCTCCCCACCACCACATTATGAACTCAGGTGACAAGTAAATTTGGATGCCCCTCCCCCCCAATCTTTTCTAATTTCAACAGTCTGGTAAAATAAACCACTACCTCCAGGCACAAGGCAAAGGCAAATCAGAACCCTAGGGCACTCCATCCATGACCATAAAATTGCCCAAGTACTAGTCTCTTTGGAGTAGTTGTTTCTTGGCTTTGTTTCCCAACCTGTTTTTTTTCCCCCTTGAAAGGCAGACAGGACCAGTAGGGCAGAAAGAGCTGCTGCCCTGGGGTTGTGAGGAATGGCTGATTATATACTTGGGAATTGGAGGAGGTAAGGAAAAGAGAGATTTCAAAAGGATTTTCAAATGTTAACAACTCACAGGATACTGTAGGAGGCCTTGCCATGTCAAGTTAAGGTTGTTTTTCCCATCTAGTACAGCATTGACATTAGGACAGTTGGGAGCTCCATAGAAGAATATCACACATATCCCAGCCAGGAGTGGGAGGTGGGGGGAGTTTGCATGATGTCAGCTTAAGCTTTGTCTTCAGCTTGTCTTCTGCTCCCTCATCACAAGGGGAAGTGCCCAGCGGTGGAGGGAGGGAAGGCAGTGGCTGAGTGGGGCGCCTGGGACCCCACTCATCCCCTGCTATGAATTTTGAACCCAGTCTAAGGGAGCAGAAGGGATGGTTTCCATTGCCCTGCCCCTTCCTTTCAACAGGGGGATCCTTGTGCACCTCCCCCAGGCAGCCACAAAGGGGGGCCGCGACCCTTCCTTTGGAGTCTGCCTAGTGAAGATGCAGGCTCCCAGATGTTTTCAGCGCTTGGGGTGTTGCGGGCAGGTGTCATCCTGAGTGGCCAGAAGTTGCAGACTTTTGGTCCCACCCCCCCCAAGGGTGTCCAGGCCTGGGGGGTTGGGTGGGGCCTGGCTTGGAGGCTGAGCTCCTCAGGCGCAGCCATCACACTCTGTCCCCTCCAAACCAGGTTCTGAGGAGAGAGCGAGAGCGAGAGAGATACATATCTGCCTTTCTCTGGCTGGTGGAAAGTCCTCCCTCATGTCTGGCTGGGGCAGCCTTCCCTGTGCTGAGTGCTGTGTGTGTGTGTGTGTGTGTGTTTGTGTAGGGGTGGGGGGTTAGAGCTGCAGGGAGGCAGAGGAGAAGTGGTAACAAAATCAGGACGCAGGTGACTGGCAAGAGGAGGAAGGAAGCCAAGGCAGTGGGAGGAGGAGGAGAGGAGAAGGGTGTGAGGGAAGAGGAGAGGAAAGAGGGGGTCGAGGAGGTAGGACATCAGAACAGATCCAAGGTGGGATGGGAGCTGGGGACAGGGAAAGGGGTTGGGGTGGAGGGACTGAGGCGAGGCCCTCAACGTCATGGACCCGGCGTGTCTGATGTAAAATCAGACAACATTGGGGTGCGGTTCTGGACAGAATTCCCGGGGCTGTGGAAGTAGCAGTGCTGTTGCTTCCATTGTATTAGAAAGTATTGTGTGGAGGGTGAGGATGCTTGGGACAGGAATAGGTGTCGGTGGTTTAGGGTGTGGCTAGGCGCGTGATCTTGTGTGTAGGTGGAAGGCGCGTGAGGCTGGTGTAGGGAGGAGGCGGGGCGGGTCACACTTATCTGGCAGGGGAGATACCACGATCAAGCAGGCGATTTTCCCGGAACGAGGCTTGTCCATTGCACTGAGGATGTGCTGAACTCTGAGATTTCCCCAAAGGTGGGAAACTCGACTGCATAAATTGTAGTAGTGGGTGACTGTGTTTGCGCTCTCCCCTGGTAACGGGTGTGTAACAATAAAGTGTTTTTGCTTTTCATCTTGCTTTTTTTTTTTTTCTTGCATTGCCGGGCCACAGAGTTGACCCTGGTGACCACTCAGAGTTGACTGGTGCAGTGAGAAATGCACCGCCATTTTTCAGGCTTGCTTTGTGAAGGAGCAGCTTTTCGCTATTTCTCATAGAAAATGTAGGAAAGTTTCTATCTGCAGGTTTAGAAAAGAAACCTTGGTTGTCGTGTTTGCGTTTTATCGAAAACACAAAAACATCCAGCAATAAGGTAACATTCACACTGTTTGCCATTCCATCCAACAGTTTGAGGTATGCAGAGAAGCAGGGGAAATGAGCCCTCATGAGGAGACAGATCACTCATCTGAAAATGACCCAGAGCTGACACCAAGGTGAGAATCACCAAGAAGGACAAGAAAGCATTTCTTGTAACCACATCCCATCATGTACAAAACATTCAGCAGATACATGGAAATTGTAAAAAAAAAAAAAAAAAAAAAAAAGACCAAATCTCATGTTAAGAGATGAAAACCACAATGACCATTTTGAGTTCATTACTGTGTATGTTGATTTCCAACAGCCTTGGGGGAGATTTGTCCTGACAGGTGTAGGAGAACCTGGAGGTAACTTGTTTCCAGAGTTAGTTTCCCCCAGGCCAGGAAAAGGGATTTCACACTCCTGCACTGTTAGAGATGGGCTGAGTGCCTTTCAGGAGGAGAGATAAATGGGGCTGGTGGTTGTATACTGCATGTACTCCCCGTTCTCTGGGACTGGGTACAAAGGAGCTCCAGGAGCCCCAGGGCAGTCCGACTCACAGGTGTCTTTAGAAGCACAAACACATTGAGAGCAGGAGAGGATTACACAAAAAGGATAAAAGGGATCCCAGAGGACCTGGGTTGGGTTCCTAGAGGGTTTTCTATGGGTAGGTGGGAAAGAGAACTCGCACATAGCAGGAACTCAGGAAACATGCCCAGTAGGAGTGGAGCAGATTGAAGGCATTTCCTAGATTTTTAAACCTTTCTGCTAACATGAAAATCATGGTTTGTGCCTGGCCATCAAAGCTGCCCAGAGGGACACATGGCTGGCTCAGTCAATACAGCATGCAACTCTTGATCTCAAGGTCATGAGTTAGAGCCCCACACTGGTCAGGGAGCTTAACTAAAATTAAATAAAAATAAAAAATAAAAAATAAATAAGGTGCATGCATCAGGAATCCAGAGTTACACCCCCTATGGAAATTGGGGCAGCTACCATGGTCCTTGCAGATCAAGAGCCTTTCTGAGCCCTGAGAGAATCCTAAATGTTGCCTATTTCCCAAGATCAACCCAGAGACCCCATATTTTTAATATTTGTTGGGTTTCCCGTGTGTGTTCAGAGGTTCACTGGCAGACTAAGTTGACATGCTGAGTACAGAAGTAGACCAAGAAACAGAATATTACCTGGATGTACCACATTACTCTGTGCCTTCACTGCAATCTCACCTAAAATGGGAATGGGCAATTGAAATACCTTGCATTCAATACAGGTTAAGGAAAAAATGGAAAGTTTGGGTTAACAGTTTATATTATTGTGTCCTCAGATTGAATTTGATGGCAAGTGGAGACTCTATTGAACGTTTTCTAGGTTCTGCAGGTGGAAATGAGGGCCTAAGGGACAAAGCAATTACACAACTCAGAGTAACTTTGGTAACTTAGTATCTTCACACTTGGCACAGTTTTCTTTCATTTTGTCTGATCCCATGGTCTCACTCTTGAGTCTAAACATATTTGTACAAGGAAGTTGATATCAGTACCAAACCTAAAATCCATACCACTAAATGTGGCAGTGCTTATTCCTAATGGTACTTTAGGCTCCTTTCTTTCTTTCTTTTTTTATTATGTTATGTTAATCACCACACATTACATCATTAGTTTTTGATGTAGTGTTCCATGATTCATTGTTTGCGTATAACACCCAGTGCTCCATTCAATACGTGTCCTCTTTAATACCCAACACCAGGCTAACCTATCGCCCTACCCCCCTCCCCTCTAGAACCCTCAGTTTGTTTCTCAGAGTCCATAGTCTCTCATGGTTCCTTTCTAAATGCTTGTAGCATTCTAGCCATGTGTGCACTTCTCTTTGGCCCCACCTCCAGGTTAAGCAGTACATTTGAGGTGGCTCCATCATTGGGGAAAGATGTAGATGAGACAGGTAATAAAGAGAAATGGGGAGAGGATGGTTAAATAAAGTGTGCTCATAAGTGGGTTATGATTCCAGAGAGGACCATGGCATTTCATTTTTAAATATATATATATTCCCTACATAATTTTTCCCAGGTAAAGAAAATTGAATTGTTGCTGATTTACAAGGGGTGCCAACAAACTCTACCTACACAATGTGGGGAAAAGAAGGGAAACAGTGTTCTTTGCAGTTGTTCATTTCCCTTTAGTGGGCCTGGCCTGGAAAGAAAGGAAGAAAGGAAGAAAAAAGAAGAAAGGAAGGAAGGGAGAAAAGAAGAGAGGAAGAAAAGAGAGAAGGAAGAAAGGAAAGAAAGGAGGGATGGAGGAAGGAAGGAAAGAAGGAAGGAAGGAAAGAAGGGAGGAAGGGAGGAATGATTGAATCCCAGTCAATTTTCTTTGTAAACATTTAGTGAAGAACCTGTTGGCAAACACCTAAAGGGTGGTTACTTTTGGGAGGGCCCCCTTAAGGTATATTTTCAGGAGGGTGTATCTGGTCTGTGCAGAACTATTTAGGGAACCAAACCAAGAATCTGTGGATTAATATGGCTTTGTTCCCTAGAAACTGTCACATCAGCTTTGTAAGCATCACCATGGGAAATCACCCCAAACAGCTCCACTTTGTGTGGGGAGCTCACACATCACTTAGAGACCATATATGTTTCGTCTGGGCCAGAGCATGTCCTCATGTGGGAAACAGGTTTTTGCAGTTAGTGTTGGTGGTCTCAGTTGCTTTGCTGGTACCTCACAATTTTACCCTTGAAAATGTGAGTAAAACTTGATACTGGGTAAGATTTATGATTTGAGGGGACTGATTTGGCAATGCAACCTTTTATGTCATCCCCATATTCACTGGATATGCTCTTATGCAATTCTCTCATTTTTCTTAAAATAGTTGCCATTGACCAAAGTTAAAGCAGGATAATCTCTGTACAGAGTGACTGGTGGATTATGGATTAAATATTTTATGGCCTTTATGGCTAATTTTTTTTTGCTAAAATATCTTCCAAAACCATGTATTGTTCTTTTGCACGTGCCCATTTGCAACTCCAAAAGCCCAAAGGCATATTGCCCTGCTAACTTGTGGTCCTTGTGATCAATTCCCTGGAAGTTCAGGATTATGACAGCTCTCATTCAATCCCAAAAGGCATAGACCCCATCTATCATAACTCACTATCACATGTTATACAATTTCTCATAGTTAGGAAAACAGCAGGGATAAGAAAAGATGAAGTACAGTGAGCAATCTTACCTTGAAGAAGTACGTTTATTTTTGGGAAATCTGTGACACCACGCATGAGTGAAAAATTGTTCCCTGATGCCCTGGCATAGCCTTAGTTGATGGCAATTCCCTTAAGCCAAATCACCAGGAATACACCTCCCATGAAACATGCTGGGGGTTTTATTCCTTGCAGCCAAGAAGAACACACCCCAGGAAGAAGGTATTAGAAAGAACCTATTCTAGGATCTGGGCTTTGGGGGAGGATGGAAGGAAGAAGGGTTTGTTCTATATGGAATACTACTGTTAGTACTGGCAATTCTATGAGTGGAGTGAGAAGACGCAGTCATTTCCTTATGAAAAGAGGAGGATGTTTGGGATTTTGTAGGTTGCACAATGCCTTTATTTTGGCTGCGCCTGTTCAGAATCATGAGGTAGCCTTGTATTGTGTCATTTTAGAGTAATCTTGTCTGAGGTTGATATTCCATTTCTGAGATTGTTAATTTCCAGCATGAGAACCAAACAGGCGGGGAGTGTCAGAGCAGTTCAGGGCATCAGAGGCTGGGATTGTTCTTTCTCCCTGGAAATCCCTACAATAGAGGTCATAAAAAGAGAGCATTCTGGATAGACAAGATATAGGTGCAAAGTTGGCTGAGGAGCGGTGTGACTTTGACTAAGTTTCTTGAATTTCCTGTGGTTCAGTTTCTCATTTCAAAATGGGTCCAATAGGAGTTTCTGCTACATGGGTTGTCCCGGGTGTTACATGAGATGTGCAGGTAAAGCACTGAACCCAGTGCCTGGTAGGGAGTAAATACTCAGTACAGATTAGTTCTTCTCAGTCACTTTCTAAAATTAAATAAATACATCTTTAAAAAAAACCTGTATAAGCTTAAGTTGGACAATGATTTCTTAGATATGATACCAAATTGTAATTAATGAAAGAAAAAATTGATAACTAGACTTCATCGAAATTTAAAACTTTTAGAAAAAGATTTTATTTAATTATTTGAGAGAGAGAGAGAGTGAGAGAGAGCATGAGAAGGGGGGCGGGACAGGGAGAAGCAGACTTCCTGCTGAGCAGGGAGCCTGATGCATGGTTCCATCCTGGGACTCTGGGATCATGACCTGAGCTGAAGGCAGATGCCTAACTAAGCCACCCAGGTGCCCCCAAATTTAAAACTTTTGCTCTTCAAAAGACATCGGTGAGAGAATGCAAAGGCAAGTCACATATAGGTAGAAAATATTTATAAATTACATATCTGATAAAGGTCTCCTATATAGAACATTGAAAGAACTCTCAATAATAAGATGACAAACAATCCAATTTAAAAATGGGTAAAAGAGGGGCACCTGTGTGGCTCAGTCAGTGAAGCAACTGCCTTTGGCTCAGGTCATGAGCTCAGGGTCCTGGGATCAAGCCAACCCCCCAACCCCCATTGGGCTCCCTGCTGAGCTGGGAGTGTGCTTCTCCCACTCCCTCTGCCCTCCACCCTCCTCGTGCTCTCTCTCTTTCAAATAAATAAATAAAATCTTAAAAAAATAAAATAATAAAATAAAATGGGTAAACAATTTGTAAAGACAGTTCAGCAAAGAATATATATGGAAGGCATATAAGAACATGACAAGATCTACTTCATTAGCCATTAGAAAAATGCAAATTTAAACCACTACATGCCAATCAAAATGGCAAAAGTGAAAAGAATCTCCATTCCAAATATTGGCAAGGATGTGTAGGAGCTAGAAATCTCATACACTGCTGATGGGAATGTTAAATTGTACAATTACTCTAGAAAATAGTCTGGAAAATTTTTTTTGAATAGTTATTTATTTATTTGAGAGAGAGGGAGAGAAAGTGAGTGGGGGGAGGGGCAGAGGGAGAGGGACAGAATCTCAAGCAGACTTCCTCCTGAGCATGGAGCCCTGCTCTGGGCTCTATCTCACCACCGATGAGATCAGGACCTGAGCTTACTCTTCACAGTAGCCTCAAAATTCTGTGCTTACAATGTCCACAATAGCCAAACTGGAATGAGCCAAGATGTCCTTCAATAGATGAATGGATATAGAGGATGTGGTTCATATATACAGTGGAATATTATTCAGTCATCAGAAAGGATGAATACCTACCATTTGCATCGACATGGATGGAACTGGAGTGGATTATGCTAAATGAAATAAGTCAAGCAGGGAAAGATAATTATATGGTTTCACTCACACGTGGAACATGAGGAATAGCACAGAGGGCCATAGGGGAAGGGAGGGAAAACTGAAGGGGGGCGGGAATCATAGAGGGAGACAAACCATGAGAGACTACCGACTCTGAGAAACAAACAGGGTTACAGAAGGGAGGGTGGTGGAGGGATGGGGTAACCGGGTGATGGGTATTAAGGGGGGCACATGTGATGAGCACAGGGTGTTATCTGCAACTAATGAATCGTTGAACACTACATCAAAAACCAATGATGTTTGTTAATTGAACATAATAAAAAAAAGGATAAGGAAGATAAAAAAATCTGTATGCTCACTGATTGGCCACTTTTCTGGGGTGAACTGAGCAGAGCACAGAGACTGGAACAGATTGTGGATAACCTGGCTGCCCCTTTTGGCTATGAGCCACAATAGGCTTAAACAGTTTTGCACAAAGATGTTATTTGAAAGATGCTCTCTACACAGTGGTGTTTCAATGAATTAAGCATATGGCACTTTCCCTATGCTACCACACATATATTTGATAAGGCTACCATCTTCCTGACAGATGTTAGTTGTAAGATGCTATTTTACACACTGTTGTTTTGATGAGTTAAGTAATGGCATATTCCCTAAATTTCCACAGATATAATGGAAAATGCTTTATCTTCATGAAGGAAGATGGTAGTTGAAAGATGCTTTCAGTCTGGGAGGCAAGATGACAAAAAGTAGGGGACCCCATTCAAAAGGGTCCCCTGAATTTTGCTGGATATCTATCAAACTATTTGAACACCCACAAAATCAGCCTAGATGTAAGAATATATATCTGGATCTCTACAAGCAGAAAAGTGACTGCTTTTTGCAAGGTAGGATGTGTGGAGAATCTGCAGGGACATATTGAATGATAAACAGAAAGGGAGGGAGCCACCATAAGCTGGCTGGAAAATGATATAATACTGGAGCACAAAATCAGAACCCTTAGAAATATGCTCTAGTAAGAGACAGCCCTCTCTGAAGGGGGCTCTGGAAATGAAGAGGCAGAATTCTAGGTAGGGCATTGTGGTCCCAGGTTACGAGGGACCACAGAGCAAAAGGAGGTTCCTGAAATGCTAGAGGACCCGAGCTTTGGAGTCAGGAAGCAGGTTATGGTCAGTGAGCCCAGGAAGAGATTCTCAGCTTGGATCACCATAAACCTCGAGCTGGGCGGGTCGATATCCACTCTTTGCTTGAACAGCCTGAAAAAAATCTGGAACCAGCACTGGTGACTGGGCAAAAACTTTGCAGAACAGTAGTGGCTGGGAAAAGTCTTTAGGGCAGAACACAAACCTGATTCCAGAGCTTCGGGTGCACGCATGAGCCAGCAGCCCCTGGCAGTTTTAGAATCACAAAGGGCAGTGGCACTCCCGGGCCCCTGAGACTACCACTGAGAGAGTTGCTGTGGACATGCACTGTGGGAGGGTGCAGGTTTCAGTGGTGCATGCAGAAGTGGAGACTCTTTGTCCTGGAGGGTTTATTGAAGAGGGCAGACTGTGAATTTTCTATTCTGGGCCAGAAGTTTGGCTTTGGCCATTTGGCTCCACCGAAAGCCCCCAGAGAACAAAAGCCACACAGAAGACTGGTTTCCACTGAGCCCATCCCCCTGTCCACAAAGGCAGGGTTACCTGAGAAACAGCTTGGCAGTCCCCTCTCCCAGAAGACAGGCTGGAAGAACAGGTGGATGACAATCCTATGAATCCTCTAAGACTGTAAAATCCAAACACCCAGGGAAAATTCTATATTGAGCTCCAGGTGTGGCCTCATGACTTGTTTATTTTTCAGATTTAATTCTCCTTTTCTGTTCTTTCTTTCTTTCTTTTTCCCTTTTTCTCATGCTTTTATTCCCCTCTATTGTATTCTTCTTTTTATATTCTCCTCATTTCAACTAGATGTCTATTAAAACAACTCATTTTTCATAGTCGCTTTTTAACTTGTATTTTTACACACATATTTTTTATAGATATATGCTTTATTTTAGCCCATTTTTCACTTTATTTAGTTTTACCTTTTCATATATACAAGTTTTACTTCCCTTGGATTTTTGGGATGTAGTGTCCTCTAACACAGAGACCAAAATACACCCAGAAACAACTGAAACACCCTGTTTTGTCCACACTGAGAGGTTATGGCCCCCTTCCCCACATCCCGCTTTTTTAAAAACATTTTTTCATTTTTAAATATTATTCTTGTATTTTATTTTGGCTTTGTTTTTTCAGTGGTGGCTTTGGACCACTCTGGGTATTGCAAGGGTGCATCTACCTTGGGTCATGGTTAATATTTTGGACTCTGATCATTCACTCAATCATCCCTCGACAGAATGACTAGGAGGAGGAGGAACTCACAACAAAGAAAAGAACCAGAGACATTGTCTCCACCACAGAACTAATGGATAACAATATAAGGAAGATGTCAGACACAGACTTCAGGATGGCAATCATGAAATCAATAGCTAGTCTTGAAAAAAGTATTAGTGACAATATAGACTCTTTAAGGGCAGAAATAAGATCTAATCAGGCCGAACTTAAAAATGCTATGAATGAGATGAAATAGAAACCAAAAGAACAGTAGAACAGATCAATAAAACTAGGAGCTGGTTCTTTGAAAGAATTAATAAGATTGATAAAACCCTGGCCAGACTTATCAAAAAGAAAATGGAACTGACCCAAATAAATAAAATCAAGAATGAAAGAGGA
>NC_138372.1:96652338-96668439 GCF_054177405.1 Leptonychotes weddellii | reverse complement strand
TCTTAATCTCAGGAAACAAACTGAGGGTTGCTGGAGTGGTTGGGAGTGGGAGGGATGGGGTGGCTGGGTGATAGACATTGGGGAGTGTATGTGCTATGGTGAGTGCTGTGAATTGTTTAAGACTGTTGAATCACAGACCTGTACCTCTGAAACACATAATAGATTATATGTTAAAAAAAGAAGAAGAAGAAGATAGTAGGAAGGGAAAAATGAAGGGGGGGAAATTGGAGGGGGAGACAAACCATGAGAGATGATGGACTCTGAGAAACAAACTGAGGGTTCTAGAGGGTATGGGGGTGGGGGGATAGGTTAGCCTGGTGATGGGTATTAAAGAAGGCACATATTGAATGGAGCACTGGGTGTTATGCACAAACAATGAATCATGGAACACTACATCAAAAACTAATGATGTAATGTATGGTGATTAACATAACATAATAAAAAATGCTATGAATGAGAAGCAGTCTAAACTGATTATTCTAATAGCCAGTGTAAATGAGGAATGAGGCAAAAGAGCGAATCAGTGATCTAGAAGATAAGCTGATAGGAAGGAAGGAAGCTGAGGAAGATAGGGATAGGCAGCTAGTAGCCCATGAAAATAGACTTAGAGAGATCAACGATGCCATGAAACATTCCAATGTCAGAATTATTGGGATCCACAAGAGGACAGAGATAGAAAGGACTGGAAGGTATGTTTGAGTAAATCATAGCTGAGAACTTCCCTAATCTGGAGAAGGAAACAAGCATTCCTGTCCAAGAGGCAGAGAGGACCCCTCCCAAAATCAATAAAAATAAATCAACACCCCAACATGTAATAATGAAGCTTCCAAATCTTAGACCCAAGAAAGCTATCCTGAGAGCAGCTAAGGGAAGAAATTTCTTACGTACAGAGGGAGGAACATCAGAATAACATCAGAGCTGTCCACAGAAACCCAGCAAGCCAGAAAGGGCTGGCAAGACATGTTCAGGGTACTAAATGAAAAGAACATTCAGCCAAGAATACTTTACCCAGCAAGACTGTTATTCAGAATGGATAGAGAGATTAAAGAGCTTTCAGGACAGGCAGAACCTGAAATAATATGTGACCACCAAGCAGGCTTTGCAAGAAATGTTAAGGGGAATTTTATAAGCGAAGAGAAACCCAAGAGTCACATAGACAAGAAAGAAACAGAAAATCTATAAAAACAGGGAGTTTACAGGCAATACAATGGCACTAAATTCATATCTTTCAATACTTAGTTACTCCTAATGTAAATGGGCTGAATGCCCCCATGAAAAGACACAGGGTTTCAGACTGGATAAAAAAAAGTGGGACCAAGCCATATGCTGTCTACCAGAGTCTCATTTTGAACCTAAAGACACCTCCAGAATGCAAGTGAGGGGATGGAGAACCATTTACCACACTAATGGACCTCAAAAGAAAGCTGGGGTAGCAATCCTCATATCAATAAATTAGATTTTAAACCAAAGACTGTAGTAAGAGGTGTAGAGGGATACTATATATATCACACTTAAAAGTTCTATCCAACAATAAGATCTAACAATTGTAAATATCTATGCCCCCTACATGGGAGCAAGCAATTACAGAAACCAACTAATAACCAAAATAAAGAAATATATTGATAATAATACATTAATAGTAAGAGACTTAACACTCTACTCACAGCAATGGACAGATCTTCTAAGCAGATCAACAAAGAAACAAGAGCTTTGAATGACACATAGGACCAGACGGACTGCCTAGATATATACATAACATTCCATCCTAAAACAGCAGAATACTCATTCTTCTTGAGTGCACATGGAACTTTCTCCAGAATAGACCACATACTGGGTCACAAATCAGGTCTCAGTCTATACCAAAAGATTGAGATTATTCCCTGAAACTGGAACTCAACCACAAGAAGAAATTTGGAAGGAACTCAAGCTCTTGGAGGTTAAAGGACATCATGCTAAAGAACGAATGGGTCGACAAGGAAATTAAAGAACTTAAAAAATTCATGGAAACTAATGAGAATGAAAACAAATCGGTCCAAAACATATGGCATATTGCAAAGGAGGTCCTAAGAGGGAAATACATAGCCATCCAAGCCTCTATCAAAAAATTAGAAAAATTCCAAGTGCACACAATAACCCTGCACCTAAAGGACCTGGGAAAAGAACAGAAACTAAAGACCTAAACCAAGCAGGAGAAGGGAAATAATTGAGATCAGAGCAGAAATCAATGAAATAGAAACCAGAAAAACAGTGGAACAGGTCAATGAAACTAGAAGCTGGTTCATTGAAAGAATTAGTAAGATAGATAAACCACTGGCCAAACTTATCCAAAAGAAAAGAGAAAGGACCCAAATTAAATAAAGTCATGAATGGAAAGGAAGAGATCACGACTACCATCAAGGAAATAGAAACAATTATTAGAAATTATTACCAGCAACTATATGCCAACAAATTAAGCAATCAAGAAGAAATGTATGCATTCATGGAAACTTATAAACTACCAAGACTGAAACAGGAAGAAATAAACAATCTGAACAGACCCATACCCAGTAAGGAAATTGAAACAGTAATTAAAACCTCACAAAAAACAAAAGTCCTGGGCCAGATGGCTTCCCAGGGGAATTCTACCAAAAATTTAAAGAAGAAATTATACCTATTCTACTGGGGCTGTTTCAGAAAATAGAAATATAAGGAAAACTTCCAAACTTGTTCTATGAGGCCAGGATTACCCTGATCCCCAATCCAGACAAAGACCCCATCAAAAAGGAGAATTGCAGACCAATATCCCTGATGAACATGGATGCCAAAATACTCACCAAGATCCTAGCCAATAGGATCCAGCAATACATTAAAAGGATTATCCATCAGGACCAGGTGGGATTTATTCCTGGGATGCAAGGGTGGTTCAATGTTCCCAAATTAATCAACATGATAGAGCACACCAATAAGAGAAAGACAAGAACCATATGACCCTCTCAATGATACGGAGAAAGCATTTGACAAAATACAGTATCCTTTCTTGATTAAAACTCTTCAAAGTGCAGGGATAGAGGGAACATAACTCAATATCATAAAAGCCATCTATGAAAAGCCCACAGTGAATATCATTCTCAATGGGGAAAAACTGAGAGCTTTTCCCTTAAGGTCAGGAACACGACAGGGAAGCTCACTCTCACCATTATTTTCCAACATAGTACTATTAAGTCCTAGCCTCACTAATCAGACAACAAAAGAAATAAAAGGTATTCAAATTGGCAAAGAAGAAGTCAAACTTTCTTCACAGATGACATGATCCTTTATGTGGAGAACCCAAAAGACTCCATGCCCAAGTTACTAGAACTCATACAGCAATTCCACAAGGTGGCAGGATACAAAAGCAATGCACAGAAATCAGTTGCATTTCTATACACTAGCAATGTAACTGAAAAAAGAAATTAAGGATTCAATTCCATTTACAATAGCATCAAAAATCATAAGATATGTAGGAATGAACCTAACCAAAGATGTAGAGGATCTATACTCTAGAAACTACAGAATACTTATGAAAGGAATTGAGGAAGACACGAAGAGATGGAAAAACATTCCATGCTCATGGATTGGAAGTATAAACATTGTGAAAATGTTTCTGCTGCCCAAAGCAGTCTACACTTTCAAAGCAATCCCTATCAAAATACCATTGGCATTCCTCAAAGAGCCAGAACAAACAATCCTAAAATTTGTATGGAGCCAGAAAAATTGCCAAGGGAATGTTGAAAAAGAAAAACAAAGCGGGGGCATCACAATGCCTGACCTCAAGCTATATTACAAAGCTGTGATCACCAAGACAGCATGGTATTGGCACAAAAACAGAATAGATCAATGGAACAGAATAGAGACCCCAGAAATGGACCCTCAACTCTATGGTCAAATAATCTCTGACAAAGCATGAAAGACTATCCAATGGAAAAAAGACAGTCTCTTCAATAAATGGTGCTAGCAAAACTGGACAGCTACATGCAGAAGAATGAAAGTGGACTGTTCTCTTACACCACACACAAAGATAAACTCAAAATGGATGAAAGACTTCAATGTGAGACAGGAATCCATCAAAATCCTAGAGAAGAACACAGGCAGTAACCTCTTTGACATTGGCCACAGCAATTTCTTTCAAGACATGTCTCCAAAAGCAAAGGAAACAAAAGCAAAAATGAACTATTGGGATTTCATTAAGATAAAAATCTTCTTAACAGCAAAGGAAACAGTCAATAAAACTAAGAGGCAACCCACGGAATGGGAGAAGATATTTGCAAATGACATTACAGATAAAGGGCTGTATCCAAGATCTATAAAGAACTTCTCAAACTCAACCCCCCAAAACCAAATAATCCAGTCAAGAAATGGGCAGAAGATGAACACACACTTCTCCAAAGAAGACATACACACGGCTAACAGACACATGAAAAAATGTTCAACATCACTAGGCATCAGGGAAATACAAATCAAAACCACAATGAAATACCAGTTAGAATGGCAAAAATTAACAAGACAGGAAACAACTAATGTTGGTGAGGATGTGGAGAACAGGGAACCCTCTTACACTGTTGGTGGGAATGTAAACTGGTACAGCCACTCAGGAAAACAGTATGGAGGTTCCTCAAGACGTTAAAAATAGAGCTACCCTACAACCCAGCAATAGCACGACTAGGTGTTTACCCCAAAGATACAGATGTAGTGAAAAGAAGGGGCACATGCACCCCAATGTTCATAGCAGCAATGTCCACAATAGCCAAACTGGAAGGAGCTGAAATGCCCTTCAATGGATGAATGGATAAAGAAGATGTGGTTATATACATATAATCCATGGTTATATACATATTCATATATACAATGGAATATTACTCAGCCATCAGAAAGGATGAATACCCACTATTTGCATTGACATGGATGGAACTGGAGATGATTATGCTAAGTGAAATAAGTCAAGCAGAGAAAGACAATTATCATATGGTTTCACTTATATGTGGACCAACAACACAAATGCCCATCAACTGGTGAATGGACAAACAAAATGTGGTATATAGGTAGTATATAAAGTATATATATATTCTATCCAGCAAAATAAGAAGCAAAGAGATCTGATCCAAGTTACAGCATGGACGAACCTCAAAAACATTATACTAAAGTGAAAGAAGCCAGTCACAAAATGCTACATAGTGTCTTATTCAATTTGTATGGAATGTCCGGAAAAGAGCAATGTATAGAGACAGAAAGCTGATCAATGTTGCTTGGGGTTGGAAGAGGGAGCAGAGATTGTCTGCAGAGGGGCTGGAGGGAGTGTGGGAAGGTGAAGGAAGCCTCTAAAACAAACTAGGGTACTAGCTGAACAATTCTGTCATTGTAGGGTACTTTTACAATGGGTTAACTTTATTGTATGTAAATTTCATTTAAAAAAAAGATAAAAGGTGAGAGTCCCACATCAATGGGTCCTGGAGTCTCCAGGTAAACACTGCCTGGTGAGGGGCCACATCCTGGAGTCCCAGCAGGTGGTGACTCAGAGCCTGGTTTCTGACCTTCCAACTGGAGTCAGGGATTCAGTGTCTGTGCCTTCAGCCTCCCCCCCGGCAGTTCCCCTAGAATCCACCACGCGGCAGACGACTTAAGGGAGGAGCCCTCCAGGTGGCCCAAGGAGACCAGGGGGCAGCAGCAAAGACAGGGACACCAGCTGGCTGGAGATTCGGGGAGGAAGTGAGGGCTGCAGGACCCATGGAAGCCGCTGGCAAGATCTGGATGGATCTTAAGTAGGTTTGGTCCCCTGGGTGGGCTCTAGCCACCAACCTGAAGGGTAACAGCCAAAGGCTCCAACTGACCACCACGGAGGGGAGCTAGCATGAGACTGACGGTTGATATTATAGAATGGGAAGAAACTCCTGGTCCCTGCCATCTCCAGCTGAAAAGAGATTTCAAATTCCTCTTGCCCCATCCAACGCACCCAGGACAGAGACACTGAGTCTTTTCTTTGGGCGCATCTGCACGTTGATACTGAGCTGGAGTCAGCAGGCACTCAGATGCAGGAAAGCGGGGCCCAGGGTCCTCCCCACCTGCTCTTGCAGCCCCAAAGCTGCCCTTCTAGGAATGAAGACCAATCTCCTGGGCTGAAGACCTCCAATTGCCATTCTTCCCTGCGTGTCACCTGTCACTGTGAGTCCCCCATGCAGGGGCAGGGGGCCAGACCACCTGTACCCCTACATGCCACTCTCTCTCTCTCTGTGCCTGCAGAGCAGGGCTCCATGAGGCAGGACCTGGGGTCTACTCACCATGCAGCCCCTTGCTCAGAGGAGAGCCTGGCACCTAGTAGGCACCCACTAAATGTTGGGTGAAGGGTGAATTCTGCCACAGGGGTGGTGGGCACCGAGAATTCCACTGCCACTCTAAGTCTTCATTCCTAGAGGAACCTAGATTTTTCACATCGGCTGTTCTTTAAAAAACCTTTATTCTAGCAGCTGATTTAGATTCAAGCAAATCTCTTAGAAATGTCTAGAGGCAACACCTGGAACAACACTGAGCTCCCCACCCAGAACAGCTTAGCGGCCTCAGCCTGGAATGTTGGTGGCAGAGAAAGGGGTGCACATGGAAAGCTGAAGAGGAGCAAAAGGATGGGGTGTAGGCAACCTGGAGTGTGAAGGGGAGAGAGGGAGAGAGAGTAAGAGAGAGGGAGGGAGGGTAGGAGAGAGGGAGAGATTGGCTCTGGCCTCTTGCCAGGGGCAGCTCCAGTGCTCTGAGTCCTCTTTGCAGGGGTCTCAGGGGGACACTGTGGTCCTTCCAAATGGAATGGGTGTGCAAAGACTAAGGGTTCCTGCTAGTCTTATTTCCTTGGCCTAGGCTATGGATGTTGATCCAAGACTCCAGGGCTGAGGTGACCCAAAATAGGGAAATTCCCATTGTCACTGCTGCTCTCTGCTGGCAAAACCCCGGGGTGGCCCAAAGCAGAGATATAGAATTCTATACATGGCCAAAATATGTTTCAAAACTGAAAGTGAGAAAAAAGAGTGTGTGAAGGAAGAAATAAAACTACAGTTGACCTGTACAACACAGGTTGGAACAGTATGTGTACAATTATACATGCATTTTTTTATAAACAAAGCATACTATTCTAAATACATGTTCTCTTCCTTATGATTTCCTTAATAACACTTTCTTTTCTCTAGCTTACTTTACTATAAGTATACAGTGTAGAATACATATAACTTGCAAAATATGGGTTAATCGACTCTTTGTTATCAGTAAGGCTTTCAGTCAACAAGAGGCTATTAGTAGTTAGGTTTTGGGGGAGTCAAAAGTTATACACAGATTTTTGACCTTGAGACTCAGCACCCTTAACCCCACATTGTTCAAGGGTCAACCTGTATCTCTATTTACCGATGACATGCTCCTAAATATAGAAAAATCTCAAATACTCCACACACAAAAATATGAGTCCATAAACTCATTCCATAAAGTTGCAGGGTACCATATATACAAAAATCATTTGTGTTTCTATGCACTGACAATGAACAATCTGAGAAGGAAATTAAGAAAACAATTCCATTTACAATAACACCCAAAACAGTAAAATATTTAGGAATAAACTCATTCAAGGAGAAGCAAGACCTGTACACTGAAAAGTATAAAACATTGCTGCAAGAGATTAAAGACCTAATGGGAAAAAAAGCTGGATGCATGCATTGGAAGATTGAATGTAGTTCATATGGCAATACTATTCAAAGGGATCTACAGATTCAATACAGTGCTATCAAAATTTTTTTCCTATGCATTTTCTAATTGCTGTCAATCTCTTGCAGTACATTTCCTTTTGGACATCGTAGTTTTCATCTCATAAAGATAGATAGGGTCGGGTGCCTGGGTGGCTCAGTTGGTTGGGCATCTACCTTCGGCTTGGGTCATGATCCCAGGGTCCTGGGATCTAGCCCCACATAGAGCCCCACATCGGGCTCTCTGCTCAGCAGGGAGCCTGCTTCTCTTCTCCCTCTGCCTGCCCCTCTGTCTGCCTCTCTGCCTACTTGTGCTCTCTCTTTACTAAATAAATAAATAAATAAATAAATAAATAAATAAATAAATAAATAAATAATCTTTTAAAAAAAAGATAGATAGGGTCTTGTTTATATTTTCCATTTACCTATTTAACATTTTCAACTGATGGAAAACAGTTATAATAAATGTTTTAATGTCCTTTTCTGGTGGTTCTCACATCTGTGTCAGCTCTGGATTATTTTCAGATGATTGATCTGTCTCCTGATTAGGGGTCATTTTGCCTGTGAGAGCACCAGGCCCTGTTCCCTCTAAGGCTTTCAAATGATTGCCCACTGACTTGCTGTCCTTGCCTCCCATGGAGACCCTCAGCAGGACCACACTGCCCGCCACCCCAGGGCCCCTCCACAGCTCTGGCTAGGTGACTTTCCGCAGCTCTGTCCTCCCCAGGACGCTGTCCTCTCAGCTCAGTGTCCTCAATTCCAGGAGGTCCACTGGGCTCCTCTCAGTTTCCCCTCCCCCCATGCCTTGCTTGGAAACTCTCTGGAGGCAGTACCTTGGAGCAGCTGTAGGGCTCCGCTCACCTGTGTGTTTCCCTGTCTGGGAAGGCTGTCTTCTTTGCCTGATGTATCTTGGAAATCTGCATTTCATGCATCTTGTGTGTCTTTTTAGTTGCTTTGTTTTTTCAGGCAAGAGAATAAATACAGTTCCCCTGAGTCTGTACTGGTGTGGCTCTCATATTATAAAATCAAGTTGAGAGAGGTCATCTAGATTCTAAACACAGACTTTTACAGAATGTAGAAAATCGCCAGAGCCAAGGTGAAACCTTGAAGTAAGAAAATGCTTAAAGTTTGTATTTACAAAGCACTGTGCCAGTTCTTTTTATTTTTTTATTTTTTGAAGATTTATTTAATACCCATCACTGGGCTCACCCATCTCCCCACCTCTCCCCTCTAAAACCCTCAATTTGATTCTCGGAGTCCATAGTTTTTCATGGTTCATCTCTCCCTCTGATCCCCCCCCTTCATTTTTCCCTTCCTTCTCCTAATGTCCTCCATGCTATTCCTTATGTTCCACAAATAAGTGAAACCATATGATATTGTCTTTCTCTGTTTGACTTATTTCAGTTAGCATAATCTCCTTCAGTTCCATCTATGTTGATGCAAATGTTGGGAATTCATCCTTTCTGATGGCTGAGCAATATTCCATTGTATATATAGACCACATCTTCATCCATTCATCTGTTGAAGTGCATCTCAGCTCCTTCCACAATTTGGCTATTGTGGACATTGCTGCTATGAACATTGGGGTGCATATGACCCTTCTTTTCACTAAATCTGTATCTTTGGGGTGCAATTGCTGGATGTTATACGCAATGAATCATGGAACACTACAACAAAGACTAATGATGTACTGTATGGTGACTAACATAACATAATAAAAATTGTTTAAAAATATTTATTTATTTGAGAGAGAGAGAGAGTACAAAGAAGAGGAGAGGCAGTATCAGAGGGAGAGGAAGAAGCAGACTCGCCACCAAGCTGGGAGCTCAATGACGTGGGGCTCAATTCCAGGAATCTCCAAATCCTGGAGATCATGATCTGAGCCAAAGGCAGACGCTCAACACCCTGAGCCACCCAGGTGCCACAGCACTGCACCGGGTCTAAGGGCAGTTTTTGTTTTGTTATTTTTAAGACAAGCCTGTGCCCTTATTGGCCCAACAGGCTACTTGAGAAGGATGAAGCTGGAGGCGTGGGTGGTTCCAGGATGACTATGCAGGGGCTGCCCTGCTTCCCAGGCTTGTAGGTGATAGAGACGTCACTGAGGTGGTAACCAATCATCTCGGGCTTGATTTCTACCTGATTGAAGGTCTAGCCATTGTAGACACTCACCATGCTGCCCACCATCTCTGGCAGGAGGATGGTGTCCTGCAGGTGCGTCTTAACCCCTGGGACTTCTCCACCGGGAAGCCTCCTTCCTGGCCTTGCCCAGGGGCTTCAGCAGTGAGTGTCGCCTCCTCCATCAAACCCGGGTCAGCCTCCGCTGCTGGGGGGCACTGTACAGAGGCAGCCACAGCTCTTAGGACCCATCCAACAACCAGTTGAGGCCCCCCCGAGGGTTGCAAGGGAACGTGGGAAGGTGTGCTTCTCCTGTTGCTCCACTGCCACCATCTTGTCAGCTTTTCTGAGACAGTTTTTGCTGGGAGAGAGTGAAGGAGACCCACCACCCCTTGTGCAGGGGTTTGAGTGGATGGTGCTGTGAGGTCTGTGGTGAAAACCTGTCCTCTGCCAGTGGGCATGGATCCTTAAAGCATGTGAACATGCCCTGCTCATTTCTATTCTCTCAAATGTCTTCCACAGGAAGGATGAGCTTGAATACAAACTGGCCTCATGGGAAGTTCAGGCTTTCTTCTCAGAGCCTTTCTGGGGTGTCTCATGGGTAACACAGAACCCAGGGCTCACTTCTGTTCCCTAGGAAGAGAGGGAAGCCATCAGATGTGTCAAATCTCTGGACTGCAACCTAGGCCCTAAAGGAGAGGCAGGGATTCCTAGCCCCCCTCCAGGCACTGCAGGGCTGCTTCCAAAGAGACCCCAGAAAGGGCTCCACTCACGGGGTCTCTCTCATCTTATTGGTAGAAAATACACCTGCACCTTCCCTGCTAAGCAGTGGCAACAGGGCTGGATAGTGTTTGCGAGTGGGGGTAATGCTATCTGCATATAAGGCAGGAAATCTAAAGAGGGGGTGGAAGTCAGGGAAATAAGCAGATACATCTATACAAACACACACGCACACCCCATGGTAGAAGAGCAGCCCCTGTCCTACCCACCACACTCCCCACCCCCTGCTATCCCTAAGTTTAGTTATTTTGTATAACCCAAGGGTTTATAGAATGGTACTGGTTAGGTTTGCTTATTAAGGGTTGCCTCCCAAAAGCACTTCAACAGAACTTGTCTGAACTTTCTAAAACACTAAATAAGCCAGATATTTGAGCTTGTATTCAATAGGGAGTAGGTGAACACAGCACCAAAGTCTGAAAAATACAAAGACAGACTACTTGCACTGGGCAAACAGAAGGGGTCAGTATATGACAAACAGAAAACAAAAAAAAAGCCCCACTGTGAAAAAGGGACATCCAGTACCTCTGTTTTATCTTACAAAATATGTAGGATGTTTCAACCTTCCATCCCAGCATAGCTTCATATGCCCATATGCTTCACAATGTACAAACATAATCACTTTGTGCCCCCCAAAAGTTCCACACCCCTTCTTTTCTCAAGCCTCTCAGCCCTTCCACACAACTCAAAACAAAATTCAACAACATCTCTTGGACTACTTCCACAACCTGGGAAATTCAACTGCTAGGAAATAGACCCTTTCCCCCCTTGGTGCCCTCAGCCTTGAGGACTGGGTTCCGATTGGAGTGACCCTGGACAGCAAGGTTTCTCAATCTACCCCCCTCCCAGGCCCTGGTGACATGATTCTAAGGCCAGAATAATATCACTAACACCTTATGGGACCAAACTAGGCCAGTTCCAAGGGAGAGGATGTTTTGCCATCTTGAAGTTGGTCAAAAGATTTACAAAATCGCAGACTGTCTCCCCAGGCATAACATTCCCAACTACCAAGTCTTATCTGTTTATGCCAAGGCACTAGAACTGATGTCAGTGCTAAAAGTGAGCTCTTGTGCCACTGCTAGGAGTTCTGGAGCTGCCTTGGTTCTCTTCAGGAACAGGAGTGGAGGCCTGTGTCCATCTGCATGGGGGCTCCCAGGTTTTCAGTGTTCCAACCTAATGGCCTCATTCTAAGCTGGCCTCAGCTGGAGGGTTTTAGAGGCTTTAATGGGGGGACTCCAGTCCAGAAATAGTTGAGAAGATTATAGAATCCCACTTTTGATTTTCAAGAGCCACAATGCATGGGGTGCTTTAGGCCTTCTGACCATTGACAGAGAGCCCGTTTCCCTTCTCCAGGGACAGTCTATGAAAAGGGAACTTCTGGAACTGAGAACCAAACTGTCCAAACAGGAGAGTCTCCTTCAGAGCACAGTGGAGCATCTGAAGACCACCAACCAGCAGAAGGAGAGCACTGAGCCGTTCATCTTCAGCCAGTGTGGGTACCCCTGAGCCAGGGGGTGGGAGAGGAAATTAGGGGTGGGGGGACTTCCAGACTCCCCACTTGTGCTACAGATGGACTGTGACCAGACAGACTGGGGGGGGTGCAGACTGATGTAATGTCCCCAAACCTCCTGTGCCGTGAGTAATTGTGGGTGCAGAGGGAAGGGCACATGGGAGTAGCAGAAGACCCTGAGCTGAGCAACCAGAAAGACACACTTTAGAACACACCAGACAAGTATGGGCCCAGCTGGTCCTGTTGGGCTGTTTTGTTGTTTCAGAGACCAGGACACATGATATTTTGAAGGAGGCAAGGACTTGGAGGTAAGGAGACTGCTGCACCCACCAGAGCCACAGAACCCAGCCCAAATCCATTCCCACCTATCTTTAGAGTCTGCAATGATCCCCGAACCACTCTGACCTTCCAGGAGAGGATTTCCAGTCCACTCCTAGGACTCGGGTCCTCACTAAGTGTCCTTAGAGCTTCCCTCCCCATCACCTCTCCCACCCTCATCCCTCCCCTGCCATCTCGGCTCTCTGTCACATTGTCACCCTCTTCTCTCCTCACCCCACTTCTTCTCTCCTTTAGGCCAGTCAGGAGTCCAAGGAAAGCAAGTGAGTTGATTCCCAAGATCAGAGAACATGGGGAGTCTGCCTCTGAATCAGCTTCCAGGAAAGGGCTCTGGGGCCAGCTCTAGTGTTTCCTGTAGCACCTCTCACTTCATGAAAAAATAAACCCAAGATGCCATCAAATTGGTTGATTCTACTGCACAGTCTATCAGGCTGAGAACAGCAATTCAGTTTTCATTTTTATTTTACCAAAGAAAAACATTGGGTCTTCTTGACCTAAATGGGAATTTGATAATAAATAAAAATGAAACTTCAAAGGAAATATTTTATCTATATGACAGACATTCTGCACATTTACTTGAAATAATAACACATTCCCTAGCAAGTACCCTAAAGGAACATGTGAACTGGAGCAAATGGCTGTAAATCAGAAAAAGCTTTCGCCTTGAACTTAAAGCTCTGCCATAAGCAATTGGGCCTATTCCTAGGAATGTTCCTTATGTAGCCTGAGAGAATGTTGATCCCACTGTATGAAAATGGGTCCAGCCATGACTTCAACCTCCTTTTTTTTTTTTTTTAGCTAATTCCCTTTTGCTCTTCTCTGATGATTCCTTTCTTTACTGAGCCTCTCTAGAAAAACACTTACAAGATGGCCTCTGTAAAGCCTTATTCCTGTCCCAGCAAGGGTAAAGCAACATCTCCACACATCCACTGGCTTCCCCTTGTTCAGAAGTTTCCTCTGCACTTCCCAGAGACCAATGGAAAGGGCCTAAGGCCTGGGTTCTAATCCCAGGCTTGTCACAAACCGGCCCTGTGGCTGGCCCCTCAGTGTCGGTGACCCCGCCGCCCCTCATCTGTAAGATGTGGCACTAGATGGGGGCGGGGGGGGGTATGTCTCTGAACTCCCTGCTGACTGGGCCCCTCTTTCTCTTCATTAAGTGGGACATGAACTTAACAGGGGACTTCCCTGCACAACATCCTCTCCTTCCTACAACAGGCTGTTTCTACATGGGCATGTTTCATACTAAGCACTTCATTTCCAGGGAGGTCACAAAAGCCATCATTTTGCTCCAAGTGAACTGGGGAGTGAACTGGCCCATGAAGAGGGAGTGTGTGATCTGAGAACCTCGTGTGCAGTGGCTCTGAGCATCGCCATCACCAGTCCGAGGTGGTGGGGAACTTTCCCTCTAGCTTGGTGGCACCAGTGGCTCCTCAGGACCACACCTCTTCCCCTGGGCACATCCTCCTTGACAGGATCTCATTGATCTCCTGGCTCTGCCACCACCCAGTGCTCACTGCAGCTCAGGGAGCCACCAGCAGGCCCTGATCCTGGACTCTCACCATGTTCCGTTTTTGTCTCCAGATGAAGTCACTAAGGGCTCTGCCGTGCATCCCAGTCTTGTAACCCTTGCTTTTCTGGAGCCACACAAGAAGAGGAGCCACAAGAGGTCCTTCAAACAGCAGGAAGGATGGGCCTGCCCCCCATTTTGTGTAGATCCCAATCTGCTGAAGAGACCTGGACCCCACTCCTCCACACCTGCTGGAGGGTCCAGGAAGAGTTGGACGCCGGCCTGGTGGAGGAGGGCAGAGGGCAGACAGCTTTTCTTGTGGTTAAAGAACACCATCCACCAGGTTCTGCTCAGCCCCGCACTGAGCAAAACATGCACGGTTTATAGAGGAGTTCATGACACTACTTCTAAGCGCTGCCCTGGCCTGGGAACTAGCAATGGCCATTTCTCACTCTAGTGCCTATACTCAGATGGTCACCTCAGGGGACACAGGACCCTGCTTTCTACAAGATGGGACACCTGGTCCCCACAAGGGAGCTCCTCAACCCGTTCTAAAGCCCATGAGTGACAGTGGTGCCCTGAGGGCCAGTGGGGCTCAGCCAGCATGACCCCCAGACCCATGCTTCCCTGGGGCCAACTCAGCCGGGACACCATTAGGCTGGGTGTCAGTCTACAACACAGCTCCTGAATTCTTCGAATGTACATGGTGAAAGCGGTGACTTCCCACATGCCATCTTCTGCTTAGCCTACCACCTCCTATTTCCATTCTTTTGTGACCTCCGAAGTGTGTCCAGCTCACTCTAAATATGCTGTCCCCTTTCATCACTGTAACTCCTCTCTGGGGAACTGGGACTCATGACCAGCCCAAGCCCATTGAAAGTCCTGTGTAAGACAAACCAGTGATCATTTTTTTAATAAAGATTTTATTTATTTATTTATTTGATAGAAAGCACACAAGCAGGAGAGGGGGAGTGGCAGGCAGAGAGAGGGAGAAGCAGGCTCCCTGCTGAGCAGGAGCCCAACGAGGAGCTTGATCCCAGTACCCTGGGATCATGACCTGAGCCAAAGGCAGATGCTTAACCGACCAAGCCACCCAGGCGCCCCACAAGTGATCTTTTTTTTTTTAAGATTTTATTTATTTATTTGAGAGAGAGAGAAAGCACGAGCAGGGGGAGGGGCAGGGGGAGAAGCAGGCTCCCTGCTGAGCAGGGAGCCTGATGTGGGACTAGATCCCAGGACCCTAGGATCATGGCCTGAGCTGAAGGCAGACGCTTAACTGACTGAGCCACCCAGGCGCCCCCCACCAGTGATCATTTTTAAGTGGCACCTGAGAAACCCCAGTTGTGAGAAAACCTAGTCTGTGTCCTGACAGTGCTTTAGAAGGCATGTACATGTGCATAAATGTACGATAGATATTTATATATGTTGCTATAGTGATATGTTGAGGGCAACATAATTGGTGGACAGGGTCTGTTAGAAGAAATGAAACACAGTCTTGGGATGCCTAGGTGGCTCAGTTAGTTAAGTGTCTGGTTTCGGCTCAGGTCATGATCTCAGGGTCATGCTATCTAGTCTGGCATCAGGCTCCTTGCAGAGCGGGGAGCCTGCTTCTCCCTCTGCTTGCTGCTCCCCCTGCTTGTGTGCACTCTCTCTCATCCTCCAACAAATAAATAAATAAAATCTTTTTTTAAAAAGAAACATAGTCTTTTTGGTGGCTATGAAAGTAAAATGTATATGAAGAAATATGTTTTTCGGAGGGGGGGAAAGATGGTGGAGGAGTAGGGGACCCTATTTCAACTGGTCCCCGGAATTGAGCTGGATATCTACCAGACCACTCTGAGCACCCACGAAACCAGCCAGAGATGTAAGAAGATCTGGATCTCTACAAACAGAATATCGCAGGCAGTTGGTTTTGAGGTACAAAGCAGAGAGCTGTGATTCTGCGGGCAGATATCGGAGGATAAACGGCAGCGGGAGGGTGCCTGACCGTGGGGATCCTACACCGCCAGTGAGTGACAGCCTCGTGCGCTGCGGACAGGGCACAGACTCGCAGACTGGTAGCGTCAGGAAAGGACTTTAGGGCAGCCCCCTGGGTGGAAAACCAGACCAGCGGCGTTGCGTGCACGCGAACC
>NC_138372.1:96634697-96651838 GCF_054177405.1 Leptonychotes weddellii | reverse complement strand
CCTGCCTAGTTGAAGATATGTAAAACACTCTAAGAGCAAAGACACAGTATGAATACCAAAGGCGTAGAGGCCAGAAAAGTCCATGTTTCTGGCTACTTCTTTGTATCCCTCCCCTTCTTTTTCCTCTTGTTTCCAGATCAGGAGAAATAAGAACCAGCCCATGTGCTTCCAGTGAACAGCAGAATACTGCCTACCCCATATGGAATACTTCAGTGTCTGGCTTCGAAGCCAGGCCTGGAGGGTTGCAGAGTGCCAGGCTCTGGGTCACCATGGAACCCCACACCCAGTGGGTACAGCTAGGCAAGGGCAGACTACAGGCACAGGCAACTTGTGTGGACACAGCCCAGATGGGCCTGGAGGAATGCAGTCTCTGTTCTCAGGGAGCTCAGGGAGGACAGGAGATAGGACCCTAGAGGCATAGCAACCATTACACATAAACCACCAGAGCTGGCTCTGAGGCTCGGACTTGGAAGGGCAGGAACAGAGAGAAAGCTGGCAGGAGGGAGGACTGTCCCAGAAGGCATCCCCAGAGAAGGGGTGGTGGAGCAGACTGAAAAGGGGAGCAGGGATTCAATCCACTCATTCATTTATTCAACCAACAAATTTCTGTAGTGACTACTAGACTCCAGACACTGCTGAGGAACTGAGGACATGGGGACAAATAAAACTGGAAACCCTCACAATCCAGTGGAGAGGAGAAGCACACTTATAAGTGATGGAGCCCTGAAATAAGGGCCATATCCACATGTGGACAAGTCAGTGTGTGAGCAGAGAGGGGCTTCAGGCCTTGAACCTGGTTCCTGTGTGAATCTTGGGGGCTGCCGGGCAGATGGCAGGGCTAAGGTACATGGGGCAGAGGGGCAGCCAGAAAGGGAAAGAGAAGTTAAACAAGCATCAGCCCATCTTCTCACCTGGCTTAGGAGCTGGGTGCCCAGGGAAGGGGAAGATGAGGAGAGAGGAAGGTGGGGCCTACTCAGAGGGCTGGGAATGCCCAGCTCTGGGGTCTCAGAGCTACTTGGAGGATGGTGGGGTGCTAGCAGTAGAGGATCACCCTAACCTGAGAAAGGAGGGACAGGATGGGGCTGACTGGGAGGGGACACCAAGTGTTGAGTCAGGGTGGAGGGTGAGGACAGGGGAAGCCCAGCAGCCAGGTGGGCACAGGGAACAGTCTCAGAAGGAGCAGGGGCTCCCTCAGTGTTTGAAATGAGGCCAAGCCTTAATGATGTTGTACAAAGCTTGCCCAGGAGACCGGGTGTTGACAATATCACTGTGCCCCACCAGCAGGTAGTTGGGAATTAAATATCCCTTGTCCACTGCACACTGGATCAGGTTCTGGGCTGCTTCCAAGGCTGCAGTGTTGGGCGGGGTACCTGCAAAACAGTTATCTATCTGTTATAGGTTTCCAGGGCACCCTGCCCAGGTCAGGACCCACTCCTGAATCCCCCCTAACCCACCCCTACCACCCTGATAATATATTCTGATAGTCTGCCAGCCACCCTATAGACAGAAAATCAAGTCAGGTCTCAGATTCCTCAGCACCAAACTTCTTGAATGAAAAGAGCAGAGCCTGGGATAAGACATACAACTGTTTAGGGGATGCACGGAGCCTTTGTCCATTGCAAATATTTAACCTGGTAGTTCTCAACTGGGGGAATTTAGCCTCCCATGGGGATATTTGGCACTGTCTAGAGACATTTTTGGTTGTCACAGCTAGGCAAAAAGTGTTACAGGCATCCAGTGGCAGAAGCCAAGGTTACAGCTAAGGGTCATACAGTGCACAGGTCACCTCCTCTACAAAGAGTTACCTGATCCAGGATGTCAATAGTGTTGAGGCTGAGAAACCTTGCTTTGGCCACAAGGTGTGCTTCCTGTACCTTCATATGCCCAGCCCCATCCCCAAGCACCTTCCTAGGTATCCCCTCACTCCACCCAATATCCATTTTAGTATCAGACTGAACCAGCCCCAGTGACATGGGCTCTTCCTAGAGGTGCAGCAAAAGTTCCCAGAGTCTAAACAAACTCTAATCAAGAGCTCTGAGCAATGACAATTCTCAGTGTACACTCTGGATGCAGAGACAAGGGCTAATCCAGGGTTGTGGCAAATAAGGTAAGGGTCTCCACATTGTTGCCATGGTAAAAACTTAGCAAAATATATGTACAAAGATATTTTCTCCTTGTCTTATATGTTTTGGATGTCAGAAGGGAGAGACATTTGGTTGGGTGTGAAGGAGATAGATTCAGAGTGGGCATTCTGTCTGGGAGGGGGTCACTCTGGTCATACTCAGTTTATTCAAATGACAAATCTGAAGCTGGGTAAGTCCAGCATATGCAGGCACTGAAGTGATCCCTGAGTTTGATGCTGTTGTCTTCCATTTGAGACACTCTCCCTCAAACACCATACAATGACTGCTACTGCCCAAAGCATCCACTTACCCAAGAAGGTGCCCATAAAGGCAATGCCCAGGGCAATGTCATTGTAGCCAGGAGCATGGGAGCCTTGGACATTCCACCCCACTCTTTCATAAATGACACCATCCTGCCCCACGAGGAAGCTAGAAGACCATGAGGGGAGATGGAGATTAGCATGACAGAGAGACAACCTGGGATTGTTTCGTTTATTCATCCATTCATTCATTCAATCACTCATGCCTTTACTCGGCAGACACTGATTAGCTATTAAATTCTAAGCACTGAGTTACAAAAAAGACAGTCTTTGCCAGGGGTGCCAGCAGCGTGCTCATTAAAGAGGGGGAAGAGAAGGAAGCACTATTTATAGCCTTTACTGATTTCTGTGGTGTAAAACTCCCACCATGACTGATTTTCAGCCCCTGGTGATTTAACAAAGGTCCTGGCTCTCCAACAATCTGCTCTCATGAGCCCATCCAGCTCTGGCACACTGCTGCTGCCCCAAGAAGTTCATAGTCTAGGAAGAAAAAAGCAACAATGGCCATCTCTGCAACCTGGCCTTCCCCATACCTCACCAATGACACTGTTTCCCTGGAGGTGAGCTGTGGCTGCCTTACCACTAAGATCAAAGTACACTTCTCCAGCCCTGCCTTGCCTGATCCCTCTGCATCCACAAATATCCTCCCCACTTCACTTCCATCGCACTCTACTCTCCCAGGTGTCTTTTGTGGCTGCCCTCTCACTCCTTTGCACCTTGTCTCCCTATGTCCTTTCCTTAAATGTGTAGTTCTTCATGTCTTTCTGATTCAAATCTTATATAAAACCCTGCTTTTAGTCCCTTGGCAACACAGTCCAAACTCCCCAGCTTAAGTGACAAGATCCTTCATGAGATGGCCCCTGTTTGCCTCCTTACCTTTCACCATCCCTCTCTTTGTCATCTATTTTATTATGATAAACTTCCCTCGGTTCCTCAAAGACACCATTCTCAGGCTGGCATCCAGGATTTTCCACAGAGGTCCTTTTTCTCTGTTTGAAACAGTCTTCCCCCTCCTCTGACAAGCTCACTCATTTCTTAGGTCATCTGATATGTCACCTCTCAAGTAGTACTTCCTTTACACTCAATCCCCCAGCAAGCTAACAAGTTAAAAATGTATCCTGCTTACATCTTTGCACCCTCTATCATTTAAGAACACTTATCTATCATTAAGAACACCTAATGTGTTCTATTAGGATTTATTCATTTAATTATCTTTCTCATTCAGCAGAGTATTAGCTCCATCAAGGCAAGAACCCTATCTGTGCTACATCTGATAGCATCCCCAGAGCATAACTTCATGCCACAGAGTAGGCACTCAATTGTGTTCTCAGTGAACTAATTTATAGCAAGTGGGTGTTTACTCCTGACTTCAGATCATTTCACAGTGAGCAGGGTCATGAAAGTTATGGTAAAAAGGACACAGTAAAATGTCAAGAGCCACGGGACAAGAAACTGACCTCTGAAACCTGAATGGAAAAAGGAAAATGTCCTCTCTCAGCACCCATCATTTTCCAGTTTAGGTTCAAAACATATAGTCAATTTTCAGGTATACCTTCTAATCAAAGAGAGCAATCCTGTGAATAATCCTGCAAAGCAGGATCTAGCAGAGCACATGGCAAGTCTTAACATATGAAAGTTATTGAAGGAAGTTTTCTCCTATCTTGAAAGGGTTGCAACTAAAACAGGATGGAGATAAGACAGGCTATCAGCCCAGAATCACATGGTAATTGTGATTCCATGGTAATCACAATTGGTAAATCCAAGCTGATTAGATTTGGTAATCCAATGGTAATTGGTAGATCCAGCCAAGGCAGGGCCACTGCACACAGCTATGCTGCTTGCACCCTGCACAGAGTGCCTGGCCAGGAGGCAAGGGGGGGTTAAAATCCAACTCCACTAGCTAAGCCATGATGCCCCTAGAGGAAAGGCTCCTTGATTAATGTGTACTGTCTGGATTAGTGGTGGCCCATCCTGAGACTTAACATTCAGTGTAATTTTTCTGATGGACATGAGATGGTGTGTAACCCCATACATCTTATCTGTGGGCTTGGAGAGCATCCTGCAAGAAGTTTTTATTCTCTCATTAGGTCAGTGTGCTCTTTATTAAAAAATTATAAATTTTGGCATTAGAGCAATCAGAGGATATATCTGGTGTTTCCCCCTGCCTTCAGACAGGAAAGATATTCTCTACAGGCTTCACGAGCTTGCATGTATACAACTTCCTCTAGTATCTTTCCAGCAGTCTTGGCCTCCATCACATCAATATGAGATCTTTTAAAAGGACACATTTTGAGTACATGCTCAAGGAGAATGACTGCCCCCTTAGCTATATCCTAAGTGAGGCTCACCCAGAGTTGCATGAAAAATCAATGTGGTTAAACATAGAGCACCTCATATGGTGGGCACTCAGTAAACATTATTTTCCTTTCTCTCCCATTCAAAGTTTCAGAGTCTGCCCTCAGGTAAAAGAAGCCCACATGTCCTCAGGTCCACTTACTTATACCCAATGTCACATGAGTTCAACCTGTCTATGAAGAAGGACTGGATATCTTGGACCAACAAGCAGCACTCATCAGACATGATGCAGGTTTTCCCAGCAGTGTGGATGATGACGACGTACTTAGCCGGGAGGTTCATCTTGGGGCAATGGGTCTCCCTGGCCTCCCATGCAGACCGTGGGATAATGTTGGAGCAAGCTGAGAAGGGGGGCAAAAAAAAAACAACAAACAGATATGTGGATTTATTGTGCTCTCCCGTGTCAACCACCTCACTACTTAACATCCCCACGGCCTCTGAGCATCCTGACCTGAGTCTGACTGTGGAACTCAAGAGAGCCCACCTGGGAGTGGAGTATATCTGCCTGATGGGATTATATTCAAGAGGCAAGAATCATAGAGCCATGGGATCTAACCCAAAAACAGAACCCAGAGGACAGTGGGTATATTGATCCTATGAAGATATGGATGCTCATTCCCAAGGGCAAAGGATACCTTATCTATCTGCATGATTGTCTTGTGTGTATGTGTGCGTGCCTGCATGACAGGGCCCTTTGGACAAATCAGCTGAATTATCAACTGAAAGCATGTCTTTGAATCTCACCTGTAATCCCTAAAACTCTCTGTCAATATAAGCAATTATTATTAGTTGATAGCACTAGTCCAAAGGCAGAGACCAGATTTACTCAGAGCTTTCATATAATAGAGATAATTATCTTTAAAACTTTATTAAGTCCAGGAAAAGGTTGAAAGTGGTTATTAACTATATTGTTCTTTTTTTTTTTAAGTAAACTCCATGGCCCCAATGTAGGGCTCAAACTTATGACCCCAAGATCAAGATTTACATGCTCTATCAACTGAATCATCCAGGTGACCCTTAACTATACTGGTTTTGATGCTACTGTTTAACCCCAAATCTACCTTTTATCTAGTGCTTATTACCCAAAGTACCTTAACAACTTCCTCTGATGTCAGTATAGGTGGCGATGTAAGCACTTTGGTCTATCTGTGCTGTTGTGGTTCTTATATTCAGAAAGATGTGCATTTGTGCTTTTGTGCTTGTATGTGTTAGATGCCTATTCCTCTCCATGTTTTTTTCCTCCACAGCACTTTTCGCCTTATAACATACCAAATATTTTATTTACTTATTTATTTATTGTTTTTTTCTACCCTCTAGGTTGAAACTTCATGAGGGCACTGCTTGTGTGTTTTGTTCCATGATATATCCTCAGTGACTAGCAGGTTCTAAGTAAATAATTGTTGACTGATTGAAGAAATGAGTGTACATATATTACACCATGCTAATGCCATGGCTCTATCATTCTAGGAATCTGAGAGATAAAGAGGTGACCTGGAGGGTTCCTCTCAAGGTGTGCCAGCCCAAAGGTTCAGAGAGTTGGGTGACAAGTTGCCTATCAGAAAGGATCCAATGAGAGCCTGACTGAAAAGTCACTCCCAATGGCGTTTGGAAATTAGTAGGGGTAGGCTGGGTGGGTGGGTCTAGAGGGAGGCCCAGTAAGGTTGAAAGTCTTACCTTTCTTGGGACTTGCCTTCTGAAGAGGGAGTAGGCAGTTCTCACCTTTCACAAGAAGTGGCTGAACATACTTGGATGACAGGTGGCCCTTCTGGACAGCATAGGAGATCAGGCCCTCCATGGCTGACAGGGCAGCAGGGCTGGGACTGTGGCCTGAAAGAGAACCATCTATGGCAACCTGGGTCTGACCTGAGTTTCAGGGGGCTGTGAGGGAAGGACTAGATGCCCTGCCAGCCCTTACACAGCTGTTAGAGGGAAACTGGCTCATCCCCCAGGTTAGAAAGCCTGAAAGTCAAGGATCCACCTGGCCCAGGATGAAGACCTTTCCCAGTGACCTGCCAAAATTTCATTCATTGCTCTTCCTCCATGGAAGAGCTGGAACACAGCCCCATGCTCAGGAATGCCCAGCTAGCTGGGTCAGGGTTTCCCATTGGCAAGGGCTCTTCCAAGCATGTGCCAGCTTCTTTCCCTGCATTAACTTCCTTAATCCTCACCACAAACCTCTGACATAAATGCTTTTATTAGACTCATTATTCTCAGAAAGAAACTTGAGGCTTCAAGAAGTAACATGCTCAAGACCCTACAGCTAACAGGGTGACACCCAGGTAACAAAGAGTGGTCACAAAAACAAACCAAGCTGAATACAGAGTCCTGTGGTGTGCTGGAAACCACACTGGAATTGAAAATGGAAAGTGTGAGCTTGCCTTTTGATTCTTCTTGGGTCACTTCCTCTCTGGAATTCAGGTTGTACTTTGTGTAACAGCGATCAGGAAACTTGTCTGGATTTTCTCACAGAGTATTGGGAGGGGACAATAAAAAACTAGACATGCAAGAGCTTTAAGAGTCGAGGGTGCACAAACTCAGTGGAATGGTCCTGGAGCATGTATGCTAGGATGCTGGGAGAGCTGGGGGGATGGGCAGCAGTAAGACTAGAGGAAAGTGGAAGGGACTCAGGGATTGGAGGCCTCAGAGTGGTTTTAAAAATTGTAGAGAAAATCTTGAGGTAAGAGACCTGGGAGGAGGAGGTGCCTGGTAGGAAACCGGAAGCAGGGTCTGGTGCTGCAGAAGGGTTAGAGCCAGAGAGGAAGATGCAACAGTCACTGACAGAAGACAACAGAAGCCCACATCCCTCCATGATGACAATGAGAGGGTAGCAAGGCTGTGGAGAGAAGGCTGGACAGCACCTCCACTGCAAGATATCCAGAGGAAGAGGAGACAGCTCGGAGACTGAGAAGGAAGCCAGAGGATGGAGAAGAGAACAAATACCATTCATGTAAGCAAAGAGAGAGGGGAACTCCAGGAGAGTAGATCATCAGGGAAGTAGGAGAAGGTCAAGGAGGCAGTGTGGAAACAAAGAAGTAGGTAACTCTTTGGAGAAGGGCAGCTGGGATGACCATTACCTTCCTTGGTGCCAAAGAAAGCAAAGCCCAGGGAGATGTTGTAGCCCTGGGTGTGCATGCCTTGGACATTCCAGCCAACACCTTCATACACCCTGCCATCGTCCCCAACCAGGAAGCTGTGGAGCAGGGAGATATAGGCTGAGTGGCTGACACTGTGGCACATCCCCACAAGAGGAACCACTTATCAGCCTCCAAAGGGAGAAGGGCTCAAGCTATGTTCACTATAGAGAACTTGCATGGACTTGTCCCAGACAGTGGATAGACCAGGTCAATTATATTCCCTTAGAATTCAGAACCCACCCCCACACTCCCTACCTCCCTCCTTTGTTCAGATGCCCAGGCTTTATGTAAATCATCCTACACATTCAGAAGGAGGAGAGGTCCTGTAGCTAATGGAGACCCAATTACACTGTGAGATTCTTCTCAGCTTCCATATTGCCTCAAACATGGCTCTCCTCCTTCCTCCTAAATGCATGCTACCTGTGTCATCTCCATGTAGGCTGTTCATGTGATTTCTCCTTGCCAAGTTCCTGTCTTATGTAGACTTCTCAGAAAGTAGCTCCTCAGATAAGGACATGGATACAGGCAGTTTTTTGAAAAAGGATCCCAAAAGCCAGTATGAGGGAGCAAGGAGAGTGAATCAGAAGCAAGAAATCCAACAAAGTGTGCACAATTGGGCTGGCTTCACAATGGCTACCTGGGGCTCAGAACTGTTCCTCCCATTGTCTGCCACCAGACAGGTGAACTTACAAGGAACTGAGTACATGCACCTAATGATTGTCCCTGAGAAGGACTGGGGGCTGAGGAAGTTATTTACAACTCTTGCCCCCCAAGGGGACATTAACTCCCCTTCACCATCAGGGGTGGTAAAAGTCCAAAGCAGAAAAACTGAGATTCAGAGGGTACTCAAAGTGGAAAGCCATCACCATGCATAGGAACTGCCCACAACTAGATAAGGTCAAAGGTAGGCGGAGAACATGTGGTCCTAGGCACTAAGAGGGTCCACTAGAGTGACCATTAGAGTAAGAGATGCCTCACCAAATAAGAGCCCCCTGCATATGGTGAAGTGGGACATGTGGTGGGCAAAGAGACAGTTTGAGTCAGTCTGGGCTCTACAACCTTGTAGCTGCGTGACTCTTGAGAAAGCCAGACAATGTCCCGGCCTTGGTCCCCTCGCCTGGAGCATGGAGATGGTAATGTATGCCTGACCAACCTCACATGTTGTTGGTAGAACAAATGCACCCATGCACTTGTTAGTCATTCATAACTATCAGTGTGCTGCATGAACAAGTTTTGGAGGGGGACAGGAAGTATAGTTATTACTTAACCTTCTTTGCATCCTTTTGGGAGATCTCATAGAAAATTCAAAAGGATTTGGAATTTTATAGTGTTTTTAATATTTTATTCACTATAAACCTGATATAACCTCAACCCAGGAAACGAGGAAAGAAGACATGAGTAAGGGTGGGAGAAGCACCTTAAGGAGCAGCATTGACCATATACCCCCACATGGCCCTTACTTGTAGGCCATGTCACACCAGCTGTTGTTGTGCATGTGATGGGCCCGCAGCTCCCAAAGCCTCTGACTGCACATAGTCTGGTTGTGACACTCCAGTCCAGGGACATGGTGCGTGACAAGGAAATCCACGGGCATGGTCAGTGGGGTGCTGCAGCCAACAGCTTCTCCCCCCCACTCCTTGTGAGAGACCATTGTGAAGACATCTGTGGGGTAACCACAAGGGTGAGGAGGATATCACTCAGTGCATCCTGCCCCATCGCTGCCTCACTACTCCCTGGGCCATGGGTGCCATTCTAGGCTGAGTCTGCCCCACAGGGGTGGAAGAACCCTGGCAGGAGGGCTTCAGCAGGCACACACACCCTCTCCTTCTAACCTCCACATCTATTTCCCCTCCACTGCCCCACTGCAAAGTATGCACCTGCCCAGAGAAGCTTGGATGCTCTGCTCCCCTATCCAGGGCATCCCCACTGGGACAGACTCCACCCTGAAGCTCCTGCCCTGCTCCACTCCTGGACCCCTGCTTTAGGAAGCAGTTCCTTCCCACTGCTTCCCCTGGGAAAGCCCTGAGTGGCCCCTCTGGGTTTCACTGCAGCACTAATGCCTTCAGGGCACACTATGCTCACTGACAGTTTGCTCTGTGACTCTGACTGTGTCCTTTGTCTTGCCCTGAGTGCTCTCTGAGGGGATTACATCTCTTCCTCAGCCTAGGGGCTCTCTCCAGATAGGGCCTAGCTCTCCCATTCAGTCAGACAACTCCCTCAGGGCAAGGTGTGGGTCTCCATCTTCAGGCTAGGGGGCCCTGAGTGCGGAGGCTGAATCTCCCTGTCCTGGTTTCTGTCCTCTCCTGGTACCACCCCAGACCCCCAAGGCCTATGGCATCCCTGCAGGTGTTTTGCTGATGTTCCATGTCCCCATCTGCCCCATGCCAGCCACAAGGGGCAGTGCAGATCTCAGAAGAACTTTGGTCACAGAACATACTCAGCTGCCTTTAAGCCCCCTCACCATTGAAACTGAGTTTTCCTTTCTCAATGAGATGAGAGATGTTGCCAAACAGGTCCTGAAGGCCCTCTGATAAATCTCTGGCTTGTGTTTCATCCCAAGAGAAATCACCTGCAGAAGAACAGTCCATTTTACACTGGTCCTCAGAGAGCCCCAGTACTAACCATCTCAGTGACAGACTCAGGCCAGATCACTGAGGCCCCTCCAGGAGACCCCTCTAGGCTGACTAGATGACCACCTCCAATAGCAAGACGTGCATGCTTTTCTTCAACACCAACTCCAGGGAATCCCCAGAACACAGTTAAATAGCCAAGAGCAGGGAGTCAGAAATATATCCATTTCTCATGAGCTGCATCTATATACACTATTGGGAAAACAACAAAAATTTGGAAGTGTATCTAAGCATCTCAAAAGCACAAGGTTTTCTTTTGTGTGGATTTTGCCAAGTAGAAACAATGAGAAGATGATGTGGAAAAGGGATTAGAATTATTTGCACAAATCAAGTCAGTTCTTCCAGGCCTGATTTGGGGGCATGTACTGTGCCCAAGCTCCTGTGTGTGTGACTGACATCCCTAGCCCCAAGGAACTTTCTCTTACTGAGAAGTATAAACCCCAGCCACATAAAGAGAATCATTGCTTCCATTGCTCAGGTGCAAAATCCTTCATGTGCATTATCTCATTTAATCTTCAAAAATTTGGGAAATCATAAATGTATCTCAATTATCAGGTGGGAAAATTAAGGTTTAAAGGGCTGAATAATTTGCATAAAATCATTGCTGGAGGTAGGCCAAGGATTTGAAACCAGGTTTATAGACTTCAAGTTCTGTGTTCCAAATGCAAAGCTATTCTTTCACCCTAAGGGAGGGGCAACATTTAAAGAACTCTGCTGTAAAAGTAGATGATCCTTCTTAGTTACCCTCTGATTTAGTGAAGGAAAACTCACCCCAGGCCCTAAGACCAAGAGCCAAGACACAAAGCCACAGCAGCATCCTCATGTGGTCCTAAAACATTGACAGGAGTGTGTGGAACTCAACCCTAGGAGAGACACTGACAGTTAACCAGGCCATGCTTCACTCCTCAAACAAGGCACCCACCCCACTGCATGACACCCCTGTCTGCCTCCCTGCCAAACAATGGGCCTCCTGAGGGCCAGCAACTGGCCAGGACTCTCAAGGTCCCCAGTACATGTCAGGTGTTCCTTGGATGGGTAAACACCCTCATCCTGTTTCCCTGTGCAACTAGATTTCACTGAGTAACTACTATGTACAAGGCTAGGGTAGAATTCGCTCATGCAATCTTATTTAATCCTTATGCTAACCTTGCCATGTAGGATTGTTAACATCCATTCTTATAGAAGAGAACTGTAAGATCCAGGAATAATAGAACTAAGAAATCCAAACACACATGGATGGGTCTAGTGCAGAGAATTCCTTCCCAGTCGGGGATGTGGTGTGGTGAAAGAGGGTACAAGAGTCAGTGGGTGGGGGTCCCCAGTTCTAGGGCAGAAGAGATATGATCTTAATGCTCCATGTGGTACATCCAGTCCCTTCCAAGGGAGAGAGCTTCTCAACAAGAAACACACCCACACTCAGAAATACCTGTGGGTCCCGCTCTGTCCCAGCTCCACGAGTCAGGGTGCAGGTGGCTCTCCCATCACTGGCTGGCAGTTCCTCCCTTCAGACTTGGCCTCTGGCCCTGCCCTCCTTTTCCAGCTGCCACCTCCCAGGCCTTCAGGCTCCCTCTCACCACAGGGCACTCCCTCCCTGGAAAGGGAGCTCTTGGGTTCTGGCTTTCCAGAGAGAAGAGGAATACCTGGATCCCTAACAGAAGGTGGAGAGGGGGCAGAGTTCTGAGGCTCCCACAGGTTCCAACCAGGGCACCCAGAGGAACTGAGGGAGACCAGACTCAAGCTGAAAGCAAAGCCTCACCCTATGAATAAGCCCAGGTACCTCCTCCCTGGGAAATGGCATGATTGTCCAAGGCTCCCTGAGCTGCTTCTTCATTCCCAGCCCTTAGGATGCCTGAACAACCCAACATCTGGGAACTTCCTGGCCTTGGAGACTGTAAGGGGAGCAAATTTTGCCACCCCAAGATATGCTTCTTTGGCATATTGATTATTCCAAGCTGGTTATTTTTTAAAGGACATACACAAGAGCCATGAGAAATTCTGAAAACCAAGAAGTCCCCTTTTGTAAGAGGCATTTACATGAATAAGGGAAATCTCCACCTGTAAGGGTGTCTCCTTCAGTACCAGGAAGAGGGGGTGACTGTCAAATCTCCAGAAGATGCAGTCAATGGAGAAAGCAATGAGCTAAATCTGCTTAAACTTTGCCCTTATTTGCTATGCTTTTCCTGTTGACCTCCCCCAACTGACTCCCTGCCACCAACATTTTTTGTCTTTAGCTGAAAATGGTATTCGAGGTGATGGCTTTGGCCATTTCAGTGAGTTACTCAGTTTTCCTGGGGCTCTGCCATGTATACAGGAGGTATATAATTTCTTAAGCTTTGTTTGATTTTCTCCTATTAATCTGTCTCACATTAATTTAATTTTTAACCCAGGGGCACCTGGGTGGCTCAGATGGTTAAGCGTCTGCCTTCAGCTCGGGTCATGATCCCAGGGTCCTGGGATCGAGCCCCACATGGGGCTCCTGGCTCAGCCGGGAGTCTGCTTCTCCCTCTCCCTCTGCCTCTCCCACTGCTCATGCTCTCTCTCTCTCTCTCTGTATCTCTGTGTCTCAAATGAATAAATAAAATCTTTAAAAAAAAATTTAATTTTTAACCCAGCTAAAGAACCTTGAAGGGCAGAGGAAAGTTGTTTTCATCCCCAACAAGACTGACCGGCTCCAGGAGTGTCAAGGCTGTAGATGGGGTTCACTGACCAATACCCCACACTTCCCCACCTCCTTCCAATGGGTTCACCTGCACAAGTAGGATAGGGGCAGAGAAATAGAAAGGTACATTCCAGGAGGCAGCACACAATGCCATCATCACTAGAACTTATCATGTCCCATGCATCTACTACCCCCACCATGAATGCCCGGCCCCTCACCCACTCCCAGCTCAAGGCCTTATTGCAGTCATCACCTGCTTCCATAGCCCGCAGTTTGGCCTCCTGGAAACCGTGAGTCTTCATAGAATCTTCACAGAAGGAACTCCACATTATACTTCCCTCATGGGAAGGGACTTGCAGGGTTTTCACCTCCCTGGGAGTGGAGGCAGCCTCCTGAGACTTCAGAAAGAACCCTTCTAAAAGAATGTCCCAAACCCAGATAGGTGGCCCTAAGTGGGACTGCAGTCTTATGCTCAGGACTTTGGGTCCCAGAAATGCCCCCTTGAGAAGGCCCAATGAATGCGCCAGTTCCATATATATATATATGACTGACATCTTCTCAAAAATGAACAGAGTAAAACTTTTACTTCAAGGAAAATAACCAACGATATTTGTTAGCAATAATAAAATCAGAGATTTCAAACAGAAATTAGGATTTTGGAAAATTTGTGTTGGCTACTATGTGTTTGACAGTCTTCCAATACTTTAAGACTTTTCTGATGAGACCAGTGGTGATATTAATATATGTGATTTTATACATGCACATATTAAATATTGAAATGTGTCTGTGTTTGGAAGATGTGAATAACTCAGTGAATCAATAATTTTCAAATGACCAATATATGAACTCACGAAATGTTGCCTGAATAGCAGAGCCATTCACATTTCACGATAGACAGTGGATTTTAATTTCACGATGGACAACAGACAAAAAAGGACCCATCGGTATGGTTTCAGATTCTACATTGCAACTAAGCTTAAGAGACCTCCACTTATTGAGTTTTAGTGTCTTATCAAAGAAGAGTATCCATACTGATTTTTTAAAAGATTTATTTATTTATTTTAGAGAGAGAGAGAATGACCACAGGGCAGAGGGCCAGAAAGAGAGGGAGAGAAAGACTTAAGCAGCCTCAGCACTGAGCAACAGGGGGCTGGATCTCACCACCTGAGATCACAACTGGAGGCAAGACCAAGAGGTAGATGCTTAACTGACTATGTCACCTAGGCACCCCTCCACAATGATTTTTCTTTTCTTTTTCATTTTTTAAAAGATTTTATGTATGTATGTATATATTTAGAGAGTGTGACCCAGGGTGGGGGGGAAAGGAGCGGGGTGGGGGGAGAGAGAATCTCAAGCAGACTCCCTGCTGAGCATGGAGCCCATCATGGGGCTCAATCTCATGAGTCTGAGATCAAGACCTGAGCCAAAATCAAGAGTGGGACACTAAACCAACTGAGCCACCAAGGCTCCCTTACACTGATTTTTAGACTATTAATATATTCTTCCCCTTTCCAACTACATATCTGTATGGGGCTGAATTTTCTTCATATCTTCAATCAAAACAACAGAAAACACATGCAGAAGTGGATATTAGAATCCATTGGTCTTCTTTTAAGCCGTGCATTTTTTAAAAGATTTATTTATTTATTTTTCAGAGACAAAGAGAGCAAGAGAGAGAGCACACGCATGAGGGAGAGCAAGAGAGAATCTCAAGCAGACTCTCTGCCGAGCACAGAGCCCAACGTGGGGCTCAATCCCAGGACCTGAGCTGATATCAAGAGTTGGGCGCTTAACCAAATGAGTCATCCAGGGGCCTCTTAAGCCATGCATTAAAGAGGTGTACAAAATGTAAAAAAAAAATGATAAAAATGTAAAAAAAATGATATCACTCCTCTCATTAGCTTTTTAAAAAAATTTATTTATATTTTTATTTAAATTCAATTAGCCAACATATAGTACATCATTAGTTTCAGATGTAGAGTTCAACAATTCATCTTTTGCATATAACACCCAGTGCTCATCACATCACGTTCCCTCCTTAATGCCCATCACCCAGTTACCCCACCTACCTCCCCCACCTACCGCCCCACAGCAACCCTCAGTTTGTTTCCTATAGTTAAGACTCTCTAATGGTTTTTCTCCCTCTATGATGACTTCCCATTCAGTTTTCCCTCCCTTCCCCTATGATCCTCTGTGATGTGTGTTATATTCCACATGAGTGAAACCATATGATAATTGCCTTTCTCTGATTGACTTATTTCGCCCAGCATAATACCCACCAGATCAATCCACATCATAAGTATTCATCCTTTCTGATGCGTGAGTAATATTTCATTCTATATATTATATACCACATCTTCTTTATCCATTCATCTGTCAATGGACATCTCAGCTCTTTCCACAGTTTGGCTATTGTGTGTATTACTACTATAAACATTGGGGTGCAGGTGTTCCTTCTTTTCATTACATCTGTATCTCTGGGGTAAATACCTAGTAGTGCAATTGCTGGGTTGTAGGGGAGCCCTATTTTTAAGTACTTGAGGAACCTCCATACTGTTTTCCAGAGTGGCTGCACCAGCTTGCATACCCACCAACAGTGTAAGACGACTCCCTTTCTCCACACCTTCGCCAACATCTGTTGTTTCCTGAGTTGTTAATTTTAGTCATTCTGACTGGTGTGAGGTGATATCTCCTTGTGTTTTTTTCTTTAAGATTTTTTATTTATTTATTTGACAGAGAGAGACACAGTGAGAGAGAGAACACAAGCACGGGGAGTGAGAGAGGGAGAAGCAGGCTTCCCATGGAGCAGGGAGCCTGATGCGGGGCTCGATCCCAGGACCCTGGGACCATGACCTGAGCCAAAGGCAAATGCTCAACTGATTGAGCCACCCAGGGGCCCAACATTTGTGTTTTTGAAGGATGAATACAGCCCAGCTTAAAGTAGGTCAATGTGATGCCCCCAGCTTTGCTTTTGTTTTTCAACATTCCTTTGGCTATTTGGGGTCTGTTCTGGTTCCATACAAATTTTAGGTTTGTTTGGGCCAGATGTGTGAAAAATGTTAATGGTTTTTGATAGGGATTGCATTGAATCTGTAGGTTGCTCTGGGTAGCTTAGATATTTTCACAATATTTATTCTTCTAATCCATGAGCATGGAGTGTATTTCCATTTCTTGTGTCTTCCTCAATTTCTTTCATAAGTGTTCCTTAGTTTCTAGAGTACAGATCCTTCCTCTTTGGTTAGGTTTATTCCTAGGTATCTTATGGTTTTTGGTGAGTTGTAAATGGGATCAATTCCTTAATTTTTCATACTTCATTCACACTGTTAGTGTATAGAAATGAAACTGATTTCTGTGCATTGATTTTGTATCCTGCCACGTTGCTGAATTGCTGCATGAGTTCTAGCAATTTTGGAGTGGAGTGTTTTGTGTTTTCCACATAAAATATTATGTCATCTGGGAAGAGAGAGTTTGAGTTCTTTGCCAATTTGAATGCCTTTTATTTCGTTTTGTTGTCTGATGGCTGAGGCTAGGACCTCTAGTGTTAAGTTGAACAAAAGTGGTGAGAATGGGCATCCCTGGTCGTGTTCCTGACCAGCAAGAAAATTGAAACAGTAATCAAAAAGCTCCCAAAAAACAAGAGTCCAGGGCCAGATGGCTTCCCAGGGGAATTCTACCAAACATTTGAAGAAGAAATCATACCTAATCTACTGAAGCTGTTTCAGAAAAACAGAAATGGAGCACTGGGTGTTATACACGAAAACAATGGATCGTGGATCACCACATCAAAAACTAATGATGTATTGTATGGTGACTAACATAACATAATAAAAGTAAAAAAAGAAAAAAAGAAATGGAAGGAAACCTTCCAAACTTTTTCTGTGAGGCCAGCATTACCCTGATCCCAAAACCAAACACCCCAA
>NC_138372.1:96600435-96634197 GCF_054177405.1 Leptonychotes weddellii | reverse complement strand
AAAAAAAAAAGAAAAAAGAAAAAGAACGTTAAAAAAAATTAACTTGGAAGACTAAAGAATCATGGGAAAAAAGCCATGAATTCTATGCACAGTATTCCCCTAGCGCTGGACTTCCGCTGTTCTCGTTGATTGGTAAACTTGGTCTTGGCTGGCTGTTCTTGCTGATCTTCTGGGGGAGGGGCCTGTCGCAGTGGTTCTCATACGTCTTTGCTAGAGGCAGAACAGCCGCGCCCTTGCTGGGTCCCGGGTAAGTAATCTGCTCGGGTTTGCTCTCGGGAGCTTTTGTTCCCTGCAAGCTTTCTGTACAGCTTTGGAGAACGAGAATGAAAATGGCGGCCTCCCAATCTCTGCCCCGGAGGAGCTGAGAACTCGGGGCCCCACTCCTCAGTGAGCCCCCAGAAAAAAGCAGTCAGTCACTCCCGTCTCCCCGGTCTCCAGCCACACTCCATGCTCACCCAGCCTGTGACCAAGCGTTTTGATCTCTGGCACATAACTCTGTTTGGAGTCTCCAATCCCAGCATATTCCTGTGGTGCACTCCCCTCCCATTCCTCCTGGGGGAGGAAGGGGAGTTTCCCTGGATCTGCCGCTTGTTAGGTCCCTGCTGGAAGAGCAGTGGCCTTTGCTGGGGATCACGGTTTATGGCAACCCCGAGCTGAGAGCCCACTCCTCGGCTCCATCTTTGCAGCTGGCTTTCCCGCTCCAATACCTGGGGGCTCTGCTGCACTCAGGTACCCCCGGTCTTTCTGTGACCCTGAGGGTCCTGAGACCACACTGTCCCAATGAGGGTTCCACCCCCCACTTAGCCACTGGAGCAACATCCCTCAGCAGAGCCGACTTCTAAAATTTCTGGTTTTGTGCTCCACCGCTCTATCGCTTGCCAGTAGCGGCTGAGGTAGGCCCCCTCCCCTGCTGTCTATCTTCCCGAATATCGCCTTGGATTCACATCTCTGCACATCCTACCTTCCAGAAAGTGGTAGCTTTTCTGTTCAGAGAGTTGCTGCTATTCTTTTCTTTGATCTCCTGTTGAGTTCGTAGGTGTTCAGAATGGTTTGATCCCTATCTAGATGAATTCCTGGGACCAGATGAAATTTAGGTCTCCTACTCCTCTGCCATGTTGCTCCTCCTCTGGGATCTAGTTTATTTTAACAAACAAACCAAAACATACCTGGGATCTAGTTTATTGTTTTGTTCTGCTTTACCTCTTGTTTGGTTTGTTCTTATTTTATTTTGTTTCTGTTTTCTTCTGGTTTGTTTTGTTGGTATTTTTCTGGTGTTGTTGTTGTTATTTTTGTCTTTTCTCTCTTTCTTCTATTCTTTTCTGGACATAATGACAAGATGGAGAAACTCACCCCAAAAGAAAGAACAGGAAGAAGTACTCACTGCTAGGGATTTAATCAATATTGATATAAGTAAGGTGTCAGAACTAGAATTCAAAACAATGATTATAAAGATACTAGCTGGGCTTGAAAAAAGCATAGAAGACTCTAGAGAATCCCTTATTCTAGAAATGAAAGAACTAAAATCTAATCAGGCCAAAATTAAAAACGCTATTACTGAGATGCTGTCAAAAATGGAGGTTCTAACTGCTAGGATAAATGAGGCAGAAGACAGAATCAGGTATATAGAAGACAAAATGATGGAAAACAAGGAAGCTGAGAAAAAGAGAGTAAAACAACTACTGGAAGACAAAGGGAGAATTTGAGAAATCAGTGATACCATAAAATGAAATAATATTCGAATAATAGAGGAGGAGTCCCAGAAGATGAAGAGAAGGGGGGGAAGAAGGTTTATGTGAAGAAATTATAGATGAGAACTTCTTTAATCTGGGGAAGGAAACAGGCATTCAAGTTCAGGAAGCACAGAGAACTGCCCCCAACATCAATAAAAATAGGCCAACACCTCAACATAGTAGAGTGAAGCTTGCAAATTTCAGAGATAAAGAGAAAACCCTGAATGTGGCTTAGAACAGGAGGTCCTTAACCTACAAGGGTAGACACATAAGGCTAGCAACAGACCTGTCCATAGAGACCTGGCAGGCCAAGAAAGACTGGCATGATATATTCAATGTGCTAAATGGGAAAAATATTCAACCAAGAATACTTTATCCAGCAAGGCTGTCATTCAGAATAGAAGGAGAGACAAAGAGCTTCCAGGGGAAACAAAAACTAAAGGAATTTGTGAACACTAACCAGCCCCTGCAAGAAATATTAAAGGGCTCCTTTGAGTGGAGAGAGAGCCCAAAAGTAACAAACACCAAAAAGGAACAAAGACAATTTACAGAAACAGCAACTTTACAGGTATTACAATGGCATTAAATTTATATCTTTCAATAATTACTCTAAATGTGAATGGACTAAATGCTCCAATCAAAAGACACAGGGTATCAGATTGGATAAAAGCAAACAAACAAGCAAAAAACAAGATCCATTGATGGCTGTCTGTAAGAGATTCATTTTAGACCCAAAGACACCTCCAGATTGAAAGTGAGGGGTGTGGGAGAACCATTTATCATACTAATGGACATCAAAAGAAAGCTGGAGTAGTAATCCTTATATCAGACAAACTAGATTTTAAACCAAAGACTGTAATAAGAGTTGAAGAGGGACACTATATCATAATAAAAGGGTCTATCCAACAAGAAGATCTAACAATTGTAAATATTTACGCCCCTAACTTGGGAGCAGCCCACTATATAAACCGATTAATACAAAATTAAAGAAACACATTGACAATAGTACATTGATGATAGGAGCAGACTTTAACAACCCACTCATAGCAATGGACAGATCACCTAAGCAGAAGATCAACAAGGAAACAAGAACTTTGAATGACGCACTGGACCAGATAGACTTCACAGATATACTCAGCATTTCATCCTAAAGCAACAGAATACACATTCTTCTCGAGTGCACATGGAACATTCCCCAGAAAGGTTCACATACTGGGTCACAAATCAGGCCTCAAACAGTACAAAAAGATTGACATTATACCATGCGTATTTCAGACCACAATGCTTTAAAGCTTGAACTCAATCACAAGAGACAACTTAGAAGGAAAGACACAAATACATGAAAATTAAAGAGCATCCTACTAAAGAATGAATGGGTCAACCAGAAAATTAAAGAAGAATTAAACAAATACATGGAAATGAATGAAAATGGAAACATGACCGTTTAGAACTTTTGGGATGCAGGAAAGGTGGTCCTAAGAGGGAAGTATAGAGCAATACAGGCCTTTCTCAAGAAATAAGAAAAGTCTCAAATACACAACCTAACCTTACATCTAAAGGAGCTGGAAAAAAGAACAGCAAATAAAGCCTAAATCCAGCAGGAGAAGAGAAATAATAAAGATTAGAACACAAATAGGGGTGCCAGGTGGCTCAGTCAGTTAAGCATCTGCCTTCAGCTCAGGTCTTGATCTCAGGGTCCTGGATCAATCCCCACATCGGGCTCCCTGCTCAGCAGGGATTCTGCTTCTCTCTCTCCCTCTGCCCCTCCCCACCGCTCGTGTTCTCTCGATTTCTCTCGAAGGAATAAATAAAATCTTTAAAAAAAAAGATTAGAGCAGAAATCAATGATACAGAAATTAAAAAAAAAACAAAAACACAGTACAACAGATCAATGAAACTAAGAGCTGGTTCTTTGAAAGAATTAATAAGATCGATAAACCTCCAGCCAGACTTATCAAAAAGAAAAGAGAAAGGACCCAAATTAATGAAATCATGAATGAAAGAGGAGAAATCATAACCAACACCAACGAAATACAAACAATTATAAGAGAATATTATGGGCAAATATATGCCAACAAATTAGGCATCTGGAAGAAATGGATGCCTTCCTAGAAACATATAAACTACCAAGAATGAAACGGGAAGAAATAGAAATAGAAAAAAAAAAAAAAAAGAAATAGAAAACCTGAACAGACCCATAACAAGCAAGGAAATTGAAGCGTTAGTCAAAAATCTCCTGACAAACAAGAGTCCAGGGCCAGATGGCCTCCCAGTGGAATTCCACCAAACATTTAAAGAAGAACTAATACCTATTCTTCTGAAGCTGTTCCAAAAACTAGAAAAGGAAGGAAAACTTCCAAACTCATTCAATGAGGCCAGCATTACCTTGATCCCAAAACCAACGACCCCACCAAAAAGGAGAATTACAGACCAATATCCCTGATGGACGTGGATACAGAAATTCTCACCAAGATATTAGCCAATAGGATCCAACAGTACATTAAAAGGATTTTTCACCACGACCAAATGGGATTTATCCCTTGGCTTCAAGGGTGGTTCAACATTTGCAAATCAATCAATGTGATAGATCACAGTAATAAAAGAAAGGACAAGAACCTCATGATCCTCTCAAAAGGTGCAGAAAAAGCATTTGACAAAATACAGCATCCTTTCTTGATTAAAACTCTCTGCAGTGTAGGGATAGAGGGAACATACCTCAATATCATAAAAGCCATCTACAAAAAACCCACAGCTAATATCATTCTCAATGAGAAAAACTGAGAGCTTTTCCCCTGAGGTCAGCAACATGACAGGGATGTCCACTCTCACCACTGCTGTTCAACATAGTACTGGAAGTCCTAGCCTCAGCAGTCAGACAACAGGAAGAAATAAAAGGCATCCAAATCGGCAGAGGAAGTCAAACTCTGACTCTTTGCAGGTGACAGGATACTTTATGTGGAAAACACAAAAGATTCCACCCAAAAGTTGCTTGAACTCATGCAGGGATTCAGCAAAGTGGCAGGATATAAAATCAATGTATGGAAGTCAGTTGCATTTCTATACACTAACAATGAAGCAGAAGAAAGAGAAATCAAGGAATTGATCTCATTCACAATTGTACCAAAACCCATAAGATACCTAGTAATAAACCTAACCAAAGAGGTAAAAGATCTGTACTCTGAAAACTATAGAAAATTTATGAAAGAAATTGTGGAAGACACAAAGAAATGGAAAAACATTCCATGCTCATGGATTGGAAGAACAAATATTGTTAAAATATCTATGCTACACTACTCAGTCAATGCAATCCCTATGAAAATATCATTGACATTTTTCACAGAGCTGGAACAAATGATCCTAAATTTGTATGTAACCAGAAAAGACCCCAAATAGCCAAAGGAATGTTCAAAAAGAAAACCAAAGCTGGTGGCATCACAATGCCAAACTTCAAGCTATATTACAAAGCTGCAATCATCAAGACAGTATGGTCCTGGCACAAAAACAGACACAGAGCTCAATGGAACAGAACAGAGAACCCAGAAATGGACCTCAACTCTGTGGTCAACTAATCTTTGACAAAGCAGGAAAGAATATCCAATAGAAAAAGAGTCTCTTCAACAAATGGTGTTGGGAAAATTGGACAGCCACATGCAGAAGAATGAAACTGGGCCACTTTCTTACACCATACACAGAAACAAACTCAAAATGGATGAAAGACCTAACTGTGAGACAGTAATCCATCAAAATCCTAGAGGAGAACACAGGCAGCAACCTCTTTGTCCTTGGCCACAGCAACTTTTTGCTAGACATGTCTTCACAGGCAAGGGAAACAAAAGCAAAGTGAAGTATTGGGACTTCATCAAGATAAAAAGCTTTTGCACAGCAAAGGAAGCAGCCAACAAAACCAAAAGACAACCAACAGAATTGGAGAAAATATTTGCAAATGACCTATCAGATAAAGGGCTAGTATCCAAAATCTATAAAGGACTTATCAAACCATGAACATTTTTTTAAAAGTATTTTATTTATTTATTTATTTGACAGAGAGATAGCAAGAGCAGGAACACAAGCAGGGGGAGTGGGAGAGGGAGAAGCAGGCTTCCTGACGAGCAGGGAGCCCAACGTGGGGCTTGATCCCAGGACCCTGGGATCATGACCCGAGCCGAAATTAGACACTAAACGACTGAGCCACCCAGGCGCCCCAAACCATGAACATTTTTGAATATATTTCTTTGTGTACATGTGCAAGAATCTCTATGGCATTGTCAGATTCTAGGCTATGCACGTCTTCAACTTTACTAAGTTAAACCAATGCCATCTAGTTTTCAAAGTGGTTGTTAAAAATTGCATCTCCACCACGAGTATATAGAGCTCCTCTTCTTCCACATCCTTACCAGTAGTTGGTGTTGCCAGACATTTAATTTTTACTAATTTGTGGATATCTTATGACTTTAACTTGAACTTTAGTTGCATTCTGCTGTTCTCTTTTAGATTTATCGAATTATATGGTTAGCTCACTTATCACCATGATTACTAATGAGACTAAGCGTATTTCATACACTTATTGGACAATTATGTTTTCTCTATTATAAAATGTCTATTCGATATTTTGCTCATTTTTCTATTAGGTTGACTGTCTTTTTCTAGTTTAATCATGAGTTCTCAATATATCATGGATAATAATCCTTTGCCAGTTACGTGTATTGCAAATATTTCTTTGTTTCTGACATCTTTTCTAGCTTTATGGTATTCCTCATTGTTTGAATTCATAAGAGTCTAGGTTTGCTGAAAGTGAATATGACTCAGTCATGAAAACACAAAGGAACCCCTTTCTCTTTCAAACATTCAGACTCCTCAGACTGGGAGAGGATGGTGAGTGTGCCACCTGGCACCCATTCACAGTTTCCACCTTTAAGTCTAACATGTTTTCCAATATCCCTTACAAATTCTGAAAGTTCATAAGACTTTTTTTGTTTTTGTGTGTGGACACTTACATTTTCTGTGATTTGTGTCATTTTTGTTTATTCCTTTCCAATCATTATGACTTCAATTTCTTTTTCTTGTCTTACTGCACTGGTTGAATATACAGTAATAGTGGGCATCTCTGGCTCATTTCTTATTTTTAAAAGAATACATTTAACACTAGATCATTGAGTATAATGGTTGCTCTGGATTTTTCATACATACTAATTTTATATTTTAAAATTCCCTTCTTTTATTAGGTTGTTAAGAGTTCTTATACACTTGTTGAAAACTGAGATGAATTCCATGGATTTTCTTTCCCCTTTAATTTATTAATGGAGTAAATTATATTAATAAATTCATTCATATTGAGCCAACTTTGCATTCCTGGAGTAAAATTTGAGTTATTGCATATTTTTTTATGCATTTATGGATTTAGGTTACTAATAATTGTGTTTAGAATTTGTCATCCATATACGTAGGAGAGTTTGGTTTGCAAATTTTCCCTTATTGTACTGTTCATCTCTGCTCTTGGTGTCAAGGAAAACCTGGCTTTTCAAAATGCATTGGCATATAAGCTCTTTGCTTTTTACTTTGTAAGAGTTTTTATACAGGTTGGAAAATCTGTTATCTGGAACACCTGTAGAACTTGCAGCTGGATGTTTTGTTCATTGACAAGATTTAAAATTTTTCATAATTATATAACCATTCAAATGTTCTGCTCTTCTTAATTCTGTTTTGAATATTTACATTTTTCTTAGAATGTTTTCCATGGAAAACCATATTTTTTTTAAACATGTTTTTGGGGGCACCTGGGTGGCTCAGTAACTTAAGGGTCTGCCTTCGGCTCAGTTTGTGAACTTGGGGTCCTGGGCTCAAGACCCCCTTGGGCTCCCAGCTCAGTGGGGAGTCTGCTTCTTCCTCTCCCTCTGTCCCTCCCCCCGCTTGTGCTCTCTCTCTCTCTTTCATACTCTCTCTAATATAAATAAATAAAATCTTTAAAAAAACATGTTTTTGGAAACAAAGGACATTAGTGCTATGTTTATTCAACTTGGAAGAACCAGGCCATTTGGCATTTCTTAGAGTATCTAAACAATTTTTCCCAAAATGAAAGGAAAATGTATCCCATAACTTTGGAGAAGGGCAAGTAATGTTCTGCCTCTTGCTAAATATTTGACTTATTTCATTTTACAAAAGTTTTTTATGGCAATTCTCTATTACCATGAAAGTATATGTTCTCTACAATTCAAACTAAAAAGTGCAACTTAGTGTACAATATCTCATTGTAATTTTTAATTTTTTTAATTTAAATTCAATTTAATTAAGATTTAGTGCATTATTAGTTTCAGAGGTAGAATTTAGAGATTCATCAGTTGCATGTAACAACCAGTTCTCATTCCATTACATGCCCTCCTTAATGCCCATCACCAGTTGCCCCATCCCATCCACCCAACTCCCCTCCAGCAACCCTCAGTTTGTTTCAAGAGTTAAGAGTCTTTCATGGTTTATCTTCCCCTCTGCTTGCATCTTATGTTATTTTTCCTTCCCTTCTCCTATGTTCATATCTTTTGTTTCATAAATTCAACATATGAGTGAAATCATATGGTATTTGTCTTTCTGACTTTTTTTTTTACTTGGCATAATACCCTCTAGTTCCATCCACATCATTGCAAATGGCAAGATTTCATGGTTTTTGACGGCTGAGTAACATCCCATTGTGTGTATATCACATCCCATTATATATACCATACTTCTTTATCCATTCATCTGTGGATGGACATCTGGGCTCTTTCCATATAAAATTAAAAAATGTTAAGTCAAACCATCATAAGTTGGGGACCATCTGAATATGTATGCTATACTACAGTTTCCAAATATTTTTGACTATATCTCTTTGTATATACATATTTTTAATTTTAGTGGCTGCTGTGGATATTACATAATGTATATGACATAACTCATCACAGTCTTTTGGTATTGACATTTTACCTCTTTGATTGATATGTAAACCTTAGCCCCATTTGGTCCTTTACTTGCCCCAGTTATAATACAATTGTCTTAAATATTTCCTCTACATACATTGAGAACTACATCAATGTTTTGGTTGTTGGTTCCACTGTCAATATAATTTAAACAAACTTGAGAGAAGAAAGATACTGTCCTATATTTACTTGTAATTTTACACTTTGAATTGTTCTTTAATCCTGATATTCCAAGTTGCCTTCTTTGATTATTTCCTTTTTGTTTAATGAAATTCTATTAGCCATTCTTTAAGAGTAGGTTTGCTGGAAACAATTTTTTTTTTCTTTCACTTGAGACTATATTTCACCTTCATTCCTGAAGAATATTTTCAGTGTATAGAATTCTGGGGGTGGGGGTGGGGCGCCTGGGTGGCTCAGATGGTTAAGCATCTGCCTTCAGCTCAGGTCATGATCCCGGGGTCCTGGGATTGAGCCCCACATCAGGCTCCCTGCTCCTTGGGGAGCCTGCTTCTCCCTCTGCCTCTGCCTCTCTCTCTCTCACTGTCTCTCATGAATAAATAAATAAAATCTTTAAAAAAATTAGAATTCTGGATTGGCAGTTTTTTTCTTTTAGCACTTGAAAAATGTGCTACTTCTTTCTGGCCTTCATGGTTTCTCTTACTTTTTGTTTTTTTGGCCTTCATGGTTTCTGATGAATAATCTATTGCCATTCAAACCATAGTTTCCCTATAAGTAACGTGTCATTTCTCTACCTGCTTTCAAGACTTTTTCTTTGTCATTTTTTTCTTTTTCTTTTCGGAAGTTTGATTATGATGTTTTCTGGTGTAGTTTTCTATTTTCTTTCTTTTTCTTTCTTTCTTTCTTTCTTTCTTTCTTTCTTTCTTTCTTTCTTTCTTCTTTCTTTCTTTTTCTTTCTTTCTCTCTCTCTCTCTCTTTGCTTTTATATGTACAACTCTTAAAAACATTTTTATTGCATGTTTTTTCCAGCTTTATTGAGATATAATTGACACATAATATTGTGTAAGTTTAAGGTGTACAACATGTTGATTTGATACATTTAAAAGTTGCAAAATGATTGCCACCATAATATTAGCTACCACTTCCATCTTGTCACATAGTTACCCATTCTTTTTTTGTAATGAAAAGATTTAACATCTATTCTCTTAGCAACATTCAAGTATATGATACAGTATTATTAGCTATAATCACCTGCTTTACATTATATTGCCAAACTTGTTAATCTTATAACTGGAAGTTGTGCCCTTTGACCAGTATCTCCTCATTTTTTTCCACCCTTCCAACTCCTGGTAACCACTAGCTACTCTCTGTTTCTCAGGGTTTGTCTTTTTTAGATTCCAGATACAAGTAACATTATACAGCATTTGTTTTTCTCTGTCTGACTTATTTCACTTATCATAATGCCCTCAAAGTCCAACCAAGTTGTCACAAATGGAAGGAATTCCTTCTTTCTCATGGCTGAATAATATTCATATGGTCTTCTTTATCCATTCATCTATTGATGGGCACTTAGGAATTGTAAGTAATGCTGCCATGAACATGAATGTGCAGACATCTCTGCAAGATCCTGATTTCAATTCCTTGGGATATATACCCAGAAGTGAGATTGCTGGATCCATATGGTAGTCCTATTTTTAATGTTTTGAGGAAACTCCATACTGTTTTCCATAGTGGCTGTACCAATTTGTATTCCCACCAAGAGTGTACTAGGTTTTTTTTTTTTTTCTTCCTCTACATTTTTACCAATATTGTTATCTCTTATCTTCTTGATTATAGCTATCCTGACTGGTGTGAGGTGATATCTCATTGTGGGTTGGTTTCCTTTTCCCTGATGATTAGTGATGTTGAGTACCTTTTCATGTACCTGTTGGCCATCTGTATGTCTGGACAACTGTATATTCTAGCTCCTCTGTCAATGTTTAAATTAAGTTGTTATGTTTTTGCTGTTGAGTTGTAAGTCCTTTTTATAAATTTTAGATATAGGTGGCTAACAACATAAAAAAAAAGAGAGAAAGATAAAAAAATAAATTTTAGATATTAACCCCTTATCAGTTATATGATTTGCAATTATTTTTCCCATACTGTAGGCTACCTTTTCATTTTGTTAATTGTTTCTTTTGCTGTGAGAAGCTCTTTAGTTTGATGTAGTCCCATTTATTTATTTTTGTTTTTGTTGCTTGTGCTTTGTTGCCACATCCAGAAAATTGCTGCTGAGACCAATGTCAAAGAACTTTATCCCTATGCTTTCCTAGGAGCTTTACAGTTTCGGGTCTTAAATTTTAGTCTTTAATTCATTTTAAATTCATTTTTGTGAAGTGATGTATTGGTGTGGTTTTCTTTGGGTTTATCCTGTTTGAGGTTGACTTATCTTCTTAAATCTGTAGATTTATGCCTTTCACCAAATTTAGGTAATTTTGATCTATTATTTCTTCTAATATTTTTTAGTCCCACACTCTCTTCTCCTTTTCGGACTCTGATTACATGAATGATAGCTCTTTGGTAGTCCTACAGGATCTTGAAGCTCTCTCTCCCTCTCTCTTTTTTTTTTTCTTTTCATTTTTTCAGCCTATTTTCTCTGTCAGAGATTGGATAATTTCTATTGACCTATTTTTGAGTTCACTGATTTTTTATTCCGTCATTTCCATTCTGCTATTGAACCTATCCAGTGAATTTTATATTTTTCAATTCTAAAATTTAATTCTATAACTGTTTATTAAATTCTTAGTTCAAAAATTTCCACTGAATTCTTCTTTATATCTTTTATTTCTTTGCCAAGACTTTCTATTTTTTCAAGTGCATTTGTAATTTCTTGTTGAGGCATTTTTATAGTGTCTTTAAATTCTCTGTCAGAAAATCCCTAAATCTGTATCATTTCAGTGTTGGTATTGTGTCTTTTTTCATTCAAACTGAGATTTTCCTGGTTCTTGGTATGATGAGTAATTTTTTATTGTGTGCTAGACTCTTGGAGCATTGTGTTATGAGACTCTGGATCTTATTCAAATCTGCTATTATAGCAGGTCTCTGCTAATGCTGCACCAGTGAAGCAAGTGTGTGTGTAGGGGTGTTATCTCCTCACCACTAGGTCCAGGTAGAAGTCCAATCTGCCAGTTTTCTTTTTCCAGGATGGTTAGCTAAAGTAGGGTGGGTATTGTCAAAAAAATTTCTGCCTTGCTAGGTCATCCTTTTATCTCTTTCTTGGTCCTTTGAATAAAGAAAGCAGGTTTGGGGGGAGCTATTTTTTTTGCCTGCACCTGTTGGCATTTCTCAGTTGCAGACTTTCCAGTGCCCAATCTGAGATAAATAGGAGGCAAAAAAGAAAACCCAAGGAACTTACCACAGTGTCAATCCTTAAGTTCTGAGGACTGTAGCTACTCTGCCTTCTTCTCTCCACTTTTTAGACTCTTTTTTAAAAAAATTAAAATATATATTATGCCTAGATACTTTAGTTATACTTAGCAGGAGCAATAAGGAGAAATGAATCTACTCCATCTGACATAGAACTAAAAATCCTACTTTAACGCAGTAGTTGGCCTATTGGGTCTTTAAAGCTGCTACCTGTTTTGATTCTGTAATTGGAAGAGTCAAGGAGGGATAATTTGTCTTTTTGTCTCCAGCAATGACTGCATAGGGAGAGTACTTTGGTTTTTTGTGTAGCAGATATTTTGCTCTGAGTAAATCAGTAAGTTAACATTTACCTAAAGCTAGTAGAATTAGGATTTGACACAGGGCCTGGAGAGTTCCTGACCAGGCTAATGTTCTACATCTCTTTTGAAAGCTATGCAATTAAAGAGCAACTGTAGTTTCTTCCTATAGTTTCTTCCTGTTAACTGGTGTGCTTCCTGTATTTCCCCATGACCTCTCTGGTACTGGCGTTTATTGTATACACTTATGCTGTATATTCCTAAATTGGGTGAAGCTCCTTTAAGAGAGTAGGAAACAGCTCCTCTACATCCTCCTTTCCTTACAGGTGCCTCCTGAACAGTCTTACACCCTGTAGAGGGTCACAAATCTCTGATACAATTATTCTTTCTCCTGTGAGTCTGGGTAGCATAAGCTAGTCCTCCTTAGGTGCAGCCACCCTGCTTTCAGACCTTGAAGAGTAGGACTAGGAGATATAGCATCTTCCCAGGGCAGACCTGTCTTTAAAAAGCACTGAGCTCAACGAGAAGACCCACAGTGGCTACCCAACCCACCAGGAGCTGTTAATGGAAATCTCTTCCCAGGGTCTTTGTGTTTGGGGCTCACCTCACCATTTTAAGCCATAAACCAGAGAGTTCACATCTTTGTTTATTGGTTGCCAGCCATTCCTTTATGACTTTCGCCTATCCACCCACCCTTCCCCCAATAAATACATTTGTTGATGAATGGAATAGAATGAATGAACTTGGAAGCTACAAAGGTGCCTGGAAACCCAGAAATTCTCATGAATTGCACATTTATTGACTGAGGATGTACCGGGGTTGGGAGGTAGTTGTACAGAAACCAAAAAGGAGAAACTACAGAACAAGATGCAGCCCCAGAGCTCAGTAGCTCGGGTGTTAACACCTGAAGGATTTGGGAACCTCAGGGCAATATCATGAGAGCGCTAAGCCCATTGGCGCCCACGGAGAACACCTCCATCTCTTCTTCTCCGCGGCCTCTAACGGACCTTATTTTCTTGGCCAAGTAGGCGCCTGCTTCTGCTGGGTCTGGTGGCAGATCGGGACGCCCTTGCCACCCCCAGGGTAACAGCCGCCCCCACCACCAATGGAGAAGCATCCCCCGCCGCCCCCGGAGGAGCCGCCGCCGCAGCCGGAGCCCCCGCCGCCGCCGCCGCAGCTGGGGAAGCAGCCCCCGTCGCCCCCGGAGGAGTCGCCGACGCAGCTGCCTCCGCAGGATCCCCCTCCGTAGCTCTGCTGGGGTATGCACGAGGTCTGGATGGTCCGCTGACAGAAGTAGCCAGAGCCGCCGCCGCAGCCGGACCTTCCACTGGAGGAGCCACCGCCGCAGCCGGAGCTGCCGCCGCCCCCGGAGGAACCGCCACCCCCGCAGTCGCCGCTAGAGACGCCTCCGTACCTCTGGCACTGGACCTGCTGACCGGAGTCGCCGCCGCCGCCGCCGCCGCCACCGGAGTAGCAGCCGCCGCAGCCGGAGCCGCCGCGGTCCCCGGAATAGCCACCCCCGCAGCCGGAGCCGCCGCCGCCCCCGGAATAGTCACCCCCGCAGCCGGAGCTGCCGCCGCCTTCGTAGTAGCCACCACCCCCACAGTACTTGACACTCCCACCGGAACCTCCTCCGCAGCCTCCGGAGCCATCACCGCAGCCGGAGCCTCCGCCGCCACCAGAGTAGCCTCCGCAGCCAGAGCTGCTGCCTCCCCCGAAATACTTGACGCTCCCTCCGGAGCCGCCGCCGCCGCAAACGCCGGAGCCGCCGCCGCAGCCCGAGCTGCCGCCGCCGCTGTAGAAGCCACAGCCGCCGCCGCCGCCGCCGCCGCCGCCGCCGCCACCACCACCGCCGCCGCCGCCGCCCGAGGTCTTCCCGCAAACCACTGGGCACATGGAGGTGGGCTGCTTTTTCTGGTGAGACATCTTGTCTAAGGAGGAATGGAACCCTGGAAGGACAGCAGAGAGCATCACTGGAGCAGCCCTAAGAGGATGCAGCTGAGGAGGCAGCTGCAGCCATGGAAACGCCCATCAGCCTCAGCAGCACTGCCTGGGTCCGGCTTGATGCCTCCGTTGAGATCCAGGAGAGCTCGCAGGTGGGACTCCTAGGATTAGTGCTTTCGGAAGAGTTGCACTCCCCCTCAGAAAGTCTTTACCAAGCTTTAAGTAGCCCAGTATGTTGCCCATTTTTCTCTCCCAGCTCCGCCTCTGGCATCTGCTGTCTGATTTGGCAGCAAATGACCCACACTCCCTCCTCTGTCCTCGACTTCCTGTAAAATGAGAGGGTTAGAGCACTTCAGCTCTCAGGTCTCCAGTCCCAACATGGATTCTCTGAATGCAGATAGAAATTAGCACAAACCTCCACCTAAGGTGGGGGATTTTACCCATCCCTGGCACAACAGAGGGAGGTTTGTCTGAATGTCAGAGGTTGTTGCTCCCCACCCCGCATTCTCTGCAAAAGTTCTTAGTTCAGGGGTGCCTGGGTGGGTGGCTCAGTCGGTTAAGTGTTAGATTCTTGATTTCTGCTCAGGTCATGATCTCGGGATTTTTAGATCGGACCCAGAGGCAGGCTCCTCCTTCAGCAGTGAGTCTGCTTAAGATTCTCTCTCTCTGCCCCCCCTCCTAAAATAAATCTTTAAGGGGAAAAAAAAAAGCTCTTAGTTCAAACTCTTGGTCTGAGCCTAGCCATGATACCAGGGCTAGTTAACAGAAAAGCCCTCACCACCACCACCACCCCCCGCCCATCCTGTCTGGACATAGGGGAAGGGACCCAGTGGTCCTTTGGACCAGCATCTCTGACCGAAGATGTAGGCTTCGCTTACATCCAAGCTTGGTTGAGGGGACCATTACTAGTAGGAAGTTGTGTCCCAGCATCTCATACAATTTTTCTCTGAGAACATCTCTGAAAAACTGGCACCCGGGTTCCTGTGGTTCCCCAAATCTCCCCCATCTGCAGCATCCTCGGAATTACTCTCCCTGTTCTCCCTTACTCTCTGGAAGTAAGACTCAGCCTCTCCTCCTGACAGGTGCAAGAGATCCATCCTGCCCACTCACAGGGGCAGTCTGCAGAATGTCCCTCTGTGCCCATCACTGGCCTGCCCCTACTGGGATGCCAGAGAGACAGGAAGTAGTCTTGCCTTTGTGGAGTTCCCATTCTGGCCAGAAAACGAGAGACACCATCTGCACAGCAACAGCTCAGCTCCCAACTTCCAACCTAAATTCCCTCTAAACATGAATGCAGTTGGAAAGGCAGAGGTCCTGTAGTTTCCAAAGAGGAGAGAGGCCTTGCAGGTCTGTCTCCTGGTCCACCTAGTCTGAGCAGGGCTGGGGAAGACTAGTTGGGAAGACGAAAGCCAGGAGAACTCACACTTACCTGAAGCACCAGGGGCTGAGTGAGGAGAGGAGATGCTGGCTTATGTGAAGAGCTCTGGAGCTCCCAAGGTTTTATACACTGAGCCCTGACTCATCTATTGATCTGAGTCCGCCTCTCATGTTTGGACTCAGTTATGTGACCCATGGCTGTTGCCCCACCTGTCTGTTGATTACAGGCAAAGGGTGGCCCATTCATGAAGATTTTGGCATACTTGAGATGGGCAGCCTAGTGTGCATCTCTGATGCAACTATGTGGCATCGGGATGGCCAGCCAGAGTGGATGGCAGACATTGTTTCCAAAACCTCTGGCAAAGGGCGCATGCCATGAGACCTAGGTCTCTGACTCTTGAGGTGGCCCAAGAAAGTCACACTGGAGATCTCAGTCCTTAGTCCGAGGAGTAGGACCTCCTGTTTGGCTTCTGATCCCATTGCTTGGAACCCTCAGAACTTTAGAGAGAACCTGTCCCTCTTTTGCCAAAAGTTTCTCCCCCAGAGTTTCATGTGTGCTTCACTGAAGTGTTCTTGTCTTGAAACTAGCTTGAGAGAATGCATGAGCACCCAGTACCCAGTTCTGGGCTGCACACCATGGACAGGGCTGCAACTAGTGGGACATGGGTATCTACTTGGATTTGTTCCTGGAGATTTATTCCTCTGAAAAAAGTGATTGTTGATTCTCACTTTCCATGCAAAGGAACAAGCTAAAGAGCTCGATCATGTGGTCCTTCATACCATGGCCCTTTGGCCCTGGCATCCTGCAGTCTTGGGTGGCAACAGTGACCTCAGCCTAAGAGGCAGCTGTGGAATGGAAGGGACTTGAAGTTAGGTGACTGGATTTGGGTGTTCCCTATGCTACTTGCGAGCTATGTCACCTTGGACAAAGTCACAGCACTTTGCCTGACATAGGAGGCACTCAGTAAGTATTTGTTGACTGCTGAATGAATAGGCTTCTGATGACCAGTTACCTTGTCTATCACATAGGAATAGTAATATCTGTTTCGTAGGCTTGGGAAGAGGGAATACTTATAATGAACTGTAGAAGGTGATGCTGTTCTTTTTATTGTTTTCTCCTATTACAGCACAGTCTTACCTCCAACTTGGCCTGCCTTTGGACAGCAAGGCCAGAAGGGAGTCTATGGATAGCTAGAGGCAGTTCTTCAGTAAGAAAATACTCAAAAATTCTCCATTGACCCTGGACCAATAGCATCACTTCTGTGTATGAACAGCATGCTCCCCCCTTCTTTCATCACAGGAACTCAACTGCTATTGTTTAAGATATGGCATTTGAACTTTGTTCTGCCCACCTATGTGTTGAAATGACAGCTCCAATAATAAATTGACTGTTAATTATGGTGGCTTAATGATCAAGTGATCCTGATTAGACTGTGGTCTTCAGAAACTTGTGGTGCTAGTTCTAGTTTGGATGGCATGAAGCCAGGCAAACCCACATGCTCCCCTCCTGAGAGAATAGCCAGAAGGGAAAAGCCAGGATCTGTTGAAGAAAGCAGGTTTCTCAGCTTGAAAGTGAGGCACCATGGAGATTTTGAAGGGAAACAGGCTCCAATTAGATGATTGCCATGGGTATAACAAAGAATGGTTTTATTTAGTTGGGCAGCACTAGAGAAGGGGAGAAAGTATAGACCATGTGCAGTTCCAGCACTGATCTGTGGACCCATGTTGATCCATTACTGTGTGTTCTACAGTCTGGAGGAAAATGTAAGTAAAAGGATGTCAGCAGTGCATTCTTGAGAAGTCTTTAATTTTGAAATCATGGCCTTCCTACTTTTGTGTGTATTAAAAATGTCATTTCTTTTAAAAGTGATGGAAACTCCAGGAGGTTGTAGTTGTTTCTTTCAAGTCCTTACTTGACCAAAAAAAAAAAAAAAAAAGAGGCTATAATAGAACAGTTACCATATTGTTTTGAGGGAGATATGACTACTCTATGAAATTCTGAAATTTGGGAACCTCAAGTGCAGGTGACCCCAAAGCCCCAAAGAGCTAATAATCTTCAAATTGCCATGTCGGTTTGGAGGGTTCACGTTCTTAAAAGAAATACATGTCTGTGGGGAGATCACAGCTCTTGAGTTTGGGGAGCCCCAGTCTGAAAGAAGCCTGCTCATCACAATCTTTAAGTATCTAAATCTACACACACGCATTCTTATGACTGAGTGCTAACAACCTACCTGAAGGTTAAAGGGCAGCAGGTGGTTTGTAAAGAATAAAATGGACACAGGGCAAGGGCTCAGGAGCATTGGCAGGGCAAGCATAAAGCTTGGAAGCCCTTAGCATTGTTTACATTCAGTGGGAAAGTTTTCTCTTAGAGTCCTGCCCAGGAGGTGCCTCAGAGCCTCAGGCACCACCACCCCCCACACCAGGCTACATTTTTTTGTCCTCTCTCCAGCCCTCCTGGGTTAGCAGTTGGAAGAGGTGGTTGTCTTTGTTAGAAGTCTGGGAGAAGGACACCACTGTAGTGGTTCACATCTGCTAGAATTACTTCTCCAGGAAGCTTCCTTAGATTCATCCACCCACTGGTTCCATCCTCTTTGACACTTTCCCTTTCCAAGTCCTTAAGGAACAACTGTACTAGTTACAGCCTGCTAATGACACATCCAATAGCCTTGTCTCCTTTTTCAAGTTATAACTGTTCTTGACAGCCAGGGCCCCATTAATTCTTTATTCTACACCCTAAGATTTAAAGAGAGTTCATAACATCCTGGGGCTTTATCTGGACAAGTTGACTCTTGAATGACTCTTTTGGGTACTCCTGGAGCTCACCCTTGCAGGGAGAAGGAGGCTCACAGCTAAGTTCTAGCACTCCTGAATAGCTTATAGATGCATGCAAGATGAGCAGTGTGCTCAGGGACCTCACTTGCTTGGCTCAGACACTTTCTGTGTGGACAGACTCTGGCGTTTATGGACTGCTGCCACATAGGTGTTTTGTCCATTCCTCACAAAGGTCCTCTGTGGGGCGCTTGGGTGGCTCAGTCGGTTAAGTGTCTGCATTTGGCTCAGGTCATGATCTCAGGGTCTTGGGATTGAGCCCCATGTGGGGCTCCCTGCTCAGTGGGGAGTCTGCTTCTCCCTCTCCTCCCCACTTGTGCTCTCTCTCACTCTCTCTCAAATAAATAAAACCTTTAAACAACAACAACAACAGATAAGGAAGCAACCCATAGAGCTAATGAAATTGCTCAAATTTCCACGACCTTTAAGCGGCAAAGCCAGGATTCAGTCAGTTCTTTCGATTCCAAATCTTGCATTCTTTCCAAGTACTACATGCCTCTTCCATTTGAATCAATATAAGCAGAATGAGGGGATGACATTCCAGTCTGGCTCAGGCTGACACCCTCTCGGAGGCAGGGAACAGAGCTTGCTCTCATGGACCCTCCCAGCTGCTCAGAAACAGTTCTATTTACTGGTGGACTGCAGGAGCTGAGGGGACATGTAGAGGTCATCTGATCGACCCTTACCATTGGTGAAGGTAGATGAAAAACCCAAGGCCCAGAGAGGCCAAACAATTTCCCATAACAGGGCTGATACTAGACCCTGGGTCTCTGGCCTCCCCACTCAGGGCTTTGTCTACTGTAGACTCAGGCTGAAGCTTTGTGCTTTCTCCTGACAAGAGTATCTCCAGGTGTTGGCAGTGAGACTAGGAGTAGTTAAAATGACAGTAAAAGTATTTCATAGCTGAACAGACATGTTCAGAGAAGCTCCTGGGCCTGGGTGCTGGTAGCCTCTGGACCTGGAAGTATGTGGCTGATGTGGAGGCCTTCCTTAGGTGGGCAGTTGCTGTGTAGCCTGAGGGCTCAGGGCCTACCTCCTGGCCTCACACAGAAACTTGATACACAGGGAGGAGCATGAACAACATTTGTGGGCCCCAGTCCTGCCTCAAGATAAGCGATGTCAGAGGAGGCCTCTCAAGATTTTTGTGCATGGTGGTACTTGGTGTTCCCAGAATGTTGGCCCAGCCCATCCACTGATAATCCACTGATATCCATGAAGGGATAATCCATGTTGCTTTAACTGATTCTCAAGTCAAATGGAATCTGGAAATCAATACGATATGAAGGAAAAAGCACAAAGATTTCAGACCTACAGCCCTCTAGGCTCTTTGTTCTAAAGTTTCAACCCCAATGTTTTGGGGGAGCATGCTGCTTTAGATAACAATCACTAATATACCTCTCTTTTATCGGGATCATTGAAAATCAAAGCAAGGTAAGTGCCCTTTCCGCTTTGGTCTCAAATCCAATTTTGATACTTAACAAGCTTCTCTCAGGAACTCCCTGGGGCTACAGCGGGCTTTGGGTGTGACCTCTCTGATTCACAGACAGCTTATGGGATTTACTACTGAAGACCAGAATTTAGGTCCAGTCTCTGTCTTGAACAGTAAAGTTTGTCAGACTTGCCAATTATCCTTAATTTTTGTTCATTCTTCTCACTACCCTCCTCATTTCAGTAGTTGAACTTGTTGAAATTGGGTGGATTTGTGGCAAACCTTCTTACTGCTTAGAAAAGTGGGAATGATCACGATTTGGTTGGTGGCTCTCTACTGACTTCTTCACTGGTTCCCTTCATGTGCTCAGAGAATCCCAGGGTGAGGGGCTATGGAACCATCACTCACATCTGGTGTGGATTCCTAGGACCTTCCCTTCCAGGCTAGGACCACCATCCAGACAAAAATCAGATCCTCCTAAATTTTCATATCTCCATCGAACTCAGAGTATTTGATAAATATTTGTTCATCAGCCAAGGAGATGATGAGAATTTAGTCTCATATCCCAGGGCAAATACAATCTGATTTAGTTTTCCATGGAAAGTAGCTTAAATAGATTGTCCATGGCAAACTGCTTTCCCCTGCCATCCCCCATCTTTCATCCAAGGTGCCTGATTCCCCGATCATCTCCTGCTTCTTATTTTTCAGAATATCCTTTGGATCATACCTTCCTAGAGCTTTCTAGAGAGGCCTAAAACAGCACTAGGGGCACTTCTGGGTTTTGCCAGTCTAGTCTGTTCTGAAGGGTAGGGATTAGAATCTTTCCTCTTCTGAGGTTTTGGGGTCTTGGGAGTTCTATGATCTAAACCTGTGAGCTTAGACTTCCATACAATACCCAGTGCTCATCACAAGTGCACTTCTTAATCCCCATCACCTATTTCACCCATCCCCCACCCACTTCCCCACTGGTAACCATCGGTTTGTTCTCTATTGTTAAGATTCTGTTTCTTGGCTTCTCTGTCTCGCTCTTTTTTTGTCCTCCCTCAACCTCAATTTCTCCACCTATAAAGCCAATCTGACTTCTGACTGGTTTTCCTTTTGGCTCCTTCCCAGAGCACCTCTTTCCCAGGGCCCCCCTCTGGCCAGAGAAGAGAGAGAAATGAGGGTCAGAGGCATTGACAGGGAAGAAACTTAGGTGGGATGACAAGAATCAGTGGTCCCTGGGAAAAGAGCCTTGAAGCTCTCATACTTCCCTGTGTGCTAGCCTTGGGCTGTGGTGAGAGGCATTTCGGGAACTTTTCTTCCACAAGAACATTTCCCCCACCTGAGCTTGCTGGGGAGGAGGAGGGAGGGATTTAGCAGGAGGGCTGGGTGAGGAAAGTTGGCCTATGCTATGAGTAATCTTTGCAGAGTTACCCAGGGTGGATGTAATTGCTGGGGATTAAGAAAGGCATGTGGGCAGGCCGAGTTGGGAAAAGGGGAAAAAAAAGATCAAGATAAAAATACTAGATCCTTCTGTGATTAACATATATCATTTTGGGTCTCAGAAAAAGGATGATTTTGGCTCCTGAATGTTCATGCAGAGAATCCCCTGGTGGTAGAACTGGTCCCTTACCCTCTAGTAAGTCATTTTGCTATAAAATGCAATGAAAAACAAATCAAACAAAACCCAAGTAACCTTGCCATGAATAACTTGAAAAGCAAAGCAGAGGGGTGCCTGGGTGGCTCGGTCAGTTAAGCATCTGCCTTTGGCTCAGGTCATGATCTCAGGGTCCTGGTATCAAGCCCCACATCAGGCTCCCTGCTCAGTGGAGAGCCTGGTTCTCCCTCTCCCCCACCCTTGCTCATGCTCTCTCTTGCTATTTTTCAAATAAATAGATAAAATCTTTGAAAAGAAAAAAAAAAAAGAAAAGCAGAGAAAAAAGTTATGTATAATTCCAGTATTTATATACAACTGGTGTTTAAGTTTTGGTGAGTATTTTTATCTTGGTCTTTTTTTTCCCTTCTTTATACTTTCCTATAAAGTTTCTATTTTGGGTGCCGATTTTCCATGTGACATTGTTATCATGCACATATTCACATGTCCCTCCACAGTCTCTTTAACCATTAGCTTTAGTGGCTGTCTCCTTTGCCCACTCCTTATCTTCCAGCTGCCCTGTACCCTCTGTACCCTTGAGAACTCATTGATGAATTTTGTTGGGTCTTGACTGTCTCCCTGATAGACTGCCGGCAGGGAATTTAATCTTCCTTTATATGCACAGAGTAGCTACATAGTAGGTGAGGAGAAAAGTTAATTGCATGAGGACCACCCCCCAACTCTTTAAACTTCTCATCGCCCCTCTCTTTGTGTAGAACCTAGTGCCTCAATTCCTTTTGACTCCAACTCCATAGAATCATTTCTTTCCCTCAAATGGTGTTTTCATTTTGTCTCCATCTTCTCCTCGCAGGGCCAGGATACCCTTGGAAATGTGAAAAAAAATTTTAATTCCAGTTAGTTAACATAAAGTGTAATATTAGTTTCAGATGTACATAGTGATTCAGGACTTCCATACAATACCCAGTGCTCATCACAAGTGCACTTCTTAATCCCCATCACCTATTTCACCCATCCCCCACCCACTTCCCCACTGGTAACCATCGGTTTGTTCTCTATTGTTAAGATTCTGTTTCTTGGCTTCTCTGTCTCGCTCTTTTTTTTTTTTCTTTGTTCGTTTGTTTTGTTTCTTAAATTCCACCTGTGAGTGAAATCATGTAGTATTTGTCTTTCCCTGACTGACTTATTTCACTTAGCATTATACCCTTTATCTCCATCCATGTGTTGCAAACGTTTTAGTGTGTGTGTGGGACAGTAGGGGGACAAGGCAGAGAAGGAGTCAGCAGTTTAGTGGGGCATTTGGAAGACAAATCACTTAGGATGCTTGAGTGCAATGGTAGCCAAGCACCTGAGGGACAAGAGGATGTAGAGAAAAGAAGCCACAGGATAAGCCTTCTTGGAAGAGGGGTTTTGAGTTAGGATTGGGAAATAGTGAAAACTGTAGATAGGTTTCTCCAGGTTTGGGCTTTGGCTCTCATATTACCTTCATGTGTATGTGGCTTGGTGTGCACGTATGATGTGTGTACACATGTGGGGTGTGTATGTGTCCATGTGTGATGTATGTACACATATCTGCATGTACATGTTATATGCTTATACATGTCTCTGTGTGTAGACATGTGTGATGTGTGTACATGTCAGTGTGTCTGTGTGGTGTGTATACATATGTCCACATGTACATGTTATGTGTGCATGTGTGTGTGTGTGATGTGTGTATATATGTCTGTATATATGTGTGTCTGTCTCTTTTCCACAAACTTCAGTATTGCTCCTCATGTCAGACTCTTTTTCACAGAACCTGTTCCCTCTCTCCTGAGAATCCTGGCCCTGGAATTGCTGTCAAACAGCCCTCGGTCTCCACAGTAACTGTATTGTGTGTGGAACTGGCCCACATCATTTTTCATGACTTGTGTCTCTAGCCATCATAGTAGATTTGCCCCAATTAGGTCATTCTTCAGTTAAAAGTCTTCAGTGTCCCCACATCAGGATGCAGCCCAGATTTTTTAGTCCAAAGGGCCTTTTGTGGTTCAGTACTGCCCACATCTGACTGTTCTCCAATAGAAGCATTTTGCTCTAGACAAATTCAATGACTCTCTCCCCAACTGAGTTGGCTGTGTTTAATGGTTTTGTATATTTTCCTGTTTTTTTCCTGCATCTGTTAATTTCCCCTTTCCTTGATTTGTCTAACTCTTATTTTTCTTTTAATATCCTATCAGACATCACCCCTCTAGGAAACCTTGCTCAACAACCCATCTGATTGAGAGAGCACCTTATCTGCAGCACGGTAATCCTGCCCACCCCCTGCCCCCCAAGACTGGGAGCTCCTTGCAGGGGAGCTGGGTCTTGTTTACTGTCCTGTATCTCAAGCATCCAGACATGCCTGGCATAGCCTATAGTAGATGCTGGTAGAATGGAGGAATGAATAATGTACTCCACATCTGCCCACATCCAGAATTGTCAATGGCCTGGATATTGTGTTTTAGCCTGGGTGGGGAACGTATTTAGTCTCTGTCCTATTTTCACTTCCCTGACAAGATTGTTTGCCCCTGGAGAGCAAGGATGGCATTTGCAGCTCTTAGTAAACCAGGAGCCTATGGACACACCAGGCACTGAGTCAGGATTTATTAAAAGGAAAGAAAAAAGGAAAGAATGAAGTGGAGAACAGAGGGAGAGAGAAAGAAAAGGAAGGTAGGAAGTGCAGGAGAATATGTTGCAGGTTTTGTAACACTACTAGCTTGAGTCTGGCCCAAATCCTGACTTTCTCTCCCTTCCCAAATTTGGGTTCTCTGATCTCATTCTGGCAACTGCATGAAGTTATAAGACCCATTTGACCCCCAGAGAAGGAGATAATCAGACATTACATCATTTTAGAAGTTTTCTGAAGGTTTTTAGAAGGTTTCTGAATTATTTCAATATGATTCATATTAATATCTGATTAAATTATTCATGGTATTTAATTGCTCTCCATGATTAATTAAGATATTTTACTCCTCATAATCCCTGATGGATCCTATATAGGTTATAGAGGAGTTACATAAAATGAGGTGTGCTGATGAATCACAAACATTCCTTATTGTAATAGCTATGTACTACTTTCCTCCCCATGCTTACAAAACTATTGATGTTTGTGCTAGGCCATGTATTCGATTCCTGAGTTATTCCCTTAAATTGTCTTGGAATCTGGGACAAGTCATTCGACCTTACCTTAAAGTAAGGTATAGAGTAATATCAACCTCACAATTATTGGGTTAGTATATGAGAGAACCAAATTTCAACACTGGACCATGGTTTGAACATTTCTAATTGAGGAGAAAAGATTAGGAAACAGAATTGGGGAATATAATCACTTATTTGAGCATTTGAGAATGAAGAGAAAAAGAAAGAGATTCCTCTACATCTGTCCCTTTAAAAAAATGAAAATGGCTTGTTCATGTTTGAGATTGTGGATGGAGGTAGAAAACATATGCAAATATGTAACTGGGTGATAATTTGCAAAAGGAATGGATAAAATATTATTAAAATGTTACTTTTGGGACACCTGGCTGGCTCAGTGGGTGGAGCATGGACCCTTGATCTCAGGGTTGTGAGTTTGAGCCCCACGATGGGTATAAAGATTACTTAAAAAGAAAAAAGAAAAAAATACCTTGTGGCCTCTGGCTGGCTCAGTGGGAAAAAAAAAAAAGCGCAAAAAATGTTAATTTTTGATCTTCAGAAGATCTTAATTGGTTTAATATTTTCTTTTTTTAAGTTTTTTTAAAAGATTTTATTTATTTTTTTGACAGAGAGAGACACAGCGAGAGAGGGAACACAAGCAGGGAGAGCGGGAGCAGGAGAGGGAGAACAGGCTTCCCACTGAACAGGGAGCCTGATGCAGGGCTCGATCGATCCCAGGACCCTGGGACCATGACCTGAGCTGAAGGCAGACTCTTGATGACTGAGCCACCCAGGCGTCCCTAGTTTAATATTTTCCTTCATTTGCTAATTTGGATAAATTGTCAAAGTAAAACTTTACTTAATCATCTCTTCATGCCATGAATAGAATGCAAAGGTTATAGTTTTATAAATTTTGAAATGTTTTCTAGAAATATTTATCTATACTTTACAACTACCTTTAATGTGTATTGGAACAAGCACTTCAGATTTATGATTTTTATGGATATTATTGCTTAGGATAAGGTAAAAGAAAGTAATACTGTGGTAATATACCTTTTAAAATAAATTTGGCTAAGTAAAAATAGTGAGTGGATCTAGAGAAAAGCATTAATAATACAGGGATTAATACAGTATTAATAATACATGGATACGGGAAAAACTGTGAAGGAGGAATGTGAATTACTGAGGGTTTGGAAGCCCTAGATTACAACATGGGCCCTGCTATTTTCCTTTGGAGGGTTCCAAACATCTTCCTGGGAAATACAGACTGTGGCGTAGGAGTTTGGCCTCAGGTTCAGCGGAGAGTGGGAAAAGGCTCCATTGTGAGGGCAGGCCCAACTCTGTCCTGCTGAAACAGCATGGACCTGGGGGACACCAAGACTCAGGAGCTGACCCAGAGCACTACCTTCAGGGGCAGGCTGGAGTCACCCTGAACAGGCAGTGTGTCCTCTGAGCCCTACTCTTTGCTTTGGAGCCCCCAGCCTCTTCCATTCTGTACCCAGGTCATTATCTGAAATGGTCTCGCATTGTAGCAAGACTTTGGTGACTGAACAGGTGTCAGGAGACATGGAGTGGAATCCTGGTTCCACCACTTGCTAGCCATGGGACCAAAAGTACATTACTTAACCTTTTTGAACCTACATCTCTAGGTGCAAAATGGCTTTGGTCTGCCTATGTTTTGAGGGTGTTGTGAGGATGAAACAAGGTCTATTATTTGGAAAACCTATTGGAAAATATTAGATGTTGGATTAAGTGTCAAACTCAAGGAAAGATTGTACAATCCATTTAAACTAGAGTGTAGGCATCTGATAGTAGTTCAAAGTAAGTCTCCATCTAGGGGGCACACAGTTTGTAAGGGTCAGAATTATAGTTGAAAGGATGAAGCTCTTATGGTAAAATGTCAGGTGTCATTGAGGGATTGAGGGTGGAGATGTGATCAGGAGAAATCTTTCCAGGGCAGATTTTCTCCAGTGAGGTTGCATTCCCTATGGTTAATGTTGGGTTGGGTGTCTGGCTGGCCTTATCCTTTTTGTCCAGTTTTCTCCCATGTTCTTCTCTGAGTCACTCATTCACTAATACTATTATTACCAATGTTGAAACTACCGTTTGTTGAGCACTTACTATGTGACAAGCACTATGTTAAATATTCTAGTGTTTCTTCGTTTAAACCTTACCACATTCATATATACAATGGAATATTACTCAGCCATCAGAAAGAATGAATACCTACCATTTACATTGACATGGGTGGAACTGGAGGGTATTATGCTAAGGGAAATAAGTCAAGCAGAGAGAAAGACAATTATCATATGGTTTTACTCAGACGTGGAATATAAGAAATAGCTCAGAGGACCACAGGGGAAGGGAGACAAACCATGAGAGACTCTGGACTCCGGAAAACAAACTGAGGGTTGCAGAAGGGGAGGTGGGTGGGGGGATGGGGTAACTGGGTTGTGGGGCATTGAGGTGGGCACGTGATGTGATGAGCACTGGGTGTTATACACAACTGATGAATCATTGAACATTACATCTAAAACTAATGATGTACTATATATTGGCTAACTGAATTTAAATAATAAAAAAGAAAAAATAAACATTACCACATACTGTGAGACTATTACCGACATTTTATAGATGACAAAAGTGTGGTCTGAGGAGCATAAAAAAATTGTCTAAGGTCACACGTTCAAAAGTAACTGAGCCAGAATTACAGGCAGGTCTGTCTGACTCCAACGCCCATGCTCTTCAAATTCTGTCATCCTGTGGGATACAAGTCAGCATCCACATCAGGATCAGCAAATATTTTCTGAGAGCTAATTGTCACCCATTGTTTTAGACAGGGACAAATCATACACACAGAAATCCCCTTCTGGACCAAGACTTCTAAGGAACCCGGAAAATTGAGGACCTTTAGAAGCTGGAATTAAAGATAACTTATTAAGCTTCCATGATGGAATGGGGGACATTATTGTGACTCTTTTCAGCAGGGGATGTCCAGGCTTTGGGACCCCCAAGTCAAACTTGCTTTGCGCTGGATGGAAAGGAGGTTCTCAGCCAAGTCAGATATTATGCAATCCAAGAGGGCTCTTCCAACACTAGGTTATGTGCCCCCTTTCTGAGCCCCTAAAATGATCTGAGCTTATTATATATATTTTTTAAAGATTTTATTTATTTATTTGACAGAGAGAGACACAGCGAGAGAGGGAACACAAGCAGGGGGAGGGGGAGAGGGAGAAGCAGGCTTCCCGCAGAGCAGGGAGCCCAATGCGGGGCTCGATCCCAGGATCCTGAGATCATGACCTGAGCCAAAGGCAGACGCTTAACCGACTGAGCCACCCAGGCGCCCCGAGCTTATTATATTTTTAAAAACCAATTGCCATACTGTGTTTACATTATGTGTTAATGTCTGTCTCCCTTGCAGTGCTAAGAACTTGAGGGTAGAACTGAAACTTGCTGATCATTCACCTGTAGTACTTAGCCCAGTGTCTGTCATGCAGTGATGTCCTATAGATATGGGAAAATATCATAAACAAGGTGATTGTACCCAGGAGGGAGCAGGTAAGCAGACATTTGAGAGAAAAAGAGGAAGAAGGGGAAAAGAGTAATGATTTTAGGAGATGCATGGCATTTGTGGCTCTAGAAGGATGCTATTTCATTGGAAGATAAACATGTCATGGTGAGTAGGTCACTCAGTCCTGGTTGGGAGTCTTTAGTGATGCCACTACCATCACCATCCATTATCATCACCATTTAAGACTTGGCTACAGACAGGATGTATGGATGCCACACTTATCCCTGAGCCTTGCTGAGTAAGTGTCTGATCTTGCAAAGCCAGTAATTTCAGAGGAAGACCCCCCAAAAGAGGTGAGAGCAGGGTGATGGTAATTGCTGCCTATTGTGCCTAATCCCCCAGGAAATCAAATGTGAGACAATGGAGATGCTTTAGCCAAACTCTTGGCTGATGGAGATAGAATTAACTTGAATTGAGTCCAACTTACTTGTTGCCTTTGCTGGAATGAGTCTCAGAAATGCCACTGAGTTCGAGATGCCATGGCTATTGTGGTTACTCTGTTTACACAGGATGTTATAAGCACAGCAATTTGTTTTTCTTTAAAACAGTGTTCTGATTCCTGAACCTAATTGCTTACCTTGCTGTCTGTGGCAGAACAGGCCAAATGTCTCTCAGCAGGACTCTGTGTCTGTGGGGGTGTTGAGCCAGGTGTGGCCAGTGGGGCCTTGCCACCACCACCGGAATGTGGCCTCACACTCCTACCTGTTGACCTCTCCCCATAGGAATGGCAACTAGTAGGGCCAGGCTCTGACAGGTCTGGCCATGGTTAGCCCAGGATGGGCTAAGAGAGACCTGAAGAAACTGCCTTGGTGGGCTTACCTTACTTTCTACTCTCTTCCCATTTTTCTTTCTGTCAAATGCACACAGAAATTGCCATTCCGGACAAACCCAAAATGAAGTGGACATGGAAGGTTGAGATCCAGAACAAACTACTGTGGCTGAAAGGAGAAAGTACTATCCTGCAGACCGCCCAGGCTGCTGCTCTCACTGCAGTCCATGTGCTGTCCCCTCTGCTTGTCCTGCCAAATGGCAGCAGTGAAGTGGGGAGGGACTTTGGTCTTAGTAGCCAGTGATCATTCCTCCATCTAGAGGTGCTTTTTGCTTTGTGCCTAGTTTGAAATCAACATCTCTATTTTATCATCTTCAGTGCCATTGCCACTGTGCCTATATTGTCATGTCTTTCAATACCACATCAAGGGCCAAACACCATACGTTATCATCGGCTTCAACAGCATTGTCATTACCACTATCTCCGTGACTACCACTGCCACCTCTGCTCACTCTCACCACCCTCACCTCCACCACTTTTATCACTTCTGTCATCCCTTCCATCACCACTTATACCATCCCCATGGCCACAACCACTACCATATCCACTGCCTTTAGCACAATTACCACTGTCATCACCACCATCACCTCCACCATCTTTCCCATTACTATCACTACCATCACTTTGACCACCATCACCACCGCCACTGTCACTGCCATCACCGCCATCACTGCCACCTCCACCACCATCACCACCACCGTCATCTCAACCACCATCACCGCCACCACCATCACCACTGTCACCACCACCACCATCAGTTACCATCTCCACTATGTCCACCACCACCACTGTTACCACTGCTACTGCTACCATGACTCATTCTCACCCTTACCACCGTTACCACCACCATCACCATCACTACTTGTTTTCACCACCACCGTTACAACTAGCATGGGGAAGAGAAAACTTGGGGGTTGATGAATAGTCATCTTTGAGTGATTAAAGGGCTGTAGAAGAACAAAGTTACTTAGGATGGGTAAAGGAGTAGAGTTAGAAAAGTGGACAGAAATTAAAAGGAATTAGAATTACATTTGTGTGAATATAAGCAATGTGTTTCATGGAGCTAAGGCAGACAAGAAGGGTGAGAAGTTTGATGATAAAGGATGATGAATAACTTGCAGCACGCTGAGTTTATTTGCCTAAGATGACAACAAGCTGGAGTGGGCCAGTAGGTGGCCTTGTAGCCCACTCACTCATTGATGCTTGGACCCCTTCCAAAGAATTCCTTAAGAATGGCCATCTAAGCTGTAGATAATCAATCCTTTTAAGATTAGGGAACCCAATTAATTTGAAGTAGCTGATTCCTTCTAGCCATTTTTATTTTATAAGTTTCTAATCATTCTACAATACTGAAATACATTGTCTGATCAAAAGTTAAGCCATTTTAGAGCAAGGTAAAATTTTTTCTGGTCACCATTCCCAATCCTTGTGCTTAAATCTTGTTGCCTTGCATAGGCAACCAGTGTTATAATTCAGTATGATTTTTTTTTGGTAGGTCATTTCCTTGCCTTTATGTACATATTTAGGAACAATGTAGTGTTATATTGTGTATACATTTCTGTGTACACATACTTTTTGTGTCTGTTTGCCCCTTGCTTTTTTTCATCAACAATAGATTAGTAGAATAGGGAAGAGGATAGACTCTGGAGCCAGACTGCATAGATTCAAATCACAACTTTGTCACTTGTTATTTGCATGATCTAAGTTTTTGACCCTCCCTTAGCTTCAGTGTTCTCCTTTATCAGTTGGGATTATAGTATACCTATATCCCTTAGGTTCATGTGTGGATTAAATGAGTTAATTTATGTAAGCACTTAGATCAGCACCCTGCACATACTGTAGAAGGGCATAAAGTCACATTGTTGATTGTCACTATTCCTTGGTAATGTATTGGTTCTCCCACAGTCTCTTTAGCCATTTCTAAATTGATGGCCATAGATTGCTTTGATTTTCACTCTTACAAATAAGATTTCCATGCATATTTTTATATATGCTTCCGTATACACATGAACAGTAGTTTCTCAAAGGTAGAGAGGATGTAAAATTGTTGTGTTTATCATTTTAAAGGCTTTTTAAAGGAAAATATAATGAGTAGATATCTGCCTTTCTGTTTCTTCCACCTGTTGGTTTTAGTTCTTACTCCTTGGGCAGCCCGAGCCATATAGCAGCTCTAAAGTAGTAGACCTAGTGGTTAGGACTAATAACCTTAGGTTCAGATTAACTTTGAGGGAGAGGGGGGTACATTTTGGGGATACTTGCTAAGCATTTATATACAATAATTCATTTAATTACTATGATGTAGGTGCCATGACTATCCCCACTTTACTCATGAGGAAATGGAGGCAAAATTATTCAAGGTCACACAACTGTAAGTGGTGAATCCTTTGTATAGGTGTGAAAATTGAATCAGTCCATATTAAGTTTCTTAATACTCTGTTCAACATACAGAAAACATTCAATCAATGTTAGCATTATTCTAGGGTCAATTGGTGATTAATAAGCTATAGAATTATTGTTACTACCATTACCCTTACTACCCTGAGATTGTGATAAAGCTTATCTCCGGAAGTTCATTTCATTTGTCTTAACAAAATGATATGAAACTGGTTTCATATCATTGGTTGGCCAATGTTTTTTATTCTTTTCCATAGCCACAAACCACATTCTTTTTTTTTTTTTAAGATTTTATTTATTTATTTGACAGAGAGAGACACAGCGAGAGAGGGAACACAAGCAGGGGGAGTGGGAGAGGGAGAAGCAGGCTCCCTGCAGAGCAGGGAGCCCGATGCGGGACTCGATCCCAGGACCCTGGGATCATGACCTGAGCTGAAGGCAGTCGCTTAACCAACTGAGCCACCCAGGTGCCCACCACAAACCACATTCTTAAAGTTTGAGAAAGTTGCCATAATTAGCACCCTCATTTCTGCCCACAGATCAGATATATGCGCATATAGTTAAACGCAAATGTGGATGCACATAAGTTCTCATTTGTGATGGGTGCCAGTAGGTAGGGAGCTGAGTTGTGCTGTATGCCTAAGAGAGAGTAATAGGGGCCTGTACCTGGCCTTTGAGGAGGACAGGTGGGCTGGCTTGAGATGCTGGAGAATTGGAAGCAGACTACAAAAAGAATTCCCTTCTGGAAAGAATGGCATCCATAGATGCACTGAGCACTACTCTGGGGTAGGAGCTGGGGATATCAAGCTGAAGAAGACATAGTCCCTGCCCTCCAGGGTTTAATGGTAGTCCGAAGGACAGACATGTTGATGAATGTTCACACCATGAAGTTATACACAGGGACACACTCTAGAGGCACTTATAAAGTGTGGTGCGGTCTTCCTGGCCCTAGGATCCTTCAGAATATGTCATAAGGACAAAAGGGTGGGCAGGAATTTGAGGCAGAGGGAGAAGCATGTGTGAAGTCCTGGGTATAGCACAGCAGGGAATGTGCAGGCCACTGTAGGGTCTGGGAGGGACGGCTCTGTGGTGCGTTGCACATGTTGCGGGGGGGAGGCATCATGAAGGGGTCTGAAAGCCATGGTAAGGAGTTTTTAGTTTTAAAGCATATGGGCAGCCACTAAAGATTTTTTAGAAAGGAAAGAAGCATGATTAGATCTTAACTGTACAAGGTGTTTCTTCAAATAGTGTCACCCTGAGGAAAAATTGAGCTGCCTTGAGGTGGGAGTGGGCTTATGGGGGAGAGAGAGCACAGTGGGAATGGGGTCCAGGCAGGGGCTGGCAGTAGCCTCTGGAAATGTTGTAAGGTAGATCTTATAACCATGACTGAGTTTGACTGACTACATTGGTCTGTCTGACAATTTCATGTGGAACAAACAAATAAATCACCAAATACCTTTGCCCTGATCAGTAATCACAGAGTTGTTTCATTTAATCTTCAAAATAACTTGTGATTTTGGCATCATTATTACTCCCATCCTGCAGCTGAGTAAATGAAGGCTCAGGGAAGTCAAGGAAGTGGCTTCAAATCCCATAGTATGTGAGTGCCAGTGTTCATTTGGCACAACCCAGTATTCCTTTGCTGCCAAGAGCATCCCCACAGGGAAGTGAGTGCAGAGTTAATTATGCTGAGTTCCAGATTGGAGCATAACTCTGTGTAGCTGCAGAAAGCAGCAGTACCCAGAGATGACTCATTCCATGGTAAAGTGGCCCCACAGGGTGCCGTCTGGTGTGTGAGGAGATGTCCAGGTGTCCTGCTGAGGAAGAGAGGTGTGGGAGACCCAAAGAGCTACATGTTCTCCAGGTGGTTCCCTCCTCCCAGGGTAGAGGCAGTAGATAAGACCTCCAGGGTTGGCAAGGGCCCTGTGACTTTCATCACAAGCGAATGACTGGATCAGCACAAATCCATTATCGTTTCTGGAAAAACTGCTCCCAGGACATGCCTGACTCTGCCAACAGAGCTCAGCAGAGCAGTTTGGCAACATGGCCCCTCAGGTGGTACCTTTCTTCTGCAATGTTTTGGTGACAAGGGAAAGGGATTTCTTAAGTGCTCAGCTGTAAGAATATGTGGGTGGAGGGGGCTATGGTGAAATGGGGTACAGCCCCACCCTGACCTGCAAGGCTTCCTGCTGCATCAGGACCCTGGGTCTTGGCAACTCTGTAGGCAGTCTCAGCTCTGAGTTCAGGAAATTGGGATGCCTTTCATGTTTTAGTTCTTTGCTTCTTCAGATACAGGCATACCTCATTTT
>NC_138372.1:96566710-96599935 GCF_054177405.1 Leptonychotes weddellii | reverse complement strand
AATAAAAATTAAAAAAAAAACAAATGGGAAAAATCACAATAAACATCCAAACAAAAAACTATTATCTGGCCAACAGACACATGAAAAGATGCTCAACATGACTCATCATCAGGGAAATGCAAATCAGAACCACAATGAGATATCACCTCACACCTGTCAAAATGGCTAGAATCAAAAATACAAGAAACAAGTGTTGGCAAGGATGTGGGAAAAAAAAAGGAATCCTTGTGCACTGTTGGTAGGAATGTAAATTGGTGCAGTCATTGTGGAGAACAGGATTAAAAAATTAAAAACAAAACTACCATATAATCCACTAATTCCACTACTGGGTATTCATCAAAGAAAACAAAAACACTAATTCAAAAAGGCATACATACCATTGTGGTTATTTTAACATTATTTACAATAGCCAAGAAATGGAAGCAACCCAAGTATCCATCCATAGATGAAAGGGTAAAGAAGATATGGTAAATATATCCAATGGAATATAACTCAGCCATAAAAAAGAGGTCTTTCCATTTGCAAGAACATGGATGGAACTAGAGAGTATAATGCTACGTGAAATAAGGCAGTCAGAGAAAGACAAATACTATACGATTTCACTTATATGTGGAATTTGAGAAATAAAACAAATGAACAAGCAAAAGGAGACAAACAAACAAAAACCAGACTCAAATACAGAGAACAAACTAGTGGTTGCCTGAGGGGAGGTGAGTGGAGGGATAGAAAAAAATTATTATCAATATTATTATTATTTTAGGTAAGTTCTAAGAAGAAAATAATAAACTCAATACATAGAAAAAAGAATGCTGATGGTAATAATGGTGATGGTGGCGTGTGTGTGCGTGCGTGTGTGTGTGCGTGTGTGTGTGTGTGTCTGTGTGTAGCTGGGAGGAATGTAGGACCTTTCTGAAGAATTAGTGAGCTGAGACCTAAACAGACATCTTTTCTCCTGTCTCCTGAGACCCCACTCACCTTCACTGTTTGCTTCTTATCAGCTGGCTTGCTGTGCAGGCTTCCCCTCTACTGTCCAAACTTGAGACCATGCAGTGTCGCCTGCTCTTCTCCTTGGGTGATCTCAGCCACTCTCATGTCTTTAAATACCTTCAATGTGATGACGACTCTCAAATTTATTTTTCTGCCCTAAATATCTTTGAGCTTGAGACTTATATTTCCAAATATTTCCTACTCTTCACCTCTCTGTAAATGACCCAACAATGACTCAAGACAGAAACATGGGAGTACTTCTGCATTTTTCCCTATCCTTCCCACCACACATTGAATCCACCTGTTAACTTCTCCTGCAAGACACTTCCCAGACCCATTCTCTTCTGTCTCCTCTGCTGCCATCCATCATCTTTACTCATAACTACATGTCCTTTCATGCATTGTCTATCATCCTTTCTTTAACTACTTTGTGGATTGAATCATTTTTTGAGGTCTTGAATCAAATCAAATGCCACTTCTATGCTTAAAACCCTTCAGGGTCTTCCTGTCACCAGTGGGACCCCAAGACCTGACACTTATTGCCCACCTGCTTATACTCACTAACCTTTGTCTCACATTTTTCCTTAAACTCTTTCCAGCTTACCTCAACCCAGGCAAATGAAACCCCAAAACACCCCTCAGGTGATGGTGACTGCCCTGACAAGACCTCCTGCTGGCCCAGACCACCCAGACATTTTGAGCTAAATGCCCAACTCATGCCTGCACTAATGGACCATAGAGTGACCTCTGGAATGACCTACCATTACCTTTATCTCATTAATACTAAAATCTCTGCCCAAGGAGGACCCCCAGCCTCATTTACAGAATATATGACGTGTGCATAGGCATGTTTACTTAAGCCACATATGTCACCTTCTGCCCACCTCTACACACAATGACAAGGCTTTCCTATCAAAATACTCATCCTAACCCTAAACAGAAGGAACCCATCCACCCTCTCCTGGGGAGTCAAGGTTTTGGAAGCCATTTCCTGTGATCTCCTTATTTCCTGCAAATAAAGTTTTCTTAATGTGACACCTTGCCTGGTGCATTTTCTGTGACTCACCAAGGAATGAACTCATGTTGGTTTGGTTCCATTCCCACTGCACATTGAATAAAATCGAACATCATATACACGTTGTTTGAGATGTAGTGGGACACACAGGTAGGTGCATGCTTATTTGTATAAACAAGTATATACATATGCATGTACATATTCACCCTGGCAATGATGTCCCCACACCAAGATAACCTTACTGTTATGGGGTCTGGGACCCATCAGTGTCTGACATACCCAAAACAAAGTATAGTGCCTGGCATGTAATTGGTGTCCAAAAATATTTGTTGAATAATAGATTAAAGAAGGAAGTTTATTTGATATCAGACTGAGTTTTACTGAATGGGAAGAGATTATAAATGTTAGCTTCAGCTTTAGAAGGTAATATGGAAGACATCTATTTTAAGTATAATACAGACTCTGGAACTAGGCAATCTGTATTTGAAGCTCTGCTTTCTCAGGTATTATCTGTGAGATGCTAAGTAAGTTACTTAACTTCTCTGAGCCTTAGTTTCTTGTCTATAAAATAGTGATAGTAAGATGACCTATTTCTTTTGGTCTTTATAAAGATTGTAATAGTTAATGTACATTAAGTGCTTAGAAAATTTCTGCCACATACTATTTGCCAGTATTACAATTTTCTCTCTATCATCTACCTACCTATCTATCATCTATCTATCTATCATCTATCATCTACCTATCTATCATCTATCTATATCTATCTATCATCTATCTATTTATCATCTATCTATCTATCTATCATCATCTATCATCTATCATCTATCTATTATCTATCTATCTATATCTATCTATCTATCATCTATCTATCTATCTATCTATCTATCTATCTATCTATCTATCTATCTACCTACCTATCACCTCTACTCTCTACTTGGTATAGAAATGACCACAACATTCCTGGCAGGTAGTTTTGCCAATTCTAGTGACTGGGGGAAGTTCTTCCAGAAACCTTGAGCTACGTCTAACAGAATTTGAAACTATTTTGTCAGATTGCCCCCTTCATTAGCATGTAACACTATCTTAATAGTGACTGCTAATCCTAACTCTGTACTAATTGTAATTAAATGATGATTCTGGATCCCAGTTCCAATGTGGTAGAGGTTCTCCCACACTAACAAGTAATTCTCACACACCAGCTGGATGTCTTAACAATTCAACTCAATTCTGACACCATCTACCTGAAGGTGATAGCATCAGATTTCATTGGTTAAGGGCTCAGTCCCTCAGGACTGTTGTGTCCTCCTCCCTCCACCGACCCCAGATGCCAGCAGCTAGTCCAGGTTGTCACCTATACTTCTGATCAGTCATAAATCAGAAGTTCCCATAATTGCTTCCTTTAGTTTGATTAATTTGGGAGAGTGGCTTACAGAGTCAGAGAAGCATTGTAGTTACTAGATTACTGGTTTATTATAAAAGGATATAACTCAGAAACAGCCAGATGGAAGGGATGCAAGCTGGGAGGCTCCCAGCTGGGAGGTTCCATGCCCTGTCCAGGTGGTACTCTCCCTACATAGAAGCTCACCAGCCTGGGGACTTTCTGAACTCTGTCTTTTTAAGTTTTCACAGAAGCCTCATTATATTAGCATGATTGACTAAATCATTGGCTATGGTGATTCAGCTTTCAGCCCTACTCCCCTTCCTGGATGGAGCTCAGTGAGGTAGGATTGAGAGTTCCAGCACTCTAATTATGGGTTTGGTTCCTCTGGCAACCAGCCCCATTCTTAGATGCAGTCCAAAAGTCATGTGTCATTAACACAACAAAAGACATCTTTATTATCTTTCTTACTCAGGTAGTGCCAAGGGTTTTAAAAGTTCTGTGTAAGAGACATTGAAGACCAAATACGTATTTCTTATTATAAATTATAATATCACAGTAATAATCAACAATCCCTCATATTTAGCATTTACAATGTGCTTTCACAAATATCTTGTTTGATCCTGAGGAATAGCCATGTAGGAGAAGGGTGGGTAAGTGTTCAGCATTTCAATTTCACAGATGCAGAATCTTGACCAGGAGATTTGGCCAGGGTCGTGGAGCTGTTAAGTAACCCAGAATGCCACTACAAAAAGTCTCTAGAGGGAGCTGCTCATCCACTGACGGGGCATAAAACCATCCACTGGGACCAGGAGCAAAATATTTGGATGTTTTTCTGTGTTTATCTTTATTTTATCCCTTAAAATTGTCTACATTTTGTGTTTGCTAATAATTCATATGTTTGAATGATAGTATGTATCTATTTCTTGTAAATAATACATATGTATTATATGATGAACTCAGGATTTTAAACTTTTTATTAAAGTATACATTCAGAAAAGTATAAATGGATTTTAAGTGCACAGCTCAACAAATTTTCACAGATAGCACAACCAGGTAAGCAGCCCCCAGATTAAGAAACAGAATATTAGAAGGGACACACAAACCTCCTTCCTGCTGCCTTCCAGTTACCACCATCCTGCCCTCAATTCAAGTATAATTACTATCCTTACCCCTACAACACAGGTTTGCTTTGCTAGTTTCTGTAAATTATACAAATGATATAAAAAGAGTATGCTTTATGCTGAACCATGAAATTGTCAATATTCAACAGTTTTTGACCTCCATAGAGGCAACTTCACAAGGTTCATCCTAGTGCATTTTGTGTGTCTATTTCCTCTCCTCCACTTAATTTATATCTGTGAGATTCAATCATATTGCTGTGTGTAGTTGTATATCATTCATACACATTGTAACCAAATTCATTCCTTAGTGAGTCAGAAACTGCACCAGGTTGAGTTGTAGCACAAAGAAAACTTTTATTTGCAGCAAATAAGGAGATCACAGGAAATGGCTTCTGATGAGGGAGCAGAAGGCTGGATGAAGACAAACCATAACCTGACACCCAGCAAAACTCACCCCACCCCGCTCCTGGGTAGGATATGTGTGACAGTCTTCCAGGAAACTCCCAACTATCTTAATGTTAATGCTTTGCTAGAGGAAAAAAAACAACCTTAACAATGGCAAGGCCTCCTGTATCCTGTGATTCTTCTTTAACATATGAAAGTTCTTTTGAAAACCTCCCTTTTTCCTTACTTCTCCTAACCCCATAGTATATAATCAATTGTTCCTCACAACCCCAGTGCAGCTCTTTCTGCCCATGGGTCCTGTCCCCGTGCTTTAATAAAACCACCTTTTTGCACCAAAGACGTCTCAAGAATTCTTTCTTGGCCGTCGGCTCTGGACCCCAACAACACTGCTCCAAAACCACATCAATTACCAAATTGTTTTCCAAAGTGGTTGCACCAATTTGCACTCCCACAACCTCACCAACCTAATTCTAGCCATTCCGGTGGATTGTGGTGTTCCATTGAGGTTTTAATTTGTATTTCTCTGATGAATAATGAGGTTGAACACCTTCTTCATATATTTGTAGGTCATATACAAGTATATTTTTGTTATCAGGGAGTGCAACATAAAGAATTTCAAGGCTCTGGAAGACTAGGATATTTTCCTGAATAGTTTGGACTACTTTTTCCTCAGACCACTGTAGGGGAAGAAGTTCCCATTTCCAGTGCTGTGACAGGGAAAGGGGGCAGGGAGCAAACTGAGAGAGGAGATGAGGACTTCACACTTATCTTTGCCAGGGTCTGCCCTGGGTTTGAGTAAAAGCTTGTTCTGTATCTGACACCCAGCTTTCTACCCTGATGTGGCATGTTCTTGGACTTGGACTTTGGACTCTGGGACAGATGTCCCTTCAGTGACTGGCTAGCAAAAGCTGTTTTCACCATATTCAGAGCAACATACAAGTGATTCAAGTGCAAGAGTAGAGGGGACTTACGAGTGATAAAGGAAATTTTCAACTTTCAACATTCGTGGGCCTTATTCCTGGGTTCCCAGGGAAGCTATACTTCCATGTTTACCAACATCAAAATGACTTGGCAAAACCTCAAACCATGGGCTCTATTTTGCCCCAATCACACATCGTACATCCTCATCATTAAAAAAAAATCACCAAAAAGGAGCATTCCAAAAAAAGATAAGAAAAACCAAAAAACCTCCCTGGTTCCTATCAGATTAAAGCCATGGTCTTGCACATACTAAAAACATAATATAACATCTGTAGCTTTCTGGAATGTCCTCTGTCATGATGATTTGTAACTATGTAGAAAAACTGAGGTTCTTGTCTCATGGAGTGGAAGAATGAATCTTGCTGACAAAGGAGTGTGAGTAAAGCGATAGAGTTTTATTAAGCAAGGATACAGAAAAACTCTCAGTAGTGAGATGGGTCCCCACAAGGTTGCCACTGAGGGCTGATAGGGTAGGTGTTTTATTGAAGGCTGGCCAGGGAACTTCAATCCTTTTAACACCCCTACTGTCAGCACCACTGAGTAAGGATTAGTGATAACACCTTTAATGGCTTACACCCTTTTTAGGGTCCAGTAATTCTTTTTTGGTCACAAGTAGCTGTTATAACAAGACCCTACCTCTGACACCTAAGGCAGGGTGGTCAGGTTCGTTCTCTTATCTCTGGTTTCTTTCTACCTCCTCATTTTTGGGATTTCTGTGAGCCTGATCCTGTAGTCCCGCATCTATCTCTCCTTACCTTGCCCCACCTGTCCCTTACTCAAAGCTTATATAACCTTATACCAAATATTCCTTCCCTGGAGCACTCTTCTTTATGAAGATTGTGTATCCTGGGCAGCTGTCCTAACTAGGGCTCAAATAAAACTCTTTTCTCTTTAAAATTTTAGAAAAGGTTTGTTCAATTTTGTGTTGATGCAAGATTTAAAAAAATCTAGTCCAAACTTCGTATTTACCTTGGCTAGTCATTTGGCCTCTTCTTGCACATTTTCAGTGATGGGGAACTCACTATGGTACAAGTAGCCCATTTCACTGCTGGGCCGTTTGATTCCTGTTATGACCTATCTTTCTATATCCTAAACTCATGGATACATGCTCTTCCCTCTGGAATCACATTGGAAAGGTTTAAAGACCTTTACCTTGTAAATCTTTCTCATCTCTGGATGAAATGCTCCCATCTTTCAGTCACCACCTACACAACATGGTGCCCAGAGGCCTTGCCCTTCTTCTCACATTCATTTGAATGGACTAAAGTTGGTCAGTGTCCAACTTCAAATGTAGTGTGTCTGGGGTGATATTCCAGAGGCCACTGCCTGCAGAGCTTCCTTGCAGTTGCTTATCTCTCTGCTAATACTTGTCCCTGATCCCCAATCCCTATATGGCTGGCTCCTCTGGGTCCTTCATGATTACATTCAGATGTCACCTGTTCAGAGTGGCTTTTCCCAACTAAAGAGCACCCCTCTTCATCTTGTCTCCCTGTTTAATTCCTACATTTTCTTATTTATGCATTTGCTTAGGTGCTTTTTGTATGTCTTCTCCTGTTCATGTAGGCTCTGGGAGGCAGGAACTCTATGCATCTAGTTCACTGCTGTATCTTCAGTGCTTGCAACAGTAACAGCGCTTGGTACCTACAAGACTCTCAGTAAGTTTTTTTTTTTTTTTAAGGGAAGATCATAAGTGATGAGTCTAGGTTTTAATCCCCACAGTCTGATTCCTGAGTTTATGCCTGTTTCCCCCACCCCACAAATTATTTAACTCTGTCTTGCTCATTAAGCCTTCCTCCTATTCTATTAGATGCTACATGTCTGCTCTTGCCTCCACCAGCACCTAGCATTGGCCAGCCCCATATGTGGCCCTCTCTGACATACAGCCAGGCTAGGAGTGACCCACAAAAGGCACAGTGCCACTGTGACCAGTAGATGGTGCTGTTGAAAAGAGAAAAGCAGTCCCCAGGGCTTTTAAAGGAGGGCTAGTTGGTCCAGACAGGTTGAGTGTGGGAGAGGCAGAGCCCTGCCAGCCCACCCCTTCTTTTTCCAACCACCTCTAGGTGAGAGGCAAATGTCCATGGGAGAGAAGAAAGAGCAGGAATGGGTAAGTTCAGGCCTGCTGCCCACTGGCCAAGACATCTTGAGGTTAATGATGGTGTGGGAGGACATGGGGATATCCCCCACCATACTACTTCTCTGGCTGAGGACCTGACAGTTTTTGCTTATACAGGGTTAGTCTGGGGACCTGCCTGTTGATCTAGTGTTCCTCACCCAACACATACACATACGCACACCCAGAATGGGGCTGTGGAGGAGGGCAGGCAGTGGCACTAAGCCTTCTGGTTATGCAGTTTTTCAGAAAGTTCTGCCCATTCCAAACTTGGGTTGTGAATTCCTCCAGCATACAGTCTCATCTGCTTTCCCTCTGTGTTCCCATAGCACCAAACATCATGTCCTATACATGCAGGTACACAGTCAGGGTGACAAACTTGTCTTGGTTTTCTGGGGACTAGCCCAATTTTAACACCAAAAGTCCTGCATGCTGGACACCCCCTCAGTCCCAGGCAAACCAGGATGGTTGGTCACCCTATCAATAAAAGAAACCTCTTTTGTCTCTGCCTCAGAAGTCATACTGGTTGGCTGACTCTGAGAGTGCTTAAGACCTCAGTGTCGTTGGCCCCGTGAAGACAGGCAAAGAGCACAGCAAGGCCCAAGGGCTGTTATCTAGGGCTCATATGTCAACAGGAGATACAGATAATTACACACAAGGTAGCTGCAAGGGGGACACAGACTGGTGTAGGTGCACCTGTTGGCTCTTTGACATGGAAGGTTTCTGGGAGGAGGTGAGTTTTAAACCCATGGGCTGACAGACACAAGCAGAGGAAGAATCCTGGGTGAGAGGGAGAGGCAGGTGCAGGTGGAAAGGAGGCTGTGATGGGTTATCAGAGCACAGGTACATGGAAGAGATGGACCACTCTGGCCCGGGAGAGAAAAGAGGTCCAGAAGGCAAAGAAACAAGGAATAAAGGGAAGAGAGGTGTTCTAAACCTGGACTGGGAAGATTGGATTTGGGAAGTTGGTGAGGAGTTATTGTAAGGTGCCACTCAGGGATGAAGTGTTTGGGCCCCCAAAAACATACTAAGAAAACACCTAAATTTGGGGGAGCCACTTCCCATCACTTATCTCCTCCTTTCCTTTAGTCTCAAGCCATGAAGCACACTGTGCTGGTCCCTAGGGCCTCCCAGCAGTGTTCTAGAGTCCAGAGCAATTTTCTCTGTCTTCTGACCTCAGGGTCTGGCCTTCTGAGTCTTGCTTGTTAGGTTCCTCTGCCCCTAGGTCCCAATTTTGCCCAGGAGCCCTAGATGAGCTAGTTGAGTCTTAGTGCCAGACAGGTTGGAAGGAGGCTTAGCACTTACACTTACTATCACTTCCTAGTTGCATTCCTCCAGTTCATGGGAATGTGGCACGTCCAAGGGAAGCTCCTGTCACCAGCAAACAGATCTCATCATAAGAAGGTTCTTAAACTGAATCAAATCGGTAACTTCTGTCTATCAGTCCCAACTGTGTCCTTTGGAACCTCACAGAAATCCAATCCCTCCCTCACAAAAGCACTTAAAGTACTGAGAAGCGCTATCCTCCTCCCTTGGGTATTTTCTTTCCTAGTCTAAATATATTTCAACAGCTTCTAATATGAAAGTCTTCAGGCCATTGTGCTATCAACACGGGTCCCTTCCACCAGGGTCTCCAGAGCCTGGGTGGTGCCTCGCACAGAGCAGATTCTCCATAAATGTCTGTTTTCTTGACACATTTGCTCTTGACACGTGGAGCCCAGAGGCACACTCTTGTCACATATTGAGTTAACTGTGTCAAAACTGAGATCAAATCAAGTTAAGAGAAGAGAACAAAAGAATAGTTCACAAAACTGGAAGATTTCAAGCTGAAAGTGGCAATAAGCTCATAGAATGAGGGTTACAGCTCAGTTGATAAATCATGAGTACATTGATCTCTATTAATGATTAACCACTAGATGCCTACATTCCTTTTAGGGGAACAGTGTTGCATAAATTACTTGTTTGTAGCCAATAGGCTCAGGAAGCTGTGAGGTCATGCTGATGTGAAGAAAGCTTAAGTTCACTTATGGCCAGAGCCCACATTTTGGGGAAATCAGGATAGTTGTAAATTTCAGTTATGCAGCTATGGGTGTTTGGTCTAGGAGTATATTCAAACTATGGGCTCCAGTTTTGTTTTTTCCTTAGGGATTGTCAACTAGAACTTCTAAATCCAGGCTCCTCTTGGTAATGTCCCTATCCCTCTTTCTGAAAGACTTGATCTTAACTGTCCCATGTCCTAGGCCCATGTCATTAGGGCCCTGAGTCCCTCAGCTACAGTGTGCACAGGGCTTGGGTCAGAGCTCTGTGAGCATGAGGAAGGTGTGGTGGTTCTCATGGCAGAGTTTGATGAAGGCCTTCTGGCTCCTTGACGTCTGTTCCTTCATCTACAATCTGTAGGTGTGTCTCCTTCCCATCTCCTGAGGCCTCCCCTATAATCAGCAGGCTGTCCTTTCTCTGATGTTGCTAGACTCTCTCTGCTTGTCTGCCCAGCCGTTCTGCTCAGCGTCTGAGTGTCCCATCTTGGACTCCAATCTGTGCACGCCTTTAGTGCTGGAGAACAAAGACATTTCTTGGGCTTGAGCCAAGCTGGAGAAGTGTCATGACCCTCCATCAGTCCAGTTAAAATCTCTACTGCTAGGAGGGGTCTCTGGAGCCTCTTTGCAGGTTGTGGCCCCGGGGGAGCATGAGTTTATTCCAAAGTCAGAAATTAGAAGAGATAACTTATTCCGACTAAGCAGGGAGGCAAAAGAACTGTGATTCAGGCACCGGGAGATGTTCAGGGACTTGGGATGTCCAGGTTTTGGAGAGGCCCCCTAGGCACATGTGGCCTGTGGAAAGAAGCTCTCTAGCTCTGTGTAGGGATACTGCCTGCCTGTTCACCACTGTCTTTCCAGCATCTGGCACAGCACCTGCCACTTGGTAGGTGGATGAATGAATGTGAGGACAGCTCAGGAAATCTTTCCTGTGTGCCACAGGCACTTCCTCATGCAAGTAAGAACTCTGTTCTGGAGTTAAGAAGGACTCCAGTTAGAATCTTGACTTCACCACTTACTGTTTTGTGAGGCCAGACCAGTTCCCTAATAAACATAAAGGGGCAACACATGTACCCCTTGAACTGCTGCCAGGATTCCCTCAGAGAATATGCATAGAGCTCGGGGCCCGTGTTTGCCATTTGCAGAGTCAGTGAGTTCTCAGGGCTTCAGGTCACTGCTTGAAATCTTCCCCCAAGTTGCCCCCTATCTCCTCCTCTCTTGCCTTAGGAAATCTCTAAGATTAAGAGACTTGGGTGACTCCAGTGCTGCAAGGCTCTCAGGTCAGCCAAGCAGCTCTCCATTGGGCATACCCATATGGGCTGACTCAGAAGGGGGGCCCAGGGGAGTGAGTGAGGGGCCCCTTTAGCTCTTAGGAAGCCAGGGTCCAGGTCAGACCTCAGGGCACCACTGAGGAAGCAGCTACAAGTTCTTTGATGTTAGTCAGTCTTGCTCCTGCTGGACCCTTTCAGTGAGAGGAAGTGGGGTGACATGGTGCAAGGAGGTGACCCAGGCTGACTGGCTTTCCTGAAATCTGGGATGGCAGGACAATTTTAGTCCTTGAGTCTATTTATCTCAGAAGCATGCTTAGTTGCTCCTTCTGAGAGGGATACTATGTTTGTAAGATATCATGGATTCATTGGGGACCCCTTCTTCCATACAACTCTCCTCCTCCCCATTTGAGCCCTTTCCTCCAAAAGCAAGGATCAGAGAAGAAAGAAGCCATACTGGCAAGAATTTGGATGTGAAGTTCTGAGTGTGGGCAGTTCCCAGGTCCTGATGGATTCTCCCAGGTGGGAAATGTGTGTATAGGTGAGCCCATGATACATTGTGGGTGGGGGTGGAATAATCCAGGTGACCTTCCAGGAGGTCTCTGTCAATTTTGCTATTCTATGCACCTGTGAGGTCTGTTTTTCATTCCTACTCCAGATTGTCCAAAAAAAGGGGAAAGGTAATCATCACAGGGATGGACTATGGTTGGGCAGTGGGGAGGAAAGAGCACACATCAAGTCAGACATCAGCCTTGGAATCAGCTTTATTCTGTATTTTACCTTCACCAGGGAGAAGAAAGCAATGAAGCTGGAGAGCAGACCAGCCTGCACCACACAGACACAAATCACATCTCTAAAGAATGTATGTGAAATTATAGGGCCCAAAGCAGACCAACCATCAAGCACAAAGATCAACCAGAACCCCAGACATCCCATCTCATCTGTCCTTATTGGCTGTTTGGATTCAATCATTTATATACTTTTGTTTCATTTTTAAAAGCACAACATCTAACATTCCAATGTCCAATCATTTGCTGTTCCTTTTTAGGATGCACGGACAAAGCAACCCAATTTTTTATTTCTATAACACCACCAACTTCTTCTCGGTATCCATGGTGGTGGTGGTGGTGATCAGAGCAAAGTCCATCAAAAGTCAGCATGTTTTGAGGCTCGAGTGAGAGGCTGAAGCTCTGAATGATGAATGGAAGCATCCTTGGCTGTTACACACTCAAGGCTGGATGAGTTCGTGCCCCATGGAAGCTGAACAACTGCACTATTCCTACAGTTGAAACCTTCTACTAGACTGCTGAGAACAATAATTATTCACAGAGATTGATGAAACACAGAGAGAAATGCCTTCAGAGACAACAGACCCAGTCCTGGAATACTGAAGAAACCGGGAGGCAAGAACAGGTGCACACAGAGGTACCCACAGGTGAAGGTTATTGTAGCACGGGCTTGGGTTAGGTTTTCATCTGTTGGCCATCTTCTTCTTGACCCCAGATGGCATTATGAGATGCTACTTTCCCTTGCCAGGGGGTAAGCACTTCTCCTGGACTTTCTGTGGACAAACTTCCACACATTTTGTCTGAGATAGCTCCTGACATGGCTCCACACACTGAGATGTGCATTGGTCTTGACCTTGCTGTGGGCAACTCTCTTGGTTCAACTCCTGGCACTGAGGAAGACATACCTCCTGAACTTGCACTGAGCACTTCTCTTGGCAGGGGTCCTGGCATGGGGGGAGGCACACCTCCTCAGCCTTTGCCTGGCACTGCTCTTGGGCCTTTTGAAGACATGGAGGAGGCACACATGGCTGCTTGCACTGCTGTTCATTAAAGGACATCCTAGGGTGGGTAACAGAACCTGAAACAAACATAAGATTTGAAATTAACTGCAGTAACAGTACCAGGCTGGGTACTGGGAGATGATGGGTTGGTAGAAGGAAATGGGGAGTGAATGATTATAAACCATAAGAACTTATTTGTTTGCTGTTTTTTATCCTTTTCTCTTTTCTATCCCTACTTCAGCTCCCTCTGACACCCATTTCCTAGGTGGGAATATTCTCATAGCTTTTGTATTGATACCCATAGCCCAATCATACCTGACACCCAGTTCTACCACAGGTTTTCCCTTCTCATCTCTTTGGCTAATCTTTTTGAAAATCAGGTATAAGAGACTAGACAGAATACACAGGATGGTGTGAGAGGCCCAAGAAATGGCAAACCACTAAAAATCAGTGGAAAGTACAGTCCGGTGGAGGAAGAGAACAGCCTCCTGAAGACAGAGAAACAAGGGAGAGGGAGAGAGGGCACAGATGCCCCACTTACCTGTCTTCAACAAGACTCAACAAAGGATGTGGATTGCAAGGCCTAGCAAGGTAGGAACTTTTATATAGTGCCTGGTCCTGCCTCCTGCAGTAACTGACTGGCCACGTGGGTGATGTCCTAATTGTGGAGTCACCATAATGAGCTTCCTCTGAAATTGCCCATGGTTTGAGTCACTGCTTGGGATGCCTGTTAATCAGCCTCCGTTTGGGCCACTGGGTCCTCACCAGACCTCAGCAGGGAGGGGCTCCACTCAGATCTCTATCATTAGAGGTAGCAGCAAAAGAATGTTCATAAAACGTTATCTCAGTCTGTTAAACTGGGACTGGGTTCCTTATCTGCCCAAACTGGTTCAGGATGTGGTGAGAGATAAGATCCACCTTACTCATCTTGTCTTCACCCATGGGAAGACTTTATGCCTAAGACCTGGGGTCTGTCTGGATCAAGGGCATGTATGGGCCATTTCAAACATTTCCACTGATATCTCTTCATTGACCCTGGAAAGTCACACTTCCAGACCCACGGAAGATGGCTTGTCCTAAGACCCCAAGCACACAAAGGACCTGGAGAGAGTGATTTTCCTACATAGAAGTCTTTAGGGAAATTTGAGTAATTTGTTACTCTTAGGTTGTGAAGTAGGGTGGAGGAAATGGGAGGGAGAAGGCAGGTAATCTTCATCTTCTCAACTTTGATTTATGACATTCCTAAAAGTGGAGTTACAGAGTTTTCACAGTGACCAAGAAAATAGGATGGAACAAGGTTGGTTTTCCTCCTTGTCTTCTGGAAAAACTTTTCTTAAAACTTAGGTCAATAAAAGCCACAGGGAATGAAAGGAAAAGTTTCAAAGAAAACACACCCAGTTTTCTCACTTCTGAGCCTCTCTGTGGGCTGCCACTTCTGTCTTGTGTGTCCTCTCTCTCTCTCTCTCTGTGACTTGTGAAACCCTAAACATTCTGCAAGGTTCCACTCAAATCTGCCTTGCAAGAGCCTTTGCTGATTACATTAAACCAGAAATGAATTCACCTCCTTCTGAACTCCCATAGCGTCTATTGTTGGTGCTGTTTATATGATATTTACTATAGTTATTAGGAATTCCAGTTATCTTATGTATAAGATCTTATTACTACCTTGAGTTGTAGGTTCCTAAAGGGTAGGGGGCTAGTAAGTGGAAGATCAATGTCCATTAATGGAGTGAATGCATTAATTAAGGAATAAAGAAGGTGAATGTAGGAGACAATTGGGAGTAGAGGAGGATCTCATGTATTGGAGGATGGGAAAACATTTGTTATAAAAGAAGCCCCTAGGCCATAAAGTGGTGGCCTTGTGCTTGTTTGTTAAAGTTGGTTGAACCCCAGGGACTTTAAAGATGATGGTGTCCCCCTTAACTTGAAGAAGTGTGTTTAGGTCATTTTCTAAATATAGTATTTGGCTAAAATCAGATGTTCCTTTAAAGGTTTATACAGTTTTTGGACACTTGATCCCCCAAAGAGTTTTTAAAATGTGAGCTGGGGACAGACCAGGTGACATTTTGATCTTTAGGGATTGATGTAGCACCAGTGTAGTCACCATCGGTGTCTTGTAAGAGGCAGGTGCCAGTGGTGGACGTGGTCACAGGCTGGCTTCTGGGGGCTAGGTGAGAGTGGGCCTGGGTGGGATGAGGAGAGGGATTTGGAAGACCCATGGTGTATCTGAAAGGACAAGGTCATTTGGAGACTCTGGGAATCAGGTGTAGGATTGGGGGGCTCTCCTCATTTTCCTTCTTCTCTTTTTTCTTCTCTTTCCATTTCTCCTCTCCCTCTTCATCTTTTGTATAAAATGTTGTCTAAGAAACAAGGCAACCCTGTGGAGTCTTAGCAGACAAGAAATTCTCCATCACTGGGGTTATTCATTCATTCTTTCAGTCATTCATGACCCTGCTTTGAAGTGCTCCATAGTCTCATGGAGAAGATTGGCAGAGGTAAGCCCCATACTCCAGAAGAAGGCCCCTTCATCAGTCTTGGATGGATGGAAGGTTCTGAAAGGCTTCTGGGGGAGGAGCATCTGTGTTGTGTTTTGCTGGGCAGTAGGAATTACCAGGCAAGGAGGATGGGCAATGGTGTTACAGGCAGCCTGGAAGAAGGAATGCTTATTAGAGTCCTGCTGAGAGGAGAGTCTGAGGCTAATTCAGGAAAGTGGTGGGTGAGAAGCTGAGGGAGGGATACTGCTTGGTTGAGATTTCCAGAAGTTTTCTACAACAGGATGCATGAGCTGACCTTGCTTGTGCCACATGCATTTCTATGTCTTTGGCTGAGCCTCAGGAGGAGACCAAATAGGGATGTGCTGAACAATGGAGAAAGCAGGTCATGTTCTCATGGAGGAGGGTGAATGCAGTTAGGGAGAGGTCAGAGTTCAACTTCTCTCAAAGGACTCTCTCTCTCTGCCTCACAGTGAGCTGATGACAGTGAAGTGGGTCCAATGTAATTACCAGGGTCCTTTAATGTGGAAAAGGGGGCAGAAGAGCCAGTGTCACAGTGAGGTGATGTGAGAAAGATTTGACTGGCCATTGTTGCTTTTGAAGATGGAGACCATGTGCCAGGAATGTGGACAACCTTTAGAAACTGGGAATGGCAAGTGGACAGATTGTGCCCTAGCGCCTCCAGAAGGAGATATAGCCCTGTTGGCATTTTGATTTTATTTTTTTAAATTTTTTTAAAGATTTTATTTATTTATATCAGAGAGAGAGAATGCACAATCAGGGGAGACAGGCCGAGGGAAAGGGAGAAGCAGACTCCCTGCTGAGCAGGGAACCTGATGTGGGACTTGATCCCAGGACCCTGAGATCATGATCTGAGCCAAAGACAGACACTTAACCAACTGAGCCACTCAGGCACCCCCATTTTGATTTTAGCCCAGAAAGACCTATGTCAGACTTCTGACTTCCAGAACTCTAAGATAATATACTTCTGTCATTTTAGGCCACTAGAGTTATGATAACTTGTTACAGCAGCAATAGAAAATTAATACACCTTCTCAACACCTGAAGTTGTTGGGAAGTCTCATATGAAGATGTAAAATCCCACTTAGTGCTCCCTCATTTAAGTATCTACTCACTGGTCATGTCAACCCCTCAGTCAAAGACCAGCTCTTGGTGATGCATGGGAAAAGAACTGGGCCCAGGACCTCAACTGACCTGGGGTTGACTCAATTACAAAGAGTTTGTGTATCCTGGATAAGCTACTTAGCTTCTCAGACCCTCGATTTCCTCTTTTTGGGAAGGGATAACATTATTTCACAGATTCCTTGTGAGGAATAAATTCGAGAACATATGCACCAACACTTAGGACCATCAAGCTACTTACAGAATGTTAGTGCCATCTGACTCTGTTCAGGACTCAGCTCCCTCATGAAGCCTTCCTGATTCTCTCAGTTCTTATTCCATCTCCTTTACTCTGTCCCCCTGGGGTTCCATCTTTTCTTATGCTTTTCTACTCACTGGGATGTAGTAGACAGTGTACTGCACAGAGGCCCAGAGATCTGGCTCTGTCCCTAACAAGATATGTGACATTAGGCAAGCCTCTGACCCTTTCTGCCCTCACTTTTCATCATCATTAAAATAGGAAAGGTAGCCTAGGAGTCAAGCTAGGTCCATTAAAGCTTTGACATTGTGTGATACTCATGAATGATTAGCCTGGGCATCTATATGACTTTGTAAGTACGTGGATGCATGTCTATGTGGTGGGGCAGGAATGGGGTGATGTGTGGGGGGGTGCTTTTCCTCCTTGATTAGGTTATAATTTATAATCCACCTAGTCTTATGTCTTCTGTGGGTGGCAGTGGCCCAGCCAGGTGATTGAGTGACCTTAGGTGGCCTATATTTTCCTAGATACAGAGTGGGACTATTTGGGGTCCAAGTCCTCAAAAATCAACCTTAGTGGCCCAGTATCTGGGGTTGTGGCCTGGACAGCTTTGGGGAGATTGTTCCATCCTACAACTTAAGATGAGGTGCCTAAATAGTTTCCTTAACCATCCCCAGCCCTACAGGGAGACTGGGGCTAATCTGATTGAATTCCATCTAAGATTTAAGATTTTAAATTTCTGCAGCTATCATTATTAGGAGCCAGGGTGTAATTATACAGGGTCAGCAGAAGAGAGTCAGGTGTGTGCAGGACATGCTTTTTCCCCCCCATTCCCATCAAATAACCATCTCCTTTGTTCAGATCATAAAACTTCCCAGACTCTTCTGATTCACTCGGCTGGTCCGTCTGCATATTATAGAGCAGTGGCTCTGATAAAGCTGAATGGTGCAGAATGTGGCTCACCCCATTCCCTGGGAGCAGGTGCCACTAGAGAGCTTGTGGGCTCCTTTGGGAGAGTCCACTATCCCCTCACTTCCCTGCCTCCAGTAATGCCTGCATAGGGTTGTAGGAGGGGCTGTGAGTCACAGGCCACTGTGCCCAGAGGGGACATGACAGGCCACCTGATTCTTCTTCCTTGTTTCAGCCCAACACGTGCTTTAAATAGCAGGCACTAAATTATTTATCAACTGCATTTTTTTAAGTTGAGGCAAATGAGGTACAAGAGTGTTGAGGGCCTACTTCAAGATCATGTGGTGAGCTCATGTCTGGACCAGGCAATGGCCCATGTAAAAACATTTAGGACACTACTGTATTGGGGATTCTTTACAAACTTTAGGGAGGCAAAAAAAGATGCAGAACAGCCAGTGGTTCTTAGTAGTATTGAGGTGATGAGGAATATACACAGATACACATCTTCACCCTCAGGAGGTTCATGGCACCCAGGTTAAAGACCACTGACATAGGAAATGGGGAGAAGTATATTCCCAAATTGTTTAGGCTGATATTGGTCTTCAGTCCTTTTCCCCTTTTGTCCTGCCTCATCGTGGCCTAAATTGGGATTAAAAATCCTAGACTCTTCCAGCAACCAACTCAGTGTGATGTAAGTAAGATGCTTCCCTCTCTGGAGCTGGGTTTCCTCACCCAGACAACTGAGACACTGGGCACATTGTGTGCCACATCCAGCACTTATACTCAGTGCTGCAAAAGTCACATCTGGCTCCTACAGTGATTTGTGGGCTCTGGGGCCCAGTCTGGGAATGGGGTGGGGGGAATGGCCCTATAAATCTACTTGTCTTCAAAGATATTTGCGTTCCTTTCCTTTAACTCTCTCTTTCCTTCTCAAGCCCGCTGCATCACACAGCCTGATGGAAGAACAACACATGGGCCATAGCAGATGGGGGTGAGGACTCCAAGTGCTGACCAGGTTCTTGAGTGCCTTTGTGTCCTGGCTTTCTAAGTTCAGTTTCCCATGCCAGGGGCTTTGTATATACCATCTCACTGGTCAATCCTCTCCACAACTCAGTGAGAATTTTCTTCTCATTCTTCAAGGGAAGAAACAGACCACTTCTCCCACTGAGGTGACACAATTGGCCTGGGCCTCACAGCTGAGTGTAAAGCTCACTTTGAATCCACATCTTTGTGATGACAAGACATTTCCCTTTACCATACTACCTTCCAAAGTGAGAAATCTGCTCGGAGGCAGGCTGCGCTTCCCAGGTGAGGCTGGGGGGAAAGCTGGCAGGATCTGTATCTTGTAACCTAACGGAAAAGTGACCAATTCCAGGGATGCCTTTTTCTCAGTCACAGGCCAGCCATATTCAGCCCTGTCCCCCTCTCCTACCTCTGAATTCTGGGAATGACACATGTGGCGAGGGTAAGGAACACAGTAGCCAGGGCCTCAGCCCAGAGCAATCCCTTCCTCTTTGGAAAAGTGCATCCAAAGCCACTGAACATGCACTCATTTATTGTTACTGAATGTCTGCTCTGTGTGCCAGTCTATTCTCAAAGAACTTACAGCCCAGTGTAAACAGATGGACAGACTATGGTGGGATAAGCGTTACAGGAGAAAGGCATGGATGTTTTGAGATCATAGAAAGGGCCATCTGACCAGCCTGCAGGGGGCAGTGGGGGAAGCTTTCCAGAGGAGGTGACCCCTGAGTTGGTTCAGAGGGAGATGAAGACTGGCCCAAGCGAACCATTCAGAGGAGGACTCAATGGAAAGAGGAAGAATGATAGAGGACAGACAAGTGTAAAGTCACGCAGGCCAGAAACTCTCTGCCATGCCAGGAAGTGCCAGCGTTTACCTGTTGCCAGGATGCAGTTCTAGAAGGAGAGAGAAGTGGCCAGGTAAAGCCAGACAAGAAGGTAGGGGCTAGCTGTGGAAGACTTTTGCGTGACTGGTCAAGTCAATTCAAGCTGTTTAGGCAAAAAGGAATATTTTAAGAGTTTTAAGCAAGGGATTGACATGTTTAGATTTGGACTTTAGCCAGCCAGCCTTGGCCGCCTTACACTGGAGGAAGGACTAGAAGGTGAACTTGGGACCTCAGAAGCCAGTTAGGAGGTTCTTGGTGGTGTAGGTGAGAAACTATTGGGGTGTTTCTGGTGGGAAAAGCACAAATCCTCAGTCTGAGCATCATTTCCTTTGAGCCTGGGAGAGAGCACAGAGCTCTGTAGGTAAGACATCACAGGTTTTATGCACCTGGTGCAGCTGAAAATACCCTGCTATGCATTTTATGATCAATTTGTACCTTAGCATCTTTATATATTTGGCAATTGACTTACTGTATTTACCTACCTGTTTCTTTGCTGAAAATCAACAGCTGTGGCACAGAAGCAGTTACGACTTGCCATTGTCAATAAAGCCTCCCAGGATGTGCCTGTGCTCGAGTCCCTGGCTGGAATATTTGGTCATGTGGAAGCAAGACAGGGAAATAGGACAGGTTTGGTAACTGGCTCCTTGCTGCCATCTCCCCAGCTGCCATTTGCATGTGGAGGACACATGAAAGTGAGTTCTATGGTGCCTTCCAGCTTCAGAGCTTCAAAGCAAGACATCCCTGTGATTGTGTGCCAGCCCTTTCATAGAGCACTGACCCAGCTCACAGCACCACCCCCAGCTGGCCTGGTCTGGGAGGACTTACAAGTCCTTTTGCAAGGCCAGCTGTACACTGCCTGCTTCTCAAGAAACCGTGATGCAAGGGGGTCTGTGGTAGAGTCTCTTCTTACAGCTTTTCCATGAAAGGAGAGGTTTGGTCCTGCCCTATCACAGTATCTGTGAGCCATCAAGATGAACACCTCACAGGTTCCCGTGGTGCCGTTCTTCAGGTGTTGTTTATTTATTTATACAACCCTCTACCATTTGGGGCAGGGCCCTGGTGACTGCCCCTGGGGCTGGGAGTAATTATGGCATTCTGCAAGCAGGTAGCACACTCATCACGTTCTAGCCGTCTTCCCTGGCATTGCCTTTGATCCTGCTTTTTGCTGGGAAAGTAGCCATTAAGAGATGTGATTCTTTGGTTTCATTTACATGAGAAAAAAGAGAACTAAATTGGCAAATGGATGTTTTCATGTTCTCAGAGATCACCTCCACCCAGTCTGTGTCCAGAGTCCTCAGAGCCACCCAGGAGAGCACCAGTCCCTGACCCACATTGCCATAGAGCCACTGGAGGCCTGGGACTGAGACACTACCCTTCAGAGGAAGGCACCCAAGGTGTGCACTCAGGTTTAGGAAGATGTTCTTCCTTCTTTTCCTTTTATTTATTTATTTAGTTAGTTAGTTAGTTAGTTCATTAAGCAAATGAAAGGACTTTGGTGGGTTTCTGAAGTATTCATGATTATATAATTTTTTTTCTATTACATGAGAAATAAAAACTTATTTATGAATATCTAAAGACTAGTGAGAATAAAAATACTCCACAGGTTACCCATAACTCCATTGTCCTAAAATATCTAGAATGTTGACAAATTTCCTTCTATCATCATCATCATTATTCATAGAAGTTTTTGGTTAAACATAATTGCTTTTATGCTATACTTCCAATTGGGGCCTTGCTTTTTTCCCCTTTAATACATTTTAGTAATTGCACAATGCTTCATCAAGTAATAGATCCAAGTGTATTTATCAAAATTTCTGTTAGATATTTAAATTATTTCTAAGTCACACTGTGATAATCAGCTTTACATAGCTTTTCTTTTTTCCATTTTGGAATTATTTTTCTTTGCACAGATTCTGAGACGTGGGACAACTGGGTCCAAGGATTGAATCATTTTGTGCTTCTGATACAGTTTCCATATTCCTCAAATTCTTTCCTAAAAGGATTTTTGTCTGTTTATGCTCTCATCAAGAGTGGCACACTCTAGCACTGGGATTCTCAGATTTATTATTTAAAAGTGATCATTAAATAGTTGGAAGAGGCTGTCACATTATAGTGCTATTTCCTCTCTCTCTTTCCTTCTCCATCTTTTCTCCCTCCCTCGTGATTTCTACTGAGGCTCAAGAGTTGTCCATCTTTTATCAACAGTTGACCACAGGGCCCTAATGCCCTAAACTAGGCTTCCAGAAGTTCCCAGCACCCAGGAGGTACCTCTCTGCAAGGCCTCTGAGACGCTAAGGCCTCTTCATATCAGAGAAGTTAGTAGTCTTCACATCTGGAAAATGAGGTGTTGCATGCCTAAAAGCCTTGTTTAGCTCTCATGTCCTAAAAGTCTGCTTCTGCAACCACCTAATTATATGACCTGGTCTGGTGGGAGTCCCATGTGTCTTGGGCATATTTTGGACTACCTGTTCTTACTGCACCTTTGTGGTCCTATACCAGCTTCTAGACTAAGAAGGATGGAAAGCTGTTTGTGTGCCATGATTCCATAAGGAACCACCCCAGATTTGGCTTCTCTCATTTCCTCTTACTGTGACAGCAGAGAACCCTAAGCCTAGTTCCACTTGAATGTTGTGGGTTGTAATGACAAACTAGTTTGGTCTGTGTGGCAAAGCTCTCTTATCCACTTGGCCACAGGGTTAAGTTCATGTACTCCTGGGCATTCAGGTTTCTTTCCCAGAAGTAATCAGAGCATCTCAAGTTCAACTCATCAACAAGCTGGTTCTGCACCTGGCCAAGGACCTCACCACATGGAGGTGGTCCTAGGAGGGGAGGAGACCCACCCTGAAGATGTGTAGAGACTGATGGAAGATGAGGGAGATTGAAATGGTGACCACGCTCCCAGGCCCTGACACCCCATTTCCTACACTTCTAATTCTATGCCCCCTTCCCATTCTAATACCCTTCCCAGCAAAATGAACTGATACAGTCCCTTTTGTGAGTTAAGCAAAGTTGATGTGGACGTTCCCTAGCCACTTGTAAATAATCCCCACTTAACATAGCAGCTGTGAATACTTTTCCCGTTCATTCCTAATTGAGATGCTTTCAGATTTATCCTATCTTTTGTGTGAAGTTTTCCTTTTGAAATTTTGTAGATTAACAGGAGGTTGCCCTAATAGAGATTCCATGCACCCTTCACTGGAATTCTCTCCGTGGTGACATGCTACATAATTATGGTTCAGTATCCAAACCAGCCAGCTGACATTAGTGTAATGCACAACTTCAATTTTTTTATTATTTATTTATTTTTTTTTTTAAAGATTTTCTTTATTTATCTGAGAGAGAGAATGGGAGACAGAGAGCATGAGAGGGGGAGGATCAGAGGGAGAAGCAGACTCCCCGCTGAGCAGGGAGCCCGATGTGGGACTCGATCCCAGGACTCCAGGATCATGATCTGAGCCGAAGGCAGTTGCTTAACCAACTGAGCCACCCAGGCGCCCCTATTATTTATTTTTTTTAAGATTTATTTATTTATTAGAGTGAGCATGAGTGGGGGAGGGGCAGAGGGAGAGGGTGCGAATGTCAAGCAGACTCCCCATTGAGTGCAGAGCCCGATGATGTTGGGCTCAATCTCATGACGCTGAGATCATGAAGCTGAAACCAAGAGTCAGAGGCTCAACTGACTGAGCCACCAAGGTACTGCTGTTTTTTATTTTTTAAAAGAGTGCCTAGCTGTGCTTATAGGTATAGGTTAGAACCTAAATATTGCACCTGATGAGGAAGAAAGGCACAGGACAATTATGTTCAGGTGTGACATGTAAAACCTGGGCAGGTGCTTTTTGAGTGCTGGCTATGTTCCAGTAAATCAGGCACTGGACACATGTTACCTCCTAAGCCTCATGACAACCCTGTAAGCCCACTGCTAGCATCAGGATTCCTTTTACAGAGAGCAGGAAACCAAAGCTTAGAGCAGAGCTAGAGTTTAAGCCCACACAGCCTGTTTTCAGAGTGTTCTGCCTGAGCATTATGCAGTGTGATTAACAGTGGAGGATAGAGTTTTTCCTAAGCCTTTCTGGACTGGACCTTTCCTCAACATCCCACTCTTCTTTCCCCCTTTTGCCCTCTTCCTCTGTCATGGCCACTTGGGCTCCTGAGGTGAACCGCTGTTAACAGCCATATTTATGGCTCTCTCAGTCTGCATTCCCTGGACGCACCCCTCAGGAGATGCCACACCCCTGTATGTAGCAGGTGGGGCCAGAGGGGAGGCTGTCTTCAAAAATTGTTGATTGTAGCGTGCCACGGTTCTGGCCTCACTCTCTAGGATTGCTTCTTGGTGGTTTAGTGCTGGAAAACAACAACAACAACAACAACAAAAACCCAAACTGCCAAAACAAAAACAGGAGAAGAGAGCCTTGCACAGCAGAGGAACACGTTTACTTGTCAGTTCATGGCTTCAGCTTTCAGCACAAGATGGTGAACATGGTAGAGTTGTTGGACGTAGTGGGTTGAGTGGTACCCATGTGCCTCACTCTGGGGGTGGGCAGGGAGGTGGGCATTTAGGAGGACAGGGCTTGGAACAGGGCTTGGGGGGACAGGGAGCTGGGCATGGAGGAGGGCACGGTGGGGGGCACAGTGATGGAAACGGTGGACACTTTGGTGGTGCTGGGCACTTTTCCCGGGGGCACTTTTCAGAGCACCGTTGCAGCAGCTTCTTTAAACAGCTGGGCTGACATTTGGCTTCACACTTTTGTTCACACCTGGGATCACAGTTCTTGGGCTCATTCTTGGGTTCACTAGATTTATTTTTATCATCGCTCGACATTCTTTGATTTTCTGGGCCCTATAAAGAAACATGCAACAGGTCATATGTGGGAGACCACACTGCAAGGTGGGAGAGGACCAGCAAGGCTTCCTATTCACACCTCCTGCCCATCTTTGCTTTTATGAAAAACTTTCCTGGGATGGTTCGGGCTCTAGACCAAATTCTCATTTAAGGGCTGTCCTCTTGTCCTTGGAGTGGATTGGTGACAACGTTTCTTGGTCTCTTCACACTTACCCTGCTTTTTGTTCACTTACACTTGTCTTAATTCCATATCCCCCAGCAGGAGTTTTCAACCGAGGGTCCGGGAATTGCCCGCCGCCCCCATGATAAAACCATATTTAATCATATGTTATCAATATAATTGGTATCTTTTGCAACTCCATGTCTTTTAATTAATTCATTTAAGTACATTGTTCTGAAGTCATGAATTTGGTCAGACTGCTAAAGGCATCCATGCCACAACAAGGGTTTTAACAATTCCTGCAGGGTTACCTCCCTAACCCTCTGGAGATGGAATGAGAGGGTATATTAGTGGGTTTAGGGACTCAGGACACTTCTTTCATTCCTGTGTCCTCCCTACACCCTCAGAGCCTTGAGAATTGCTTTCTTCACTTGAAAACTGGGGATGGGAAGCTAATTGAATCTCTACCATGGCTGGACTCCCATAGGTCACTCTGTGACTCCTCCCCATGATTAGGGTAAGGGAAGAACTCAGGAGAGGAGGAGATGAACTGGGAAATTCTAATTCCTCTGAAAATATGAATTTGAGATCCACAAAATATGATTTTAAGGAAGAATTTTTTTCCTCCTCTGTTAAGTTTTGCCCTGAGTTAGGTTTTCTGTGGATGATTTGACTTCTAGATATGAGCAGGGCTTCTCAGTACCTGACAATGCTTGCAAGTTGTATCTAACTGGCACTCCTTTAATTTCCCTTAACAATATAAAAGTAAAAGTTTATCTAATTTAGTTTTAAAAGCAATATGGCTCCCTGGAGAAATAAATCATTAAGTTAAACTCCAAAATTGTTACGAATCTCTTTCAAATGAGGCATAGCCCAGTTCTTGTTACTGAAAATGAAAGGAAGCTTTCATTCAAAAATATCCATCATCTCAACCCTGTTCAATGCCTGGGGTACTTTAAGTCACTCTTAGGAAAGGAGAGGAAAAAGACAGGGCATTTGCAGTTGTCCAAATGCAACTCACCCTTTTGTGTTGGTAGTGAACTTGACAAGTAGTCGAGTGAGATGGATGGTATTGCTGTGTGTGAGAAGGTGGATTTTCCCTCTGGTTCCTCTGCCTAGCTCTGAGAAAGCCAAAGGTGGGGGGTGGGGAAGGGGAGCCCCACTTGTGACCTCATCACTACATCATCAGGTGTCGATTGTTGTGTGACTCCAGAGCTCCCAGCTCAACTCAAGCCCTTGAGAATAAACTGTGCTTAATCACCCCCCTTTGCTGTCCTGTTCCCTCTCAGGGTCACTCAAAATTCATGCTGGTGAAATCAGACCATGATGAAGGTTACTGAACTCTAAGGATAGGGAGGTTCATTGTTGCTAGGAGCAGAAAAGCTCTGTTTACATGTGGTCTCTCTTTCCCCCCAAATTTTAACTCCTTTGAACTTGCCCCTTCTCCACCTTTCTAAGAGAGCTTCCCAGATTGCTCACAGCCATTTTGATTCTCTTCTCCCTATTTTTTTTTTAAAGATTTTATTTATTTATTTGAGAGAGAGAGAATGAGAGAGAGCACATGAGAGAGGGGAGGGTCAGAGGGAGAAGCAGACTCCCTGCCGAGCAGGGAGCCCGATGCGGGACTCGATCCAGGGACTCCAGGATCATGACCTGAGCCGAAGGCAGTCGCTTAACCAACTGAGCCACCCAGGCGCCCTCCCTATTTTTCTAGTATCAGATTCTGAAACCTCTTTTTACCACTCCACACAACCTAGCCAAAGTCCAGGGATTATTTTAGCTCCTTTTCTGTGTTTCTGCCTATAACTCACTAATTGTTGTACTTTGCAATTGTTTATTCAACCAGGGAGTGGCACCCCTTGATATCCAAGGTAAACCCTGCTTACCATAAAGAACTTGAGTCTGATGCCCCTGACCAGTTCTGACATACTGGGTTAACCCCAGATCCTGTTTTAGAGTAGAAAGGTTTGCCTCTGAGAAAGTTCCTTCCTTGCCTTTTCAAAGGCCTGGCCAGTGGGTCTCTGTGGTTGGAGCAGGGATGTGTCTGGGGTGGTAGGAGGAGGTTGGTGTGGGAAAGACAAATGGGGTGGAATACATAGTGCCTTAAACTCAGGAAGTTCATCTTGGCAGTCACTTACTACCAGCCACAAGTGACTTTTGGTTAAAATGGTGAAATGATCACATCTAAAGTGTTGACAGAAATTTCTGACAGCAAAGGGTGGGATGGACTGGGAGATGGGGCAAAAGCTGCACTAGCCCATTTCAAAGAGATTATAAACATCTCCAAGTCTGAAGGAAGGCAGTGGTGGTGGTAGTGAAAGGGTGCTGATAAGAGAAGTATCACCAGAGAAGCATGTTTATGGGTAATGGGAAACTTAGACGAAAATTATGAAAGATGACTTCCAGGTATTATTTTTAATGGGTGCTGAGGAAACAGAACAGATTTATGTTAGAAGAGATGAGTTTAAGTCTGAGCATGTTGAATGTGGTCGCAGTGGAACATCTTGAACGGTTATTGGAAATGTGGCTCCAACTCTGTGCCACTGAGCAGACTGAGACCTTGAATTTGATTCAGTACAACAGGTGTTTCCTGAGTGGATAAGGATGAGAGAGGGTTGGAAGAGAGAAGAGAAAAGGTACTGGGGAGGATGGGGAACCACAGTTTAGGGTTTATTTGGTATTTACAAAGGAGAAAGAATGTCATACACAATTGAAACCCAAATGAACCCAAATAAAAGGGGAGAGTGGGCCAGAATTGAACTCCCTGCCATCAGGATAACTGGTATTTAGACCCATTGTATTGGTACAGCCTACCCCTCAATACTCATTTTCTTTGCTCTATACTTTTCATTGTTATGAACTCTAGTTCTTCAAAGCTGTTGAGAAGCAGTTTCTGTACTCATTTCAAGAGACTCAGCTCCACCTACTGTTCAGCTCTGGACCAAAGCTAGCCATCTGGCCATGGAGAAGGCAGTTATTTGTGATGGTGATGTCAAAAGATGTGGTGATTTGAGGGCACCTGGGTGCTGCAGTCAGTTAAGCATCTGACTCTTGGCTTCGACTCAGGTTGTGATCTCGGCATCAGGAGATCAAGTCCTGCACTGGGCTCTGTGCTCAGCTGTATTCTGCTTACGACTCTCTGCCCCTCCCTGCCATGTGTGTGCTCTCTCTCTCTCTCTCAAATAAATTAATCTTAAAAAAAAAAAGGAAAAATAGATGTGGTGATTTCTACTGGCCTTTGTCTGCTGTCCTCTTCTTCTCTCTCCTTTCTTCCCTCTTCTATTTCTTGCTCAAGAAATTCCCACTGAATGAAAGTGTATCATCCATTGGACTTTCACCAGGACATTTGTCCATCATCTTTTCAGTCTTTAAAACCCTCCTTTAAAGGCCAAGACTCCTGGCAGTGTTATGTTAATCTCCTGGCTATCACCCTCACCTTTGGCTCAGTGTTTGGTCAACAGCATGGCTGGCAGCAAGGCATACTGAGGTGAACACAGAACAGCTTCTGGAGCTGCTGGGTCTCAGAGGGAAAGAGGTTGGAAGGGGAGAAGAATGAGTGTCAAAGCCACTAGATTAAGAATGAGGACACTGGAGTCAGATCTCTAGGTTCAAATCCCACCTTCATTTTTTACTTACCAATGTCCCCTGGTAATTGATTTCACTTTCTAAGTCTCAGTTCCCTCATCCATAAAATGTGATAATAATAGCACTCATTATAGGACAATATGTAACTCATATTGAGTGCTTACAATATGCCAGGCACATTTCCAAGTGCAAAGCCTACACCCTACACTCTCACTGTACCCATAGTTTGCTGGGAAGATTGAATGAGATTCTATGAATGAAGTACAAACTTCTAGGACATTTTGTCCTCATCATGATTTATCTGACCCTCCCAGCCTGTTAGTAAATGTTTGCTGTACATGTGAGTTACTATTTTTGTCAGTGCTTTGCTGACCCTTTCATCCCTTGGCTTGCTGAATCTCCCCTTGCTCCCCTCACCATATCTTGGCCCTGATATCCCACTTCTCCATATCATTTTTTTTCTGCCTTCCAGCCAAAGTTCCTGATGGAGTTCACAGGAATATTAGATAAGCAGACCATTCAGTGGTTTATCTGTGTGAGCCTGCAGGGTCTGTATGCCTACATATTATAACAGACCAGGGAATTCTATGTGTCAGCAGTTTAACTTCACTTGGACCCCCCTCTCTGTTTTTTAGGTGAAGTCTTCTTTTTCTGTCTTTTTCTATCTCTGTGTAATTCCTGTTGAATAAATAGTCCTCACAGGATAAAGTCAGAAAGCAACTCTACTACTCCCATTGGTGCCTCTTAAGACCCTCTCTGTGAGGCTGGTTCTTCCTTCTGGGATGGAATCTCTAGCATATGCTAGACTTGTAGGATCATGGTTAGACAATAAGTTCTCTAGTCACTTCTATTTATTCTAAACAATCTTATTTCAGTAATTAGAAGGTATATTTCCCTGAACATTGGATTTCCTTCTCTTTCCCTCTGGGACCAGAAAGGAAAACTCTTCTCTATTTGCTTTTTCGAGTTTCTACTCCTCTTCCTTCATCTGCCCAACTGCCCCTGGTTTCAGGAAAGGGGCTGGAGAGGGAAGAGGCAGAAGGGACAGGAAAGTTCTTACCTGAATGATATTTTTCTGGTGTCCTGATACCTAGGAGTTTTCTGGGCTTGGCAGGTGGTTAAAGCTGATCTTTTCTCTTGTGGGGAATTTAAATGTGTTCTTCAGAGGACCTTGTCACCCCTCATTGAGATGTTAAGCACAGTTCTGATTGTGTATAGCTCCTACAGCACCTAGGCTTTTGGCAGCTCCCCTCCAGCTTCTCTCTGCTGCAATTATCTCCCCTCCAGGCAGCCCTATTGGATAGGATTTCACATGGCACAGAGAGCCAGCTCTCCCTCTCTTGTGGGCCACATGTGGCCCATGGAAAACAGTCATAATCCTCCCCTTTCTTTGTTCAATTACTCTTAGTGATGTTTTCCTGATGTTTATGGATTTTTGCTCATTCACTGTGTATTAGGTGAGGGAAGTCTATGGCATCTTCATGGACATGGTTCTGTATTGATCCAGTTTGTCCTTACTGCTATATTTGACACTCTTATATTCTTTTTCACCCCTCTCACCTTGGGTTACTCTAATACCTGGATGGTGGCCCATTTCTCTGGCCTCATCTACCCTCCTTCATGACCTCTTCCTCCTCTGCTCAGTCCTTTCAACTTCACCTGGCTTCATTCACCTGACACATTGCTGCTGACCTCCTTCACTACCACTGTTTTCTACCACCTCTATGCCAAAGAAATCCAAAGCCCACACTCTTCCCTTTTCTCCAGGCCTAAATATTAACATTCATTGGATATATTTTGGCACCTTAAACTGATTTCACAAAATTAGAATTCGTCACCTACCACATCTTTTCTTACATGCTGTCTTGTTCATTCCAACTCTGCAAGGCGTGTTCCCATATACTGAGACCTCCAGACCAGAAACCCAAGATCACCCAGCCTCCTATCTCCCACTCAGCCCTACACCAAACGAGCTAGCAGCACCTGCCAGTTCTATCTCCCAAACCACAGGCTCATGCCCCAGGCTGGTATTGGGAGCCATGGTATGCACCTCTCTCCAGCCAGCCCCCCATCACCTTCATGGTAACTGCTGTGGCTTCATTGAATTTGTCATTGTCACAGGTCTCCCAAAGTGTCCCAACTCTAATTCATCCTCCACAGCACCCTTATAGCTAATTTTAGAATATAAACCCCAATTTTACCATCAAATTGAAGACAAGGCCCAACAATCTCAAAAGCTGGGTCTACAAAATTTTGTCTCAGGTTTTCTTTTCTTTTTTTTAATTTTATTTTATTATGTAATGTTAGTCACCATACAATACATCATTAGTTTTGATGTACTGTTCCATGATTCATTGTTTGTGTATAACACCCAGTGCTCTATGCAGTATGTGACCTCCTCAGTACCCATCACCAGGCTAACTCATCCCCCCACTCCCCTCCCCTCTAAAACCCTCAGTTTATTTCTCAGAGTCCATAGTCTCTCATGGTTCATCTCTCCCTCTGATTTCCCCCCTTTCATTTTTCCTTTCCTTCTCTGAATGTCCTCCATGCTATTCTTTATGTTCCACAAATAAGTGAAACCATATGATAATTGACTTTCTCTGCTTGACTTATTTCACTTAACATAATCTCCTCCAGTCCCATCCATGCTGATGTAAAAGTTGGGTATTCATCCTTTCTGATGGCTGAGTAATATTCCATTGTATATTTGGACCACATCTTTTTTATCCATTCATCTGTTGAAGGGTATCTCAGCTCTTTCCACAATTTGGCTATTGCGGACTTTGCTGCTATGAACATTGGGGTGCATATGGCCCTTCTTTTCACTATATCTGTGTCTTTGGGGTAAATACCCAGGAGTGCAATTGCTGGGTCATAGGGTAGCTCTATTTTTTAATTTTTGGGGAACCTCCACACTGTTTTCCAAAGTGACTGTACCAATTTGCATTCCCACCAACAGTGTAAGAGGGTTCTCCTTCCTCCACAACCTCTCCAACATTTGTTGTTTCTTGCCTTGTCAATTTTTGCCACTCTAATGGGTGTGTAAGGTGGTATCTCAGTGTGGTTTTGATTTGAATTTCCCTGATAGCTAGTGATGATGCATATTTTTTCATGTGTCTGTTAGCCATTTGTATGCCTTCTTCGGAGAAGTGTCATTTCATATCTTCTGCCCATTTTTTGACTTGATTATTTGTTTTTTGGGTGTTGAGTTTGAGAAGTTCCTTATAGATCTTGGAAATCAGCGCTTCGTCTGTAGTGTAATTTGCAAATATCTTCTCCCATTCTGTGGGTTGCCTCTTTGTTTTGTTGACTGTTTCCTTTGCTGTGCAGAAGCTTTTTATCTTGATGAAGTCCCAAAAGTTCATTTTTGCTTTTGTTTCACTAGCCTTTGGAGATGTATCTTGAAAGAAGTTGTTGTGGCCGATGTTGAAGAGGTTACTGCCTATGTTCTCCTCTAGGATTTTGATGCATTCCTGTCTCACATTGAGGTCTTTCATCCATTTTGAGTTTATGTTTGTACAGGGTGTTAGAGAATGGTTGAGTTTCATTCTTCTGCATGTGGTTGTCCTATTTCCCCAGCACCATTTATTGAAGAGACTGTCTTTTTTACATTGTATATTTTTTCCTGCTTTGTAAGATTATTTTACAATAGAGTTGAGGGTCCATATCTGGGCTCTCTATTCTGTTCCATTGATCTATATGTCTGTTTTTGTGCCAGTACCATGCTGTCTTGGTGATCACTGCTTTGTAATATAGCTTGAAATCGGGCAACGTGATGCCCCCCAGCTTTGTTTTTCTTTTCCAACATTTCCTTGGCGATTCGGGGTCTTTTCTGAGTCCATACAAATTTTAGGATTGTTTGTTCCAGCACTTTGAAAAATGTCATTGGAATTTTGACCGGGATGGCATTGAGGGTATAGATTGCTCTGGGTAGCATAGATATTTTAACAAAGTTTATTCTTCCAATCCATGAGCATGGAATGTTTTTCCATCTTTTTCTGTCTTCTTCAATTTCTTTCATGAGTGTTCTGTAGTTCCTAGAGTATAGATCCTTTACATCTTTGGTTAGCTTTATTCCGAGGTATCTTATGGTTTTTGGTGTATAGTAAAAGGAATCGTTTCTCTAATTTCTCTTTCTACACTTGCATTGTAAGTGTATAAGAAAGCAACTGATTTCTGTGCATTGATTTTGTATCCTGCCACATTACTGAATTGCTGTATGAGTTCTAATAATTTTGGGTTTTCCACATAAAGTATCATGTCATCTGTGAAAAGAGAGAGTTTGACTTTTTCTATGCCAATCTGAATACTTTCATTTCTTTTTGTTGTCTGATTGCTGTTGCTAGGACTTCTAGTACTATGTTGAACAAGAGTGGCGAGTGTGGGCATCCTTGATGTGTTCCTGATCTTAAGGGAAAGGCTCTCAACTTTTCCCCATTGAGGATGACATTTGCTGTGGGTTTTTCATAGATGGATTTTATGAACTTGAGGAATGTTCCCTCTATCCCTATACTCTGAAGAGTTTTATTCTGGAAAGGATGCTGTATTTTGTCAAATGCTTTTTCTGTATCAATTGAGAGGAGCATATAGTTCTTCTCCCTCCTCTTATTAATGTGTTCTATCACATTGATTGATTTGCAAATGTTGAACCACCCTTGCATCCCGGGGATAAATCCCACTTGGTCATGGTGGATGATCCTTTTAATGTATTGTTGGATCCTATTAGCTAGGATTTTGATGAGGATTTTGGAATCCATATTCATCAGGGATATCGGTCTGAAATTCTCCTGTTTGATGGTGTTTTTGCTTGGTTTGGGGATTAAGGTAATGCTGGCCTCATAGAATGAGTCTGGAAGCTTTC
>NC_138372.1:96547997-96566210 GCF_054177405.1 Leptonychotes weddellii | reverse complement strand
AGGGATAATATTTTTAATGGATCAAACAGAGAGGCGGGGACATGATTCCAGTGGGACTGGGGAAGGGGTCACAGAGCCCTTCTGTGGGGTTTGGTCCCAGGAAGGGTCTAACTAACCATGAGAGATAGAATGGGGAGGGGTAGGGAAGGCAGGTAGCTTCAACAACTACTCTGTGGCATGTAGAAGAAGAGAGTGTCTTCTCATGTCAATTTTAAGATAATTTAGGAGAATTCTGTTTTCCTTTATGAAACCTAAAGAAAAGCTAATGTTTTCTTTCCTTTGTGGGATTCTTCTTCAGCTTCCAGAGGTAGAAGTTGTCATGGAGAGACCAATGGCATTGTGGGTAGAGGGTCCTGTGGTGGAAGAATGGCCCACTATAGGTGATGGTAGCCAGAGAAGCACACACCTGTCCAGGCTCCCAAGAGTGCCCTAAGAACATATCACATCTGGCCAACTTCAGCTGTCTGGGGTAGAATGAGAAAAGCTGGTGGACAAACTGTGGAGGTTTCATGATTCACCTTGAATTTGGAGAAGTAACTTCTTCTGGGGCCACATGTAGTTCCATGTTATGGGTGAAAATAGAATCTACAGTGAGAGGAAAGAGAATCCATCTGCTTCATGACCAGGTTGAGGAGGGTGGCTTCAGAGAAATCACTGCTGCTTTGGCAGGTATTCTTGGCATGGGGGAGGTTGCACAGGGAGGAACTTCTGCTGGCTGGGGGGTTGGGAGACATGGCTTGGGCCCCTTGGGAGGACAAGGCACAGGGACCTGGGGAAGGCAGGGCACAGGGACTTGGGGAGGGAACTGGCAAGGGATTTTGCATTGTTGCTGTTGCTGAAAAGACATCTTTCTGGGTGGAAGAGAATCTGTAAGAAATAGGAAATACTTTTTTGTTGTGTTTGTTTTCTTTTGTTGTTTGTACCACCTCAACTCACCACAGCCCTGTCCTCAAGGATAACCTTCCCATCAAACTTTCTGGCATATCTTTCAAGTCACAGGACCCACCATGGGTAGCAGCTGCCAAATAAAAAAACACTTTAGGACTGTAAGAGGGTTTTTCTGTGACCAGTCCTTCTTTCCACCCTGAGGTGACCATTCCTGGTCTATGGTACTCCCTGGACTCTGCCATCTGAGCAGTGCCCAATTTAGGGGAAGGACCCAGCAGGTCTAGCATGAACACTGCAGCCATATGTGGAACTCAGAAGCTGGGAACTTAGGTCAGAGAGACTTGGCTGTTGATCCCTTGTTGTCAACTACTAGCTGTATGAAGAGGAACAAACCAACTACCTTTGTTTTTCCTCAGCCTTCCCCTTAAAATGGGATAAACAATGACCATATCCTAAGATTGCTTTAGGAATTAGGGAGAAATTTGATAGAAAGCTGGGTATCCAGTGAGTACTTATTGCTAGTCCAAAGGAAGATGACAAAGAGAAAACAAAAACAAAAATTATGTTGTGGTGTGTGTGGGGAGTAATGGGTCATGCTCAGCCTGGGGTAGGGAAGAATAGTGTCTATGGTGTGGGGGAAGGACAAGAGAGTTTCCGGTCAATACCTGAAAGGCCACCCCACCTGAAAGGTGCATGTATGTGGAAATTTCCAGCAGTGATGTCAGAGCAACCCACCTTAGATATGAGCAGAAATGTCCTCCATGGGGTTGATGACAGAGAAAGGTTCCCCCATCCTGATTCACCCTCCAAGGCTCCTTCTGGTCACATAGTCTCTGAACTTGGACAAGGTCAATGGTTTGACCTCAGGAGAGGCCCATTCTGTGGCCAGTATCTAACCTTCTTTCTTCCCTATTGTTTTGTTCTGCACATCCTGTCCTGCTTAGCTCACTTGGTGATGATGTTTGAGGGGTGTATTATAACCCCCCCACACCCATGACTTCATTGTCTAAAGCAAGCAAGCTATAAACAAGAGCCATCTTGCAGCTAAACATCCAAATCCTGGAATATAGGAATATTAGCACACAATCTTAGTCTTTTTTTAAACCTAAGTTCCACCCAAGCCCACTTTCTTATTTAGACTGTAATTTCATCCAAATTAAGGAAAATGAAGTACTGGAATGAAAATTGGAATGTCCACTATCTAGTTTGTCCTGACTTTCCACATCCTCCCTTTGGGACTTTGGGAAGGTCACTTAACATTTGTGGCATGCATTTTTTTCTCACCTGAAGCATGTTACGTTACAGTGAATGGTGTCTAAATTTCTCAAAGAAAATCATTCTATAAATTCCATTCATGAGATGCAGACATGTCTATCCACTAACTCACCCATCCTTATCAATACTAACCCTTCCAGTTCTCATCACACCCACTGAGAAAGCCGAGTCAAGGTCCACATTCAGCATCCCCTGTCTGCAGCCCCAAGAGGTCCTGGGCAGTTGTGAGGTGATCTCCCCTGGTGGCTGAGCCATTTCATTCACCTGCCACTCCAAATGCACCTGTCCTGTGAGGATAGATCCAAGTTGGCTGAGTCCAACCCTGCCCTTTTATTGTGGAGTCAGCCTGCCTAGGAGAACACCTGGGATTCCCCTGACTTCCTGGTTCCGGGTGTAGCTCTCTAGTTCCTAAAAACACTTGTCAAACTCCTTCTCTATCCAGAATATCCTACTTTGGCTCTACCTGGTGAGTAATGGTATCCTTCTCCTCAGGAAGGACAGCCTAGGATGAGTCAGATGTTTCATGTGTGTGTCAGTCCATGGTCACCCCCTCAGGCTCCAACAGGGCAGTTTGCTTGAGTGTGGAAACCCGAGGTGAAGGGTCATGAGAGGGGTGGACTCTTAGAAGCTGAGCTATACCATCTAATTTCGTTCAGCCCTCCATCCCTTATGCTTCTTTTGTGCCATGACCAAGATTCCCTTTATTTTTATTTGTAAGAAATTTTAATTGAAGTATAGTTGACATACAATGTTATATTAGTTTCAGGTGTACAACATAATGATTCAACAGTTTTATACATTTTATACATTATACATTTTATACATTACACAGTGCTTACCAGGATAAGTGTAGTCACCATCTGTCACCACACAAAATTATTATGATATTATTGACTATATTCCCTATGCTATACTTTCCATCCCCATGACTTATTTATTTTATAACTACAAGTTTGTACCTCTTCATCCCTTCCATCTATTTTGCCCATCCCCCCCACTCCTGTCCCCTCTGGTAACCACTAATTTGTATTTATTCCTTTCTCTTTTTAGTTGTTGTTATTGACACAAAAATTAATCATAGCAGGTAAAATCAGACAATCCTCAGTCTCACTAGAAGCTTGAAAAACATACACAGGCACTGACAAACTCAGAGATGTACACATGCACATACACACACACTCAAACACACATGCACACATGCTTACATATGAGCACATGCACAAAACACACTCATACAACACACACACATGCACACACACACACACACACACTATAAATTCCAGGGCAAAGCCTAATGTGATAGAAGGTTGGAGTTAAAGACTCCTGAACAAAATTTATGATTTTGGTGAGTGATCTAGGGTTTAGCCCTGTATTACTTCCCTTTCTCTTGAAACATCTGACAGCCCTGCTCCCCACTAGCAGGTGTGCACACAAAGCCATTTGCTGCTTGTTGGGCTCCTCCCCAGCACACTTGCCTCTGTGGCCAGAGAAGTTAATTAGAGAGGGATCTCATCATCCCCTACCTCCTGGTCTTTCATATTATAGGACCTGAGCCGCAAAATTGATTGTGGAGTTAAAGCAAAATACATCAATCAGAGAAAGACAATTATCATAGATTTCATTCATATGTGGAAATTAAGAAACAAAACAGAGGATCATAGAGAGAGAGAGGGAAAAAGAAAATAAGATGAAATCAGAGAGGGAGACAAACCATAAATGACTCTTAGCTCTAGGAAAAAAACTGATGGTTGCTGGAGAGGGGGGTGGTGGGGGAATGGGGTAACTGGGTGATGGGCATTAAAGAGGGCACTTGATGTAAAGAGCACTGGGTGTTATATACAACTGATGAATCACTAAATCCCACCTCTGAAACTAATAATACACTATATGTTAATTAATTGAATTTAAATAAAGAAAAGTTAAGCATCATATTAAAAAAATAATAAAGCATAGAACACTCTTCAGTTACATAAAAATCCTTCAGAGTTTTTATACTGCCCACTAACAAAACCTTCACTGCTGGCCCAGAGTTCTGCTTAACATTGTTCTCCATCACCTCCCCACCTGGTAAGAAAATAGCTCCTCCTTCTGCCCCTGAGCCAGGTAAGGATAAACCCAGCCATATGTGGAGCTGTCACTCCCACTGGCTTCCTTGAAACTGAAACCCAAATGGAGAGACCCAGGCTGAAGCTTAGAAGGGTGTATGCCATTATGTCACTTTAAGGGTGAATGGAAACCTGCAGAGACCAGGTGTGAGGTCTTGGGAAGGTTCCAGAGGAGGAGGTAGGGCTCAAAGTAATCTGTCTGAGGGCTGCCCACACATCACCATCCCCTTTTGCCTTTAATAAATATTTGAGGAATTAATAAATATTGCAGACCAATTCTTGACTTATTCTTGGCCAGATTGAAATGGTAAAAACTAACATTGGTCCTCTCTTCAGGACTTAAAATCTCTGAGGCCTAGAACAGGCCAGCAGGGGGCACTCAGGAAGCCACAAGAAAGAAATGTGGGGGTTTCCTGGAGTGGGGCACACAGATTTTGCCATCTGCACTCACACTGGGCCCACACTGCCCTGAGTCCTCCCCGAGTCCAATGACAGCCACAGTGGCTCTCCTTTCCTCAGGGCAGGTGCAGTGGCAGATGGGAGTGTGGGTGTTGGAGGTACCAGCATGTTCACGGCTCAAGGGAGGCTGTACTCAGGCTTGGGCCTCCACTGTGTGCCAGAGCCCCCTGTCCAGGGCAGCCTGTGGGTTTAGGAGTGTGGTCTCTGTGCTAGGAAAGACTCCATTGTGCTGGGAGTCTGTGGTTCTGGGAGAGGAGTTTGGGGATTTTCAAATTAAAAATATGAGGCCTGTGTCTTTTTGCTTCATAGTTGGACTGTATATTATATGTTGTGAAATAGATATTCAGGCCCAAGATGGAACCACTCCTGTTGGTAGGGGCCACATGAGCACACAGAAACCGAAATCTTTGTGTCCCTGTAAATGTTCTACTAGACCAGAAAGAGTATATCCAGTCAGCTAATCCCCAAATGCCAAGTGAAGTCTGGGCTCTATACTTATTTCCTTGTTCTTCTTTCATTTTCTGTTTTTCTCTTCCTTGTTCCTTATTCTTTATCCTGTAAAATCTTCCTGCCCTCTGCCCCATTTTGCAATTCTCTTGACCTTTGGGAGCAGACTGCCCTCTTCATAAATTGTTAAAGTTTGTGTATATCACCTAATTTATCTTTAATCACTTTTAACAATGTGTATTTATTTCTATTATTCTCTAAAATTGGTGGATAATCAATAACCATCTACTGGGTTATGGGCCTCAATTTACTGACACAAAGTAGAATAGGAAATTCAATGGATACATACTAGAGAGAGCTATTCCTGTGCCTTTCAAGTATTTGAAGTGGCCAATATCTGTGATTCCTCCAGACATGAAAGTTTGCTTTTTAGTTTATAATTTAGGTGGTGATTGGGGGATGGGGGTTGAGTTCCAGGAACTTGCCTTGTTCTTTTCTTCCACAATAGCCCTTACCCAAGGTAAGGGAGCTAATTTGCTGATTATTCCAGCTGTTGGGGTTCTCTGTTCCAAATAGTCATTCAGGAACTGGGGAAATAACCCCAGGATTGGTTTTGGTACAACTAGCTTGATTCCTGGGTAAGTGCAGGTCAAAATTCCAATTATCACTTGCCTCTGATATTGGCTTTGATAGAGATCAGGCAACTGTACTGAAGCAGTAAAACTGTCGGCTTCCTCCTTTGTCTTCCCACCTTGCCCTCTACTTCACAGTGATGCTCACTATCCAGTTCTAAGAGCAAAGTCAAACAAACAAACAAAAAGGCAATTGGTAGATACTTGTTAGAGGAAGTCATAGGATAAAATTCTGAGGAATGTAGGAAATAATAATTGAGAGTTTCCATGGGTTGTTGTCTCTGTATGGAATGCCCTTCCCTTCCTTCTTTGTCAAAGTTTAGTATCTAAATTGTTTGAGCTCCTCCTTGAAGTCCGCATTCTTTCCACCCCCTTCCTGTCTGTCTCATGCATGTTCAGCACCCCCATTTCACTCTCTGGACTGAGTGCTGTATAACAGGTCTGTCCCCACATTACCCTCCCCAACCTGGAAGACTGGTGACCTCTCTGAGAGGTCCTGGGCTATTTTTGTCTGTGTCTGCAGCACATAGCTCAGGGTGAGCATAATAGATGCTTAGTAAATTGTTGTCATTTTGATTGGGCAAAACACCATTTAACAGTGAATTTGAGAGATGAAAATAATGAAATACCCAGAAGATACATATGTTGCTTCATGAAACCAGAGGAGACACAGTAATGAGAGAAATTTCTCTGAACTCTTCATTGCCACACAGGACTTCCTGGATTTTATGTCTTTCTCAGGCTTAGACATCCCGGAGGCCAGGCTGAAGGCATTTTTGGGTTGACAGCCTCCTCCAGGAGAGGCCACAGACAGGACCAGTTCACACTTCAGGGTCCCACTCAGAGCTGAAACTCCTACTCACTGAGCCCACAGAGCCCTCCCCTGCCCACCACCCCTGCATCCTCTTCCTCAGGGGAGGGGCTCTTGGGTGGGAGGCAGCTGGTCTTCCTGTGTGATAATGAAGGGAGTCTCTGTGGAGCAGCAGGCTGTTTCTAATTTAGCAGTACCCTTCCTTACCCTTAGTGGCCCATGACTGTCTCCAGGATCTTTTAAGGATGTTCCCTAAAGATCTACTTGCCTATCCAGGTCCCTCCTTCCTGGTAGGAACATTCTGCCCTTTCCCAGGCCCAGGAAGAGGGCAGAGTCAGAAATATTCAGAGATGTCACTTTTATTGGGAAGGAACATCCTCTCAAAAAGTTCTGAAAAGGCCAGGGGCAGAGTGAGGGGTGACCTATCTTAAGAAGAGAGGAAGTGATTAATAAGAAATATGAGATTCTTTCAGCTGAGGATGAGGTATTAAAAAGTGAGGAGATTCTGAAGAACTTTAAATTGTTTAAGATAGTTTTATTTTCTTGGCTATAAGCTATTTTTAATCATCTTGGTTACTCAAGTTCCCCAGAATGGTGAAAAGCAGAGGTACAGAAAGCTAAGGAAGGACAGTTAATTCACACTTCGAATCGTTTTCAGGAGCTGGCAGGGCAGCAATGGTAGTGGAGGCAGCAGCTAGAAGAATTGAATGGTCCTGTCCATAGCAGTCTGGAAATAGAGAATGGCATCCAGGAAGGATGCCTAAAACATGCCCCCCCCCACTTGGCCAATTCTTGCTGTTTCTTGGAGGAGGTTCTGGGAGGGCACTGTTGATAAATTGTAGTCAAATTGGTGGTCTGTGAAGATATCTTTCTCCTTGGGTAGATGAAAGTCACTCCTGTGCTGTGTGGTGTTTTCTGTCATTGCCAAAGAAAACGATTGGAAAGGGGCAGGGGGCAACTGAATGCCCAGGTCTTCAAGGGCAGGGAGCCTCTGAAGAGCCACTTCTGTATTAGTGGTCTTCTTATTAGCATGGGGGGGGGGTGCCCACCTGCCAGTTGGGGATGGGGAGCAGAGCTCAGGGACCTGGAAGGGGGTTGGCAGGGTACCATGCATTGTTGCTGCTGCAGGATATCTTTCCTGGATTGATGATAACCTGCAAGAAACAGTAGATAAACTTTTGATCTGTAGCAGCAACAGTAGAGGAACAGTATTCACATGGGAAAAGTGCCCTCTCCTTCACACACTTCCTCATCCTTAGGGACTAAGCTCTCCCCAACCTTCTCACTCACAGCCATGACCCCCAGCCCACTCTGGCCTCCACAGAGTGAGCTCTCAATCAAGGGGAGTACTCTGGGGCTGCACCAAGATGCCCATGTCTGCCCACATCTACCCCAATCCTGGATGATTGGGGCTAGTTCTGGGTTCTGTCCCCTGAGGATCATGGTCACATTGCAATGACTCAGAGAAAAAGCAGCAAATTTGGGGAGAATCAAGCAGAGCCTGTTAGGAAATGCAAAAATTGAGTGGGGAATTTTTAGTCTCAGGGAGCAAAGGTTTGGAGGAGCATGAGATTACACGTAATTCATGGCTGTCTCTCTTGAAGAATGCTCCCAAATTTTCCAGTGAGTGGGAACAGAATGAGTAGGTGTTAAGTGGTAGGAGTTGAAGATGAAGTCTCTAACATGCTATTCTTACCCCAACTTAACAGCTCCTCCTAAGAGAATGAGCTATCTGACCCAGCAAATATTCAATTAAATGCCAACTCATCATTTAGAAGCCTATTGATAGAGAATATTTAATTTGTTTGGAGGAAGGACTGGAAAACTTTTAAGGCATCATGTACATTTTCCAGTCTTTTCATCTGTGCCAGTTCTGAAGATATTTTGTCTTCTCCCTTAGACTTATTGGCTATTTCTCTTCTCCATCAGTGCTATTCTTGGTTACTTTAAAATCATACCTCTGTTTCTGCAGGAAAGTTAATACATGCCAGTTAAAGAGTCAAAATTGAACATCAGAAATACCACTCAGTAAAAACCATAGGCTTTTGTTACCCTAGCCTGAGCACAAGCTTCAGATGATTGTGAAGGAAGAGCAAAGCATGAGGAACTGAGAAGGTTAAGCTGTAGCCCAGACCCACATAATGACATCTGTGATCTGGGGCTAGGATTCCCTTGTCTACAACTGTCATCTCATTGATGGAAACCCAGTGCCTAGGGACACCAAGGCCCATGTGTCAAGGGACTCTGGTGTCCATGCAGTACTCACAGACCTGAAGAGAGATTGTTGCTCTAAGCTCTGTGTGGGTCTTCTGCTTGGCAACTGCTTGGTGCCACTGCCTCTGGATGGAGGTGAAGGAGTGAAGGAGGGATGAAGGCAGGCACATTTTACTCAGCTGTACCAAGGCCTAGGATGTCCTGGGGTCTACAGGGAGATGAGCATCAGGACTACCTGAGTCCCTTGTCCCCAGGAGACAGGCCTTCTATAGGGAACCCGGGCCTGGGATGTCATCCCCCAGCACAACACCACTATTTCTTTCAGGTACCTGAAGTGAAACTACTATTGACCTTAACATGTACCACCCTAGCTCTGAGCTTTAGGAGCAAATGAACATCAGATGGTTTAGTTAAACAGTCATTGAGCACCTACCAGAGGCCTGACTGTGTGTGTGTGTGTGTGTGTGTGTGTGTGTGTGTGTTGGGGGCAGTAGTAGGGGTGTGTAGGGGAGATGCAGAGATCATCCCAAGGGGATTTCACAGTCTAGGTGAAGTCTAGGTGAAGTATCTAAGGTTACAGATACTTAGGCACAGAGTTAAAGTACAGGGATATTACAGCTCTAAGTTTGAACAACACGCTATGAAAGCCCAGCTGGATGGGGTCACAGAGGCCCTCCTGGGGAAGTGTCACCTCCAGAGATGATATAGAGGGGATTCTGTCTTTTTCTAGAACTTTCTTATGTGTTGACCCTCCCATGGCAGTTTATCCAATCTTCCATTCTCCAGCTGTCTTCATAGATGGATACTGCACCCTTTTCTTCTCTTCACCAGGAAGGCTCCCAGGACCAGTCATCAGGCCAGGAGAAGGTTTCTTATGCCTAATCTCTCAAAATAAAAAAAAAAAAATAGAAAGTGCAACCTAGTCTGCACCTTGTGCTCCTAATCTAGGCAGAGCCCAGAGGTCTCTGATCTTTTGATGCCACTAGTCCCAGGAGATAAACACCTCAGTGGTTTGAGCAGGGCAGTGAATGAATAGAGGGTCTTACCCATCCAGACAGTAGTTTTAGCTTCAAGTCATTTAAGAAATTCTGCCTGCTAATCTTTAAAAAATAGACTCTAAGCTTTGGAAGCTGTGAAGAAAATATCTGCTATACATCTACAAAGCAGAAACAACTTGAGAAAGATTTAGGGCCAGGAGAAGAGGTTAATAACAAGATTTAGAACAAGAACCAGATGCTGCCTCTGATCTCTCTGTTTCAGAATCTGAAATCAACCAGTGGGGACACTCCTGGGGACAGTGAATGGACCTAGGAACCTACAATCGAGTGGGGGAAAGAGAAATGGGTGAAGTTTGGGGAAAGACTCACAACCCTTCCCAATCCTGCTATAGGTAGAAATTAGTTCTTTCCTCTCTTTTGTACACGTATTCTTGGTTGTTCTTGAAATTTCTTACCCTTCAGGTAATTTTTTTCAATTGACTCTGACCTGATTTTACCTCCATGGAAATAAGAGAGAACCTACTGTATGGTTGGCAGGAGGAGGAGAATTGGGAAAAACGTGGAATATGATTAGATTCAAACTTCCATAATCACTGAATATGATTAGCTCCTAAGGGAGGTCTTGCTTGTGGCATGTAGGAGCCCAAGTAAGAAGCCCAGGTAAGAAACCAAAGAGTCATCCTCTACTCTACCTTCTTCTCCACCTTCCATATTCGTATATCCCCCAGCACACCCTCTGCTCCATGATGTCTGTCCTTGTTAGATGCAATCTAATGGTCCATACAACACATACCTGTCCCCACTACTCCAGCAGACCACTGAGGAGCTTCTCTAGAGAGCTACAATTTCCTCTTCTTTTTATCTCCAAGTTTTATCAGTTCTAGACACTTTATTGTTGCTAATCACCGACCACTGAAAGTACAGAACTTGATTTAATGAGTGGTTAAATGACATATATAAGGGTGCCCCTCTCCCCCAGTAAGCTGAGGCTGAAACCCAAGGAGAACTTCGTTAGTCTTCCCACACCTGTGTTATCTGACTGGCTCAAGCTCAGGGACCCTGCCCCACAGTGACTCACTAGACCAGTGGTTCTTGAGGTGGATGGAGATGCTGGGGGTTCTCACGATGCTTCAGTGGGGTCTGTGAGTCAAAATATTGTCCTAATGATATTAAGATGTTATTTGTTGTTTTCATTCCTATTTATCCATGAATCTACAGTAGAAATGACAATAGAGACTACATGGCACTTGGTGACATCATCACTATGACAGCTAGTACAATGCCTACTTGTTCATAAAGTGTTTTAAAATTTCCTCAGCTTTAATTTTTATATAAGAAATAGAAATAGATAAAATTCACAAGAACAAAAACTCTTTGGGTTCCTCATTGGGTTTAAGGGCATACATACTTACCCACACCAAGCAGGTGGAGAATCGGGGTGGCATTTCTGGCCCCAGGACCTTGCAGAGCCCATGTCAGCCCACCCTGCGGCCCTGATACCAGTTGGTGGCTCCATTGCCAGCACTCTCTACCTCCTCTCTGTGGCAAGTCCTTCCCAAGAAATGATAGGTGCTGGGTGCAGAGGTGAGCTTGGGAGACAGCTGGTGCTTTGGGACACTGAGGATAGGTGGCCAGAGAGGAAAAGGAGATCTGCTGGCTTGTGCTGGGTCCCCATCTCCCTCTCCAGGAGTCCCAGATCACCCCCAGGGTCCTCCCAACCATTTCCTGCTCAGTTTGTGCTTCTCATCCAAGGCCCTTACTTGTCCCTCTGTGGCCCCAGCAAGAAAGCAGAGAAATGGCCAATCAGGGATAAAGATCTTTTATTGAGAAGTAGGGAGGAAGGAACATTGTAGGGTTTAGATTACTTTAATGGACTCATAGTCCAGAAAGGGGTTATGAGTGAAGGTTAGAGGAGCTTTATAGGGGTTGTGGAAGTTATTAGGGAGGAATACAAACAGAACTCATTGCCTTCACTGAAGAGTGTGGAGTTGTGTTCTGAAGAACTCTGGACAAATTTTGGTTGATTTAAACAGTTTTCTTGTTTTAATTTCTCCACCATGTTTGCTCCTGGAAGCCTTCATTTCTTTGAAACCTACAGAGGCAGATTGTTGGCAAGGAAATCTGCATCCTATAGTGACCTCATATAGCCAACAGGAGGCAGCGTGGCAGAGCAGCCAGCTGCTGGACCACAGCAGTCAAGGAGAAGGGCAGGAACAGGTCAGGACTCTGGCAGGTTTGAGAACTTCTGTCTACACCATGTAGTCTCCTGGAGAGGGGTTGGGAAGAGCCGCTGATTTGGGGAGGAAACCCATAGACTATGATGATATCTTTTTTTCTTGAGTCTGAAGAGAAAAGCATCTTATAAGTATTGAGTATTCCTTGTTGTTGCTGAAAGTGAGGAGATGGAGTGGGGGCAAGGGGATGCAGTATCTTCATTGCCAGGTCAGGGAGGTGGCTTCAGAACTGTCACTTCTGCTTTGGCAGGTATTCCTGCTGGCAGGGAGGACACTTAACAGGAGGACACTTTGGCTGGCTGGAGGGTGGGGGACATGGCTTAGGCACCTTCGGGGGGCAGGGCTCAGGGACGTGGGGAGGGCAAGACTTAGGGATCTGGGGAGGGCCCTGACAGGGCACTTTGCATTGTTGCTGCTGCTGATAGGACATTTTCCTTAGATTGAAGATGAACTGAAACAAAGAAGTAAAGCCCTTTAGAATGAGATCATGTCAGTGAAGATTATTTCTAAATTAGCACATACCCTCTCTTGTCACTCTTTTCTTTAATATCAATGTTATGACCATCTTATTTCACTTCCTCTCAAGAACACCCACTCCACAGGAGCCTCCATGGACCACAGCAGCCAAGAAAGAGAATTATCTTAGAGTCTGCCTTTCAGATGCCCAGTGTTTGCCCTGTCTACCCCACCTGGAGAGTTGGTGCCTGGATGGTGCTTTGTGATTTGAACAGAGCATGTTCATTCTGAAGGGAGTCCAGGGAAAGAAAAGATTTGGAAAGTATCAGGAAAATGTGCCCGAAAATACAAGGTAAAATGTCTTTAGAATAGTCAGCTTTAAGAAAAGCAGGTTCAGAGAGAGCACAGCACTGCTAGGGTTTTGTAAGACCTGTTGAAGCAGAGTCTAATGTGGAGAGATTGGACTGCATTTCTTCCAGATACCATGAAACATTTCCTTTCTCTGGAACAGTGCCCCTATTTGACACTGAGGCATTTCTTCCCCTTACTCTGCCCTCTTCAGCAATTTGTCTAGTCCTTCTGTGTCATTCCTGATTACTTTAAACATGACCACTGTTTCTTCAAGGATAATGAACATCCCTTGGTGTCAATGGTCTTAGAGTTAAACTCCAGAGCAAAGCCAGAGTCAGGAGGAGACCCCAGCCAGGCACCCAGCTCAGATCCTCACTAGGTGGCCCACTGTGCTCTCTCTGGGGCTCAGGAGCCTTGGCCATAAAACAAGAGAAACATTCCAAGTAGAGCATAAGGAGGAACAAAGACTAGGGATTGTGAAAGCAATGTTCTGGCCTCAGCTCTACCAGCATCATTTGGCTGACCTGGAGCTTTTTCATCTAAACCTTTAATCACACTAATCTCAAATTATCTTCTAATTTAGAAGAGTAGTTGGCAAACTTTTTCTGTAAAGGACCAGATAATAAATATTTTAGGCTTTGCAGGCCAGACAGTCTCTGTCACAACTGTTCAACTCTGACATTGCTGTGTAAAAGGAGGCATAGATAACATATAAACAGATGCATATACCTGTGTTCCAAGAAAGTTATTTACAGAGACAGGCAGTGGGCTGGGTTTCACCTGCAGACCTTAGTTTATTGACTCATGATGTGGGCCCCTAACTTTCTGCATCTCACTCCATCTCACCTCTCTGGCTCACTGTCTTGCCCATCTGGTCTTTATTTTCTGCTCCTTTTTGCTAATCTGTTACTATTGCTATTTCTGATCATCTGTCTTTCCTTTTCCATACCCCCAAACCATAACTCTACACATGCTTATCATTTCCTCTAGTGGGAATCCATCAGCCCCTTTGAGAACTTCTTGTCCCATAGAACAGGGCCTCCCCACTCACCTGCCTTTCCACTCTGTTCCAGGCCTCAGGGATTCAAGTGCATGAAGAATCCCAGAGCTGGTCCTTTTATCCTGGGCTCAGCCTGGGCAGGAGGAAACCAAAGGGATTTCCCCATCATTTCCTGGTGTCCCAATGTCTCAATCAATTCTTGAAGACACTTGCCAAACTCCTTTTTTGCATGCAAAACTCCAGTTTGACAGCTTTTGGGTGAGTAACATTTCTATTTCCTCTGGAAGCATTCAGTATGAGTGTGTGATGGGCAGGGCAGAGGGATATATGGATAGATGTGTTTTTTTCAAGTGTACCTTGCCCTTCAGGTCATTTTTAGGGATGCCAAGGCTAGTTCTTAATGCAGTTTGCATTCCCTCTGAGTGTCTTCTTTCCCCATGTCATATAGAATAAATTAAGTTACCATCCACACACACTCCCTCTAGCACTCATGTTTGAGGACAAATGAAGCTAAACTTATTTACCCAACAACCATTGAGCACCTGCTAGAGGCCAGGTCTGTGAGTAAGGGAGGATACAGTAAAGACCAAGACTCAGCCTAGGCCCAAGAAAAACTCATAGTCTAGTAGGAGACATATGTGAGCATTCAGAGTGAAAGGACCCTGCAATAAGATATTTGGTCAGTGCACTATCCATTTGTCAACTGGGAGGTTACATGGAAGAGGATTTTCCAGTACAAAGGATTCTTTCCCCCTCTAAAGTTGTCTTGAGTACTGGAGCTTGGCTTAACTCTCCTCCTTCAGTGTCACAACACCCTGCTCCCAGCTATAATCCATGAAGCGATATTGCACTCTCTTCTCCTCTTCTTTAGTACTGACTGACACACAGGATCTTACATGGTATGCCATATTGCCAAGGAATAAAATGTGAACTTCCAAACTGGTCACTGACTAGGAGGCTCTTTCATTCTTGGGCTTCTTTCCTGACCAGGCCAATGATCTCAGAGTCCTGGGCACCATCTCTTCCCACCTGTAACTCAGTATTTATATGATACTAAGAAAGTCTACATACTGTGGGCAGAACAAAGGGTGCCTTAAACAGTGTCTAAATCCCCAAGAAATTTAGCATATCTAATATTCCAAATTTTAGCAAAGACCCCACGTTAATGGAAAATGTAATGAAAGTATGGACATTTTAACAATATTGAGTTTTCCAATGCATGAACACAGGTGTTTTTCCATTTATCTATACCCAAATTGACCTATAGATTCAATGCATATGAATCTAAGTACTATTATTTTTGATATAACTTGACAAGCTTATTTAAAAATTCAATTTTAAAAATTGGTTATATTGAATGTATACATGAAATATAACACATTTCTGTTGATAGCACTTGACAAATTTTATGAAAATTTATATGAAAAGACAAATGACTAAAAATAATAGTTAAAGATTTCTTAAAATATAACAGAGTTGGAGAAATTTAACTACCAGATATCAATGCAACAGTAATTAAGACAGTGTGATATTACTGTAAGGATAGATACATAGACCAAGGGAACAGAACAGAGACTTCAGGAACAGACTCATATACAATTACTTGATTTACACCACAGGTGACTCTGTAGTGCAGTGGGGAAGGGGTGGTCTTATCAATAAATGATGCTCAGATCGATTAGGTATTCCTATGGAACTAAAACAAAACAAAAAACTTGACCCCTGCCTTACTGTAAACAAAAGTTAGTTCCAGGTGGACTATAGACTAAATTTGAATGGTAAAATTATGCAACTTAAAAAATATATAAGGAAAAATATCTTCATGATCTTGATAGGAAAAATTCCTTAAACAGAGAATAAAAAGTGTAGTTTTAAGGGGTCAAAATGATAAATTAAGTTTCATTACAATTAGGCATTTCTGGTTATCAGAAGACAATGCTACAATTCCAAAAAGGTAAGCCATGGAGATGGAAATCTATTCATGATATATATATATATATCTCACAAAGGAATTGTGTCCAGAATACACACACACACACACGCACACACTCTTCTATAGATCAGTAAGAATACAAGAAACAAAGAAGCAGAAAAATGTCCAAACAACTTGAACAGCAAGTTCATGGAAGGATATTTTCAAATTTCCAATAAACTATCATAGAATACTCAAGAGCATTAGTCGTAAGAGAAGTGAAAATTGAAATCACAATGTATTACCTCCACATAGCCACTGAAATGGCTAATGTGAGAAAGAAAGAAACCACCAAGATTAGTTAGAGTGTGGAATAATTGACACATTCATATACCACTGATAAAAATAATTGTAGTATAAAGATTTTGGAAAAATTAGCAGTATTCACTGAGTCTAAACATACCCTTATGCTCTGACTAATCATTGTATTCTTAGGTATGTACTCAACAGAAGTATACACATATAGTAACAAAAGTATATGAACAGGAAAGTTCATAGTAGCACCACTTTTATTTTTTTATTTTTTAAAGATTTTATTTATTTATTTATTTAATTGACAGAGAGAGAGAGACCGCGAGAGCGGGAACACGAGTAGGGGGAGTCGGAGAGGGAGAAGCAGGCTTCCCGCGGAGCAGGGAGTCTGATGTGGGGCTCGATCCCAGGACCCTGGGATCATGACCTGAGCCAAAGGCAGTTGCTTAACCAACTGAGCCACCCAGGCGCCCCCCAGTAGCACCACTTTTAAACATTTAAAATTGGAAATTACTAAAATGCCTGTCAGTAGTAAAGTGGGCACAAAAATAGTGATATATTCCCACAAAGAAAGACTGTAGTGCTACAAGAATGAACTAGACCTACAGAAAATAAATGAATCTCACAAACATAATTTTGATGAAAAGAATTCAGGCAACAAAGAATAACTACTGTATGATTCCCCTTATAAATTTCATAAACAAGAAAAGCAAATCTATGGTGTTAGGATAAGGGTGATGTTAGGGGTGGGGAGCTCCTGGGAAGGGACATGGGGTAGACTACAGGGATGTGGTGACATGCCATTTCTTCTTCTCTGAGTTGGTTACATGGTTGCTCAGCTAGTAGAACTATATTGAGTTATATGCGTTCTGAGTTTATACTTCAAATCTAGTTCAACTTTAAAGGTTCCTTTAAAGAAAAGGAAATCATTAGAATGCCAAATATGATGAGGTTGGCAGAATAATCAGAGCCATAGCACAAGCGTTGTAAGATGGCAAGGACTTTGGATTTCATTCTAGTTGCAATGGGAAAATACTTTGATAATTCCAATAAAGACACAGTATAATATTATTTATGTCTTTATGTTATTGCTTCAGTTGCTCTGATGAGTGATTGTTGTGGCAGGATAGGAAGAGGAGATTGTCAGATAGGAGATTTTTGCTGTGGTTCAGATGAAGAATAATAGTGGCTCCAAATAGGGTAAGAACACAGGAAATCATGAGAAGATGAGAATGATTCTATTCTTAATATAGAACTTCAGCACTTTGGGAGAAATTGTGTGTGGGAGGTGAGAAAAAGGAATCAGAAATGAATCCTAGGGTTTAAAAATTATCATTACTTTAAAATTATGTTGTTACTTTATTATTATTTAAAATATTATTAGTACTTTAAAATTGTATTATTGTTATATTATTATTATTTAGTTTGTGGCTTAAGCACCTTTACACTCACAGTGAAATTGTCACATGTGTTAAAAGTGGATAGAAAATACCCCATCATGCCTGAGTGCAGCAGAGCTCCCATGTAGTGGAGTGGGGAAGCCAGCTACAGAGATGGAGCCAAGGCCTGGGCTCTCAACTCAGGGTTGCCATAAACCGTGATCCGCAGCACAGTCGGCCACTGCACTTCCAGAAGGGACCCAACAAGCGGCAGATCTGGGGAGACTCCCCTTCCTCTCCTGGGAGGAGTGGCGTGGGAGCACACCGCAGGGATCTGCTGGGTTTGGAGACTCCACACGGGGAGATAGAAATGCTCGGTCATAGGCCGGGTGAGCATGGAGTGCGGCTGGAGACAGGGGAGACAGGAGTGATTGACAGCTTTTCTCTGGGGCTCACTGAGGAGCGGGGCCCGAGTTCTCAGCTCCTCTGGGGCGGAGATTGGGAGGCCACCATTTTCACTCTTATCCTCCAAAGCTGTACGGAAAGCTTGCAGGGAACAAAAGCTCCCGACAGCAAACGCGAGCAGATTACTTAGCCCGGTCGGCAAGGACGGGGCAATTCCGCCTCTGGCAAAGACATTTGGGAACCACGGCAACAGGCCCCTCCCCCAGAAGATCAGCAAGAACAGCCAGCCAAGACCAAGTTTACCGATCAATGAGAACAGAACTCTAGCGCTAGGG
>NC_138372.1:96519796-96547497 GCF_054177405.1 Leptonychotes weddellii | reverse complement strand
TCTAGGCACCCCCCAACCACAGGGAAGGGGATCCCAAGAGCTTTCAGGCTCAGGACTTCTAGCCTCTGCTGAGATGCTTCTAGTGACAAGTTGGCAACTGCTTTGCAAGGAAGCCACAGTACTGGGAGAAGATCTGCTTATGAGAAATACCTGTCTTGTATCAAACTGAAATCTGCCTTCTATAACTTCTACTCACTCTCCCTATATCTGCCACTGGCACCTCACAAAGAGCTTGTGCATCTTCTTGTAGGACTTTTAGGCATCAATTTTTTCCTTTTCTCCATCAGAATCTTTACTTTACCAGTTCAAGCAACTCTGTTGCCTCTGCATTTCTACATAAGACCCAATCTGATGGCCTCTTCCACAGTCACAGATTGACAGTGGTGGAGTCAGACTCTACATGATTTACTAGATGTGTAACCTGGTGCAAGTTACCTCGTCTCAGAGATAATTGCACTTATTAGAAAGGCAATATATTCCCAGTCTAGGTGACTCAATTCATACCTCAATTCTATCTTTTCTAATGTGTAATTTATCTTGAATTATTTAATGTCTTTATTGAGCCATAGATGATTTAAAAGATCAGTCATTAGTGACTATGAGGATTAAATTATTTAACACGAGTAAAAACTTGGCTCTCAGTAAGTGCTAAAAAAAATTATAGTTATTTTATTGTTGTTATTCCCAGAATGTGGTAGTTCCTAACTAAATGGCTGATGGTCATGACGGAGAGGTTTGAAACCCTGAACCTGAAAAGGGGCTAAGGGGACAAAGTGCATTTTATATTCAAGCTTAAACTTTATAGTAATGCAGTTTAAATGAGAAAGCACTAATTGAAAAAAACAAGTCTCTCTCATTTCTTGCAGGTTTCTTAATCAGGGAGAAAAGATGTTTTAGTAATAGCAGCAGCAATACAAAGTGAGGATGTATTTAAGGATGGATTTAGCCCTCTATAATGGTGGGTGTAGGACCTACTATGCACAGCCTTTTATTGAGTTGTCCAGGCCTCTCCGCACTTTTATCAAATAGGAAGAGACCTAGGGAAGGAAAGTAAACCTCCATGCTTCTTGGATGTGCTTGGATGTACATGTATGTGCTTCCCCATCAAGCAGCTAGAAGAGCTGACTCTGTCTTGACCATAGCAGATGACAAAATAGAAGCAGCTGTGTCTGGCCCTCAGGGGAGATCCTGAAAAGATGTTCTTTTATTTTCTATGGGAGATGCTCCCAAGAAAAATGATTAACTGATTTGGTTTGCACTGTAATTACTTCTGAGGACATGGCTTCTGCTATAGTGGGTATTTCTTCTGACTCAGGCATGCTCTGGCTGGCTGCGAGGAGTAGGGCAAGCTCAGGGCCCATGGGTGAACAAGGCTCAGGTATCTGGGGAAAAGACCAGAAGAGGACGTTACTTGGTTGCTGCTGCTGACAGGATGTCTTTCTTGGATCTAAGTAAACCTGTAAGATACAAGAGACATGTCTGATGTTCAGACATCACAGTTCCCCAATTTTGAAGTAAAGTTCCTTTTTCTATAGGTGAGAATCCCTAGTTTTTTCAGCCATGAAATTCTCTGGGCCAAGCTGGCCAGGAGAGCTACAGCAACCCTGAAAGTCATACCTCAGATATATTTCAGGCTTGGTTCCAGACCACTGCAAGAAAGTGAATATTGCAATACAGTGAGTCAAATGGATTTTTGGTTTCTTAGTGCATAGTAAAGTTATGTTGACACTGTACTGTGGTCTATTAAGGGTGCAGTAGCATTATGTCTAAAAAAGCAATGTAAATAACTTAATTTAAAAATACTTTATTGCTAAAAATGCTAACCATTATCTGAGCTTTCAGTGAGTCATGATCACTGATCTCAGATTACAATGAAAAACGTAATAATAATGAAAAAGTTTGAAATATTGAGAAAATTATCAAAATCTGACACAGAGACATGAAGTGAACACATGCTATTGGAAAAATAGCATCAAAAGGCTTGCTTGACCCAGGGTTGTAAGAAACCTTTAATTTGTAAAAAACTCAGTATCTGCGATGCCCAATAAAGCAAATCACAATAAAAGGAGGTATGCCAACTGCAAAGTTAAAACCTGCCTACCAAATAATGAGGTCCAATTCCTTGAGACTGCAACCAGCATACCATACTAGACCAATTATCCAGGAAAGGCTCCACACTATCCCAGAATCACTGACATTTCATGTGCTTCACCTCCGTTCTCACTCAACCCAGAATCTCTTGTTGTTTTTTGGATCCCTTTTGTTCATATCAAGAAACTAAACTTCAGGGCAGTGACAGAACTCCTCCAAAGGCAAACCACAGGCAAATGAGAGGTGGTGCCTGATTGTTTTTTCTTACACATCACCTTTTGTCAAAATGGCAAATATTTTGAAAATGATCTCATAAAAGCAATGGTTAAAGGAAAAAGAGACTATTTAATAAATCTCCCTTCCTTTATTATAGTTAACTTGTTGCATAGTTTTCTACTAGTTTATATTTCTCCCGTATTAGCCACTGAAGTCCCCAGGGACAGACTTTGTTCATTTATTTTCATCACCAACCACAAGACTAGGCAAATGGTTGGTAGTCAGTAGAATTTTGTAAAAAATTGAAAATTGAATAATATATGTATTTTTAAATATATAGTTTTTTACAAATATATAGAAAAATAATTGGCAGGAAATGGTTAATAAACTTAGGTTATCTCTCATACTTAAGTTTTGATGCAAAGAGTTCCAAAGTTAACCTAGGATTAACATGATGTCCACCTGTCTATAATCTAGCTATTCTATTCCTCTAAAACCCCACTTCAAAGCAATCTCCACCCTAGGCCCAACCAATCCATCTTCTTCCAGCCCAGCTGGGGCTATCCCAAGCCCCAAGGGGATGCTTCTCTTTTCAGAGGTCACTCACTCACCTGTCTCTCCTGGCTCTTCCTGACTCAGAGGCCCCAAGTGGTATTAGGAGGGCCTCAATCTTACAAATTTGACCCCAAGCTGTCAAATGTAAAGAAAACAAAGGGGTTTTTCCCAGTTTCTTGAGTATCTCACTCCACATCTTGAAAGGACTCGTTTAACTACTTTGTATAGAAATCTCCAGTTTCTCAGGTACTGAGGAACTGGCAAGGTTTTCATCTCCTCTGGAAGGGCAATCTGAGAGCAATGGGACTTGGGGGCAGTTTCCCACAGTGCCTCCAGGCCCTCATTGGGTGTTAGGCAGCCATGATGAGGTATAATGAATGGCTGCAGGAGGCAGGACCTTTGAGTGGGGAGAGAGCATGTGTGGGGACTGGCAGGTGGTAGGCAAGTGGTAGCAGATTTGAATTTATCAAGTTCTAAAGCTATAGCAAAAGGTAAACACCATGAGTCCAGGCCATGTATTGTGGTAGGTGATGCTAAGCAAGAATTATGTGGATTTGATGGATAAAAAGGACTATTACAAAAAGCTAAACGAGACCATCTGGAGAAGTAGACCATGGTTTCCAAAGTTATGATTTGAGGGCAGTTTTGTCAGTCAGGGACTCCTGAGAGACCCTGGAAAGTGGGAAGTAAAGTGAGAGTATGAACCAATTCCCAGTCTTCTCTCATAGAGCATTGGTTGGTTGTCAATCCCTTCAGGAGTCAGGAGGATGTTGGAGTCTTGTCTGTTACTCGAGGCTGTGGCACATAGGCAAGGAACAGACATAGATATTGGTCATTGGAGTACAGGGTTGGAGGTGAGAGAGGAGGCACAGGCAGATCTAGAGAGGGGAGGGGTGGTCCTTTGTATTGCTGACAAGTACTATTACACTGGGTGATGTGTTTACCTTGTGTTGCCTGGGAGGGAAAACTGTACTTTTAGGGCCATAAAATGTATGAGGAAAGAAATATTTCAGTATATGTGACAGGGAGATGAGACTCCCACTTTTGGTAGTAGAGAAATTAGGAGGCCAATACAATCAGAGATCAATACAAAAGATTTCTCATTAATTTTTTAGCATTTCAGTACATGATGCTTGAGCCTCGCTATTAGAAAAAGTGAGCAATTACCTGCTGAAGAGTTGTCCAGAGTGGTGGCAGTCTTGGTGGGCTGGGAGTGCCAGGCAGGATGAAAGTTAGCATGTGCAGTGGAGTTTTGGGTACCGAACAGGTATGTGGTGTGATCACAAAGGTTGGTGAACGCCAAGTTCTCCAATAACGGCCTGAGGAATGGACACAGCAGTTATCATGAGAAGGTGAATACATTCTAAAGGCTCCAGCAGTTCAGGAATTTTCAATGCTTACATGCAATCTATCAACTCAATGGTTGCTACAGCTGTTATTTACTCTCTGGAATTCAGTGTTTGTTTATGTGTGGTAGGATACACCTGTATTTCAGGTAGTCCCAGGAGTGCGGAGGGAAGATGGAGGAAGGGTGTTTACCTGGTAATATTCTGGGAAACTAATTGCCTGGGGAAATTCAGGTTATAATGCAAATAGGAGAGTTTCGACACTTTAGTCATGCTGGTGTTAAAGGCAGGTGTGACCAAGTAACCCATAACAACAAGAATAGACTTGCCTGGGAGGGTCCTCTTCCTTGAAAGGAAGAGGGTCAGTCCTCCAACCTGGTGTGACAGCCAAGGCTCAAAGGGGTGGACCGAGCTGATTGTGGGTCCTGGATCTCCTAAGCCTTTTAAAATTTCTGCACCAGTTTTCCACAACACCCTATTCCTCCCCACCCACTGGCTGCCTCTCTGAGTCCCTGACCAGCCAGCAATAGTTCAGATGGGTTTCTGGAGTCTGGGGCTGAATCACCATAGGCAGAGATGTCTCTCAGTGGATGGTGGGTAGCCATGGGGTGGGAGGTGTTATGAATGGATTGTGGGAGGCAGGGCCTCTTAATGGGAGGAGCGTGCATGTGGGGACTGACAGGTAGGTGTGTGGGGACCTAGGATGAATCACCATACGCTGGTTAATTCTTAGAGTTAAAAGCAATTTTCTGCTGAAGCCATAGTATGACACCACTTTTCTCTTGATTTATCAGTGCCTTTCTATCTCTCTGTCTTTCCCCTTCTTCCCTCTTCCCTCTCTCGTGTCTTATTGCCCGCTTGTCCCTGGAGTTGATTTCTGGAACTTGGTCCATCTTTTCTGCCCTCTCTTTGTGTCACACAGGACTATGGTTCTCTGCTGCTTTTCATTGACATAGGCTGCTTGGTGTCCTGGAAGTTTGCTTTTGTGTATCACAAAGATAACTTAAGGACTACATTGGTTTACAGAACTAATACTCAATGTATTTTGTAAGTTACAAAGTAAAATACTGTTTTTTGTGAACTTTAAATAACTACTATTATTGATTTGATTAAAATTCTAGAAATTTTAATAATTTTTTCAAGAAGGTTTTGGAGCAATGCTTGGTCCATTTAACAACTTTAAATAAATTAATTACACACTTTAATATAAACTATAAGGCTAATCTAACATGCCAAATTTTATAAGTATTTTAAGTGTCAAATACACACATGGGGATATATAGAGAGAGACAGACACAGAGAGAGAGACAGAGACAGAGAGAGAAAGAGAAAGAGAGAATATAGTCGCCATGCCGATAGGGATTGGCACCCAAATGGAGTGCTCCCATAACATATGCCCTCCTGCTTCAAATTGCACATTAACTAGAAATTCTCTATTATTAAAATCTGCACCTTGCTTCCTAGGTTCTAACTTCGTTCACTATTTATTTGGATTTTCCATTTCTTTGAGGCTTTTAGTATATTTTTTCTCCTCCTTGGTTCTAAGAATATATCAGTGCCATTGCATAGTCTCATTTATACTCTTATGTAATTCCTTCAGAACCTCTTTGAAATGGAAGAATTTTAAATGAGGTAATATAAAGTAAAAGCATTTTAGTACAGTCCCCCATTTAGAGGCCACTTTTAGGTAAACTACTTGAATAGAAACCTGAGTGAGGTAAAAGGGCCCACAGGGACCCCTAACCCCCTGGCTGAATACAAACAGGCCCATTAGTTGACCCATCTCAGAAATATCCATAAGCCCCAGCTGACCAATGGGTTACTTACACTGGGACACAGGTGCCAAACAAGGAAAATTCCATACATTCCTATAGCTCCCCTTTAACTACAGCTGCCCCACCCTGTTTCATGGCAGACAGTCTCTCCTCCCTGTCCTGTCTGCGGCTTCCCGGCAGTGTATTCAATAAACGTTTATCTCCTTTGTTCTGCCTTGAGTGACTTTCACCTCTGTGCCATCGGCTTCCACCTGATCAGGTTGCCCCCCATTTGGTGGCCCATATGGAGAGCCTTTGTGCCCCCCCCACAACCTAGCAGATACTAAGCGTTTAAAAATACTAATTAATAATTATATTGCCAGGGGTGCCTGGGTGGCTCAGTCGGTTAAGGGTCTGCCTTCAGCTCAGGTCATGATCCCAAGGTCCTGGGATCAAGCCCTGCATTGGGGTCCCTGCTCAGTGGAGAACCTGCTTCTCCCTTTCCCTCTGCCTGTCACCCCTCCTGCTTGTGCTCTCTATCTATCAAATAAATAAATAATAAAATCTTTAAAAAAATAGTAATTATATTGCCAATTAACTATTGATTCTGTTTTTATAAAAATTATAATAATCAAAATCAGACTGTTATAAATGGCAAAATATAGGTGCAGAATTGTGTGGGAATGTGGAAGAAATTAATTCCCATTGTAGTCTTCAGTAAGGCTTCATTCACCAAGTATCAAGCTGTGCCTTGAAACATGAGAAAGCTAAAAGCAGGGGCTTGACTTTCTAGAGAAAGGAGCGTGCACGGGCAAAGGCATTGGCAGTGTTTGTGTAGCCAGAGGAATAATTACAGGTTGAACTGGAAAGGCAACAAATGCAAGTCCTGAATGTCAGACTCAGGAGTCAGAAATTACATTTTTATTATTTCTGTGTTGGAATGTCATGGAGAATTTCTGAGAATAATGATGTGATTTGATGTGTTGTAGCGAGGAAGATGAATTGGAGAGAAAGAGGCCAGAATGAGTATATTAACCATTGTGCAACCTGCCATTCACAGAGTGTAAAAAAGAAGACAAATATTTTAGAGGTAAGGGCTAAAAACTGTTTTAGCAGTTTTTTACAGTTACTTTACAAAGTAAAATACTGTTTTTTGTGAACTTTAAATAACTACTATTATTGATTTGATTAAAAGTCTAGAAATTTTAATAATTTTTTCAAGAAGGTTTTGGAGCAATGCTTGGTCCATTTAACAACTTTAAATAAATTAATTACACACTTTAATATAAACTATAAGGCTAATCTAACATGCCAAATTTTATAAGTATTTTAAGTGTCAAATACACACATAGGGATATATAGAGAGAGACAGACACAGAGAGAGAGACAGAGACAGAGAGAGAAAGAGAAAGAGAGAATATAGTCGCCATGCCATTTTCAGGCTTTAAATTGTCTCTTAACTTCCTGGCAGTAAACCAGTAAAGAGAGAATATAGTCGCCATGCCGCCATTCAGGCTTTAAATTGTCTCTTAACTTCCTGGCAGTAAACCCCAAACAGAACAGTATAATTACTTAGATTTACATGGAAAAGAAGTTGATCATGTTGAATTTTCATGAGCATTAACAGTATCATGATACCACACTCAACTTATACTTCCTTATGCTGACTGCCATTTAAACCAAACCAAAACAAAAACATAACATGAAAAACAACATAGTGAAGATGGTTATCTGCAGAGTGAATACCACTTCAGTATTCAGGTTTCTTGTGGTATAACATAAATCAGGGATATTTCAACTACTTAGGAGAGCTAATTGATTGCCATGTCCTGACCCAGACAAACTTCTCTTGATATGACTTCTCTTACACAACTTTGACAGAGACTAGAAATCAGACAACTATCAGACAGTTTGAAATTGTACTCTCTAGAATTGTATATTTTTGATGGAGAGTGAGTTTAAATGAATTGGAAATTAGTGAGCCTCTGACAAAGGTGGTTTTCTCTTATGAAAATGAGGAAAACATGCTTACTTTCACACCTAGGAGATTGCCTGTCCATGCCAGGAGGTGTGTCTCTAAGGCACCTGTAGGCAAAGCCTGGATTTCTTCAACCAACATCTCCTGATCTATGTTTTATCAGGTTCTTAACTGAGTCCAGAGGATCTCACTCTGTAAAGCACAGCAGACTTGATTTTGGATTGGGAAATTTTCAAGGCAGACATTCTCCCTCCATTGCCTAGCCATGGTAAAAGCAGAGCAGTACTTCCTTGGGTGATCTGATCCTGAGCAGGAACTCTTATTCTTGGTAGCAAGATATTATTGTGGGGTTTTAAAAATGTAGACTACTTTAGACAGCCAAATGGACTCCAGATCACTAATAACCATCTTCATATATGGAGTAATTTAAGCAAACTGAAATTTAGAGGGTGCATGTCAAGGACAATTTTTAAGAAATTTGGAGTGTTAGTAATGAGCCAGATACCACCTATTATGACATCCTGTGGCTGTTTATAAAAATATGCCATTCTTGCATGGGAAAATATTTTATATGGAAATATACATCCAGTTCATTTTAGAGTGATTTTAAATGTTTTAGATATAACTCAAAAAGGTTTGAGAGGGTTTTTCCTAAACTCAGTCTTACATTCACCACCCATGAATACTATTCTGTACACCCCAATTCTTGAGGAGGTGCCAAAGTGCAAACTTTCTATGAGTCAAATAAAATAACCAGGATTCTTTATAAGAGGCCAATGCTCTTATCATAGCTGATTACTGACCTAGACTGAGTGGCTACATGGATGCTGCTGGAACTTTGGAATTGCTTGTGGCAGATTTTTCCAGAATGTGGCAAAAGTGAAACAGATATCAAGAACAGCCAGATCTGAGGTTTGCTTGCTAACCACATGTACAATATTGTACTAATAGAGCCACACTTAAAACTAATTAAAAAGAAACTGAAATAGACACTATCATGTATTATTGGTGGGAGTGTCATTTGGCTAAAACACTTAGGAAAGTAATCTGAAGTGATAAAGACTTAAACAAAAAAGAAGTATTACCATGTTGTATTAATTTCCTACTGCTATTGTAACAAATGACTATAAACTCAGTAGCCTGAAACAAAACAAATTTATTCGGGAGTTCAGAAGTCTAAAACAGGTCACAGTGGGCTAAAATCAAGATATCAGCAGGGCTGCATTCCTTCTGATGGCTCTAGGGAAGAAACCTAGTTTTCTTGTCTCTTCCAGCTTCTAGAGGCTGCCCATATTTCTTGTCTCATGGCCCCATTTTTCCATCTTCAGAGCCAACAAAGTTGGGCACAGTCCTTTTCGTGATATCAACTCCTTAGTTCTGCCTTTACTGTCTCCCTCTCCCACTTATAAGGACCGTTGTGATTACATTGGACCCACATGGATAATCCAGGCTAATTTCCCAATCTCAAAGTCCACTTAATTCTCCTTTGCCATGTAATCCAGCATGTTCATAGGTTCCAGGGATTAGGATTGGACATCTTGACAGCAGGGAAATGAAAGAGGAGAGATCATGATCTCAACACCAAGGAAATACAAACAATTTTAAAAACATATTATGAGTAACAATATGCCAACAAATTAGGCAATCTGGAAGAAATGGATGCATCCCTGGAAACTTATAAACTACCGATACCGAAACAGGAAGTGGTAGTAGATCTGAACAGACCAAATAACCAGCAAGGAAATTGAAGCAGTAATCAAAAATCTCCCAACAAACAAGAGTCCAGGGCCAGATGGCTTCCCAGGGGAATTCTACCAAACATTTAAAGAAGAAATCGTACCTACTCTACTGAAGCTGTTTCAAAAAATAGAAATGGAAGGAAAACTTCCAAACTTGTTCTATGATACCAGCATTACCTTGATCCCAAAACCAAACAAAGATCCCATCAAAAAGGAGAATTATAGACCAATATCCCAGATAAACATGGATGCCAAAATACTCACCAAGATACTAGCCAATAGGATCCAACAGTATATTAAAAGGATTATTCACCACGATTAAGTGGGATTTATTGCTGGGATGCAAGGGTGGTTCAACATTTGCAAATCAATGAACATGAAAGATCACATTAATAAAAGAAAACACAAGAACCATATGATCCTCTCAAGTGCTGCAGAAAAAGCATTTGACAAAATACAGCATCCTTTCTTGGTCAAAATTCTTCAAAGTATAGGGATAGAGGGAACATACCTCAATATCATAAAAGCCATGTATGAAAAGCCCACAGTGAATATCATTCTCAATGGGAAAAAACTGAGAGCTTTCCCTTAAGGTCAGGAACATGACAGGGATGCCCACTCTCACCACTATTGTTCAAAATAATACTAAAAGTTCTACCTCAGCCATCAGACAACAAAAAGAAATAAAAGTCATCCAAATTGGCAAAGAAGAAGTCAAACTCTCACTCTTCGCAGATGACATGATACTTTATGTGGAAAACCCCAAAGAATCCACGCCAAAACTGCTAGAACTCATACAGCAATTCAGCGATGTGGCAGCATACAAAATCAATGCACAGAAATCAGTGGCATTTCTATACACTAACAGTGTGACTGAAGAAAGAGAAATTAAGGAATCGATCCCATTTACAATTGCACCAAAAACCATAAGATACCTAGGAATAAACCTAACCAAAGAGGTAAAGGATTCTGTACTCTAGAAACTGTAGAACAATTATGAAGGAAATTGAAGAAGACACAAAGAGATGGAAAAAATTTCCATGCTTATGGAATATTTACATTGTTAAAATGTCTATGCTACCCAGAGAAATCTACACATTCAATGCAATCCCTATCAAAGTATCATTGACATTTATCACAGAGCTGGAACAAAGAATCCTAAAATTTGTATGGAACCAGAAAAGACCCCGAATAGCCAGAGGAATGTTCAAAAAGAAAAGCAAAGCTGGTGGCGTCACAATTCTGGACTTCAAGCTCTATTACATCATCAGGACACTGGCACAAAAACAGACACATAGATCAATGGAACAGAATAGAGAGCCCAGAAATGGACTCTCAACTCTATGGTCAACTAATCTTCAACAAAGCAGGAAGGAATATTCAATGGAAAAAAGACAGTCTCTTCAATAAATGGTGCTGGGAAAATTGGACAGCCACATGCAGAAGAATGAAACAACCATTCTCTTAAACCATACACAAAGATAAACTCAAAATGGTTGAAAGACCTAAATGTGAAATAGGAATCTATCAAAATCCTAGAGGAGAACACAGGCAGTAATCTCTTTGATCTCTGTCACAGCAACTTCTTGCAAGGCACGTCTCTAAAGGCAAGGGAAACAAAAGTGAAAATGAACTATTGGGACCTCATCAAGATAAAAAGCTTCTGCACGGCAAGGGAAACAGTCAACAAAACTAAAAGGTAACCTACAGAATGGGAGAAGATACTTGGAAATGACATAACAGATAAAGGACTGGTATCCAAGATCTATAAAGAACTTCTCAAACTCAACACCAAAAAACAAATAATCCAGTCAATAAATGGGCAGAAGGCATGAACAGACACTTCTCCAAAGAAGACAGAAATGGCCAAAAGACACATGAAAAAATGCTCAGTATCCCTGGGCACCAGAGAAATACAAATCAAAACCACAGTGAGATGCCACATTACACCAGTTAGAATGGCCAAAATTAACAAGACAGGGAACAACAAATGTTGGTGAGGATTCAGAGAAAGGGGAACCCTCCTACACTGTTGGTGGGAATGCAAGCTGGTACACCCACTCTGAAAAACAGTATGGAGGTTCCTCAAGATGTTAAAAATAGAGCTACCCTCCGACCCAGCAATTGCACTACTAGGTATTTAGCCCAAAGATACAGATGTAGTGAAAAGAAGGGGCACATGCACCCCAATGTTCATAGCAGGAATGTCCACAATAGCCAAACTGTGGAAGGAGCCGAGATGTCCTCCATAGATGAATGGATAAAGAAGATGTGGTTCATATACACGATGAATTGGAATTTGTTGGGCCTCAGAAAGGATCAGCCATCAGAAAGGATGAATACTTACTATTTACATCGACATGGATGGGACTGGGGGAGATTATGCTAAGAGAAATAAACTCATCGGAGAAAGACAATTTTCATATGGTTTCACTCATATGTGGAATATAAGAAAGAGGGCAGAGGACCATAGGGGAAGGGAGGGAAAACTGAAAGGGAAGAATTCAGAGTGGGAGACAAACCATGAGAGACTCTTGATTCTGAGAAACAAACAGTGTTGTGGAAAGGGAGGTGGGTGGGGAGATGGGGTAACTGGGTGATGGGCATTGAAGAGGGCACGTGATGTGATGAGTACTGGGTATAACACAGTATTAGCTATGTGAAACTAATGAATCACTGAACACTACACCAAAAACTAATGATGTACTGTATGTTGCCTAATTGAATTTAAATAAAATGAGAAAAAAATAAAAATCAATTTGAAAAAAAGAATTATTTGATGGCAAATTTTGACTCAATAAAGCACAAAGCATGTTTACCAACAGATTCAAAAATCCTTAGTTTCTTCACAATAAAGAAACAAAAAGCACGAACCTACTTTGGGTAATTAATGTTTTAGTAGTTTATCCTGTTTGGAAAAGACCTATATGTCCAATGAATTCAATCCAATTTATCACCCAAGCAAAACTTTAAAGTTTCAGGTTACTAAGGACTTTGAAAGCTATCTTAACAATTACCCATGAAGACTTTGAGACAGAAAATTAACCATCATTTTAAGCCCTGCTTTTGCTAACAAATTGCAACAGAGATCATGAGCTTATATGACCTTCAGTAAATCTTGGTAGAATAATGTTTTCACATTTAATGTTGATAACTTTAAAGACATGTCTATGTTAATTAAACCAATAAACTTAAATTAGTTTAAATACCAAATTATATTCCACCTGGATTCTCTTTTAGGAGTCAATCCATTTGTTCTCCATTTTCAATTTTTACCTGAGACACTGGTGGGGAAATCTGAAGTGAGTGGTCCATGCAGGCCATACCCAAGGTGGTGCAGAAACAGGAGGAAGAGAAGGAGAACGCAGAAGCGGCAGAATGCTGCCAGAAAGCAGAGAAAGAAGGATCCTGGTTCTAAAGCCTGTCAGCTCGGACTGATGAGCATATGCAGATTTTTGTTCATTTGTTTTCCACCAAAGTGGAATTAGGCAGTGCATGTCAGGCTGGAGAAGGCAGGGAGCTTCTCTGAAACAAAAGGAGTTTTGGCAGCTACTTGGGAATATTCCATAAAGTCCCCGTCCCGAGGTAGGCTAACCAGAGACAGTTGGTTCCAATTATTAGCCAATAACCCAGGAAATGGATGAGGGAGGAACATCTATTAGGAGGAACAGTGAGAGTGTCAGCATCCCCTCTGTTAGGGAGGGTCTGTGTTTCCTCCAGCAACCTGGGTTTATTCTGAGGAGGCCTATTTGGATAATTATCATCCAGTATGTCAGGAGGGAGTTTACTAGCCAGACACATTCTGGCAAACACATTCTGCAAGAGGCCCTTAGGTGGGGGTCCTGATGTAGAGCCCTGTTTTCCTGTGAAGAGATCCCATTGAGGCCATGTGTGTTAGCGGAGCTCAGTCCTTTCCTAAAATTTGCAAACCAAATTGTTTCCAGTGGGTTAAAATGTACCCCAAGGGAGAGTCCTTGGGAACTGAAGAAGAGACTATGCCTTAGAGGTTATGCTGTGAAGGTCACACCTTATTTTACCTTGCCTTGAAGAATCCACCATTTTTAACCCATAGAAAACACTAGAAAAGTTTTACAAGGGGAAATTACCCAATTTTGCAGTACGCAGTCCAGAAGAGTTCCCGTAAAGGATGGCCCATTTCCCATCTATTATAGAGAGGTGCCTATGAAGGTGTCCCTTCATATCAGCTCTCTGTCCCTTAGCCAAGGCATCCCTTGGTGACCCATCCTAGAGTGAGAGAGTGGCCTAACACCCTAGGATACTGGAAGGTTGGGTCAGCAGGAATAGCCACTTTGACATGCACCCGGCACCCGACCCTCACCCTCTTCTGGACTATCACTGAATGAAATAGGTTATAATCTTTTAGGTAGCTTAACCATAGTCAAGGGTGCAAACTTGTACCTAGGGATTTGTGAACAGGTATGTGCTGCTTGTGGAGGACGCTTCCCTGGGCTGTGACCTCCAGGGCTGGTTTCCATCCTTTTATGTGTCTAAGAAACCCCATGGTCATTTATGATGTCCAGGGGCAGGCTCAGAGCACAGGATGGCCAGTCCTTAGGTGTGCTCCCCAGATGAGGCCTGAAATTAGTCAGGGGGAATCCTGTCATGTGTATCTTTGGGGTTCTCATATGGAACCCTCATTCATTTTTTTGCACCCAAGGCTCTGGTCGGCAAAAGCCCAATTAAATTCTTTGGTTTATTTTCAGTGGTAAAATATCCAAGCATCCCTTCTGTATACTGGATGACCTATCAGTGGGCAAGTTCCCACTGAGGAGTGTATACCCCTAGCTTTAGCATTATTATAGCTCTATACCTTCTGCTGCTGAAACAGGAAATCTTTCTCTATCTAAACCATAACTATCCCACCCACCAGTGCAGCCTACTTAGGTAGAACCTAAGCAGTCATGGGCTCCTTACCCCTTCTTAATTTTAATGCCAATGGACCCTAAGGCAGATAGAAGCCCACAGAGTAGCAAGTGACTTCCAAGCAATCATACAGAGATTAATCTGATTTTTCCTCATGCCCATCCCTATGTTTCTGCATCTGTACCTGAAGATAGAAAAGGAGCTTTACCAGTAAGGAAAAACAGAGAAATGGCCATCCTTTGGAGGCCAAATCAGAGTAAAAGGTGCTCTTAAGGGGATAAACTTCATAATGGCACATATAGCATCTACGTGGCATATAGCAAAACTTGTCAGACCCGTCCTGATGCTGTTGCACCCAAGAAAGGCCAAGAGCCCTAGAGAAGGTATTTCAAAGAATGACAAATGCTCCTCGCTTAAAGGAAGAGTCCCATAGTTGAGGTTCATAGTCACTATCAGAAGTTACAGAGGCTCTAATCTGGGGATACACTTCCCATAAGAAGAGAGGTATCATAGGAAAACGTGAACTGGTTAGGGCCGGGCCAACTTTCCCTTCCTGTGCAGGAATGGGGATTGGACAAGCCATTCCCAGAAGCCTGTCACCTGAGTCTTAAGACAGGTGGCTGCGCTAATTGCTCTTACAGGGCCGACAGATGCCCAGTATTTTACAAGAAAGGAGGGCTAAGCTGGGGAGATAGTCTCCCAGAACATAAAGACAGAGTCCCATTATTCATCTTCCGATGAATGAAGTGAGATGAAGTTCCTGGCCAACGCACCAGAAATGTTGCAGTGTTGCAGGGTTCTTGTCTCACGGAGTTGAATGAATCACTTGGACAAAAGGGTGATAGGAAGTGAAAGTTTATTAGAGAAGGTGAGAACAGAAAGGAAAGAAAAGGAGCTCTCTAAAGTGTGAGGCGTCCAGAATGGGTTGCCACTGAGGGCTTTTATGGTCGGTCTTTTATAGAAAACTGACCAGGGAACTTGGTAAATATCTCATCTATAACATTTAAGACAAACAAGGTGTATTTGTAAATATGATGAAAGTATCTCGTCTGTATTGAGAACAAACAAAGTGAATTTTTTATGTTCCTTCTCTCTGGTTATGTCTATAACATTTTGCCACATCTGGGATTTCTGTGAGCCTGGTTAGGTAGCACCCTACCTGTCTCTCCCTACCTAGCCTCACTTGTCCCTTACTCAGAGTTGTCATGCCAAAATGCTTTCTGGTGTTGGAATCTATTCTCCTATTACTTGGTCTCCCTCTGAGCATTGTCATCTTCCAGATTGGAAAAACAAAAACAAAAATAAAACATTTTGTTTCACATAGTTTTAGAAATCTACCAAATTGTAAAAAATTTACATAGATGTAGAAATTACCAAATATTAATATATGTAAGTTGTTTAGCATCTTATCATTTTGGAAACAATAAGTACTTCTATTTTTTTTATTATATATGCATACATGGGTATATACCCAAAGGAAATAAACCTATTATTTCTAAGAGATATCTGTACTCCTATGTTCCTTGAGCATCATTCACAACAGCCAAGATGGCACATGACTGGGTAAAGAAAATGTACATATAATGGAATATTACTCAGGCTTTAAAGAGAAGGAGAGCCTGCCACTTGTGACAACATGTATGAAACTGGAGGGCATTTTACTAAGCAAAATAAGCTAAGTAGAGAGAGACAAATACTGCATGGTATCACTTTTATGTGGAATCTTAAAACAAAACAAAACAAAACACTTTTTTTTTTTGCACTCATACTAGCAGAAAGTAGAAGAGTGGTTGCCAGGGGCTGAAGAATGGGGGAAGTAGGGAGAGGTTGGTAAAAGAGAACAAAGTTTCAGCTAAAAGGTAAGTAAAGTCTGAGGATCTGATGTATAATATGGTGACTATTTGAATAACACTGTATTGTATACTTGAAATTTGCTAAGAGAGTAGAACTTAAAGGTCCCACAAAAAAAAAAAAAGATAAATATGTGAGATGAGGGATGTGTTAATTAACTCCAAGGGGAGAATCCTTTCACAATGTTTACGTGTATCAAACCCTCAAAGTCTTCCAGCTGAATTAGGAATTAAATTGATATGAGACAACAAACAAGAAAAAAAGCCAAAGTTTTACTACATGAACACAGAAGCACAGGAATGAAATTGAAACCCAAACAAATGACCGAGGCAGGCAGTTTTTAAACTTTTTAGACAAAGAGACAATAAATCTGTGAGGAATTGATAGGATCAAGAAAACAGATGTTTGGGAACTTCAATTAGTAAGGAATTCTAAGGTAGTGGATTAGTAACAAATTAACAAGATTTGTTAACAAAGTGGGTCCCCTCTGTGGTGAGCTAAGGACAGAGACAGCACAGGTAAGGCTGCCTCACAAGGTCACATTATTTGTACTGAGTAAGGGACAGGCAGGGCTAGGTAGGGAGAGTTAGGTAGGAGGCTATGTGACCAGGCTCATAGAAATCCCAAATATGGAGAAATGCTGAGGCATACAAAGCCAGAGAGAAGGGAACAGAACAAGACCACCTCGTTTGTCCGAAATGTCGGAGATGAGATATTTTCATGACAGTTACAAATTGACTACTGGAAGTTACCAAACTTCAAAGGAGAAATAATCATGCTGCTAACAGTGGTGATGTCAGGAAGATTGAAGTTTCCCAGTTTTCTATAAAAGACCGACCATAAAAGCCCTCAGTGGCAACACATTTTTGGGACCCCACACACTCTAGAGAGCTTTTTTTTTTTCTTCCCCTTTCCTTTCTGTTCTCACCTTCACTTAATAAACTTTCACTTCACCCTTTTGTGTCTCTGAGATTCATGCTTCGACTCCATGAGACAAGAACCCCGCAACCTTGCAACAGTACAAATAGGGAATAATTTCCAAAGTCCTGACTCTCTGAACAGGGGAACAAGGGTAAACAAGCTTTTCTTATTAGGATTTGGGATGGATATTCAGAGTGGGATTGTAACATTATAAGGCTGAGATGACTGCCAGGCACTTCCAGCACTTTCTGATTCATCTGTGCAGGGGGCATCCTCAAATGTTTCTTTTTCTGTTTAGTAGTTTGTTAGCTAGTTTCTAAAAGGTAAGATTGACAGCTAGGTAGAAACTTCTAGGAATTTCCTGAGTTCAGGAGGTCAGTCATGGTGTCATGGGATTGTGGTGTGAACACTATCTCTGGTGAGGACATCTTACTTCTCAGTACAGGGAGGGTACATTTCATGTGGAAGACAGGTTTCCTGACTTCAGGGGGTCAGAGGAGGGTCTGAGTGTCCCAGCATAGGCTGTTTCCCAAGTAGCTCCAGTTCAAAATAATCAGCATGTCGTGGTGCATTTTGGACAGCCCGCCCTCAGTCCCTATGGGTTTATTTAAAAATTTGTTTTCTTCCTTTTTAATTCTCAGGTTTTCAGGGTTTTTTTTCTTGCTTAATTTCATTGTGTAGGGATACCGAGAAAAAGCAAGAAAAAAAACCCCGAAAATCCGAAGATATATATATCCATATATATCCATATATGTATATATGGCACAGTAGCATTTATTAATAAACATTTATTTTTGCTCATAAGTATAAGAGTCAACTGGGCAATCCTCCTGCACCAGACTGGCCAGAATAGCTGAGCTGAGTAAGGCCCCCTATGCATTTTTGGCCAGCTGGTAGGTTGGCTTGGGGCTCTCTGGTCCTGGATGGCCTCCACTGGGGTGACCTGGTCCTTCTCCACATGGCTTTTCATTAGCCCACAGCTTACCTTGTACATGTTTCCATGGCAGTAGTGTTCTGAGAGAGAGCATAAGTGTGCAAGGTCTCTTGAGGCCCAGGTTTAGTGCTGGCACACGTCACACGCATGATGTTCCAAAGCCAGCCACAAAGCCAACATCAAATCAAAAGGATTTGGAAATTGTGTTTTCTGTTCCACCATGGGAACAGCATGTGCTCCTTTGACTAGATTCTGGAATAGAGACTCCTGCAGAAGAACTGCAGTGGGTCCACTTAATGTGAACGAGAACTCAACCTTTCTTATTTTTAAGTCCCTGGGAATTTTATTTATTTATTTGTTTGTTTGTTTATTTATTTATAGTTCAGGATCCTGGTGCTTCAGCATTACTCAGTCAAAGCTGACAAATTCAGTAATCAGGCTTTAAAAATATATATTCTATTCTATAACCAGGTTTAGACTATAGATTCATTCTAAAGTTAAGGATCAGTGTATTCATCATCACACCTTCTAAATACGGTTTACTGAGAGACCAAGTAGTGTATTATCATTATATTTCTTTTCCTATATCACTTTTTTCCTCTCCTTTTCTTTTTTCTCTTATATTATCTTATATTGCTTCCCTAAATTGGAAAGTGGTATTAAATCTTAAAGGCCTTTATTTTTTCCTGGACACTTCTCTACTGAAGTGCACTGTCTTCCTGGATGAATCCAGATGGATTGCTTGCTGGTTGTCCTGCACAACTGTCAACCTGGAATATTTGTTTTTACTTTTTCCTGTTTTGAAAAAGTAAACTTTTTTTCCCCTGTTTCTTGTATTTTCTTCTTTCTGGTTCATCTCAGAATTTTTCTGTATTTTTAAAGAAGGGCCATCTGTGACATAAAATTTTGAGTCTTTTCATATCTAAGAATGTCTCTATTCTACCCCAACATTTGAATTTGGGTTGAATTCCATTTTGCTTCTGATCTTTGAAGGCATCTGTTTTACTCTCTTTAAGTATCCAACATTGGCAATTTTTAGTTAAAAATTCCTCAGAGTGTTTGAGATTGCTTCTTTATAACTGTTTGAAAATTTCTCATTGAATGAGTCATTTTTTTGTTAAATGTGCTGGCAATCAGTTGATCTTCTCATTTGGAATTCTTGTGTCTTTTAGATCAGGATAATTACCTTGAATTGTTTATTGATTTCTTAGCCTCTAATTTTTTTTCCTTTTCTCTATTTCTAAAGTTTCTACTGTTAAGAAGTTAGATCTCCTGCATTGTTTCTATGAACTTTATGCTTTCTTTTATATTTTCTTCTTTCTTTCTCTTTTTCTTTCTTTCTTTCTTCTTTCTTTCTTTCTTTCTTTTTCTTCTTTCTTCTTTCTTTCCATATTTTGGAAGTTTTTTGAATTATATTACATGATTCTTGCTTAGCGGTCTTGGCCACAGAGCCTGAGTGAATGGCAGAGTCTTTGGTATCTTGGCCAACAGCCTTCTTTGGGTGGCTATCCTCAAAGTATAGTCTTCTAGATGGGGCCAAAACTGGCTTAACTAATTCAGTGATCCTGATTGGCTAGCTGATGCTCAAATTTTGGACGGTGAAATCAAATTTTCTAAAATAGTCTATAAAAACGAAGGAAGTGGGGCGCCTGAGTGGCTCAGTCATTAAGCGTCTGCCTTCGGCTCAGGTCATGATCCCAGGGTCCTGGGATCAAGCCCCACATCGGGCTCCCTGCTCCGCGGGAAGCCTGTTTCTCCCTCTCCCACTCCCCCTGCTTGTGTTCCCTCTCTCGCTGTGTCTCTGTCAAATAAATAAATAAAATCTTAAAAAAAAAATGAAGGAAGTATGCTTTAGGTATGATATAAGACCAGGGGAATTGTTGCTTTTGTTCTTTTAAGCATTTGGCACATACGGGAATAAAGGGCATGTCATTTAAGGACCAGGTGCCTATCCTCAAGCCGCCGAGGACAATGGCTGTGTTCCTGAGCAACCAAGGCCAATACTGACTTACATAAAATTTCCTCACAGGCAAGACCAAGGACCTGCTACACTGAGGCGGAGCTTGGGTGATTCAATGTCTCTGCTCTGTCTGGAGCTCTGCTGGAATGGGGCACATGCCAAGCAAGCCCTCCCACACTTCCTCTTTATCATCCTCTCCCTCCTACCCTAGGAAAATTGCATTCCAGGAGGGAGTCTTGATATTTGGCTGGGGCCAAAAATACTTCAGCAGATCATCTGAACTGTTTTACAACATCAGGCTGTCATCACCACTGATTGTGAGGAGAGGTGGTCAGAACTGGGGAAAGAAAATAAGGCCCATGATACTTTAACAAATTTATATTTCTTGAATGTCTATTTACTTTACATGGTTTAGCATATGTGTATATAATGCAGAAAAACCTAGACAGAAGAGTTCTCTATTTTACTCTCTGAATCTTATATTTAGTGAGTAATTTGGAAAGTGGATTAGAGAAAAGAACAAAATAAATAATTTATCAAATAACAAATATGACATGATGCATCCCTTTGGATGTCTCAGATCATAGATTGGAAGATAACAAAATTTCAGTAATAAGATCAGTCGAAACTCACCTTCCTGGGCGCCTGGGTGGCTCAGTTGGTTAAGTGATTGCCTTCGGCTCAGGTCATGATCCTGGAGCCCTGGGATCGAGTCCCACACCAGGCTCCCTGCTCAGCAGGGAGTCTGCGTCTCCCTCTGACCCTCCTCCCTCTCATGCTCTCTGTCTCTCATTCTCTCTCTCGCAAATAAATAAAATCTTAAAAAAAAAATTAAAAAAAAACAACAACTCACCTTCCTTTGCAGACTTCAGAGTTATGGTGTTCATGTCTTGGCTCACCTCCCTAAATCCACTCTCAGTCACTAGTGAATTGTGGCTGTGACTTTCAAATGTTACCCTACTCTTTGAACATTTTTAACCTTACTATATCTGAAAAAGAGGCTTTCTCCTCTTGGAAAAAGACTATCAAGGAAAGAACATCAATCATGGGAGTTTTTGGTGACTAGATGCAGAAAACAACTGAGTTCTAATCAGGGTAGTGGCATCTTGATTTACTGAACAAAACTGGTGGAAAGTAGTTAAAACTGCTTTTTAGAGAAAATGAATACTCTTAAATGCATAACTGGAAAAAAATGGAAAGTGCCACAAAATGTTAAGCCCACATCTCAGAATTTTAGAAAAGTAAAGCAAAGTAAACCCTAAGGAAGTAGAAGGTAGAAAATAATAAAGACAAGAGTAGAACTTAATAAAACAGAAAACACATATACAATAGAAAGAATCAGAAAACCAAATGTGTTCTTTGAAACACTAATAAAAGTGGCATGTCTCTGATTAGATTAAAAGTCATTAGGAACGAAAAAGGGACACATAGAATAAGGGAGCAGAAATTATAAAGATAATAGGAGGATATTAAGATAACTCTATGCCAATAGTTTGGAAAATTTATGTGAAATGGACAATTTTCTTAAAAACGTAACTTATGAAAGTGGGCTCAAGAAGAAATAAGAAATCTGAACTGATATAGGAAATAACATTAGGGTTTGAAGCCAATGGTTCAGAAAGAATTATTGAGTGCAAAAAGATGGTTTTATTAAAGCACAGGGACAGGACCTGTGGGCAGCAAGAGCTGCACCGGGCTCATGAGGAGTGACACATTATATACTTTCAAGTTGGGAGGGGGTTAGGAATAGGGTAAGTCTCTAAGGAATTTTGGAAGCAAGGTTTCCAGGACCTTGAGGGGGCTAGCTATTGTTAGGAAAAGGTCATTTATTACTGTCTAACTGACATGAATACTCAAATTGGCACTTTAAATGATCTCTCTTTCCTTTAGTGATTGCTTTAAACTCCTGGACTGGAGGAAAATTATGGTCAACTATTAAGGATCTCTTTATTGGACTTCTCATTCTTATAGCCATTACTAATCTTAATGCATTGTTTTTTTCAATATCTCTCCACTTGGTGCTGAAACTCTATCCCTACAATGACTTCACATTGACAGATGATCCTTTCTATTCAAGGAGGTTCATATATGTTCTGTACATTGGATTCAGCTGCTTCCCCTTTCATAACTCCCCTATACATTCCCCAACTGACCAATACTGACCCATAAGTAGGGACAGCTCAACACCCCTATTCAGCAGGAAGAAGTTACAGAAGATGAGACCTTCTACCTTCAACAACCTTAAAGATTTAAGGGTCAAAATTGTTGAGGGGGAAATGATGAGGGAGCAGAAGGCGAGCTGAAGACAAAGCATAAACTGACACCCTGCAACCTCCTCCCACCCCCCACTCCTGGGTGGGACATAGGAATCTCCCTATTATCTTAATGTTAATACCTTGCTAGAGGGGAAAACAACCTTAACTTGACAATGGCAAGGCCTCAGGTATCTTGTAGGTATCTTGTAGGTTGGTCCTCTTTAGCATATGAAAGTTCTTTTGAAACCTCCCTTTTCCTCACTTCCCCCAACTCCCCAGTATATAATCCGCCACTCCTCAAGACCGTGGTGCAAGCAGCTCTTTCTGCCTGGGGGTCCTATTCCTATGCTTCAATAAAACCACCATTTTGCACCAAAAAACAAAACAAAACACAAAAATCACCTTAGTCATGAGACACTTCAGGTGTATATCAGTGAGCCATATGCTTGGGTGATGATTACCAACACATATCTTGGGGGGTTTAGAGGTAAAGGAAGTTTCCAAAGGAATTTATATATGTTAAAGTAGCCTTACAGGATCCTGGGGGGGGGTAGGAGTGGGGGTGGATTCGGGCTAGGGTTGCCTTTTGCCCTTAGCCAAGTATTAACATCCAAGCAGTTGAGTCCCTAGAGGAATGTCACTCTGCCTATTTCAAGGACTTGTCAATTGGCTGTAGGTAGTAAGGAAATTTAATAATTTTTCTTCTGCCTTTGTTTCCCACATCATGAACTACTAAACTAAATATATTGAATTAGTAGTGAAAACATATTTTTACATAAAAAATTCCAGACCCAAGGGCACCTGGATGGCTCAGTCATTAAACATCTGCCTTTGGCTCAGGTCATGATCCTGGGGTCCTAGGATCAGCCTTGCATCAGGCTTCCTGCTCAGCAGGAAGCCTGCTTCTCCCTTTCCCACTCCCCCTGCTTGTGTTCCCTCTCTTGCTGTCCCTCTCTGTCAAATAAATAAATAAAATCTTAAAAAAAAATTCCAGACCCAGATGGTTTTATCAGAGCCTTACCAAATATTAAAGGAAGAAATAATGTGAAAATTATAATAAATTGTACAGAAAATTTTAAAAGAGTATATGTCTTCAATTCTCAGCTACTTATATGATGCTAACAAAACTATGATACCAAACCTGACCAGGATGTTATGTGTATAAGTGATAATTTATACATTGAGATGTGAAATAATTACAAAGCAATTATTAAGACTAGCAAGGGGTTTTAAAAAGTGATGGATATAAAATGAGAAAATAAAAGTGTTCCCATTGTTAGAAACACTTAGAAAATAAAATTGTACTAGTTGCAATATAACAATGTATGAAGGACATAGAAATGAATATAATAAACTTTGTGCAAGATTTCCATGGTGAGAAACAGTGACAAAGGTACTTAATTCAGATTAAGTGACTCAGTTTTGTGAAAGTGTCCATTTTCTCCCAAACAACCTATGGATTCAAACAAAGCCCCACTCAAAATTCCAACAAATTGATTTTAAAATGTGTGTAGAAATGGAAAAAGGTCAAGATTCAGTCAAAAAACCTTCTTCAATTCCATATATTTTTATTTTATGTTCCATTTCTAGTTCACACAGGTCCACACTTAGATCAGGCCCCACTGGCTGGTCAGCACATTGGCCCATTTCAAAGATCTATTCTAGACTACTTTGACTCCAGAAAGGGCCTCTTTAAGTGTGGGATAGAAGCTGTAGAAAGTAAAAAGGTGGACAAGTGCAAATTTCAAGGAGAAATTATTTGGAGTCTATTATTGTGTGATAATTGCATATGCAGGCTTAGATGGGGGCTTAGGAAAAAGAGTCAGAGGGAGTTACCAGTTGAAAGCAGGAAACTCATGCCCTCCAGAAGGAAAAGAGAGGGCAGAACCCCCTTAGTGGCCATCTCAGGAAAGACCATCACTGTAGAGACCTGCATTGTTTGGCCTGCCTCTCTCACTAGCCTGCAGGTGGGAGCAGCAGTGAGTGAGCTAGGTGAAGGATGAACAAATGAACGTTTTCAACTTGGCTCACACTTTGTTTTCTCCATACAGGGATGAGAAACAGTTCAACCTTGTAAAGAGAAAAGACTTTGGTCTCCGTCCTAAGAGCAGCAAAATATAAAAATGTGGAAGAGACAGAATTAACTCTGCAATCAATCCTGGATAGAGAAGCCCCTAAGGTTTAGGTGGGAAATGGGAATTTAAAGGGAAGGGGACACAGAGAAGAAAAAGAGGCAGGAGAAGGAGAATGAGAAGGAGGAGAAAGAGGAGGAGGAAGAGGAGGACTGTAGGCGGACTTGAGAGTTGGGCACGGTCAGTGAAAACAACCATGTGCTCTTCCCCACACCTCATCTCCCTTACTCAGAGGAAGACTCTGAGCCAGTAGAACTGGAACCAGAGCTAAGGTCTCTGGAAGAAATACCTGGTATTTTTTCTGTTCTATTCACTGCCATATTTTATGGAGAAATATGCCATAAATGACATAGATAGCCACAGATGACATTTAGTCCTCTTAAATTGATGATCACTAGGAACAATATTAACAATTACATTTCTTAATAACAATTGTGAAACAATGATTCATAGTTAAGAAGTTCTTAAATGAATGGTAGTTAATAATGCAAATTTATTCATAACCAAATGAGTAATATCCAACAATTACCAATGGCTACTGTGCCAACAAAAATTCCCTTAAAAATTCATCAGTTAATAAAAATATGTGAATATAATTATTCATGGCAATAACTAAATAATAAGGCTAATTAGATTGAGTTTTTTGAAGATACCATAAAAGAAGTGAGAGGTAATAAACAACCTCTGTTTGCCCTCCAAAATTTGGAGAAGTGGAAATAAATCAACTTGTAGAAGTCCTATTAAGAGTTAATACTGTACCATGTTTGGGGGATATGAGTAGAAGATCTGCTACATGGTGTCAACTCTATGGGTTCAGAATTAATTATCCCTAAGTGGCATATGGATTATTTCAAGTTGAAAACAATCAAGGCCCAAAAGACTCAGGAAGAAACTTTGACTTTCTCCTTAACAGCCTAAAAGAAATTAGATAGAGAACCTGCTCCAGGAAGAGAGCATTACTATGGATAACTTCATTATAATATGGACTAGGGGTGGTGGACAGGAAGGAATTTAGCAAAGTCTGTTTGTTAAAATTGTTCCTTATGTTCCATTGTTTCCCAGTGGCCCAGCCAACATTTGTTTACCAAAGAGTTACTCTTTTTCATCTTCTTGTGAATTGCTTTCCTTTCCTTTGAAGCCCCGACCCTACTCCGTTCTCCTTAGTTCAGGATGACATATATACCTCATTTTGCCTGTCTTTGGAATCTTTCATGTTTAGGTGGATTTCCTGTAGGTATGTAATTAAACTTGATTTTCTCCTTTTAATCTGCCTCTTGTCAATTTAATTCTTAGACCAGCCAGAACAATCTTGAAGGGTAGACAAAATTTACCTCCTGAACATAGCCAAAGAATATGCTTCATGCAGCTTTAATTAACAGGAGAATGTCTCCAGTTTTGTTTTGTTTAAGATTGTATTTATTTGTCAGAATGAGAGCAAGAGAGAGCACAAGCAGGGGGAGAAGCAGGCTCCTCACTGAGCAGGGAGCCTGATGTGGGGCTCAATCTCAGGGCCCTGGGATCATGACCTGAGCTGAAGGCAGATACTAACTGACTGAGCCATCCAGGCATCCCCCTTTTTTTTTTAAGATTTTGAATGTCTCCAGTTTTTAGAAGATCCTGAGTGGTACAGATGGTACAGTTTTTATGAAAGCTATAAGGGCTCTGGTGGTCATTGATAGGAGGGTGTTTATTATTGTGGAGCAGGCTGAGTGGAAGAATTCCAGTCTCATCTAAGTCCTTTTGTGATTATTAAAGAAGTTAAAGGTAAGTGGGTTACAGTTGGGAGAAGTTTTGAGGGGGCAGCCAGTAAACAGCCTTCATGAGCTTTATTTAGTTTCTGTCTTTCCAGATGCATACCCGAATGAAAGGCATCAGAAGATGACTGAGATAACTTCAGGATGCACAGTGTAATCCTTAAAGCCACCACTAAAAAGTATTGCAAAATCATATAGGTAGAAAGCTAATAGAAGAATTAAGACAAAATCCTAAAAAAAGAGATCAACACAAAAAGACACCAAGAAAGGAAAAGAGAGGCCAAGAAAGAATAACAATAAAAAGCCCAAATGACATATTCAAAAAATGGCATACCTAAATAAAAGCATAAATTTATAATTACATAATTGTAAATGCACTAAATATCCAATCAAAAGAAGAAATTGTTATATTATATAAAAGAGCAATAAAAAACTGTTCATAAGAGATTGATATACTTTAAATTTAAAGATACAAATGCACATAAGTGCTGGAAAAAGATATAACACACTAACAATAAGTATAAAAAGTTGGCATAGCTATATTAATATCAGACAAATATCATTTAAGACAAATAGTAATACTAGAGAAAAAAACCACTTAATTTTTATAAAAGGGTCAATAAATGCTAAAGATACAGAAATTATGTGTTTGTGTGTATGTGTGTGAAATAACAGAACTTAACAATGTATGAATTAAAAATTGACAGAAATAAAGGGAGAAGAAATAGAACCCACACAGAGTATTTAACACACTGTCAGTCACTGATAGAACATAGACAAAAGCTTAGAAGGACTATATAAGATACTAAAATAAGGCAAAGGCATTCATTACAAGAAAAGAAAACCAAAGAACAATATCTCTTAGCAACAAGGCACACAAGAAAATACTTAACCAATTTATTTATTTACCTTAACAAAATCATTCATTAAATTCAATCCAGCAATAAATGGAAAGGATGGTACATTGTGGATTGTATCTCAAGAACGCAAGTTTATTTTTTTATTTTATTTTATTTTATTTTTTAAAATTTTATTATGTTATGTTAGTCACCATACAATACATCATTGGTTTTTGATGTGGTGATCCACGATCCATTGTTTTCATATAACACTCAGTGCTCCATGCAGTACGTGCCCTCCTTAATACCCATCACTGGGCTAACCAATCCCCCCTCCCCCCTCCCCTCTACAACCCTGTTTGTTTCTCAGAGTCCATAGTCTCTCATGGTTCATCTCTCCCTCCAACTCCCCCCCCCATTTTTCCCTTCCTTCTCCTAATGTCCTCCATGCTATTCCTTATGTTCCACAAATAAGTGAAACCATATGATAAT
>NC_138372.1:96502323-96519296 GCF_054177405.1 Leptonychotes weddellii | reverse complement strand
GGGGATGGGTTAGCCTGGTGGTGGGTATTGAGGAGGGCACGTTCTGCATGGAGCACTGTTTGTTATGCACAAACGATGAATCATGGAACACTTCATCTAAAACTAATGATGTAATGTATGGGGATTAACATAAGAATAAAAAAAAAATCTGTGAGGAATTCACGAGACAAGGAAAACTTAACTTGGGAGCTTCAGTCAGTAATGGATTCTAAACAGAGTTTGGGCTGGACTGGTAAATTAGTAAAAAGTAATAAGGGTTGTTATACAGTCTTCTCTGCTCTAAATTTCCCATCTCTGGTGATAAGGGTGTCTCTTTACCCCCTACTACAGGGAGGGTACCTTTCACACAGGGAGATTTATTGCCTGCTTTCAGGGGGATGGAAGAAGGCCTGAATGTCCTTTTGTTGTTGTTGTTCTCTTAAGTAACTTTTATTTAAAATAACGAATATGCCAAAGTGGGATCTTAAACCATCTTAACTAATTGTTTATATTTTGTTACATTAAAATCCATTGGTCTGGAAAGAAGAAGTAAAACGGTCTTTATTTGCAGACAACATTACTGCCTATGTAGAAAATACCAAGGAATTTTCTTTTGGATCCTACAACTAATAAGTGAGTTTAGTATGTTTGCAGGATACAGGATCAACACACACACACACACACACAAAAACCAATTGCATTTCTACATACTAGCAATGAAGAAGTAAAAAGTGAAATAAAAAATGTGATGCCATTTAAAATCACTCCAAAAAATGAAATACTATAAATCTAAACAAATGTGCAGGATTTGTATGATAAATATAAATAAAATGGGTGAAAGATACCAAAGAACACCTTGATAATTTGAGAGACATAATGTTTGTCTATTAGATGTCTCAAAATAGTAAGAATGCCAAAACATCCTAAACTGATTTACAGGATTAACACAATTCTCAAAATCTCTGCAAGGCTTTTTGTAGACATAAACAAGCTTATTTTAAAATTCCTATGGAAGTTAAAATGTCCTAGAATATCTAACATAATTTTGCAAAAGAAGAATAAACTGGAGGGAATTGCTTTTTCCAATGATAAGTACTGCATAGCTACAGTAATCAAGACAGCATAGCACTAGTGGATGATGTACACTTGGATCAATGGAACAGAGTAGAACATCAGAGAGACATCCACACAGATATACCCAATTAATTTTTTATGAGAGGGCAAAAGCAACACAACAGAAGAAGGATCACCTTTACAACAAATAAATAGTGCCAAAGCAATTGGGTAGTCATAGGTGAAAGAAAACCTCAAGTTTTATACAAATACTAACTCAAAATAGATTGTGTACCTAAATAAAAGACATAAAACAATAAATTATTTTGAAATAGGGGGAAAAATTATTTTTGAATAGGGGGAAAAAGTCTTTGGGACCCAGGACCAAGCAAAGGGTTCTTTTTTCAATCTCCATCATCTATTTCACCCATCCCACACCCCCTCCCCTCCAGTTACCATCAGTTTGTTCTCCATAGTAACAGTCTTTCTTGGTCTGTCCCTTTCTTTCTTCCTTCCTTCTTTCTTTCTTTCTTTCTGTCTTTCTTTCTTTCTTTCTTTCCTTTCTTCTTTCCTTCTTTCTTTTTACCATTTGCTCCCGTCTTTTGTATCTTAAATTCCACATATGAGTGAAATCATATGGTATTTGTCTTTCTCTGACTGACCATTTTTGCTTAGCATTATACTCTCTAGCTTCATCCATGTCATTGCAAATGGGAAAATTTTGTTCTTTTTATGGCTGAATAATATTCCATTATATATATTTGTCAGCTCTTCTTTATCCATGCAATCAACATGATACATCACATTAATAAAAGAAAGGAATATTCATTGGGGCATATATACCAGAAAATGAAAACATTTTTACACAGAAAGTGGTACATGAATGTTCATAGCAGCTTTATCCAAAATAGCACCAAATTAGAATTTACCTAAATGTTCTTCAAAGGAGGAAGGATTAAAAAAGCTATGGTACATTATTACTATGGAATACTATTTAGCAATAAGAAGGAGTAGAATATAGATACACACACCACAACAGCTTGAATGACCCTCAAGGAAATTATGCTGAGTAGAAAAAAAGCTAATCTTAAAAGAATACAAACTGCATGATTCTATTTATAACATTTGTGAAATAACATCATTATAGGGATGGCAAAGAGATTAGTAGTTGCCAACAGTGAGGGATGTAGGGGGAGGAGAAGTGAATGTAGTTATAAAAGGGCAAATGAGGGCGCCTGGGTGGCTCAGTTGGTTAAGCGACTGCCTTCGGCTCAGGTCATGATCCTGGAGTCCCGGGATCGAGTCCCACATCGGGCTCCCTGCTCAGCGGGGAGTCTGCTTCTCCCTCTGACCCTCCCCCCTCTCGTGTGCTCTCTCTGTCTCATTCTCTCTCGAATAAATAAATAAAATTAAAAAAAAAAAAAAGGGCAAATGAGGGAGTCTTGAGGTGATGACAAAGTCATGTCACTTGATTACATTGTGGTCATGTGAAGCTACACATGTGATAAAATTGCATCAAGCTATATACGTGTACACACACACACACACACACACACGAATGCATGTGTAACTGGTGAAATCTGAATAAGCTCAGTGGATTGTACCAAGGTCAATACCCTGGTTTTGATATTATACTACGATCATGCAATATGTTAGCATTGGAGGAGGCTGGGTGAAGGCATACATTTCTTTGTACCTTTTTGTGAATCTATAATTACTTGAAAATTAAAAGTTAAAATATATATATAAAGCCTGAACACAGAAACTGTCGTGAGAATCCGTCCAAATGTTAAAGAGATCATTCTTTCCCCATATGTGTTCTTAGCACCCTTGTCAAAAATCAGTTGACTGTGTAGGTGTGATTTTATCTCTGGACTCTCTATTCTGTTCGATTGGTCTATGTGTGTCTTTATGCCAGTGCCATACTATTTTAATTATTGTAGTTTTGTAATACAGTTCAGAATCAGGAAGTGTGATGACTCTAACCTCGTTCTTCTTTCTCAAGATCATTTTGCCTCTTCAGAGTCTTCTGTGGCTGTATATGGCTATTATTTTAAAAACAAAATATGAGTTTTGATAAGGTTATGGAGAAATTGAAACCCTTACATTTCCATTGTTGATGGAAATGTAAAATGGTGCAGAAGCTGTGGAAAAAGTATGGCAATTCCTCAAAAAGTTAAAAATATAACTACCATATGATCCAGACTTCCCACTTCTGGGTGTTTATCCAAAAGAATTGAGGCCAGCATCTCTAGGAGATATCTGCACTCCCATGCTCCTTGCAGCACTGTTCACAATACCAAGATGTTAAAACACCACAGGTTCCCCCTGACAAATGAACGGAAAAAGAAAATGTGGTAGAGACTCAAAATGGAACACTATTTGGGCTTCAAAAAGAAAGAAATCCTGCCATTTGTGACAACATGAATGAACCTGAAGAACAGTATGCTAAGCAAAATAAGCCAGTCACAGAAGGACAAATACTGTGTGATTCCATTTATATGGGACATTTAAAATAATTAAATTCTTTTTTTTTTTTAAAGATTTTATTTATTTATCTGAGACAGAGAGAATGAGAGACAGAGAGCACATGAGAGGGGGGAGGGTCAGAGGGAGAAGCAGGCTCCCTGCCGAGCAGGGAGCCCGATGCTGGACTCGATCCAGGAACTCCAGGATCATGACCTGAGCTGAAGGCAGTCGCTTAACCAACTGAGCCACCCAGGCGCCCTAAAATAATTAAATTCTTAGAAGCAGAGAATACAGTAGTGGTTTTCATGGGTGAGGGGGTATGAGAAATGGGGAGTTGTTACTCAATGGATAAAAGTTTCAGTTATGCTGGATCAATAAATTCTAGAGATCTGCTCTACAATGTAATGCCTATAGTTAAGAATAAGGTACAGTGTACCTGAAACTTAAAAGAGTAGGTCTCGTGTCAAGTGTTCTCACCACACACACCAAAATGAGAGACAGAGACAGAGAGATAGAGACAGAGGGAAAGAGAGAGAAAGAAACAATGGGAGGTGCTGGATATGTCTATGTTCTTGATTTTGGTGATGGCATCACAGGTGTTTGCAATGTCCAAATTCATTTAACTGTACTTGTTAAATATGGAAAAAAATTGTCTCAGAGGGATTTTCCCTGGGTTTGAAAGAGAGAAGCATTATCTATTAGTTACGGGGAAATGTGGCCATCAGGCATTAACTATTCAAGCCTGCACTTCCTCAAATGCATTGAAAATTCCCACAAATATCTCATGCTGTGGCATCCTGGAACCCGGGATCAAGAGAGGAAAGGCAGAATCCAAGGGAATGTGTGGGAGTGGTCCATGAAGACATGACTGGCAAAAGGGCAAGATCCAGACTGAGAGTGTTTAAAGGTACCTAATGCCACCCACAAACATACAGGTCCAAAGCAAGGCCCAGGTCACTGATGTGGGGAGAGTAGCACCTCCTGTGATTCACATTCTCTATGGGGTCAGTTTCATTAGTCAGTGTGGCACTGGTGAAGAAACCAAGCTTCTCTCAAGAGTAGAAAGAGCCTTATCTCCCAGCCACTGACTGTGCTTGTCCAAACAAATAGGAACACTAGTGTTGGGGTGAATTCAAAGTTCTAGAGGCTGATCCCAGTTAGAATGAATAAGACATGGTTAGGACAAAGCAGGAGAGAACCCACCCAGAGAAGGAAGATGGGAAATAAGATTTTTCTTCTAGAACCAAGGCCCATAATCAACATAGGACACAAGAAAGATCCAGATTCATACAGAGGTCAAGAAACAGGTTTTTCTGGAGCTAAGAATCCCAGCTGGAGCAGCAGGTCTGCTAAGAAGTGGTTTTGATTGAGGAGAGGGACTGAGACTCACCCTAGAGGGTGGCTAATGTGATACCAGAGACTAGAGCTTAGGTGTGACAGTAGTACCTGCACCACCCCAGAGGGAGCTGGTTGGTTAAACACTAGCAGAGAGGGAAGAACATGGGTGGAGAAGGAAGTAGGCAGCAAAGATGATGAGCCCTCACCCCTTCTTAGCCTATGCCATGAGGCCTGTTATAAGATGAATCATTTTCAAGAAGTCACTTTATGGTTGTCAAAGCAATATATAGACATCTCTCTAAAGTATTCTGGTTTTCTCTTCTTCTTCTTCTTCTTCTTCTTCTTCTTCTTCTTCTTCTTCTTCTTCTTCTTCTTCTTCTTCTTCTTCTCTCCTTCTTCTTCTTCTTCTTCTTCTTCTTCTTCTTCTTCTTCTTCTTCTTCTTCTTCTTCTTCTTCTTCTTTTTTCCTCTTTTCTTCCCTTCCTCCCTTTCTCTCTTCTGTGAACCTGCACATCAATCAGGGAAAACAATAGTTGCCCACTGCCTGGGTTTTCTCAATATTTGCTCAATCTATCAAACAGCATATGAGGATAAAGTACAAGTAGGGTTTTGGGAAACTGATGGAAGGAGCTCATAGTGGTGGCGGTGCCTGAGGGCTCAGGTTCATGGGAGGTAACACAGAGGTAGAGCAGTGGGAAGGGAGGAGCTATCCATATACCTGAGTTGTAAGGATGTTTGGATTTCCCAAGGCTCATGCCTAATAAGAGATTTTGCTTTGAGATCAACTCTGGATTAGTGACCTCCATTTCATGTTATCCTGATCAGAGGATATAGATGGTGTATGAATTCAGAAAATCCCATTTTCTGATCCATGAGAGGGAGATTCTTCAGGGCTATGCCCCATGTTGGACAGATCCAGTCAATCCTGACTGTTCATCCCCAGTGACATCTACTACCTGTAGTCACCATGGCATCTGAAGGGTCTCGCAGAGTGAAGCATTTCTATTTTAGCCTTTCCTGTCCTGTCCCAGGCCTGGATCAGCTGAGAGAGGGAGAACATGAGATGATTCACTTGTTGCCACCCTTCCCATGGTCTCCAAGAGGAACCAGTTGTGCTTGCTATTCATCTCCACATTCACTTAGAAGACTAAAATGCACAACAGAATTAATCTGAGCTAAATATCAGGGTCCTGGCCAAGAGATGTGGTTGTTTCTGTTCGCAGAAGCCCAGAACTTCCACCTGATTTAACTTGTCTTCACCAGAGAATCCTGTTACGCATAACAACCTCACCACAAAGGGTAGACTGAGAGGACAGGCCCAGGTGATATCATTGTCAAACAGTAGGTGCCCAAAAAATGTTAAGCCAGAGATTTTCACTACAAAAGCTGGAATGAAGATAGAATAACCCTAAAAAATCCCACTTTCCTAAGGCAAGGTTCATATTCTGTATAAAGTGCAAGCTGTCCCGAGACTCCCCACCAGACCTGAGAAGCCTGTCAACGTGAACTTCTTTGCATGCCTGGTGAGTCTCTCTCCTTGGATTTTATCATTATTTGCTTGATGGTATTTTATTTTGATTGGGTTATCTTTGCCATGATAGGATATATTTACTTTAAATGTAATGCAATTTGTGTTTAAGATGACTTGATAGATCTTTTTTGACTTCTCACTCAGATTAGAGCTGTGGAACTTGGGGTCAGAAAGGAGAGTGGCTTCTGTTGACCATCTGTTCAGTTAGCAGGAGAATATGAACTACAACCCATGCCCAGGGCACTTGTAGTGACATTTTAATATTCCCTATAGTAACTGTGGAGAACTTGCAATATTGAAGGCACTGCTTTGGCAATTTAGATGTTTAAAAGATATTTTCTTTACTCCATGAACCTACCGTCCATCAGAGAGCAAAATACACAAGCATAATTTGCAAATATACTGCATGGAAGGTACTGTACTGTGGCAAAATGAAGAAAATGATTTGGCAGAGAGTGTCTAGGAGGAGAGCTGTAATGGGTGAGCATGTGTGGACAAGCCGAGATAGAATGGAAAACCTTCCAGAAAGCATGCATGGTGCAGATGATGTGAACAAAGAATCATAGGCGGGATCATGTGGGCTCAAGGAGTTTTGTATAGAATTTTTCTATGACAGCTAAGGCACCCTATGTAGGAGACATGAGAGAGTAGACTCCAAACTTTTGACTTTATCACCTTTTCATATTATTGAAACCTGGGACCTCCCTTCATTCCTAGGAGCTGACCATTGTGTTGAGTTGCTAATGTAGATTTTCAGGATCAACAGGAGAAAAGGAAGCGTAGACAAAGACTCCACTTCCATGGAGCAGAGTAAATCACCTGTAAGCTTCTCCTCCTGAAAGTGCATAAGAACCACCAAAGTTTCCTTCAATCTCAAAAGCAGGGAAGCTGGAAGAAAGAGAGTTTCTTGTTTCTAAAGGGGCATGAACTAGGACATATTTCTCATTGAACTTGGCTTCTTTGTTTTACCAAACCACCAAGTTGGTTTTGTCTGTAGGTCCAGCCTCCTGTAAAGCATGAGTTCCCAACAGCAGAAGCAGCCCAGCACCCCTCCTCCCCCACCTCAACAGCAGCAGGTGAAACAGCCTTGCCAACCTCCACCCCAGGAACCATTTGTTCCCATTACTAAGGAGCCATGCAACACCAAGTTGGGAACACCAAACTTCCTGAACTGAGCTACCCCCAGTATCCCGAACCAGGCCATCCCATGATTCCTGAGCCAGGTCACACCAACCTCCCTCAGCCTGGCCAAACCAACATACCAGAACCAAGTCCCTCAACCATTATTCCAGGCTCAGGCCAGAAGACCAAGCAGACCTGATGTGGTCCACAGCTCTGTCCTTGAGGAGGCATGCCCTTGAGGAGCCATGCCCTTGAGTTGCTGACCGCTGGATGCTGACTACCTTCTACCCTTCTGCTTTTGTGTCTTCATTGCATAGATGATCTAATCAGTACATTCTCACCCTGACTCAGTCTCTCTCTTATTTGCATTACAAAAATATATGATATGACACTTTCCCTTACATACTCTGAGCCTCTGAATTATGCAGAAGGCCTTAGTGGCTTTGCTGACCCTCAGTTGCTCAAGATTCATCTGAAGAGGCAATCTGGATTGGAAGAATACATGTTTCCTGCTCTGCTCCCATTAAATAACTTGTAATTCCACTCCTGATTGTTTGTATCATTGGCTAAATCTGCCCTTTCTTCATTCTACCATCATGAGTAGGACCTATAGACAGAGAAGTTACTGTAGACATCATCTATCTAATCGTGGTACCGTGTGCTGCTATGAGTGTGCATGTGGTTATATTTAAGGGGCATCCCTGGAATGGCAATAGCTGTTTTATTTTTTATTTATTTTTATTTTTTTAAGATTTTATTTATTTATTTGTCAGAGAGAGAGAAAGAGCACAAGTAGGGGGAGCAGCAGGCAGAAGGAGAAATAGTTTCTCCACTGAGCAAGAAGCCTGATGTGGGACTCAATCCCAGGACCCCGGGATCATGACCTGAGCCAAAGGAACCACCCAGGCATCCTGGCAATAGCTGTTTTATAATGGAACCCAAAGGCTATCATTCTGGGCAGCCACACCTGGAGCAGGGCTCTCTTCTGGCACTGGACTCATGTCTTAGTTCCAATGGTGCTTTCTCAAGCTACCTCTCATCCTGAGTACCCTGCCCCTAAGACTCCTGTTTATTCCCTAAAATTACTCCTACATATATGAACCTGATATTCTGGTTTTCTTCACCCATTTTACCTTCCAGATACCTAGCACATGCAGACACACACTCATGAGGCACATTCATTGTAAATAGCCACACACTCACTGAATCACCCACACAGTTTCCACCCTCACTAGTTCAGGTAATGTTATCTTTTGCTGGGGACCCACTGTGTGTAGCCAGGCCTGAACCTGTACCAGGGAAAGTGATGGGAGAATACATAGTGCCTCCCCTTGGAGAATTTGCATTCTTCTTTAGGAGGGGAAGTATTCATGTCCTTCTCATAAAAACACACACACAACCACATGCACATGCATAAGCACACATACACCTGCAATAGTATCTCTCCCAAAATAACCCAGAGGAAACTATTTATTAAGTGACTAGGAAAAGAGGGGATTAATTAAGATAGGATTACAAGGTGACAAGTAGTTGTCAAACTCGCAGCAGTGGATGATGTTACTTAGGTCTGTAAGGTATACATCTTTGAGGTGGTTTCATGTCACTGCTGATTTCAGTGGTGAAAGTGTCCAGGGCCACTCATAATTAAACAAGCTAATCCGAAGTGGGGAAATGGGCTCTACAATACACAACTTATGAATATGGTTGAAACATCCTAAAGGAGAGTTTGGTAGGGAAGAATCAAAAGTTTTGAAGATCACCTGACTCTTGAGCCAATTTTATTCCAGGAATTTATTTTTAGGAAATATTTATGCATATACACAAAGATTTTATACATCAAGATACTCACTTCAGCATTGTATCTAATAGCAAAATTTTGATAACTATCAATAGGTAATGGTTTCAATAACTGATGGGTGTCTATGTATTGGGATTGTACAGCAGCCATTAAAAACAATATTGTAGAAGAATGATTAGTCTTATTGGAAAATGTTCAGATCATATTAATAACACAAGCAGACCCCAAACAATACAAACAAAAAAGAGTCTTTTAATAATGTATACATGTGTGTGGATTTATAGAAAAAATACCTTGACACTAAATACAGTAAAATATAACTGGTTATTACTGGTCACTTTTATGGGAGTATTTCTTTCTTTCTTTTTTCTTTCTTTCTTTCTTTTCTTTCTCCTTTTTTGAATAGCTCTATTTTTCTACACTATACATTATATAATGTTATGTTATGGTTTTTAAAGCTTTCTACCATAATATTAAAAAATATAGAAGTCAGTGAAAATGTTGCTGACTAGAGAAACTGTATGTCCTGCCCATCAGAACATTCCTGAGGCACTGCAGCCCAAGAGTGGAGGATCCTTGTTGGAGTAACCATGGTGTCTCTCCTCCCCACATATCCCCACCTCAGTTCTCCATCTTCTCACAGGGACCCTGGGGACTCCAACACCTCCCTCACACTCAGAACCCCAGGGTCCCACATCTTGCTCACTGACTTGGACAGCTGATGCCAGTCAAGTGTTAAAGGAGGATTTGTCCCCTTCCTGTCTCAGATCCTTGTCTTCCCTCAGCTGCTCTTCTCCTCTTGGCCTGGTAAAATTGTCCCCCATGGGACTATTTCAGTGTAAAGAGATTGAGGTCCAAACCATGCAGTTTGGCAAACTTCAGACCTACAGCCTGTTTGCTCATGTAAACTGTGCAGATAAAGAAATGCACATTTGGTTTCTCTTTGTGGTTCTTCTTTGTTTTTCTTACCTTCACTTCCCTTTGTCCTACAGAATTATGACTTTTAAAAACAGATTCTTCCTGGCTCAGATAGAAAGTGGTGATTGAGCAAGTTCTCTGTACTTACTTATCTCTGACTCAAAAAAGTGTCATTTCTGGGTGTTTACGTCAATCACTTTTTAATTTATTCTTTACTAAACCCCAGCTTAATTTTCTCAATTCTCCCCCCTCTCTTTTGTCTATTCTTTTTTATGTTCTATATTGGACACCCCTCCCATCCCTACTATCCCCACTTCCCCAGAACCAAGTGGCCTGTCTGGGCTTTAGAGTCTTATTGGGCCCATCTGACCTTTGACATGTTTTCAGGCACAACTGCCAGGGCTGAACTGCCTTGCACTCCCCACTCCAGGGCTCTCATCACACCCTGAATGCTGGACCACACCTGACTTCTCTGCACTGTAAGCATCATAAGGGCAGGAACAGTCTCTGTCCAGCTTAGGGCTGTCAACTCAGGGCCCAGCCTATCACCTGCCAAATGGTGGGAGCTTATCTAATGTCTGCTGAGATGCTGAGTGGCTTATATTTTCACAGATGATGCTGTGGATTTGTGGGGAACATTCCGAACCTCACTTACTGATCCTGGATAACTCCTGTCCTCTGGTAAGACCTTGAGCCTAAACTATCCCAACCCTATTCTGCTCCTACATCTAAAGCAGCAGGACTCAGAACTGCAAACCACCTACTCTTTCCTGTCTGTACCTACAATACTTTTGGAAAAATGGATTCTGTATCTTCTAGAACACTGGGAGCAACTGTGGGCAGGCTTTCCTCCCCCAAATCTTCTGAGAGACCCCCTCTCCATTAGAGTCTGTCTATTTCACATGTAAATTTCATGAGGACAATAGGGGTTTAGGAATAGAAGACCCACACCGCTATCCCAGTGAAAAAAATTATGAGAAATATGATAGAATTTTCTAGAGCTATGGGACATAAGATATAATGATCAGTAGTACATTAGCCTATATTTTTTATGAAATGTAAGTTGTGGCTTTATTTTTCTATGACTGTTTTTAAATATTTATCTCTTTTTCATTAAGATTAACAAAACTCAGAGAGATCTATGAACATTTTGTTATAAATCAGCCAATGATGATACTTTCATCGTGCCACTTCTACCTGGATCTATTACTTAAAAATGAAAAATTGATTTGAAAATCCTTAAAGTTATAGTCCCTATAATAATTCTTATTTAGTTAATGTCTCCTACCGTATCCTAGTAAGCTATGTACATACCACTAAAACAAAGAAACAAATAATAATCAAACAAAACTTATTATCCATATTATTTGTCAGGGTAGGCTTTCTTTTACACACACACACACACACAAACGAAACATAACAAAAACACCAAAATGTCCATGAGTTCATACAATAGAATTTTATTTTTCATATTTGCCCTAGTCCAATATGGGTAGGCAGGATGTCAGAATCCTTTCCTTACATGTCTCAAAACCTCAGGGTCATTCTTTCCAATGTATTCTACAAAGCAAACAGTAAGTACCATCACATGTGTCACCACACAACATTATTACGATATTACTGAATATACTCCCTATGCTGTACTTTTCACCTCCATGACTTATTTATTCTATAACTGGAAGTTTGTAACTCATAATCCCCTTCATCTATTTCACCCATCCCCCACCTATATAGTTAATTTTTAAAAATCAAATTTCTGTACTGTAATGATTCCCTTTATTTCTACTTTCACAAGTTGGCCATTTCCTTCATTAACTCATTAATATTTTGCCAAATGGAGTCAGGAATAACTGATACTAACCAAATCTCTGCATCTTTCCACTCATTTTTTTTAGAACTGCAAACTTATAGGGCAAATAGTTTGCTTTTCATTCTATCTTTTTAAATTAACATTAATGTATTATTTGTTTCAGGGTTACAGGTCTGAGATTCATCAGTCTTACACAATTCACAGCGCCACCATAGCAAATACCCTCCCCAAGTCCAACACCCAGCCACCCCATCCCTCCCACCCCCCTCCACTCCAGCAACCCTCAGTTGGTTTCCTGAGATTAAGAGTCTCTTACGGTTTGTCTCCCTCTCTGGTTTTGTCTTGTTTCATTTTTCTGTCCCTTCCCCTATCATCCCCTGCCTTGTTTCCCAAATTCCTCATATCAATGAGATCGTATGATATTTGTCTTTCTCTGATTGACTTCTTTTGCTTAGCATAATACCTTCTAGTTCCATCCATGTAGCTGCAAATGGAAAGATTTCATTTTTTATGGCAGCATAATATTCCACTGTGTATATATATATATATATATATATATATATATATATATATATATATATATACCACATCTTTATCCATTCATCTATTGATGGACATCTTGGCTCTTTCCATTGTTTGGCTATCGTAGACATTGTTGCTGGATAAACACAGGGGTGCAGGTGAGCCTTCAATCACTACATTTGTATCTTTGGGATAAATACCCAGTAGTGCAATTGCTGGGTCGTATACAGTAGCTCTATTTTCAACTTTTTGAGGAACGTCCATACTGTTTTCCAGAGTGGCTACACCAGCTTGCATTCCCACCAACAATGTAGGAGGGTTCGCCTTTGTCCACATCCTCACCAACATCTGTCCTTTCCTGACTTGTTAATTTTATCCATTCTGACTGGTATAAGGTGGTATCTCATTCTAGTTTTGTTTTGTATTTCCTTGATGCGAAGTGATGTTGAGCACTTTTTGAGGGTTGGCCATTTGAATGTCTTCCTTGTAGAAATGTCTGTTCATGTCTTCTGCCCATTTCTTGATTGGATTATTTGTTCTTTGGGTATTGAGTTTGATAAGTTATTTATACATTTTGGTTACCAGCCCTTTAACTGATATGTCATTTGCAAATATCTTCTCCCATTCTGTCGGTTGTCTTTTGGTTTTGTTGACTGTTTCCTGTGCTGTACAAAAGCTTTTTATCTTGATGAAGTCCCAATCATTCATTTTTGCTCTTCTTCCCTTGCCTTTGGCAATGTGTCGAAGAGGAAGCTGCTGCAGCTGAGGTTGAAGAGGTTGTTGCCTGTGTTCTTCTCAAGGATTTTGATGGATTCCTGTCTCACATATAGGTCTTTCAACCATTTGGAGTCTATTTTTGTGTGTGGTGTAAGGAAATGGTCCAGTTTCATTCTTCTGCATGTGGCTGTCCAATTTTCCCAACACCATTTGTTGAAGGGACTGTCTTTTTTCCATTGCACATTCTTTCCTGCTTTGTCAAAGATTAGTTGACCATAGAGTTGAGGGTCCATTTCTGGGCTTTCTATTCTGTTCCATTGATCTCTGTGTCTGTTTTTGTGCCAGTACCATACTGTCTTGATGATGACAGCTTTGTAATAAAACCTGAAGTCTGGGATTCTGATGTCACCAGCTTTGCTTTTCTTTTTCAACATTCCTCTGGCTACTCAGGGTCTTTTCTGGTCCCATATAAATTTTAGGATTATTTGTTCCATTTCTTTGAAAAAAGTGGATGGACTTTTGATAAGGATTGCATTAAATGTGTAGATTGCTCTAGGCAGCATAGACATTTTAACAATATTTTTTCTAACAATATTTGTTCTTCCAATCCATGAGCATGGAACATTTTTCCATTTCTTTGAGTCTTCCTCAATTTCTATCATGAGTATTCTATAGTTTTCTGAGTACAGATCCTTTGCCTCTTTGGCTAGGTATCTTATGGTTTTGGGTGCAATTGTAAATAGGATTGACTCTTTAATTTCTCTTTCTTCTGTCCTGTTGTTGGTGTATAGAAATGCAACTGATTTCTGTGCATTGACTTTATATCCTGTCACTTTACTGAATTCCTGTATGAGTTCTAGAAGTTTTGGGGTAGAATCTTTTGGGTTTTCCACATAAAGTATCATATCATTTGCAAAGAGTGAGAGTTTGACTTCTTCTTTGCTGATTCGGATGAATTTTATTTATTTTGTTGTCTGATTGCTGAGGCTAGGACTTCTAGTACTATGTTGAATAGCAGTGGTGATAGTGGGCATCCCTGCCGTGTTCCTGACCTTAGGAGAAAAGTTCTCAGTTTTTCCCCATTGAGAATGAAACTTGCTGTGGGTATCCCATAGATGGCTTTTATGAATTTGAAGTATGTACCCTCTATCCCTACACTCTGAAGAGTTTTAATAAAGAAAGAATGCTGTACTTTGTCAAATGCTTTTTCTCCATCTATTGCGAGGATCATATGTTTCTTGTTCTTTCTTTTATTAATGTATTGTATCACATTGATTGATTTGTGGATGTTGAACAAACTTTGCAGCCCAGGAATAAATCCCACTTGGTTGTGGTGAATAATCCTTTTAATGTACTGTTGGATCCTATTGGCTAGTATTTTGGTGAGAATTTTTGCATCCATGTTCATCAAAGATACTGGTCTGTAATTCTCCTTTTTGATGGGGCCTTTGTCTGGTTTTGGGATCAAGGTAATGCTGGCCTCATACAATGAGTTTGGAAGTTTTCCTTTCATTTCTATTTTTTGGAACAGTTTCTGAAGAATAGCTATTAATTCTTCTTTAAATGTTTGGTAGAATTCCCCTGGGAAGCCATCTGACCCTAGGCTTTTGTTTGTTGGGAGATTTTTTGATTACTGCTTCAATTTCCTCACTGGTTATGGGTCTGTTCAAGTTTTCTATTTCTTCCTGGTTCAGTTTTGGTAGTCGATACATCTCTAGGAATGCATCCATTTCTTCCAGGTTATCTAATTTCCTGCCATAGAGTTGCTCATAATATGTTCTTATAATTGTTTGTATTTCTTAGGTGTTGGTTGTGATCTCTTCTCTATCATTCATGATTGTATTTATTTGGGTCCTTTCTCTTTTCTTTTTGATACGTCTGGCCAGGGGTTTATCAATCTTATTGATTTTCGAAGAACCAGCTCCTAGTTTCGTTGATCTGTTTTACTGTTCTTTTGGTTTCTATTTCATTGATTTCTGCTCTGATCTGTATTATTTCTCTTCTCCTGCTGGGTTTAGGCTTTATTTGCTGTTTTTTCTCCAGCTCCTTTAGGTGTAGGGTTAGGTTGTGTATTTGAGACCTTTCTTGTTTCTTGAGAAAGGCTTGTATTGCTATATACTTTCCTCTTAGGGCCACCTTTACTGCATCCCAAAGATTTTGAACAGTTGTGTTTTCATTTTCATTGGTTTCCATGAATTTTTTAAATTCTTCTTTAATTTCCTGGTTGACCCATTCATTCTTTAGTAAGATGCTCTTTAGCCTCCATGTATTTGAGTTCTTTCCAACTTTCTTCTTGTGATTGAGTTCTAGTTTCAAAGCATTGTGGTCCAAAAATATGCAGGGAATGATTCCAATCTTGTGGTACTGGTTGAGACCTGAGTGACCCAGATGTGATCTATTCTGGAGAATGTTCTATGGGCACTAGAGAAGAATGTGTATTCTGTTGCTTTGGGATGGAATGTTCTGAAATTATCTGTGAGGTCCATCTCGTCCAGTGTGTCATTTAAAGTCTTTATTTCCTTGTTGATCTTTTGCTTAGATGATCTGTCCATTTCAGTGAAGGGGGTGTTAAAGTCCCCTACTACTATTGCATTATTGTCAATGTGTTTCTTTGATTTTGTTATTAATTAGCTTATACAATTGGCTGCTCCCATGTAATGGGCATAGATATTTACAATTGTTAGAACTTCTTGTTGGATAGACCCTTTTATTAAGATATAGTGTCTTTCCTCATCTCTTATTATAGTCTTTGGTTTAAAATCTAATTTGTCTGATATAACGATTGCCACCTCAGCTTTCTTTTGATGTCCATTAGCATGGTAAATGGTTCCCCCACCCCCATCCCCCCGATTTTAAATCTGGAGGTGTCTTTGGGTCTAAAAGGAGTCTCTTGCAGACAGCATATCGATGGGTCTTGGTTTTTTTGTTGTTGTTTTTTTTTTTATCCAATCTGATAGCCTGTGTCTTTTGACTGGCACATTTAGCCCATTTACATTCAAGGTAACTATTGAAAGATAGGAATTTAGTGCCACTGTATTGCCTGTAAGGTGACTGTTACTGTATATTGTCTGTGTTCCTTTCTGGTCTATGTTACTTTTAGGCTATCTCTTTGCTTAGAGGACCCCTTTCAATATTTCTTGTAGGGCTGATTTCATGTTTGCAAATTCTTTTAGTTTTGGTTTGTCCTGGAAGCTTTTTATCTCTCCTTCTATTTTCAATGACAGCCTAGCTGGATATAGTATTCTTGGCTGCATATTTTTCTCATTTAGTGGCCTGAATATATCAAGCCAGTCCTTTCTGGCCTGCCAGGTCTCTGTGGATAGTTCTGCTGCCAATCTAATATTTCTACCATTGCAGGTTAAAGACCTCTTCTCCCAAGCTGCTTTCAGGATTTTCTCTTTGTCTCTGGGACTCCTAAGTTTTACTATTAGATGTCGGGGTGTTGACCTATTTTTATTGATTTTGAGGGGGTTCTATGTGCCTCCTGGATTATAATGCCTGTTTCCTTCCCCCAATTATGGAAGTTCTCTGCTATATTTTGTTCCAATATACCTTCTGCCTCTCTCTCTCTTTCTTCTTCTTCTGGGATCCCAAATATTCTAATACTGTTTCGTCTTATGGTATCGCTTATCTCTCAAATTCTGCCCTCGTGATCCAGTAGTTGTTTATCTCTCTTTTTCTCAGATTCTTTATTTTCCATCACTTGGTCTTGTATAT
>NC_138372.1:96493084-96502223 GCF_054177405.1 Leptonychotes weddellii | reverse complement strand
GGTTTCTCTAATAACTTCCATGCTTTTTTCAAGCCAGCTAGTATCTTTAAAATCATCATTCTGAACTCTAGTTCCAACATCTTACTAATGTCCATATTGATTAGGTCCCTGGCAGTCGGTACTGCCTCTTGTTCTTTTTTTTGAGGTGATTTTTTCCATCTTGTCAATTTGTCCAGATAAGAATAGATGAATGAAAGAACAAAATGCTAACAGGGTTACAACATCCCCAGAAAATATACACTAAACAAATCGGAAGAGACCTGAAACTGGGGGAAAAGAAAAGGAAAGAAAGAAAAAAGAAAAAAAAGATAAAGATAAAAACAAACAAATAGAAACACAAGGAAAAAAACAGAATATGATCAAATATGATCAGATTGGTGCATAGATCAGTGCCACACACTAGATTTTGGGAGTATTTTGGTCTGTTAGAAGAAGGTTCCTCCCAAAATTTTAAAGAAAGAAAAACATATATGGACAAAAATAAGGGTTAATACGATGAAGGGATGGAATATGACTGTAAAGATGAAAATTATAAAAGATCTTATAAAAGGAATTGATAAGAAGTTGTTTGAAAAAAGAAAGAAGAGGATTAAAAGAAAAGGGGGAGAGAATGTGATCAGGCAGGAGACTAGAACAAAGCCATACACTAGAGATTTAGGGTATATTTTGGTCTGTTAGAAGAAACTGTATCCCAATATTTTAAAAAAACAACATATGGTTAACTACTATGAAGGGATAGAATATGACTCTAAAAATGAAAAATAAAAAAGATTTTTTAAAAAAGGGATTGATAAGATGTTGGTTGATAAAGGGAAAAAGAAAAATTAAAGAAAAAAGAAGAAAGTTAAAAAAATTAACTTTGAAAGACTAAAGAATCATGGGGAAAAAAGCCATGAATTCTATGTGCAGTATTCCCCTAACACTGGAGTTCTGCCGTTCTCACTGATCAGTAAACTTGGTCTGGGCTGGCTGTTCTTGCTGATCTTCTGGAGAAGGGGCCTGTTGTTGTGGTTCCCAAATGTGTTTGCCAGAGGCGGAATTGCCCCACCCTTGCCAGGTCCGGTCTAAGTAATCTGCTCGGATTTGCTCTCAGGAGCTCTTATTCCCTGCAAGCTTTCTGTCCAGCTTTGGAGGACGAGAGTGAAAATGATGGCCTCCCAATCTCTGCCCTGGAGGAGCCAAGAACTAGGGCCCCACTCTTCAGTGCACCTCCAGAGAAAAGCAGTCAATCGCTCCTGTCTCCCCATCTCTGGCTGCACTCCGTGCTCATCTGGCCAGTGACCGAGCATTTCTATCTCTGGCACATGACCCTGTTTGGAGTCTTCAAACCCAGCAGATCCCTGCAGTGCACTCCTGTGCCACTCCTTCTGGGGGAGGAAGGGGAGTTTCCCCAATCTGCCGCTTGTTGGGTCCCTGCTGGAGGAGCAGTGGCCTGTGCCGTGGATCATGGTTTATGGCAACCCCAAGCTGAGAGCCTACTCCTAGGCTCTGTCTCTGCAGCCAGCTTTCCCACTCTGATACCTGAGAGCTCTGCCACACTCAAGCACCCCCGGTCTTTCTGTGACCCCAAGGTCCTGAGACCACACTGTCCCAGAGAGGGTTCCACCCCCCGCTTAGCCACTGGAGTGATGTCCCTCAGCAAAGCAGACTTCTTTTTTTTTTTTTAAGATTTTATTTATTTATTTGACAGAGAGATAGAGAGAGAGCACAAGTAGGCAGAGAGGCAGGCAGAGGGAGAGGGAGAAGCAGACTCTCCACTGAGCAGGGAGCCCGACGTGGGGCTCAATCCCAGGACCCTGGGATCGTGACCTGAGCCGAAAGCAGCCACTTAACCAACTGAGCCACCCAGGTGCCCCACAAAGCAGACTTCTAAAAGTTCCGATTTTGTGTTCTGCTACTCTATCACTTGCCAGTAGTGGCTGACGAAGGCCCCCTCCCCCGCCATCTATCTTCCCGAATATTGCCTCAGATTCACTTCTCCACTTGTCCTACCTTCCAGGAAGTGGTCGCTTTTCTGTTCAGAGAGTTGCTGCTATTCTTTTCTTCTATCTCCTGTTGAGTTCATAGGTGTTCAGAATGGTTTGATCCCTATCTAGCTGAATTCCTGGGACCAGATGAAATTTAGGTCTCCTACTCCTCCACCATCTTGCTCCTCCCCTCCTGGAAGTGTAGTTTTAACAAAATTGCACCACTGTGGCTATTTGGGGTTTGCTAGAACCACAAGACCTTCTGGTCTTCATGTCTCTAAGCTCCAACCCAGGGCTGGCACTGTAGATTTTCCTTGTGATACTCCCATCCTGTTACACACTACTTCTTGTAGAATTACTCCCAAATGATCTCCTTCGATTTCTTCAACATTTGAAGGACAAACATTTTGACCTGGTGTCCCATCTCTGAAAAATTCAATCTTTGGAAAACCTCTTTAGTCAGCTGTTAAAGTACTAATAAACTTGTTATTTTAATTAATTTATATATTTAAATAATGACAAAGTAGTTGGCAAGGAAACTAAGAATAAGTTCAAGAAAAATTTATGTGAGGTTATTCGTAATTCAGCCATTATTATTATTTTTTAAAGATTTTATTTATTTATTTGACAGAGAGAGACACAGTGAGAGAGGGAACACAAGCAGGGGGAGCGGGAGAGGAAGCACGCTTCCTGCTGAGCAGGGATCCTGATGCAGGGCTTGATCCCAGAACCCTGGGATAATGACCTGAGCCAAAGGCAGATGATTAATGACTGAGCCACCCAGGCACCCCTCAGCCATTATTATTAACTACCATTCAATAGAAAATGTTTAGCCATGAATTGTTGCTAAATTATTGTTACCAATTATTGTGACATTCAACACTGTTCCTGGTGATCATATTCTTCAAGGAGACTTATTATCACCTATATCTTGTTCTACTTTTTCATAAACTCTGGCAGTGTGGCTGAATGGACAAGAGTTCTGGGGTGTGATCACACTGAGCCTTCCTTTGGCACAGCCTCCTGGGTCTCTTTGCTTGTTGTGAGACATCAGATGTAGCTTATTTTTTGTGCCCCTTTAGTGATGTTATCTGTAATTTTTTCTCAGGAGGCCCATCTCCCCCCAAAACTGCCTGCAGAGTGGTACCCCAACTCCTCAGTTGCTCCATGCTTACTTTCCTCCAGAATGATTACTAAAGACCATTTTTTAATAATTTTAATAATTTCACTGTTTATACTTACTATAGAGAAATGTTTTGAATATTTAATAACTACTTATAGATGCATGAGTATGATCTTTTTAAGAAGGCTTTCAACAGCTACAGACTACTAGAGGGTCTAGGCAGATGACATCATGGGCTACTTGGTGCAGTATCAGCAATATCCTCGCATCCTCTGAAGCTAGTAAAGAAGCAGCAAGTTAAACCTCAGCAAAGAAGAAAGAACAGAGAAAATTAACAAAGACACAAATTGTTTCCTGGGAAAGACTTGCTTATTTGATAGACTTCTATGAAAACCAATCAGTAAAAACAAAAGAAAGCACACATTGTTAATGTTGGAAGTGAAAAAGAAAACAGACCTTAAAAATGCAGGAAGAGGGGCTCCTGAATGGCTCAGTCAGTTAAGCATCTGCCTTCGGCTCAGGTCATGATCCTGGAGTCCTGGGATCAAGCCCCACGTCAGGCTCCCTGCTCAGCGGGAAGCCTGTTTCTCCCTCTCCCACTCCCTCTGTTTGTGCTCTCTCTCACTATTTCTGTTACTATCTGTCTCTCTCTCTCAAATAAATAAAATCTTAAAAAAAAATACAGGAAGATATTGTACACCCCCTGAGCTGAATCTAGGCTGCTACCTGTTTTTTAAAACTTAAAAAAATATTTTTGTAAGTAAAATTCTATTGGAAGACAACCACACCTACTCATTTATATATTGTATATGGCTGTTTTCTTGCTATGCAGAGTTGAACAGTTACAACACAGACCAGATTGTCCTCAAAACATAAAACATTTACTAGCTTCTCCTTTATAGAAAGTTTGCCAACCCTGTTGTAAGGAATTACATCCAATAAATTTAAAATGTAGAGAAAATCAACAAATTCTTAGAACATCATAATTTACTAAAAGTGATCAAGAAGAAATATAAAATCCAATGTCACAACTTTTTCAACATTGACTAGAAATTCTGGTGACTGCAATAGGCAAAATAAATAGTCAAACAAAAAAACAAGAAGAAAAGATGTAAGGATTGAAAAGAAAAAGATAAAAGTATTGTTATTCACAGAACACCTAATGGTGCACAAAAAACATCCAAAATAATCTACAATGAAATCAATTAGAATTAATAAGTGAATTCATCATGATATACAAGTAGACAACTATAAAAAATTAACTCTGTCTATATGCTGTAGGGGCCAAGGACAGACTGCCTCAAAGTGTGCCTCTTGGTCATACTGATTATTTTAACCAAAAGTCACTTAAGAGACAACATTTGCTGGGACACTCAGACTCTCCTCCATAGAGATCCTCCTCCCCCTGAAAGCAGGAAATAAATCTCCATGTGAAATATACCCTCCCTGTAGCCGGAGGTAAAGAGACACCCTTATCATGAGAGGTGGGAAATTTAGAACAGAGAAACTTATATAAACCACCCTTGCTACTTTTTACTAATTTGCTATCCCAGCCCAAACTCTATTTAGAATTCCTTACTAATTGAGGCTCCCAAAGTTAAGGGTTTTTTTTTGTCCTTTCAATGCCTCACAGATATATTGTCTCTTTGTCTGAAAGTATAAAAACTGCCTGCCTTGGTCATTTCTTTAGGTCTCAATTTCATTCCTGAACCTCTGTGCACATAATAAAACTTCGGGTTTTTTTCTCCTGTTAACCTGTCTCATGTTGATTCAATTCTTAGTCTAGCTGGAAGGACCTAAAGAATAGAAGATTTTTCTCCCCTACAATACCAATAATTAAAAACTGAAACTTAAAGATAGATATTATTTATAATAACATTGAAAAAAATCAAATACTTATGAGTAAATCCAACAAAAGATATGCAACAAATTTTAAGTGAAAACTTCAAACTATAATTGAGAGAAATTTTAAAAGTTAATGGATTAGAAGACTCCATATTACAATGATGTTAATTCTCAATTAAATCTATGGATACAAAGGACACGTTATTCAAAACTCAAGCAAACGTGTGTGTATGTGTGTAAACAGACAACTTGTTTCTATAATATATGGGAATTCAAAAGATGAAGAATTAGCAAAGCATTCTTGAAAAAGAACATGGATGGAAGATTTAGGATGCTATATGTCAAGAATTATTTCAAAGCTACAGTAATTAAGACAACATATGAGCACAAGGAAAGACAAAAGTGACCAATGTAACCAAGTAGAATCTAGAAATTGATGAACACACATATGGTCACTTGATTTATTATAAACATGACAGTGAGGCATATGGATAAGGACAGTGTTTTAATGAATAATTGTGGGTCGATTGACTATTCATATGGAAGAAAATGCATTTTGTTTCATACCTCACATCATGCATAAAAATAAATCCCAGAAGGACTAGTTTTAAGTGTGTAAGTTAAAGCATAAGGATTCTCCAAGAAAACTTAGAAGAACGTTTCTTTGTCTTTACAGTAAGGAATGATTTCTTATATGGGACACAAAGAGAAAGAACCATAAAGGAAAAACACTAAACTACATAAAAATGGGGGGGAGAAAAGATGGAGGAGGAGTAGGGTACCCTATTCCAACCAGTCCCTAAATTGAGCTGGATATCTACCAGTCCACTCTGAACACCCACAAAATCAGCCTAAGATGTTAGAAGATATATCTGGATCTCTACAAACAGACTATCACAGGTGGTTGGTTTCGAGGTATGAAGTGGGGAGCCGTGATTCTGTGGGCAGACACCAGAAGGTAAACAGAAGGGGGAGGGAGCCGTGGGGATCCTGCATCGCCAGTGAGTGATAGGTTCCCATCCTGAGGACCCAGCACAGACTTGCAAACCAGTAGCGGTGGGGAAAGGACTTTAAGGCAGCACCCCCAGACTGAAACACAGAGTGGTGCAGCCACGCATGGGAACATGGGGCAGATGGTGGTTTTAGAAGCACAAAGGCCAGAGACATTCCCCCCATGCCCTAACCTGGATGCAAGGACTGGGAGCCCTGCTGAGGGGCGCACAACCCAGGATGCTGCAGTTTATAGCAGCACAGATAGAAACAGAGATAGTGTGGCCTGGAGCACTCACAGAAGAACAGACTGCGATCTCTCTGCTCTGAGGCAAAGGGTTGGAAAAAATCTCTTCCGCTTTCTCAGAGGAGACATGGAAAGCCACCAGGGAAAGACGCCAGAGAAAAAAAGCCCCCCAAAACCGGTTTGCACTGAGCCTATCCCCACCCATAGGGGGCAGGGCAACTCTGCCCAAACAGAGTTGCCTGAGTAACAGGGCGGCAGGCCCCTCCCCCAGAAGATAGGCTGGGAGAACAAGAGGCCAACAACCCTAAGGTCCCTATAAAACAGGTGCATCTTGCTTGTGTTGTGGTCAATTATTTGGACACTGTACATTCCCTCAACCACCCCTGAACAGAATGACTAGGAGGAGGAACTCCCAAAATAGGAAAGACTCAGAGACTGTGACTCTGTCACAGATTTACAAATGGATACAGATATAACCAAGATGTCGGAAATGGACTTCAGGATAACAGTTATGAAGATAATAGCTAGAATGGAGAAATCGATTAATGGCAACATAGTCTCTAAGGGCAGAAATGAAAGCTAAACTGGCAGAATTTAAAAATGCTATCAATGAGACCCAATGTAATCTAGATAATCTAACAGCTAGGGTAAATGAGGCAGAAGAATGAATTAGTGACCTAGAAGACCAATTAATAGAAAAGAAGGAAAAAGAGGCCAGGGAGAAACAACTCAAAATCCATGAAAACAGAATTAGAGAAATAAGTGACATCATGAAGCGTTCCAATGTCAGAATTATTGGGATCCCTGAGGGGGTGGAGAGAGAGAGGACTAGAAGATATATTTGAGCAAATCATAGCTGAGAACTTCCTTAATCTGGGGAATGAAACAAACATTTGTGTCCTAGGGGCAGAGAGGACCCCTCGCAAGATCAAGGAAAACAGGCTGACACCCTGGCATGTAATAGTAAAACTCGCAAATCTTAGAACCAAGGAAACCATCTTAAGGGCAGTTAGGGGGAAGAGATTCCTTATGTACAGAGGGAGAAACATCAGAATAATGTCAGACCTACCCACAGAGACCAGGAAAGCCAGAAAGGGCTGGCAAGACATATTCAGGGTACTAAATGAGAAGAACATGCAGCCAAGAACACATCATCCGGCAAGGCTGTCATTTAGAATGGATGGAGAGATGCACAGCTTCCAAGACTGGCAGAAACTGAAAGAATATGTGACCACTAAGCCGGCCCTGCAAGAAATATTAAGGGGGGTTTTATAAAAGGAGAAAGACCCCAAGAGTGATATACAACAGAAATTTACAGACAATCTATAGGAACAAGGACTTCACAGGCACCATGATGACAATAAATTCATATCTTTCAATAATCACTCTCAACAGGAACAGCCTAAATCCTCACATAAAAGGGCACAGGGTTGCAGATTGGATAAAAATACAGGACCCATCCATATGCTGTTTATAAGAGACTCATTTTGAACCTAAAGATACATCCAGACTGAAAGTGAAGGGATGGAGATCCATCTTCCATGCCAGCGGACCTCAAAAGAAAGCTGAGGTAGCAATTCTTATATCAGACAAATTAGAGTTTAAGCTAAATACTGTAGTTAGAGACACAGAAAGACACTATATCATTCTTAAAGGATCTATCCAACAAGAAGATTTAACAATTGTAAATATCTAAGCCCCCAACATGGGAGCAGCCAACTACATAAGCCAACTGTTAACCAAAATAAAGAGATATATTGATAATAATATGTTAATTGTAGGAGACCTCAATACTCCACTCTCAGCAATAGACAGATCATCTAAGCAGAAAATCAACAAAGAAACAAGAGCTTTGAATGCCACACTGGACCAGATGGACCTCATAGATATATACAGAATATTCCACCCTAAAACCACAGAATACTCTTCTTCTCGAGCACACACGGAATTTTCTCCAGAATAGACCACATACTGGGTCACAAACCAAGTCTCAACTGATACCAGAAGATTGAGATTATTCCCTGCATATTCTCAGACCCTAATGCTTTAAAACTGGAACTCAACCACAAGAAAAAATTTGGCAGAAACTCAAACACTTGGAAGCTAAAGACCACTCTGCTCAAGAATGTTTGGGTCAACCAGGAAATCAAAGAACTTAAACAATTCATGGAAATCAATGAGAATCAAAATCCATCAGTCCAAAACCTATGGGATATTGCAAAGGCGGTCCTAAGGGGGAAATATGTAGCCATCCAAGCCTCACTCAAAAAAATAGAAAAATCCCGAATTCACCAACTAACTTTACATCTTAAAGAACTAGAGAAAAAGCAACAAGCGATGCCTAAACCATGCATTAGAAGAGAAATATTTAAGATTAGAGCAGAGATCAATGAATTAGAAACCAGAAACACAGTAGATCGAATCAAAAAAACTAGAAGTTGGTTCTTGGAAAGAATTAATAAGATCGATAAACCACTGGCCAGACTTATCCAAAAGAAAAGAGAGAGGACCCAAATTAATAAAATTATGAATGAAAGGGGGCGCCTGGGTGGCTCAGGTGGTTAAGCGTCTGCCTTCGGCTCCGGTCATGATCTCAGGGTCCTGGGATCGAGTCCCACATCGGGCTCCCGGCTCAGCGGGCAGCCTGCTTCTCCCTCTGACCCTCGCCCCTCTCATGCTGTTTCTCTCTCGCTCGCTCTCTAAAAAATGAATGGAATCTTTAAAAAAAAAAAAAAAAGACTAAAAAAAAAAAAAAATTATGAATGAAAGGAGAGAGATCACGACTAACACCAAGGAAATAGAAACAATTATTAGAAATTATTATCAACAACTATATGCCAATAAAGTGAGCAATCTGGAAGAAATGAATGCCTTCCGGGAAACCTATAAGCTGCCAAGACTGAAATAGGAAGAAATTGACAACCTGAATAGGCCAATAACCAGTAACGAGATTGAAGCAGTGATCAA
>NC_138372.1:96439036-96492584 GCF_054177405.1 Leptonychotes weddellii | reverse complement strand
GACCACACTGTCCCGGAGGGTTCCACCCCCTGCTTAGCCACCTGAGTGACCTCCCTCAGCGGAGCTGACTTTTAAAAGTTCCGATTTTGTGCTCCGCGGCTCTATCACTTGCCAGAAGTGGCCCACAGAGGCCCCTCCCCCGCCGTCTATCCTCCCGAATATCGCCTCGGATTCACTTCTCCGCATGTCCTACCTTCCAGAAAGTGGTCGCTTTTCTGATGAGAGAGTTGTTGCTATTCTTTTCTTCGATCTCCTGTTGAGTTTGTAGGTGTTCAGAATGGTTTGATCCCTATCCAGCTGAATTCCTGAGAGGAGACAAAATCCAGGTCTCCTACTCCTCTGCCATCTTGCTCCGCCCCCTAAAGATCCTCCATTCTTATGTCATCAAAGAAAATTCTTTTGTGAAACAACAAATGTTGGTTGAATTCAACAAAAACTCCAGGATTCAAATTCTAAATTTTATTCATAAGAAATAATCATCATTGGGCGCCTGGGTGGCTCAGTTGGTTAGGCGACTGCCTTCGGCTCAGGTCATGATCCTGGAGTCCCTGGATCGAGTCCCGCGTCAGGCTCCCTGCTCGGCGGGGAGTCTGCTTCTCCCTCTGACCCTCTTCCCTCTCATGCTCTGTTTCTCATTCTCTCTGTCTCAAATAAATAAATAAAATCTTTAAAAAAAAGAAAGAAAGAAAGAATCATCATTATTACCATGAAACCAAAGGTTTTTAACGATGCAGATGTTCCAAGAGATCATACCCTGACATGTTATGTGTTTTCTTGAAAAAAAAAGACATGAATAACAAGAATTCCATCTCACCTGATTGATTCTCTAATACAGATTGAGAATCACATTTTAAAAGAGTGACAATTATGAGGAATAGCCATTTGTAGGGTCAGGAGGCCCCTGTCCTAGGGAAGTGGAACAGCTGGGCTAACACCCAAGCCCTGTGAAAATCCTAACAGGATTGGGCAGCCATGATGCTATGTCAGGCAAAGGCTCAGGACTGGAGGCCCCACTTCACCTGGCACTTTGAATGACACAGGCACTGAGCGTTCACAGAGCAAGGTTCAGAATTCCCCTCAAATCCACAGCATCTTCTGGTGAAGGTACAGGCAATTCAACATCCCAGCAGACATCAAATAAGCTCCTACCATTTGGCAGACACCTGGTTCTGCAGAAATGTGGGGTGCCTGGAGTAGGGGTGTTAAACATACAGCAGAAAAGAGACAGGAGGAGAAAGGGTTACAGGAGGAGCAACTTGGTGGAGAGTCAAGGACATTAGGTAGGCAGACGCAGAAAGCCAGCTGGAAAAGAGGCTCTTCTGAGGCAGACACAGGAGAAAACAGCCCACAGTCTAGCTGAACTCCCTTATTGAACTGTCCTTATCGAAACTAGGTACTATCTTCTTTTTCTTTCAGCACACGTGGAAACTGAGGTGCTCCTAGGATGGAGGAACGTGAACGTGAGGAAACCAAGATCTATCCATGAAGAGAATCAAATGTGCATTCCTTTAACTGCGCAGGTGAGATTGCAACCGCACCATACACCTACAGTCAACCAACCCGCGTGCAGTTAGTCCCTCAAATTCCTCACCCGAAAGCAGTATCCTGCCCTCTACTGTTGGCTGGGAGAAAGGCATTCTATTATTGAAGAGGAAAGGAGCAGAGGGGAGAGGAGCTCACACCTGCTCCATAACCTTATTTAACCCTTGGTGGTCGCAGGGTTTGTATAGAATATCATTTTAAAAAGGCTTAACTGTACCTGCCTCTTTTTCTTGTGGGCAGCTGGCCTGGAAACTGCTGCAGGACTTTGAGGAGGTTCTGGAAAACGTATTTTCTCTAGCTCATCAACATCTTGGACTGCTTTGGCTTTTTTTAAACATGTGAAAGAAGTGTTATAAATAAACATAATCCTAATCTATGATGTAGAATGTGTTTAAAATATAGAGACATTTAGCGGTGCCTGAGTGGCTCAGCTGGTTGAGCATCTGACTCTTGATTTCAGCTCAAGTCATGATCTCAGGGTCGTGGGATCAAGCCCTGTGTCGGGCTCTGCGCTGAGCTTGGACCCTGCTTAAGATTCTCTCTTTCCCTCTGCCCCCCCACCACTGTCTGCGTGATCTAAATAAATGAAAAAATAAATAAGTTAAATAAATAAATAAAATATAGAGACGTTCAAAGAATAAAATAACCAATATCTTTTATTCGCCAGCCCAATATAGTCTCTGATTAAGTTTTGCTATATTTTATGCCAGATTTTTAAAAATTTATACATATCTCCATACATTTTTAACAAAGATGTTATGTGTCACATGCCATATTTTACATGATCTTGAAAATGTCTGAACATTTTTCCATATGACTAAATATTATTTTATGAACATATTATATTTCATGACAGATATAAAATGATTTGTTCAATCAACTTTCTCTTTGGGAGAATTTATGTTGTTGTTTCCCTCCTAATTTTTTTCACTATTATATATAATGTTGAAGTGATGATACTCTTATAAATAAATCATTGTGTGTCTGAATGCATATTTCCCAGTGGAATTCAGAAGGCATGCAGATGTGTAAGGATTTTTAAGATCATTTCTTGACTTTACGCCCCTAACAGCTGTGTGTCACCAACCAGTGTCCCCAGTCACGACCTGCCCCTGTAATGGTGACTGCTCCTAGAGTTATTGCTGACATTACCCATCATGCCAACAAGCAGCAATTTGAAATCCCCTGGACATGCACAAACCTTGCATACCCAGGTGACATCATTCTCTCCTCCCAGTCTGATGATTACTCATCAGCTTGCAAAGTTTGCTGGATAATTTTTGTCTTATAGTCTCCAAATTTCTCTGGAGTTCTTTCCAGACATATCTGGAGTGCTTGTGCATCATACAGGTATGAGGCAGATGATGGGCAACACACCTGTCACCTGATACCTGTTGCCTTCCTCATATCTGCTTGATGTTATTTCATAAGTAGGTTCATTCCCCAGTGACCACTGCAGCCCCACTGGAAATTCTGTTGATCTCTCAGCCTCTAGACTTTTTGCTGGTCACCAGCAAAGTCAAGAAGACGTGGCTATAGGGAGAGAGCCGATGGTGGGAATCTGAAGAGCTGAACCCTGGATATGACTCAGAAATATGATTTCTGGGTGGTCTTGATGAATTATCTTTCCCTTTCTGGGGAAGGATATCAGTTTCATCTTGAAGCTGAATGGGCTTGCTAGGTGTTTTCAAGTGTCCTTTCACCCTAACATTTTACCTGGTGATGACCTGCTTTCCCTTAATTTCAGGCTGACTGTCTTATTTGCATTAAACAGTTTTCCTTCTGAAACCTACCTAAACTTTCCTTTTTCTTCTTTGATGAATTTACTTTTATGGTCTCTTTGGAGAGGTACCCTGTATATGTGGGGAGGGGGGCTGAGGGGAAGGGGGGGCACAAGTGAGCAGGGGGAGGTGTGTGTGTGCTTTGGTATCAGTGCATATTTGCATGAATGTCTATTGATATGGAAAGGGGTGAGGATCACCCCCTTAGGCTTCTCCTAGGCAGGCACTGTGGATTCTACTTTCCTTTGTCCTGCCATAGCACAGGGGTCTCAGTGAAAGATAAAGACAGAATAGGGTGATCAAATCAGCATGTATGTGTGTGTGTCATGTGATTTGGGGTGTCAGTGTGTGCAGAAGTCTGTGTATGTGTGTCTGTGAGTATGAGTGATTCAGGGTTTGGCTCCATGTGTTGGGGCATCAGCAAAGGAGGATGCATGAATAATCATGTTGGAATTTTTACGAGCACTATTTCTTTGGAATAAAAAAATAATAATAAAGAAATAAACCAAACAGAAAAAGGGCAACTTGGGGGCCAGGATTGAGTCAGAGATGGCTTGAAACATGTATCATCTACATTCATAGAACTCACTCAGGTGCAAAAGAAGTTCTGCTCTAGCTAGGGCTGCCCAAAGTAATGGGCTCTGGGTAGCCTTGACCCATTGCCAGCGCACGAACACACACACACACACACACACACACACACACACACACACACATGCTCTCAGTGCCTATGCCAGGCCCTTTGCTGCTTCATGATGAGAGAACAACGAGAAAGTTGAGTCAGCCAATGACAAGCACAGCCAGCTGTGGAGTTAAAAGTGGTTTAATGGGGAGAAGGCAGGAAAGATCCACTTGAATCCCAGGCCCCTCTTTAGATGAGCCCTGAGCACTTAAAAGAGTAGCTCAGCCAGTGAGACTCTCAGCATCATTCAGAGGCTCAGAGCCCTCTAGAGCAATGGGAGGGGGAAATCTTGTAGAGGGTGCAAAGAGGGAAGGTATGACTCAGGGTGACAGCATGCTAATTGTAGGTAAGACACAGAAGCAGAATGGGAGAGGGGATTCAGCATCCGGTGGTTGGCTCCCCAAGGGCTTGCTTGGCTATGGACCCCATTACTTCTGCTTGGTCTTCTGCTGAGCTGGCGCTGGAGTGACCGTTGGGAGACATGGCTCAGGAACCTTGGGGTGGCAGGGCTCCGGAGCCTTGGGGTGGCAGGGCTCTGGAGCCTTGGGGTGGCAGGGCTCCGGAGCCTTGGGGTGGCAGGGCTCTGGAGCCTTGGGGTGGCATGGCTCCTTGGTTTGGGGGGCACATTGTTCCTGGGGTGGAGGCTGGCAGGGCTGTTTCACCTGCTGCTGCTGAAGCTGGGGGGGAGTGGTGCAGGGCTGCTTCTGCTGGTGGGAACTCATGCTTCACAGGAGGCTGGACCTACACAAAGAACAGATGATTAAACAGGGATTATCTAGGATAGAAGCCATATTCAATGCCAAATGTTTCTTTACAGGCCCTGTTAGAGGAAACAGCCCCTCATCTCCTCTGGCTGACCACCCCCCACAAACTTGAAAGTAAAATATGCTTTGATAATTTCTGGGCCCTTTCAAGAGGAGGAATTAAAGTCAATTTGTTCTGCTCCATTTCAGTGGGGTTCATTCTCCAGCAAACCTTTCTTCCCCAGACATGTCATATCCCTCATTGACAAGTACCCAGGGCCACACTGAAGTCTTTCGGAAAGTGACATTATAGAAACAACTGCAGTCTGCCCACCCATAGGACCATGCAGCACGCCTGTGACTTACAAAATGCCTCTCTGAGTCTCAGCTCCTGTGACCTTACTCTGCCTTTGCTAATACAGTGTGCTCTGAAATGCTCTCCTTCCCATTTCTGCTTGTCCAAATATGCCTCCACTGTAGCTCACATCTTGCGCTATCACCAGGAGATACTGAGCATGGCTCCCCCAAACAGCCCTTCCCTGTCCCTCTGTTCCCATGCCAATCATAATCTGCTTTGCATTTTCTCTATGTATGAGCATGCATTATCTTCCCTGCTAGGCTGTGAGCTTGCTGAATGAGTTCCATAACGGTCTGATTTACCCAAAGTACCTAGCATGGTGCCTGAAATACAACAAATGCATAGTAGAGGTCCACCTCATGAATTAACATTTTTATAAGTGTCATAAACAGAGAAAATAGTAGTGTTGTTGAAAGTGCTTGGGCCTGAGAGTCCTAGTCACAATCGTGCTACTAACTTACTGTCAGCACTTGCACAAACCTGCCCCCTGCCTAGCCCCAGTCTCACGGCTGTTCACCAAAGCGGCAGACTTACCTGTCCCTAATTCCCTTCACACCCAAACTGTGCTTTAATCTAAAATGACCAGTATTCTCTCTCTAATTAATATCCTTATCAGCCCTCTTACACATGTTTGCCTTTGTCCAGTTTCCACTAATAAAAAAAGTAAACATGAATTTCAAATTGGTTCCAATCAGAGACTTACCTGGTACACAGAGAATGGGGTGTCTGGTTGCTCTGGTCTGATGTGAAGTCAGCAGCCAGCTGGCTTTTTATAGGATGAATGAGCCCTGCCTCAAGGAAACAGAATCACCTCAGGCCCCCTCTGTTTTCATTCCTTACCTGTCAAACATGATTCACCCTACTCCCCTCAATTACCAGTTGGATCAGCTTTTGTGATGAAAACCACCCACTTGATATTTTTTGGCACTGGCTGTGTGACAATGATGTCACCGATGCCTAATTCCCAGTGCCACCCTCCCCCTTAGACCCAGGCATAGGGCTTGTGTTGGGGGAGGGGTGAGCCACAGGCTTCCGGGAGGGTTTAAGGAGTTAACCTAAGAGGAAGATCTGAGTCCTTTGTGTGGCCTTGCTACCTTCTTGCTCTCTCTTCTCTTGAGGGGATTGTTCCTTCTGTTTTGTGGGTTAGAATACATTTGGGCACATGAACAAGTGGGAGAGGTGTCAGAGGACCTGAGGCGGGCACCTGTTGCCTGCCTTATAAAGGTAGATGCTAGAGGTCGTCGATTGACTGATTGCAGACTCCTTGTCTGGGGATCAAATCCATTTCCTCCATCTTTCTCCTAACTCCACGGAACTATACACATTCAGATTACTTAATTATCCCCCCAACCCCACCCCTCCCTGACTGGTTGCTAATCTGGGTAAACCTGCTTTGCCTTCACCAACCACACCTTCGCCCCTCTCCTACTTCAGAAATTTTCAAGGGCTAATTCCTCTTCTGGGATAACCTTTTCCCTCCACTCCACCCATCCTTCTGGCCCTGGCCCTTCCTTCCTAACCCAGCTGTATACCACCCACACACCACCCGAAACCTGGAAGCCTTTTCTAACTATTTCAGCCCCTAGCCCAAGCCCATCCACGGAGCCCTGGGATGAGCTCACCCCCAACCCTTTCTTGCCCACTTCCAGTCCCAGCCCTGACAACTGGAGGTCTTGTTGGCTGCAGTGTTTTCCTCCTCTCTTGGCTCTGTATCTCCTGGGGGCTCTCTCAGCATCAGAGCTGTGCCTGCTCAAAACAGCACTCCCATGGTGATATTTGTTTCCATATTCATTCAACAAATATTAACAGATACCCTAGTATATGCCAGGCATGTTTCATTTGGGGAGCTATCCAAGTGTGAAGGCCACTTCCCTCAGCAGACTGGGAACTACCTAGCATCAGAGACATATCCTACTTTAGAGTCACTAGTTTAATGACTCTCAGAGAGCCTCATTCCAGCCTTCAAGTGATGGCTGAGGGATTTGAGGCTATAAGAGGTGAAATAACTCCCTCAAGGTCAAACAACAATCCCCATGAAAAAAAATGAAGTCTACAGCGAAAGCCTATGTTCTTTTTTTAACCCCTGCCTAGTCCTAATGCCTATAGAGGAAATCAAGCCAAGGCAGGAAAATAATGACAGGTGGAAAGGGGAACTCAGACTTCCTGGCTTGCAGCTGGGTCCACTCAGTTCTGGGAGAGCTTTGTGTGATGGGCAAAGTAAGAAGAAAAAAAGAGCCTTCCCTTTTGGGTAAAACCTTAATCTTTGTTAAGATGAATCCTCTTAGGTAGGAATAAAGCTGCTTAATGTTTGAAGTGGCCCTATTATTAACAGTAGGTATTTCTCGCTCTGCTGAAAATAGGAGGGGCATGAATTAGCATAGGTGGAAATAAGGGACTCATTCAGCATATCATCCCTCAGTGAACCAGGGTCTGAGAGAGGAAGGGAAAGGCTAAAATGCCTGTTTTGAGCCAGAGTTGCTTTCACTTTGGAGGAGGCCCCAGGATGGCACAGTGACAGATTCTGGGTACCTTGACTAGTAATGACACTGAGGTTGGCAGGAGATGAGCAGCCTCTGAGCTCCTGCCCAGGTATGTCTTCCCTCCTTGATGGTCAGATCCTCAAGATTCTCCTTGCCACAGGCTTTTCTTTCCTGGGAACATAAGAATAGGGATCCCCTGAGTCTTTACACCAGTAACTTCCTGTGATCAACATAACATGAAACTGAATTCACTGGTTCAGCGCTGTCCTCAAAACACATCTGTTACTAGGTGTGGCCTTTGGAAAATCCAAATCATGTTTAGAACCCAGGTGTGTGGATAGCTCCTCCTCCTCATTCCCCTCCCCTGCCCCCAAACATACACCTAAATGTTTGTGGAGCATCTGCTGACTTCAGCTGGGTCACCTCTTGTGAACTTGACGTCCTGGATCAGCCTCAGTCTTTATGGCCATTAGTGCATCTTCATCCTCACACGGTGCCTGGTGGGTAGTAGTTGCTCAGCAAGCTGGCAATTAATTATAGAATGATTGACTGACTGAATGGTTGATGGATGAATGAAAGAATGAATGAATGGCATTATTTGTAAAGAGAGGCCCAGAGTTCCCCATCTTTGGGGTTCAGCTGGGAAGAAGAGGAAGGGCTCAGCAAAAGGACAGATGGCACTGCCTTCCCCACGCATCTGTTCACTGTCAGTCTATCTAGTGACCATCTCCCTCTGGGCTGGTACCAGTGCCATGACCATGGTTGAGCTCCAAGCTTCTCATCTCACTCTGCCTCTCTTCCAAGCTTGGGCTAGGTCCCTCTCTTCGCCTGAACCTGCTCTCAGGAGCCCCTAACAGAAGGAGCTCCAGGCAGAACCTGCTGCTCTACCTGGTGGGATTCTTAGCTGGAGGATCTTAGCTGCTTCTCTGTCCTGTATGGTCACCCAGCTTGTCTCAGGCTCTGGAGGATCTGAACCCAGCTCTGCAGCTGGAGTACCCTGTGCCTTCCTCGGGCCTTGGCCCTAGATGCAAAGGAATTTCCCTGTCACCTGATACCCTGCCCTGGGCTGGAATCTCCTGCCTTCCTCAACCTGTGCTCCCTTGGCTCCACCCAGTGCTGCTCTGGCTCTGGCCTCTGGAACTTTCCATGACTCCCAACATTATTCTCCCTGTTTGTTCATCTGAGGCTCACTCAGTGGTTGGTTCTCCCTTTTCAGAGAAGCTCCTTTCACTATCAGTGTGGGTTAGTGGGTGAATCTGGCCCCACAAATGTCCTACATAAAGAAGGGGGGTGGAGCGCCTGGGTGGCTCAGTTGGTTAAGCGACTGCCTTCGGCTCGGGTCATGATCCTGGAGTCCAGGGATCGAGTCCCGCATCGGGCTCCCTGCTCAGCGGGGGGTCTGCTTCTCCCTCTGACCCTCCCCTCTCTCATGTGCTCTCTCTCTCTCATTCTCTCTCTCTCAAGTAAATAAATCTTGAAAAAAAAAAGAAAAAAAAAGAAAGGGGGTAACGGGGTTGCTTACAATGGGAAGTACATCTCCTATGATTTCATAGGAGCCCCTCCTTAGCACACAGGGGTTGCTGCTGTTCACATGTTAAAATCTGGCTCCCTTCTGGACTAGCTGCAAGACGGTCCTTTAGGTCAGTGCGTGCCTCTGGCTCACCATGCATTTGCAGAGTGGGGAAGGTTGCAGCCCTGAGCTCTTCAGTGATCAGGTCCTTCCCTGCTTACATCACTCCCTCCTGTGCTTCCCCAAGACACAGAGAATGCAGAGAATGTCATGCAGAATTTGAATTCTAGTCATTTTATCATGAGGGCCATGTTTAAAACATGCTAAAACCTTGAAGCAAGCAATAGTAAGAGACCCTCCCCTAGTCACCTTGAGGAGCTAGGGACCCAAGAGTGGTGGCTCATTTCGGGCTATGATGATTTTAAAGAAGTCTCCATAGCATATGGATCCCTCCATCTGAAAAAAGAGGAGGAAATGGGGGGAAGAGATGCCAGATACCAGGCATTTTGAAGCCTCTTGAATCCTTGAGTACTACAGGCAGGAGATGTGAAGTTTGCAGAGATGGATGCCAAGGTGGAGAGGGACAGTAGTCCTAGCACTGGAGAGCCTCTACCCTTGTCCAGGTCCTGGTCCCAGAAGGGGGAAAGGACATCTGGGGAGGGAGAGGACTCACCCCAGGCCTCACAGCTGGTTTAGCAGCAGAATCAGACCACAGCCTGGGATGACCAATTGCCTCTCCTTCCCACTGTCTCTCTAGGAGCAGAGCATAACCCCCTCAGCAGCCCTCTCTTCCCCTCTCAGTGCCTCAGTGGAGGAATAAAAAGTTAAATCTGGCTTTTCTTGCTTGAGGCAAGTAGAAAAGAAAGGACCCAGGATTAGTGTCAAGCCCAGCTGTTTCAAAGCTTTGTTACCCTCTTCATAGCAGGATGACTTTGAGCTTGATATCTAAACTTTTTGCCCTTTGATGTTCCCATCTTTTTTTTTTTTAAGATTTTATTTATTTGTTTGTCAGAGAGAGAGGGAGAGAGAGCACACAAGCAGGGGGAGCAGCAGGCCAAGGGAGAAGAAGGCTTCCTGCTGAGCAAGGAGTCTGAGGTGGAACTCAATCCCAGACCCTGGGATTGTGACCTGAACCAAAGGCAGACACTTAACTGACTGAGCCACCCAGGCATTCCACGATGTTCCCATCTTTAAAGTGGGAATGTTGGGGTGCCTGGGTGGCTCAGTCGGTTAAGCATCTGCCTTCGGCTCAGGTCATGATCCCAGGGTCCTGGGATCAGGCTCCCTGCTCGGCTGGAAGCCTGCTTCTCCCTTTCCCTCTGCCCCACCCACCTTGTGATCTCTCTCTCTCTCTCTGTGTCAAATAAATAAATAAAATATTTTTTAAAAATGAGAATGTTAATGTGTACTTCACAAGAGTGTTATAAGGTTGAAATGAAATGGTGCTTCAAACACTCTTAGGATGAATGGACTAAAAAAAGGGCCTGCTAATTTGTATCATTCTTTCCTTTCCTTCCACTAGAAATCAAATGAAACTTCTTCCTGTTGTCTGTGTGTTTCCCTTTTTCTGCTCTGTGTGTGTGTATGTGTCTGTATGTGTGTGAGGACCCAGGTGCTGGGCGCCTCTTACCAGTGGAGCACCATGCTAGGGCTTTCCAATTGCTTTATCTCCCCTTTATTTTTTCCACTAAACTTTCAAGTGTACATGTTGTCCGATTGCACAGTTCATGCATTATATGAGCTGGGGTGCAGGGGTTGGCTAAAGATGTTGGAGATTATGCAATAACCTAAGTATTCCTTAGACAAGGAAATTGAGGCAGAAAAACATTAGGAAACTCTCCCAGAGAACAAAAGGTAGGAAGTGCCAGGATATAGTCCCTTAACAACTCTGCCATATGGTTTTTCAACACTAGTTGGTCATTCTATAAGCTACTCTCAGGACAAACACTGACTGGGACCTGATGTTCTTACACAGCTGAACTGATCAACTGCCCATCTATTGTCCATTTGAGGTAGAGTTTCTCTGGGTATGGATGATCAAAGACACAGATATATTTTCTTGTTGAGGGTATCAAGTTTTAAAATGGAATTTGGATGGTTCAGACTAATGTCCTAGGTGTGCTCCCTGCCCATCACTCATTGCCCCTTGGGTTGTTGAAGGGGAACAATGACAACATCATGGCTTAACATTTTCTACACAGAGTTCAAAACCCATTGGAGGTGATGGTTGTTTGTAGTTGCTGGTCCCCTCTTTTGTTTGTTCAGCTGTGCCTGCTTTGTCCCCCATCCACTTCTGAAAACAAGCACCTCCAGTTTGCAGCATATATATATATGAAGATCTATATCTGCAGATCACAGGTTTGGAAATAAAAATTCTGGATTCAAATTCTGACTCTGCTCCTTACTAGGTATGTGTGGATGATATTGGGAAAGTTTCTTAATAATAATAGCTCTGATTTGATTGGTACCTACAGAGTTTTGTTTTAGGCACTTGACACTAATCCTTAAAGTAACAGTGCTAGGACCAGGTCATTGAACCCATTCTACAGATGTGGAAGCTAAAGCACAAAGAATAAGTCACCTGCCAAGTTTACATGGCAAATAGGTGGCAGGGACAAGATGCAAACCCAGCACTGAGGCCTTTATGAATCTCAGTTGATTTTACCTATAAGTTAGGAATGATAATATTTGCTTCCAGAGCTGTTATTAAATGAGATTACATATGCAAAGCAACTCCTATAGTGACTAGAACATAGTAGATGGATACTAGCTATCACGTGTGTTTTTTCCCCCTAAAGTCTGAAGTAAGTTGACTACTGGAAACTCATCTCCAGTGATTCAGAACATACTATAATTTTCTTGGTTTGTGAAGTTGTCAGTTAGTCATTTATCTAACACATATTTTCTGAATCACAACCAATGTCAAGTATGAAGTCCCATCCTTTATGAAGTCTGGTGGGGAATAAACAGCCTTCTGGCTGTGAGCTTCTGGGACCCAATACCATCGGTGAAGGGTGTTTCCCCAACTGACCTAAGCATAAGAATCATGCTTCTTAAAAGTACCACTATCACTTTTTTATCCTAATGACATAGAAATAACAAGGGAAGGCCCGGGGATCTGGATTTCTAAAGTGTCCATCAGGTGGTTTTATGATCAGATAACTGGGGGAACACCAGGTTCTCGACCCAATGGCTTTTCTCCCTTGATTGCAATGGACATCATCTGGTATTTAAAAAAAAAAAAAAATCCCTATCTGGGCTCCCCTTAGTTCTAACCAGTGGATTTTTAACAAGTCCTCAGACACTATCAGGGTTGAAAATCACTGCTCTAACAGAATGGCTGAACTCTTATTCCCTGAAACCAGACAGCTCCAGTGCCCTAAACTCCTCCTTGTGGAAAGGAGGTGAAGTGGGTGCTGGGTACATATTGATGTTGATGCAACTAGATGCTGAAGGATGTGGGTATTTAACCTGAGGACATCGGGAGCCTTGGGAAGCAATTAAGTCCCATCCAAGGAAGGCTAAGTACTTCCACACACTCTTGAACCCAACTCTCTCTCCAAAGAATCATCAAAGGTTTTGTTTTAGGCGCTTGACCCTAATCCTGTGTAGGAAAATGCACATAGCTCAATCTCTGGCTGGTTTGGCCAGGCAGGTTCTAGAGCCAGTGGCTTGGAGTCAGTATATTGTCCCATGTCACCTGCCTGGACACCATCGTGCACATGGTATGGTACAGCTCAGTGAATTTTTTATATAGCTATGCACCCATATCACCACTACCCATGAGACAGAACATTTCTGGAAACCCGGAAACCTCCATCAGGCCCCCTCCAGTCAGTGCTCTCACCAGGGATAACCACTATTCTAACTTCTATCATAACAGATTAGATTTTCCTGTGGTTTTAACAGTTCTGTCAATCCGGTGTATTTCCCAGGGCCTGTCTCCCCAGCAGGTCACAAAGGCCAATCATTGGTTCATAAACCTACTAAGAATTCTACTCTGCTTTTCAGAGACTTTCTATTTAGGATTTTAGTGTCCTGACCTGAACGTTCCAAGAATTCACTAAATTTTAAGAGTGGAAAAAAAGCAGTCACTTGCTTGAAGTCCCAGAAAGCATCCGCCGACTCTTGGGTTTCTCTGTCCCCCAGCAAGAGTCTGCCACAGCGGAAAACCCAAGTTTTCATTGTTCTCCTCATGCCCAGAATCTACAAATGATGCCAGGGTATACTTTTTTCAGCTCACCTCTGAAGTTCTCCTTCCTCTGGGGTCTTAAGGTCTTCGTTTGAATTCAGATAATTTATTAATTTATTCTAGATTTGCACTAGACTACTGATTTGCTACAAGCTATCACATTCCACTCAGAAGCAGAAGTTGGGGGTATAAGATCAGTAATACCCACAGACTTCAAAGGCTCATAATTTAATAGGGGAAATAAACACATAAAAGTGAACTATAATGCAAAAGATAATTATATGCATTATTCATAAAATAATTACAATAATTGTATTACTAATAGAAACTTGTACAAAGTTGTCATGAGAGCTTATAGAAGGTATCAGTTCTTTCTAAAATGTTAAATGAGGTTCCATAGAAATGTTTGAACTAGATCTTTAAAACTAAGAGGGTGTCCTAGATAGCAGAGTGGAGAAATTCCTTTTAGGCAGAAGGAATAGCACGAACCAGAAAACATAGGTGTCAAAATTGAATGTTATTTTTGGGGAAAGTGAATTCTTCGGTGGTGCAGAATTGTGGTATGTTTTGGGTCTTGTAGGGGAATTTTGGAGTAATCCAGTAGTTTTTAAACTTTTTATAGGAATTATGGAGCACTCTTAAATTTTCTCTTTGGTCAATGAAGAAGTTGAACCAAATGATGCATAATGTCCCTTTTGTTATTATATTACTTTAAATGAAGAGGAACCAGAAATAAACAAATCATCCTTCTTTCACCACATATATGAAAGAGATTTTGATATAAGATTTTGATATAAGGGTGCCTGGGTGGCTCAGTCATTGAGCGTCTGCCTTCGGCTCAGGTCATGATCCCAGGGTCCTGGGATTGAGCCCCGCATGGGACTCCCTGCTCCGCGGGAAGTCTGCTTCTCCCTCTCCCACTCCCCCTGCTTGTGTTCCCTCTCTTGCTGTGTCTCTCTCTGTCAAATAGATAAATAAAATCTTTAAAAAAATATTTCAATATAAGATTTTGTTACTTTGTGAGTCTCTGATGGGTGGAGTTACATTAAAAAATATCTTAAAATTGTATGGAATCACAAAGACCTCCAGTAGCCAAAGCAATCTTAAGAAAGAAGAACAAAGCTAGAGGCATCACACTTTCTGATTGCAAATTATATTACAAATCTGTAGTAATCAAACAGTATTGTACTGGCATAAAAACAGACACATAAATCAATGGAAAAGAATAGGGAGCACAAAAACAAATCCATGCATCTATGGTCAATTAATTTACAACAAGGAGGAAAGAATATATAATGGGGAAAGGACAATCTCTTCAACAAATGGTGCTGGAAAAACTGGACAGCCACATGCAAAAGAATGAAACTCAACCACGATCTTACACCATATGCAAAATTAACTCAAAATGAATTAAGGACTTAATGTAAGACCTGAAATCATAAAACTCTTAGAAGAAAACATGGGCAGTAAGCTCCTTGACATTGCTGTTGGCAATAATTTTTTAAACCTGACACCAAAAGCATAGGCAACAAAGGCAAAAATAAATGAGTGGGGCTACATTAAACTAAAAAGCATCAACAGAACAATGGAAGCCATCAACAAAACAAAAAGGAAACCTACTGAATCGGAGAGAATATTTATAAATCATATATCTGATAAGGGGGTAATATCCAAAATATAAAAAGAAGCAATAGCAAAAACAATTTGATAACAAAATGGGAAGATCAGAATAGACATTTTTCCAAAGAAGACATCCAGATAGCCAACAGGCACATGAACAGATGCTCAACATTATTAATCATCAGGACATGCAAATGAAACCACAATGAGATGTCACCTCATACCTGTTAGAAGAGTTATTATCGAAAAGACAAGAAGTAGTGTTGGCAAGTATGTAAAGAAAAGGAAACATTTGCGCCCAGTTGGTGGGAATGTAAATTGGGTGCAGCCAGTATGGAAAATAGTATGGGATTTCCTCAAAAAAATTAAAAATAGAACTACCATATGATCCAGCAACTCCACTTCTAGGTATTTATCAAAAGAAAATGGAAACACTAACTTGAAAAGAAATGTGCACCCCCATGTTCATGGCAACATTATTTACAATTAATTTACATTATTTACAATTTACAAAATATGGAAATAACCTGAGTGTCCATTAATAGATGAATGGATAAAGAAATTGTGGTATACACACTTAGTAGAATACTATTCAGCCATGAAAAAGAAAGAAATCCTGCCATTTGCAACAACATGGATGGATCTTGAGGACATTATGTTAAGTGAAATAAGTCAGAGGAAAAAAATATATATATATATCGTCTCTTTAGATGTAGAATCTAAATAAACAAACAAAAACAAACCAAGTTCATAGACACAGAGAACAGATTGGTGGTTGCTAGAGCTGGGAGAAAGGTGGAGTGGGGGGAGATGAGTGAAGGGGGCCAAAAGGTAAAAAGAAGAGGGGGGAAAATTCCTTATGCAGGGAATGCGTTCTCACATATTCACAGAAAAGTAGGACTTTGTCCTTGGCCATTGGTGTGGAAGGCATGGATGTGTTTCCTTTCCCACTGAACTAATAACCTGAGACTCAGACTGCAACAGAGGAACTCCTTGTTTCAGTCGTTCCTTGTCCTGCCAATCAGCTACTCTATGCACATCTGCTAGCCCTGGACCCCAAGTGTCTGTGGGAGGACTCACCAGAGCCTTCAGGAAGACATGGGAATGGCATTCAAAACCCACACAACCAACACACACAACAATCTAGCTGGAGCTTAGAAGGAAGGAGCCAGGCAAGCGGTCTGCTAAGATGCACCAGTCTACCTACCTGACAGAGGAGTTCGTTCAGGATATAAAGACTGGGGCTCAGAGAGCTGCCAGAGAACTCTTTGGGTTAGAAACATTCACTTCTGAATCTTAACTCTTTTTACCACACTTTGACTTTCCTGGTTAATGCCTGCACCCACTAAGTGTTAAGTAATTAGGAAATATTAGTCATGGATGGCAACTTTAAGGGGACATGGAGAACATCGTTATTAATTCCTTTTTAGTCCAGTGTGTTCAATGAAGAGCAATTTATTATTTCCCTTGCCTGTGGTGGCACCTAGAATTCAGTGAGCAAATCCCAAGGGAAGAATAAAACTCAAATGAGAAATTCTGGCTACGTGTGTGGCTGTTCCTGCCCACCCAGGGCCTTGTCTTCACAACTCATCTCTTTGTATATGGAGAAAACGGCTTCTTTCTAATACAAGTAATCAGTCTTGCACCAGAGTGAGGAAGCCAACTGTAAAAATAGGACTTCTTTTATAAGCCACGTAAAGTTGGACTAACTGACAAGGCCAATTTTAAAATTACACATACTATGTACATGACTATCCTTGCAACTACCTTTCCCTATGTAAGAAAATGACCATGACATCCAGAGTAGACTGAGACTCAGGATAGACTGTCTTGAGAGAGCTCTGAAAAACCAGCATGGCAGAGTGGAGAACCAAACTCATAGTAGAACTTGCTAAATATTAGATGGCTCAGTGATTGAGTATGAATTAATGAATAAATGAATAGAAAACACATAAGCAAATACATGAAAAATTCATTTGCATGTGCTCTTAGATGTGCTTTGAGGTACTCTTACATCATATATGTATGTTTTTTCTGCTTTTTAGAATGACAACTTCCAAGAGACCATAATCACATTTGTCAGGTAGGCTGGGGACTTCTAATGGTAGGAACTAAGCTGTTCCTCCATTTTTCCTTCTGTAGATAAGATTACTTAGCAAGGGTCTCCCAGACTCTTGTCAAATAGCCCCTGGGCTTTCTCTCCCTCTCCTTTAAGTAAAATGTGTCAGGATCTGACCGACTCCATCATCAATTACCAGAGCCACAATGCCCATGAGGATGTACTCCCCGCACATGTGTGTTTGCACACTCACTTCCCCAGAATGTCCCCTCTGAATCAATGAATGGGTCATAGACTGGGGTAGGACACAATGACATGAAGCAAAGATTTATTAGGGGAGGCAAAAGGAGAGAAGCTCAGGGAGGGGGAGCTGGAGGAAGCAATAAGACAGAAGCTGTGCCTCAGCCTCTGGAGTCCCCACTAGTCAGAGTGGAACTCCAGAAGAAGCCCAGATACATCCCTTGCTTTGGGGGCATGGTTGGGGCCCCAGCTGTGGCCAAGCTGAAAGCTGGAAAGGATGAGGCCTCCTCATATCTACCTTGGAGAGCATCAGGGTAGGATGAAGACTTGAACAAAGCTAAATGGGAAGAAATCCTGACAGTGCTTCACTGGACCCTGGGCAGGAGGGGGTGGGAGAGGAAGGCAGCTCTTGGGGCTGGAGGGAAGAGACACGGAAGGAATAGAAGGCTCCATTTGGTAGCCTGGATGTCGGGCAGGTGGTACCCTAGTCCACCCTTACTTCTGTTTATTCTTGGGGGCTTGCTGGGCCATGGGACACTTGTGCTGGGTGGGGATCACTGTGCCCTTGGGTGGGCATTGTTTCTTGGGCTGTAGAGCGCGTGGACTGTTGGTTTGTGGTGCACATTTTCTTGACATCTGACAGGGGGTGGCTGACAGGGCTGCTTCACCTGCTGCTGCTGGGCCTTCTGGGGCAGGCTCTGCCTCCGCTGCTGCTGCTAAGACATTGCTGGAGGAACAGGGGAGCCTGAAAGAACCCCAGGCAATGGACACTTCGGGGAGGGCTTGGTCCACCACCCCTCCCCTCTGACTCCTAGAGCAATGTTTCCTTACAACGGCCAAGGACATGATAAGTGATTAATAGCCTCAAATTGGTCAATGGATTGACTCACATGCACCCATTGCAATCCTCTCCCCTTCATCCTTCTGCTACACTATCCTGATGTCCAGTCTGCCTTCTCTGGACCTCCATGCTCTTATTTGGAAGATGCTGATCTGGAAAGGTCTCTGAGGCCTTCCTAGCTCCAGCGTGTGTCTCTGGTTTTGTTTGTTAGCAGCCTTCCTCTCTTCTAAATTCGTGATTATGTTCCGGGTGTAATCATGATAGTGAGGCATGGGAGCTGCACAGTGTAAGATGCAATACATAATATACCTGTTTCTGTAAACCTAAAAGCAACGTATGAAAAGTCTTGCTCGTAGGGCCGAAAAGACAGCTTTTTAATAAAAGGTTGAAAATGTTTGGAGGAAGCTCAGAATTGCTACAAAACGCTTCAGTTCTAAATATCTCCCCTCAATGAGAAAAATCACCTTGCCAGGGAGTGAGACCCAGAATCAGGTAATTAGTCACACTCAGCAATGGTGAAGGATGGGGATTGAATTTCCTAAGTAACAAATAGCATGACATTTCTTTAATTGTCACAAGGCTTAAGTCACTTCTCTGATTACCCATGAATAGGACAGGAGCTTGCCTAGCGGCTGGAGACAGTTCAAAAAGGAGGAAGTGCCCAGCAGGTCCCAGCAGGAGGAATCCATTCCCACTTACCAGAAGCTCAAGCAGGACCCCAGGAGAGGAGGCTGAACACAGGTAGGAGGCCATCCTCTCCTGGAAATCTTACAAGACTCCCTGCTTGCCTCAGGCTCCTGGCGTGGCCCTGATTACCTCCTTCCAGGGAATTCCTCACCCACTTCTCCCACCTGCACTTCCTCCAGGGACTTGCTTTACTGGCCTGTTTTGATGGAAAACACCCCCAGGTATTACAGCCTTCCGGGTCCCCATCTAGCTAAGCGGACTTCACCTACCTAAGATGTTTGCTCAAACTCAAGGATTCAAAATCTTTAAAAAAAAGAACAAATCTGAGGTGCTGTTTGCTGACTGAGAGTTGTAGGAAACATTGAGGAAAGAGGAGGAGGAGAGGAAATAAGGAAATATGGGTTTGGGCCACTTCTGGCAAAAATTTGAGCATCACCTTTGCTGCTATTACTGCCATTTGTTGAGGGCTAAGATCTGGCACTGCCATGAGCATTGCCTACTGCTGAGATCACTCTTTATGCTGTTTCTCCTTTTTTTTTTAAAGATTTTTAAAAATTTTTATTTATTTGACAGAGCACAAGTAGGCAGAGCAGCAGGTAGAGGGTGAGGGAGAAACAGGCTCTCGCTGAGCAAGGAGCCCGACGCGGGGCTCGATCCCGGGACGCTGGGACTGTGACCTGAGCCGAAGGCCAGCCGAATGGGACTGGGACTCAGGTCTGGATGATTCAGAGAACCCAAACATCAGAAGGAGAAGTCAAAAGTCTCCACACAGAGGCCCCCCACCCCTTGCCCCACTACACGGTGCCTGTGATTTTCCCAACCCAGCAGGGACTGTTTGCAATGTATTTTAGGAATCTTCTCCTTGAGCACAAGGACAAGAATGTGAATTGGCCCCCCCAAACTTAATCAACATGGTGTTGCTATCCCTCACCTGCCCACCAGGAATCAGCTGCTTATAGGTATTAGTGGTGGGCAGAGGGTGGGGTAGAATTTAGCCTCTGGGGTAGGGTTGCCAGGTAAAATACAGGACACCTAGTTCAATTTGAATTTTAGGTAAACAGAATTTTAAAAAAATTTTATTTAAAATCAATTAACAGAGTGTATTAGTAGTTTCAGAGGTAGAGTTTAGTGATTCATCTGTTGCATATAACACCCAGTGTTCATTATATCAAGTGCCCTCCTTAATCAGAATTTTTTTTAGTAGAAGTTTATCTCAAATATTGCATAAGACATACTTATAATACAAAATTACTTGTTAATCTGAATTTTGAATTAAACTTGGCAGGCTGTATTTTTATTTGTTAAATCTGGCAATTTACTCAACAACCTATTTAGATGGCAGGAAGGAGCCCTGGTCCCCCACTTGGCCTCAAAGGCCCTGCGGTGGAGAAGGCAGGGCTGTTCTGGGAAGCTGGTCTACCTTTGTACTTAATGCCTCAAACCTCAGGATCCAGCCTGACAAGAGGCATTGATGTGCTCATTTTTGTCATTATCAGAGCGGAAGTGTAAGGCAGCCTGAGAAATGGTAGACATACCTAGAGGTATTTTCCAAAGCATTTTCAAACCCTTGCCTTATTTAATTATCATGGCAATCCTGTCAGGTAGTGTAAATCTGATTTTACAGTTTGAAAAAGTAGATCCAAAGGAGTTAACTGACTTGCTCAACAACATGGAGCAAGCAGGGTGGAGCTGGGACAGGGGCCCTGGCCCAGGGCTCATCTCCTCTACACCAGCTTCTCTGTGGCAGACAAGTGACTGTTGCTAGGTGTGGCCATGACTCAGGATCTTTCCTGAGCTTTCTACCATATGTGGCTCAGTTTTCAGGATCAGCCTCACTTAAAGGTTAGCCCTTCCCTTAATTTCTTATCCTTAGCCCCCTCTCCCCACAAGCCTATCAACTTTAAGAATATAACATTCTAAAAAAAAAAAAAAGTAACATTCTGGGTTCTGGGTTCCAGATTCCACGTTTTGCATCCCACTTTTGCCACCTCCATGCCCCACTTCCAGGCTCCCACTCCACTCTGCTCATCTAGATGCAGAAGGGAAGCACACAGCAAAGACAGACTTGGCATGGACACAAGGCAAGGCACTCTCACGGGCCAGGCGCCTAGGAGGCATCAGTGTATGTGTGCTGCCTACGAATGGAGTGACAACGCCCTCCCTTCATATCTCAGGCACCCACACGGCTTCTCTGGAATCAACTTTACTCCTCATTTTTTCCAGTCTGCTCACTGGCCTCCTGCTTGGTCATAAACATCTCCTGCTTAGTTTTGGGAACTCTCTCTGGTGATGCAACTTGGGGTATAACAACGATCATACTCTCATCTCAGAGGATGCTCCAGGAGTGGCTGGGGTAGACAGCCAAACATAGCTGGCCTTGAAGAGGCTGTGACCTCTAGGTCACGAATATGGATGGAAGCAGTCAAGCTCAAATGCATCCAACACAAACTTCCCAAAACCCTGGCACTCAACTTTCCCATTAGCCACATTATCTCCATTTTATAGAAGGGAAACTGACACTCGGCCCAAGGTCACACAGTGGCTAATGTCGAATGCAAGGCTGGATCACAGGGCTCCTGACCTCACAGCTATTTTCAGTCAACTGAAGTGCCTGAGTACTAGGCAGCTTCTTTCAGAGGCTATTAATGACAGAACTAGGAAACTGGTTCTCTACCTCTTCCTGCCCCACCTCTTTTCGTTCTTCCCTGGCACTTGGTGTCATCTTTCCCACCGACCCTGTCTCCCTCCCTCCTCTGAGACCCTAACCAGTCCCTTGCCACCACACTGCTAGGCATGGGTGCAGTTTTCTTAGTCACTCAACTTACAAACACTTCCATATACAAGTTTTCACAATACTCTATGAAGAAAGCTAATTGTACAATAAATTTTATAAATGCAAGAGCTGGTTCAAATGGTGGATGAATCTGGAATCCAGAAAATAGGGCTGTTCCAAGTCTCTTATATCTGTCACCGTTGATTTCCAGACACTCTGGCTGGCTGGGGAGTAGATCATTCTTTCAAAGGAGGAGGTGAGGCTTGCTGGCACCCCTCAAACCAGCCCATATAAGTCACCGTCTAGGGAAGATGGGCCCTGAGAAACTCAGTCCAGGCTGGCCTTGGCACTGTTGCCTGGCAAGTCCTGAGTCCGGCATCTGCTCTTTCATCCTCAAAGGGCCATGTTGGACTCAAACCAGGAAACCAGGCTCTGCATCTTGCCTCCCTAGGGAGCAGACACCTGAGAACAGGTGTGTGCCATGACTCCATCAGGGAGGGGAGGGCACAGGCAAGACTCATTTCTGAAGGTGAGTCAAAGCTTGAGAAACCCCAGCCCCACCCTGTGGACAAACAGTGGGGTGACTAGAATAGAGAGACCTGACCCTGGGAGGGGACCCTGCCAGAGACAATGATAATCACCTAGCTATCAATCTAGACACATCTCTACCACCAGGGTACTTTGGGGGGAAAGAAGGGTTGTTGATGGCTCCATCTGGACACAAATGGAACATATTTATTATGCTATCTGTAAGGATGAAATAAGAAAAGGGGAAAAAAAAAAGGAGAGCTCTGGTTTACTCATGAGAGGCTATTAGGGTGGGAGAACTGTGCTTGGCAGGGAGGACAGTAGAGTTTGGGCCTGCCAGCATTCCTGTATTTCAGCTGCCTGTTCAGTAAAATGAACATTAAAATCGAGCAAATTGTGTTTCATTTAAGAAATCATAATCATGTCATATTTGTTTCATCTTGTGTTCTGGTACATACTCAACCAGCAGTCACTGTTTAGGACATTTCTGTTTCAAGTTCCTTTCTCCACTAATTACTTGACAATCTGTCAACAAAAACTTCAGAAGATGCTACTTAGCCTTCGTGATCTTTTTAAATGTGGGAAATCCATTTGCAGCATTAATTATTTCAGCCTCTAATTTTTCTATTTGCAAACAAGATGCTCAGTTACTGGTGTTTGGTGTTCTGTGAAGTAGTATTGAAAGCAGTCCCACAGAGAGAGAAGAGGGAGAGGATAAAGGTCCAGAAATATGTGTGCAATTTATCTCCCCCTCCCACCCCTCCATGATATATTTCTATAAGATCCCCAACAGTCCTAGGAGTTTGATAAAAGGGTAAATGAAGTCCTCAATGGTGAGAGGCTAGTTCTGACGCAACACCCACTGATTGTCACCTGTAGCAGCTGAAGACTGGCTGTGGAAGAGAAGTGAGCGTGTGGGCAAAGTGCCCACCTCTGGAAAGATGACCAAGGTTAGCCTCTTGGAAGTTGAGTGGAGCTGAAGCACTTGTCACCCTTTCCTTGGACACAACATGGTGTGGTTAGAGGCAAGGGAAGGAGCCAAGGGAGTTAAGAAACTTCTCCACTGATACTCACCCCTTACTGGCTGTGAGGTCTTAGACATGGCCCTTAACTGTTCCCAGATTCGATTTTCCTGTTTTCCAATATGAGGAGACTGGCTACAACTCCCTCGAGGGTCCCACTGAACCTCCATTCTATAACTGTATGGGTCTGGGAAGGTCTGGGAAGGCAGCCGAGTTCCTCCTTGGGGGATTAATCGTGAGTGGAGGGCATCGATGCTGCATTTGGGCTCAGCTGAAGAGTGTCATCTTGATCAGAGGGATCTGCTGTGGGAAAGATAAGTGACCACAGGGATACAGGCAGTTAACCCTGGTTAGCCTGAAGCAGGGAGAGAGATCCTAACGCTTATGTGTGAGAATGGCTAATGCACTTGAAGAAGGAGAGAGGGTATGAACCGTTCGAAAATCCTGCACAAGGTGACACTACCTTTAATTCCTACCTTGACTCCCAGCTTCCCTTACCTCAGCCCCAGACATTGCTATTCCCAAAACTCACCTCATGCTTTCTTGCCTCAAATCATTTGATCTGTATTGGCACACTACTCTCAAATCTCCCAGTGAAATTCAAGGTAATCTTTAGGAAGCATTTTAAATATTACTTTCTCTGTGATCTCTTTCCTAAATCTTTCCAAAAAGATGTGTTTTCCTCTTCTGCTCAACACCCACCCCTTTTTATTTATATGTACTATGAACACTTTTTACGTAATGTTTTGACTTGAATATGTATAAATTATATACTAATCTTAGCATCACATGTACATTCCCTGATGGAAGGAGCTGTTTCACCCTCACCATATATGCATGTGTTTATCATCTACCCCCCTATACTAGCCAAACGCATATTATATCCACTCTATGAATATGCAAAAACAAATGAATGTCTAAATGAATGAGTGAATGATTTATCAATGAATGAGTTAAACTGAATGATAAACCCACAGTTAGACATTTTGGCTTAACAGTCTGAATCGATGAAGTCTCAAGATGCTTTGTGAACTAGTCCTTCTTTTCAAGTTCAGGTTGATGCTTTTCTTCTCTAAGTAGCTCTTTCTGTTTATCCAACCACATGCATTATCTTTGAAGACCTATGCTGACATCATCCACACCTGTAAGAGGCCCAGCTACCTGTGTGTATGTGTGTGTGTGTGTGTGTGCATGTACAAGGGGGACTTCTTTATAGCCAGCCAAACTACAAGCTTCCCAGGGGCAGAAAGGATGTTGAGGACAGAACTTCTACCCTGGTAAGAACTGGTGCTAGTGAATACACTAGCTAGCTGGTGAGTGGGTGGTCCAATTACTAAAGGAGGATGCTGTTGAGTGAGTGAGTCAGGAAGTGAGTGAAAGAAGGAGGGTGAGTAATAACCTGACAAATTAGCTGACTGCCTAGCTGGTACACTAAAAAACTGACTAACTGTCTGGTTGAGTGGTTGACCAATTGATTTCCTGATCATTTGGCTTACTGGTTGTCTGATGGCTAATTTGAAAGGCAAATCCTGGTACAGTATAACAAAGAAAGCCCCCTTTGGGACATGGGGTTAATGGTATAGAAAAAAAAGAATGCTCTGGATAGGAGTCCCTAAGAAGTGTATCCTATGAGTTGGACAACCATCTCTTAATTTGCTTGCTTTATATCACTTAGGGGTTCACTGTGATTTCCATCCCTGGTCAACTGAGCTTACTGGACACAGCCTCAAGCGAAGTCCAGACAGAGGCTACCATGGTGGAACAGTAGCTCTCTTCCTGGCAGAAGGTGGTTGGGGCAAAAGGACATTTCCATTTATGGAACTACGCACTGAGGAACCTGATTTTTCCCTGAGCTTTGGGCCCTGGGGGCAAGGAGCTGGGGCTCAAATTATCCCTCAGGCCAGAGAAAGGGGTCTCTGAGATGATGGCTGAGATAGGGAACCAAACCAAACAGACAAATTAGCAGATACCACAAGTTGGACCAGTTTGCCTGGTTGATGCCCTACACTCTGACCGCAGAGAATTTCCTTGAGGAAGTGGCTGAAGAAGGAAGAAGCAAGCAAGGGCTGCCAGCCTCAGCTCAGACAGTACCTGGTGATGACTGACACCCCAAGGTAGGACCAGGGCTCACAGAGCTCTGAGCTGCCACCCTGAGCTGTGGCTGGCCTTGCACATACTCAGTAGAATGGTATACAAATACACCACCCTGCCCCAGACATCCCTCCAGAGAGGGAAGAAAGGGAAGGGGTGGGACAATACCTCATATCCATAGTAACCAAGCCACTTGGTGCCCAAAGCCTTCAGTAATTTCCCACAGGCTTCGGGATAAAGTCTACAGTTGTTGACATGGTTTCAAAGGGCCTTCACGCTCTAGACCCCTGGGAAGGCTTCCAGTCTCATCTCTGCCATCACCCCACCTTCCTTCCTCTCTGTACAAGTGCTCTACTGTTCCAGCCATAAGCCTTGATGAACTACTTAACAGATTGTTTTCTTAACAATGCGCTGTTTTCTCATTCTTCTGCCAATAAGCCACTCCCTTTGCCTGGAGGGCCTATCCTTAATCTGTGTTTGACTAATCTTAGAATCTCAGACACTAGTTCATTTCTTCTCTGAACATCCCTCATTCTGTGACCTTGGCCGCCTTTGGTGTCAGTGTTTGTACAGGAAGCTCCTGTCTTAGCACCCACTCTGTGGTTTGGGGATAGACTATCCCCTGGTCTGGCCTGTGTTAGCTGTGAGACGCTTAAGGGTAGGAACATTCCCTACTTTCCTTCAACTCCTGTTTGTAGTAGTATGGTACTTCATTCATAATAGATACATGATGAGTGTGTGTTCAGACAAACCATATGTGATCAGTCCAGGGTCTATATAGATGTGGGCTCTCCCAGCGTATGGCTGGGAAGGGCACCAACAGCCTTTGTCTGATGCAGCAGAGCGCAGTCCTTCCACACCATCAGGGCTTGCCCTTCCTGGTGCCTTTCCTCCCCCTTTGCTGGCATATGTCAAGCACGCCTTCCATGTGCTTTGTTTTCAGCTGTGCCTGCTTACTTGCTGGATCACGAGTCTGTGAATAGCAGGAATCTGTTTTTCTCCATCTTGGTTCCTTCCTCCAGCTCAGGGCCTTAGTCATCCTTTGCATATAGGAGAACTTGATAAAGGTTGGCTTTTCTGGGATGATATTCACAACTCAAAAGAAGACAACATTGGCATCAGTAATTCCAAAGTGTTGAAAGCCAAGAATCACTTTACGTGGGTAGAGTAGACTGCACTGTGCTCTTAAAGATTTTGCTGCCTCTGTTCCTCTCCCCCAGGAAGTATCCTACTCTGCCCATTGGTGATAGCAGCTGTGGCCATGGACTTGCTTTGACCATAAAGTGTAAACTTTAGGAGCTGCAGCTCAGTACACTGTCTTGCCTCTCTGCCGTAAGGACTGACCATGCTCCAGATTGAGGCTGCTCTGTCAGCTTTTTGCATCCCAAAGTCAAATTAATGTGCGGCAGGGCTGTGGCTGACCCTCAGTGGACATCTAAGGTGAGGGAGAGGTAAAACTTTGTTGTTTTGAGCCCCTGAGATTGAGGGCTCATTGGTTATTGAAGAGTGACTTGGTCTACCCTGACCAATACACTGGGATATGCAAGAGATGACTTCTTTCTCTTAAGGAGGTTCTATTCCTACTTCTGCTTGACTCTGCCCAAAGAGAAAGTAAATGCTGAAGTATACTAACTGGTAGCCAACACCGTGACTCAGATGTGTGTGGATGTGGATGTGTGTGTGGTGTGTGGTGTGTGTCCACATGTGCATGTGCAAATGTGACTGCAGAGGTAGGATGGAAAAGAATGGAAGGAGAGGGAAATGAAGGGGCAATGTGGGCTTACACAGTACACAAGGACTATCTGCTTGTGGGCAACTGATATTTTCCTACAAATGACTTTTTGTCTGTGGTTGGGGAACAAAATAAACCATCTCTTTCCTCACTCTGACCACAGGACCTTGTGCCAAACCACATCACAAGTCAGCCCCTAGGCAGTTGAGGCAGAGTGCCACCTGCTGGTCCTGACAAGCTAGTACAACGGTTTCCAATTTCAAGAGTGCCTCCCTCAGGAGGCTGGTACAGACCAGGAAGCAGGGAGGCCTCAGATGCAGAGGAGACCTTAGTGATTCCTCCCCCACACTTTATAGGCGAAAACTCTAAGGACCTCAACTGGGACTCTTCTCAACCCAGTGGCCTCTCAAGCTGGATCATGCTATCTCCAGAGGGAGAGACCAGCTACTTACCACTGGAGTCAGTGCCTTTCCAAAGTTCCCTTCCTTGCTGGCTCAAGATGGTGGTGGGGTTTGATGAAGACAGAATGACTGGAGTCAGTGCATGGGAAATGGGGGAAGGACTCAGTGGGATTCAGGGAAGCCAAACTAAATGGAGAGCAAGAGAAACTCTCACTGCAAAGGCTTCCATTTACTGAACAGCTACTGCATAAAATGCAAGGCTCTCTACATTGTTGCCCCTAATCCCTGCAGGAGGAGAAGCACCACTGGTGTTTGACCGATGAGGAGACTGAAACCCAGAGAGGTTAAGTAACTGGTCCCAAGTCATGAAGCTGGTAAATAGTTGGACCAGAATCCAAGCCTCCATCAGTCTGGTTCTAAGACAACTCTGCATGGCATCACACTGCCTCTTCCCAAATGATATGCTCCCCAAGTCTCCTCAACCCTCCAGCACAGGCCATGTGGACAGGCCACACTATGCAGTTCTTTTAGAGGTCAATAGATTGCAACATGAGGGGTTGCTGAGCAGACATAGACACAGTGTTTTGAACAGCAGTACAGCATTGGCTCATGGGAGATTTAGCAACGCCAAGCCCTGTGGTGAACAAACAGGCCATGTGAGGCAGGAAGACTGTTGGCACAATAGAGTGTGACAATCTCGAGGCCCCCAAGTGCAGCACGCTAAGGAAACTGTAGGACATTTTAGTCTCCCCTGGGGGTTCACCAGAAGCTTTTGGGCAAAGTGATATCTGAGCGGAGACCCCTGCCATCTTTTCCCTTTTAAGAATCACTAGTCTAACAAACCACTATTACTGAAGGAGCAGGGGAGATGCTGTCAAGCACAGGCCTAACTTGTGGAAAGATTGCACATGCTGGAGTGTGTTCCTGGCTGGTGAAGCTGTGCAGCCTCTGCGGCATGGAGGCAGGGCAGGGGCTGGCCAGAGAGGCACTCTCGTAGTGGGACCCATGCTGAGAATGTGAACTAGCTTTATTGAATAGGTAATCTGGTGGCATGCCACCCTGGTGTCTGTTAACCTTTGGTAGTAATCCAGCTGTTAGCACGGTCCTGTCTAAAGGCTGCTTTGGCTTCGTTTGAGTAAAAGAGGAGGCCCCAATTAGCAAAGCTCTCCAGATGGAAAGTGAATCTTGAGATATAAGAATTGGGCTGAAGGTCCATACATTCTGTTTCAGGGGTTATTCCCATTGATGACCTCACAGGATTGTCTCTAATTTCAAGTGGTGCAAATTTCTCACAGAGGATGCTTTATTTACCACTCAGCTCCTACTCTTCTTCCTGCAAAAAACTTCTACTGGTCCCCATCCCTAGGGCAGACAGACCCCGTTCGATCATTTTGGAGTAGGAGGAGCTCATAATTAGCCTGAGTCTGGGCTGCAAAGGCTCCTTTGTTGGCACCTGCAGGAGTCCTGAGTGTGTACGTGGCCTTGCTTACCTTCTTACAAGTTTACCATCCTTGTTCTCTGATCCTGTCCCTATTACTTTCCCATTTTCATGCCACCTGCCCTGCAACCACAGGTTGCCAGCCCCCTAGCATAGCAAAGCAGTCACTATTCTATTAACCGCCCCCAGTCTGTCCTAAGGAGTATTAAAATGAGCATCTCTGGAACCAAGATTCTGCATTTACAACTCTCCCCACAGCAGGCCGTCATAATATAAGACATGAAGGGAGACCAGCAGGAAACTATATTAAGGTTATGGTGACTGGTGGCACTCTCCTGCCTGTCCACAAAGAGAATAGCATGTATACATGCATGTATGTGTGTGCGTGCACACACACACACACACACATTTTGTCTGAAGGGAGACAAGGCACAAGCCACCACCTTGACCCAGTCTCATGCAAGGAATAAAATAAGAATATTCAGTGAAGACTTGCACTTGTGGCTGACAGCTGTTAATCAGTCTTTTTTTTTTTTTTTAAGATTTATTTATTTGAGAGAGAGCACGTACACGAGAAAGCGAGAGAGTGAGCACGTGCACGAGAAAGCGAGAGAGTGAGCACGAGCAGGCACCAGCAGGCACGAGCAAGCACAGTTGGGGTGGGGGAAGGGCAGAGGGAGAGAGACAAGCAGACTCCCTTCTGAGCAGGGAGCCCAACGACAATGCAGGGCTTGATCCCAGGACGCTGAGATTATGACCCGAGCTGAAAGCAGATGCTTAACCGAGTGAGCCACCTAGACGCCCTGTTACTCTGTCTTAAAAATGACAAGTCAATCTCTCTCCCTCTCCCAACAGAGAAACTCTAGCTCCATGCGCATTTGTCTTGCCATTTCCTCTTTGTTTCCCAAAGGCCATTATAAGCAAGAAAAAGGGCTCCTGGCCAATTAGTTCCATGGAGGTCAGAAGTTGTAACTTAGCACCCATGAGACGTCATCCAGACTTTTCTTCCACCATGTACCATATGAAATGCAGATGAGAAGAGCTCAGCCCTCACTTGCCCTGCAACAGTTTCTAGCCCAATCATCATGGGAAAGTAGAATGAGTCAAAAAGATGGGCTTGCATGAAAGACAGATCTGTATATGAATCCCAGCTCTTCAGCTACTAACTGTGTAGTCTTGGGCAAAGTTTGTTTCCTCCTTGGGGAAATAAGCAAAATAGGAATTGTTATTTTTTATGGTAGTAATGAATATTAATAAGATAAGTATTTAAATTCTAGTATAGTGTCTTGCTTATAGAAGTAACTCACTCCTTTTAAATATATATATGTGTGTATATATGTATATGTGCATATGTATACATATATATAAATCCAAAACTGGCAACAATCTGTGTGTGTTACTGATTTCCTGGAGGGAGGCAGGTTAGTCCTAAGGCTGAGAGATCTTTTTTTTTTTTTTTTAGATTTTATTTATTTGCGAGAGAGAGAATGAGAGACAGAGAGCATGAGATGGAGGAGGGTCAGAGGGAGAAGCAGACTCCCCGCTGAGCAGGGAGCCCGATGTGGGACTCGATCCCGGGACTCCAGAATCATGACCTGAGCCGAAGGCAGTCGCCCAACCAACTGAGCCACCCAGGCGCCAAGGCTGAGAGATCTTAAAATATAGATGTGGATTTTAGCAAAGCTTGCTCTGTGCCTCCACGATAAAGCCATACAAAGTGATCTGGTACCTGGGTAGCCCCACCCTGTCCCTACCTCCAAGGGTTTTCCGTGATTGTGACTACTTAGGGGATGGGGAGATTAAATAAAGATTGGAGTGAGCGAGTCACCTTCTAGTGAGTCAGAACGGGAAGGAAGCTGAAGAAGAATCCAGCAAAGCCCGAGGTGGCCTTGTGCAGGTTAGGAAACTGAGGCCCAGGGAAAGGAAATAACTTGCCCATTAACACACAGAAGGCCAATGGCAGAACCAAGATAGTGACTCGGGTCTCATGACTCTCTGTCCAGCGCTGTTTATTTGAAGCTGTAGTGCCTCCTAAAATCCGCTGAAGGTGAACCTCATGGTCCCATCAGCCCTTTGGGACAAAGGACGCTCAAGCCAAAGGGCTGCCTGGAGGGCTGAGAACAAGAAGAATGGTTGCCTTTTTATTTCATCAGAGAACAAGATGGAATCAGTCCATCTGGTGCCTGATAGCTGGCATAAATATTCCATAAGACAGGACTACATGCCAGGAACCAGGAGTTGGGTATCAACAATGACTGTTCTCTGCCCCTGGGCAGGACCTCCAGGTGACAGTAGCCCTTCACACACACACACACACACACAGTGCCAGACGGCACCACGGTGACCCAGGAGGAGTTTCAGCAGATTCAGGCACAGGCCATGCCTGCTGTGTCTTCAGTACCAGATGTGTATGATTCTCCCAGGAATGCCAGGCAGCAAGGACACATGTACAAACCTGTAGGAGAAGGTGGAGCAGGCCGCCCTGGGCTGCACCCACAGGCAGGACTCCCACTGAAGGATTCTTGGTGGCTAGAGCTGGAGCCTCGCTGCTGAAATCCATCACCAGCCAGGGATCCCCTGGGGTACAAAAGCTGGCAGCTGAGAGACGTCTTCACTTTCCCAGGGAGCCTGTGGAGGAAGGGAAGGGCAGACCACCACTGCCTGTCTGTTGGAATTTCTAATTTGGGCCTGGAAGTTTGAGTGGTTCTCATTTTACAGCTTAGAAAAGTTAAGTTGGCCAAGGTTACTCAGTAAGAAACAGAAAGGATTTGAACCCAGGTCTCTCAGGCTTCAAGGTGGGTGGGTGTTCTTTTTCCTGTGCCACACCACCTTTCAAGGGATTTCCTTATTTGAAATATATAGCTTTATTCTTCTCTGAGGAAGACACACCCCCTACCAAGTCCTTCCCCCTGGGGTCTCAAGGCGATGGTCAAACATCCCTGCTGGAATGCGGCAGAGGCCGAGAAAAAGCTGAGAGGACAAGCTGCTAGGACATGAGAACAGAGGCTGGACTCCACACTCTGGGGCCAACACGTGAGTGGGAGAGACACCGTGAGCATGTGTGTCTGTGTGTGGTCATATCTATGTGATGACAGCATGTGATTATGTGTCAGTGTGTGATCGGTTGTGACCTCATGTGAGGGCTTATGAATGTATATGTGTGGGAATATGTGCATGAATGTGCAAGCATGAGTGAGTGTGCAAGAGTGAGTGTGTACAGGGCTGATATTCAACAGGTATATTCCAGCATACACAGGTGTTGCTGACTGAATGGTTGAAATATTAAAACCACTTCTGTAAGAGATAGCAAACAGCCACCACACTAACTCCCCTGCCCACCAGTGCTCCTGTCACCACACTGACTAACCCACAGAGTCCTCTACAGCACTGGGAAACTAGGAGGACCATAACTGTCACATCAGGGCTTCTGGAATGCTGGTCCGGCTTCTGCTCTCGAAGCTCAATACCAATCTACAAAGTTGTAGAATGTACTTGAATAACAACCACTGTGTGTAATTTGTGTGAGTGCATGAACACACACGAGTGCTTAATCTTGTGCAAACAAGTATGACTGTGTGGAGGTTTGTAAACATGCTGACTTTGCCTCACCAATGGATTGATGGGTTCTACGTTCTGGAAAGACAGGATTCAGTCTTTATGCTTCTTCTAGCTACCAGCACAGTCAGGGCACTTGCTGTGTCACAGAGAATGTAAACCAGAGAGCCAGAGTGTCCTGAATTTGCATCTCAGCTCCACCACTACAGGCTGCTATTACTGCAAGCAAGGAGGGAACTTCTCTGAACCTCAGTCCTCTATCCCTGTTGGGAGTAGCCATACCTACTTCAGTAGGGTGGTGTCAATGTGTGCAAAAGTTGGCACACCTGTGTCAGTCAGGACTTTGCCCCTGTACATGCTTCCTCAGCTTGTCAGCCTCCCTTCTTGCCTCCAGGGAGCATAGCCTGCCTCACAGAGACAGGGCTGACTGTGCCAATGATAGCTGAGAATCACTGTGGCCTAGAGCTGCCAGGATTGCCTCAAGAGCAGGATCCATTTTGGGCAGGCATTAAAACAGGGAAGATTCTGGAAGTAAAGGGCAACCACCAAATGGGATACTTATGACCTAAACTAAATCTTGTTTCCCCCTATGAACACCCACTCTGATCTTTTGTTCTACTTAATTGGTCCTGTCCTTGACCCTGAAATTCGCCCTTCCCCTTTACACCTTTGTATCACTGAAGGTCTGGAGCCCACGTCTTCCAATGTGTGGGAATAAGCAAAGGGTGCTGCCTGTAGGCTTGCTGCTCAGTCAGAACTGGAGAATAACAATAAAAGCAACAGCTAACATTTATCAAACTGTTTAGTTACATTCTCATTGGACAACTCCCCCTTCCACCCCAAAAAGCAGCTAATCTTCTCCCCCACCACACAGATGAGAAAAGTGAGCCTAGGGAAGTTCTATAACTCGCTGCAAGTCACACAGTGGAAGAGGGGTGGTTCTGGAATCCAGATTCAGTGTGACGGGGACAAAAGAAAAATCAGCAAGATGGTCCACACACAAGCACATGTGCATGTGTGCTAATTATGGAAATTAGTAAAAAGAAAATTAAATGAAGCCCAAAGAGGTGAAATTCAATCTCATGTTACGCTGCAGAGTGAGGAAGGGTAAGGCAAGAGAGGTAAAAGCCCAAACGAGAGAGATGTGGGGAGGAGGTGATGTATGGGGGTGAGGAGGACACATTTGGAGACTGTGCTGAAATGACAGCTCTGAATGTGGGGGTGGTAGCGAGTTCTCATTTTCAAGGTGTTCTCACTCTCTCTATCTCTGAATTCCAAGGTGTGAGGTGTTTGTCAAATGTACCACCCAAGTCATCCCTTAATTGTATGCCACCCTGTCTAAATGTTCTTTGTTTTACGAGGGTCTTCTCCCAGGGACTGTTGGGCCCAGAGGCCCAGAGTCTGTGCTGGTTTCTCTGTTCTTATAGCACCCCTCACCTTCTGCACAAACAGGAATGGAGGTGCTTACTAAGGCTGCAATGATGGATTGACAGGGTGGGGGGACAGATGGATGGGGGATGGATAGAAGGAGGGGAGACAGCTGAAAGGCACAGGAGTCTGATGGAGGAAGAGGAGCCCAGCCCTGCAGGTAAGAAATGCTCAAAACTTCGGTCTTTAGCTAACTCTGCGTTCTCCAGGGTCTATAATAATGTGTTGGGGTAATCCAGACTTCTTTTTTTTTTTTAGGTTTTAAAAAATTTATTTTTTAAAAGTTAACATGTGCATAAAAGGAAACTGAAAAACACAAGAAGCAAAGAACAAAGTCATCCATAATCACAAGCAGTTTACAGTTTGACTTCTAGATCCTATGTGTGTATCTACACAAGTAAGCATTTTAATGTAATTAAGATCGTACAGTTATGTATCACGCTTTTTTATACACCATAAATATTTACCATTTCAAAGTCCCCAAGCTATGAGTATTTTGATAACCAAGAATACACTACATCAACTCCATCTGAAAGAAAAAAAATGTAATCCTGCCTTTCTTTGCGACAAAAATTTCATAAAAGACAAAAATGGCAACAGGCCTCTAGATAAAGATATTGGCAGAGTTACAATTTAAAAAAATGTATTCCCTTAATGTTCAGTTAAAACTGGGACAAAGTAAGAGTACACAATGTACAATGCTTCTAAAAGAATTCATTATCCAATCTATACTATTCAAATATTAGCAAGGAGGTATGTTTCCATTGAATCACTTAATGTATTCCTGTAATACAGCCAAAGAGACACACACACATTAACAGTTATCATTACAATGTAAATATGAACACATCCGCATACATCTCTCCCTCTATACTTCCTTCTGCCCCTTTCATGATATTTTCCTCTTTGCCTCCTTCTGGGTACTTCTGCTGGCTCTCAGTGACTGCCCTGGAGCCCAGAAGCATGAAAGGGGAGGCAGGTTTAAGAAAGGAGGTTCCAATACCCCAACCTGTGGACTATTTTGTAAGAGAGGGGTTTGGTGGAGAGGGATGGAGTGGGTAGTGGAAATAATAGGAACCAGCAGTTTGGATTACCTGTGTCTCTGAATTATCTGGTTACCACAATCCTCCAGAAATTTGAATTGAAAGTAGGGGGGTTGTGGGGGAAATAGTTCAGGGAAATCCCCAACTGAGAAATAATGGGGGCTGTGATTTTAATCACATATTGATGGTGGATATCATGTGTTGAGTATACACGGTCTGTATAGATTGTCTCCTTTTTTTTAATTTAAATTCAATTAGCCAACATACAGTAAGTACATCATTAGTTTCAGATGTAGTGTTCAGTAATTTATCAGTTGCCTATAACACCCAGTGCTCATCCTCATGACACATTTGGTTAGCTTGAAGAAACTTTTGTCTTCTCTTCACCTATGGGAGAAGTTTTAAGGCCTTATTCTCAACTCCTTTGGACCCAGAAGCCCTTGGAGTCTGTTCTCTGAAATATAATTTATTTGCCTCAATCCTTCTCTGCTATGTAGCTCTTGACTGGGGGATTCCCTTGCTCTTTCTCAGCCTGCAGGGATGCTTTCTCTCCCACATGTTCTCCAGATGGGCATCATCTCCCCCTGGTTCCAGTGGTGCTTTCATTTTCCGTGGGTATGGGATGTGTCTCCTCCGTACCCCAGCAGGACCACTGAGAACGACCCACAGCTCACCAGTGCATCTGTACTGTGCCTGTTCCTCTGCCTGCACCACATGCCCAGCTGCCCTAGGGCTCTGGGGTGGGGGCGGGACAAAAAATCTGCAGGAATGTAACATTGTCCAACAACAGAAGAATCAGACTGAGACATGAGTGCCAGAGGAATTACATTTAATTGTTTGAAAAACAGGAGCAGAGGTGGAGGGTGGTAAGAAAGGTGTTCCGCATGCTGCCCAAGCTTCCGAGAAGCAGACATAGTAATGTAAATACACGTCAATAGAGATGATTAGACAGTTCAGAACCAGATCCTTGTCTGAGGTGGAAATTGCAGTTGCTAATTAATAAGTAGAGATCGAAGAAACCGCCCTCCTGGTGCTGCCTTTTCCTGAAGTGTGGTTGCAGTCAGAAGCTGGGGTGAGTGGCGTTGACAGATGGCCGAGAGAGGGGCAGTGAACTTCATGCTCTCTGTTTTCCTAGGAAGCTTGGCCTCTGGTCGAATGCTGGGGTCTTATTTCTGCTTGGACTTCTGGCACTGTTGGGGTGGACATTTCTGTTGGCACTTGGGGGCACAGGGCTCCTTGCACTTGGGTGGAGGCTGATATGGCTGCTTGGTTTGCTGGGGTGGGGGGCAGCACTGCTGGGGTGGGGGACAGCACTGCTGGGGTGGGGGGCAGCACTGCTTCTGCTTCTGCTGAGACATTCTTCGTTGACACACAATTGGAAACAGAAAAAAAAGTGAGGAACGCCTTCACCATAGAGACACTCTGGGCCCGAGGACAGGGCCTGCTGCATTCATATCCTTCTCTGCTTCTACTTTGCCCTGATGGTTTCACAACTTAAGGTCTGTATGTCTGTGTATAAATATCCATGCATGTGTGTGTAAATGTGTGTTGAATATAAGTTGTGGCCAAAAGTTTGTAAGTCATTTCAATTCTTTTCGAGACAGAGAAACATGGAAAGAATGAAGCAAGGAAGGAATGGGAGAAGAAGAGAAGAGGGAGAGAGGGAGAAGGAACGACAAGGAGAGCAAGAACGAAAAGTAATATACTTTTATGCCAAAACTATGGAATCTGGAAGAGGATTGCCTAGGATCTGAGTCCTGGCTAAACTATTAACCTGCTGTGTGACTTTGATCAAGTTACTTAGCCCTCTGTACATGCCTCTCTTAGGGTTGTTGTAAGGATTAAATGGGTATATAAAATGCATACATATAAACATGCATACATACATGTATGTGTGTGCACACACACACACAACCACACAGGGTAGCTAGCACATGATGAGCACAGTGTAAAGGTTTTGACTTATTAAATAAATTTCTAAAAATTAAAAAAGAATGAGAAGGAGCATCTCTTTTCTCTAAGACAATTATAAGAGAAAGGAGTCTAGAGACAAAATGGACTTTTTAGCTTGATTCTTATTTACAGTTGAGGAAAACCAACCTCAGAGAAGGACGTAATTAGTCCCCAGCCACTCAGCACAAGTAGGTAGAAATGGTGGTCCCCAATTCCTGGAGCAGGACCTTCCCCCTATATCACATCATCTTGTCCCTGCTGCTCTGTGCTCCTTGGGGTCTCTGCACCCCAATGCAGTCTTCTTTCTTCCCTCCCTATATTTGACTTTTCTTTAAACCACAACTCTGCCAGGTGCTCTGCCTCATGGCTGGTGCGCCCTCTCCTTCTACTGAGTCCCTCTCAGCATCTGACAAGATACAACACCCATAACACACCAGCAGGATCCTCAAGACACTGGTCTCTTGGCAGACTTTCCTCTCCCATCTCAGCCCAGCTCCCCACACCCTCGGCTGGATGGCTTGCAGACCACTATTGGTTGGTCCCCAATAATTTGGTAAAGAGAAATGCCCAACTAGATCTTTCTGACCAACCACCCAGAGCTCCAGGCCAACTCCCAGCCAGGTTGGGACCATGTGGAGCAAGGCTGCAAGGAGAGGCACTGCTTTGCCTGACTTACCCAAGTTTGCCAGTGGCTGGAGTGTGGAGATGCCAAGGGGTTTGGGATGCTCTGAGCCTGCCCACCTTTTATACATCTCACATTCCTGCCTAAGGCCATGAGGTGGCCTGGGATTGGAGTGTTGTAATTAGTTCCTAGTCACAATAAGATCCACCTGTCCTTCCTCAAATTTCAGGTTTTACTCACCGCCCAGGGCTGGCAGCCTCCCTCGTGGCATGGCAGGACTTGGGGGTGAGGGTACCTTCACTCTGGCCTTGGCCCCACCTCCCCATCACTTTACGAGGCTGGCTGCCTTGGATTTCCAAACTCACTCGTGACTTTTGACTTAGAACCTTGGCATCTGGGATGATCCCAAGCAGGCATTCAGGTTTTGAGGGTGTGAGGGCAGGGTTCCGGGAAGCTCTGGTTGGCAGAGGGGAGGGGGTGGCCTGGGTGGGGTACATAGACAGCATTGTCTTAAGGAAAACTTAACAACTGAGGAGGTGAATGGCTCTCTGGGAGGCCCATTAAACATGCATGACTTTGACTTAACCTAGGCTCAGAGTCACATTCAGCCTGAACTGGTGGAAAGACAGGGCAAATGGCTTTGATTTTATGCCTATTGTTATTTAGGTAATAAATGGGGGCTATAACCCTCTGTCCTGCCTTCTACTGAGAAAACCATTAGGTTGCATTTAAGGGAACTGGGTGGTTACAGTAGACAGTACTTATCTCTCATCTCTTTATATATGTATAAGTCACCCAGACTCTAGGGTTCCCAGGAAGTGATTATCATAAGGTGGAATGGGTGGGGGAACCAAGCATTGAATTAGAATGAGATCCCAGAGGAGTCACCTCTGCTGGTCTTGGATTCTGAGCTCCCAGGGCCCCATCCCAATTCTTTCTCTCCACTCCTGTTAGAGATCCCAGGACACAGAGGGATGGCACAGGGCACAAACCAGGATGCCCTCCATATTTGGCAACGGATGGAATATATCTTTGAAACATCCCCAAGAAGTGTTTAGAGTGGAGCTCTGACCTTTACCAGTGGGTGACCTTGGGCACTTAAAGTCTTTGAGCCTCAATTTCTTCATCTACTAAGGAGAATAACAACACCACCCTGCATGTTAAAATGGGTTAAAATGGACAACATACATAAAGTATGGGTGTAGTATTTGGCACAGAATGAGTGTTCCACAATTACTGGGTACTCCATGGAGTTGGGCTCTGAATACTAGGGCAAGACACACTCTTGGAAATATGAAATAGTTGCAAAATTTGAAGGTAAGCAGTGGCACTTGCCACCCAGTGTCCTAATACCTTGGCTGAAAGAAATGAACATAAGCTAGTGTCGAGGGTGGTGTGTCTTAAGTCTCAACATGGAATTTAGCTGTAAGCTCTACTGAAGCCTTAGAATATCCCAAGATCTTGGGAAGTCAGGCTGTAGCACTGAAGACACGGGCTTGGAAATCAATGGTCTCTCTCCTCAACCATGGTCCTGGCAGGCTCGGCACGGGACAAGTAAGTGAGACTGGGAAGAATCCAGGGGGAAAAATCCCCCGGCCTGCTGTCATTCTGACAGAAGTGATCCCAGATAGTCTCGGAAATGGATTTCAGCTCAGGTCCCTAATAGCAGAGAAGAAAGGCTGTGTGGGGCAGTTATCATGGAATGACCACCATTTATTTATCAAGATGGAGTGCCCACAGCACTGTGCCGGCACTGGGCCCATGGTGCGCAAGAAGGGCTGGGCCCTCGCTGTTCCTCAAGGCAACAGGGCATGGGAAATCTGTGTGGCAGTTCTGCCTCTGTGCACTGGGCCTGTTCACATGGGAAGGAAAAATAAAACTGTTTCATGTCTTCTTCTCTTCTTCCTTCCAGAGTTTATAGATTTTTTTTTAATAGAAGTATAGCTGACATACAATGTTATGTTAGTTTCAGGTGTACACCATTCAACAACTCTATATGTTATGTTATGCTGGCCACAAGTGTAGCTACCATTTGCCACCACAGAATGTTGTTATAATGCCATTGACTATATTCCTTTTGCTGTACTTTTCATCCGTGTGACTTATTCATTCCATAACTGGAAGCCTGTATCTCCCACTCCCCTTCACCCATTTCACCCATCCTCCACACCCCTTCCTTCTGGCAACCATTGGTTTGTTTTCTGTATTTATGGACATGTTTCTATCTCTTTTGTTTGTTTTTTGTTTTTTATTTGTTTTGTTTCTTTTTTTTTAAAGATTTTATTTATTTATTTGAGAGAGAGAGAATGAGAGACAGAGAGCACGAGAGGGAAGAGGGCAGAGGGAGAAGCAGACCCCCTGCCGAGCAGGGAGCCCGATGCGGGACTCGATCCCGGGACTCCAGGATCATGACCTGAGCCGAAGGCAGTCGCTCAACCAACTGAGCCACCCAGGCGCCCCGATTTGTTTTGTTTCTTAAATTCCACATGAGTGAAATCATATGGCATTTGTCTTTTTTTGTCTTATTTCACTTAGCATAATTCCCTCTAATTCCATCCATGTTGTTACAAATGGAAAGATTTCATTCTTTTTGATGGCTGAGTAATGTTCCATTGTATATAAGTACCACATCTCCTTTATCCATTCATCTGTCGATGGAAACTTGGGTTGCTTCCACATCTTGGCTATTGTCAATAATGCTGCAATAAACATAAGGGTGCATATATCTTTTCAAATTAGTGCTTTTGTTGTCTTCGAGTAAATATCCAGTAGTGGAATTGATAGATCATATGATATTATTTATTTTTAATTTTTTTGAGGAATTTTCATACTGTTTTCCACAGTGGCTGCAAGGTTTTTGATTGCTTGACTTGGATTAGCTGAAGAACTCAAATCCAAATGTCACTGGAGTGATGCCTGCATAGCTAAGGAAAGTATGAACAGCTGCTAATTCACAAGTTTTGGATGTTAAATTCTGTCAATCTTTTCTTGCGCAGGCCCTGACCATGCAGAACAGAATTTTTGTGGTGGATTCAGCTGCCTCAAGAATGTATTACACAGGGGCACCTGGGTCACTCAGTAGGGCTAATGTCTGACTCTTGATCTCAGCTAAGGTCTTGATTTCAGTGTCATGAGTTCAAGCCCCATGTTGGGCAACACGATGTATTACACAGTATTGCTTCTACCACCAGGGGACAGAAAAGGAATGGGTAATCTAGAAGCCACCAATAAAACTAGATGCTTATCCTGGGCATTTGGAATGCCATTATTCTCTGGCTTTCAGGAGCTTTGCTCTCTGTCTTTCTCGCTCTCCAATCCTCTCTCTCTCTCACACACACATACACACAAACACACACACACACACACACACGTTGATCTCTCCCACACTAATAGCCCTAAGTGCTTATGGGCCTGTAAGTCCAGTTCTCAGTAAAGTTGATGAGAGAGAAGGTGGTATTTTCCTACCAATTTCCAAAGCATATGCACATACTTACTTCCTACCATTGGTCTGTATCTAGTAGGCCCATGACCCCTGTTTCTTTACATGGCTCCCATCCTCTAAGGCTCCACATGGCTTTGGAGAACATTTCTCCCCCTATAGGATTTCCTTGGTGTTCATCTCATCCTCATCTCACTTACGTAAACATGCACATGCTGGTAAGGGAGTGCAGATGAGAGGTGTATATAGAGGAAGGAAGTGGGTGGGGAACCTTCCCTCCATGATGTCTCTCTCTGGCTTACAAAAGAACACTCATTTGCTCAGTTTCTAGTGCTGGGCACCCATTAGCACATTCAGCCTGAGAAGAACCAGGACCTAGCTTGGTAGGAGGGCAAGAGGTTGAGATTTGCTGGGACCCAGTCAGTCATCAAGTATATAGGAAGCAGACACCATTCCCAGTTCTCTGGTGGCTGGCGGACAGTAGGACCATAGGCCCAGCCCTCAAGGAGTATTTGATCTTGGGAAAATAAGGCCAGCTCACTGTGACAGAGGACCTGAAGCTGGGAGGCAGACAATATGAGTCAGGACCCAAGGGAGGCTATGGAACAAGGGTAACACGGGATCTTGGAGGAGCTGTCACCCTATGGGCTGGGCCACTGTTGACAGCAAAACATCAAGGAAGATGGGAGAAGCTCCAAGACGGTGGACTCCTTCAGGGTACAAACACTGTCTTCATCTTTGCAAGCTGGTACCTAGCAAAGCTTCTGGTTCAGATTTGGAGCTATATAAATTTCTGTGAAATGAATGAGGACATTCCAGGTGAGGGAATATAGACTGACTAAATGTTTGAAGGTGGGGAGATGTTATGTGTTTTTTGGGGAAAAGAGACTGCCCTACATGTACTGGGTGATTGGTGCTGATGAGCAGCAGACAGTGACCTTGGGATCAGGCCCATGGAGGGCAGATTCACCAGGACAGCTGGGATTGCTGGGTGGAAAATGCAATGAGACCTGGGCTTTGGCTCTAAACAGTCAAATGTGACACTTTATAGTATACTGTATATATTTTTAAAAATTCTATTGAGTAGCATAAGGAGGTAGAAAGGCATTGGCTTATGTTTAGAAGGCCTGGGTATACTTCCGGTTCTGACAGAAATACGCTGTGTGTTTTTGGACAACTGGCCTCCCCTCTCTGAGGCTCAGATTTTCTACTTTGTGAAACATGATAATTCCAAAAGCTCTTTCCAAACATTAACATGGTATGACTTTCCCATAGGGAACAGAGAGCCAAAGGGCAGACACGTCTGAATGACTGTTGGCAGGAGGTGGGAGCAGGGGTGAGAGTGGGGATGATGGAGTCAGGGGCACCAGTTAGAAGAGACGCAATGATAAGGACCTAGCCTCAGATAGCAGCAGTAGAAGAGGAAAGGGAGGGACACATTTAAAAATGATCTTTAGCTAAGAATACACAGAACTAGAGGGCTGAGAGAATGGAGGCAGACAGGGGAGGAGTCAAATCACACATTATGATCATAAGGGACAAAACGAGGGAATGCAGAAGGTAAGGCTAGGAGCAGCGCAGAGACCAGAGTCCTGTTCAAACATGTTGTGTCTGTGCCCACAGGACACCAAAAACTATACGACCATGCACTGCACATACACGGCTGTGCATAAACTGTGTACACACTGCTGGGCAGCAGTACAGGGGCATGATGAGGGACAGAAAGGAAGGAGATTTCACCTATTGGGCCGAGTTTGTGCTGGGCACTGTGGAGAAGCATGAGAAATGCAGGCAAGGAAGCTCTGGGTCCCAGAGGAGCAATCCTCCTTCCTGGTACCAGGGCTTGGTCAGGGAACAGAAAGCATTCCAGACTGAGAGGTGCCAGAGCTGGAAGGAGCCCAATAGTCAGACAAAACATTCCCAATGCTTGGTCCAAGGACTGTGTCAGCACTCGGTGACATCCTTAACAGGCCACCGAAGAATGAGAAAATGTTACCATACTTTGTGGAATTTGGTATAAGGTTGTGGAGCTCCATTTCTTTGGAAGGTCTTTTTTTTTTTCTGTTTTCTCTTTTGAGACTATACACTTTCTAGAGTCATTAATTTTAAAATTAGCTTTATTTATTGAAGTGATAGTAATTATAAAGGGCTTTTTGCCCTTACTTGGGAAAATTAAAAGTTGGCCCTCTTTACCAATTGTGCTGTTTTTTTAAAAAAAAAATAATTTTAGTTTTGGTGAAGTCCAAAAGCCTGGGTACTATGAATGTGGTCTGTCCAGTTTGTCACTAAGAAATATGGAAAAGGTGAGGTAGACAAAAGAAGGGACTTACTTTAGGTCACATTTTATCAAATGCCCGAGAGAAGACTTGAACACTGGGTACCCGACCAAAACCCAAACCAAATCAAACGAAACAAAACAAAATAAAACGAAAACCAACCAAATGAAACCAGACTTTGGCCAATGTCAAAATCTACGCAGGAAATTCTCTTTCCCTCTTGTATGCTCCTCACCGCCATCCCCCTTAAAGCCAAGGCTTTGCAATGATGGCAGGACCAGACTTGTGTGGCACCCACACCTGTCTCTTCCCAGACTCTCCAGGACACAGCGCAAGGCTCTGGCCCATCCCTGTTCTCAGGAGACACGCTGTGGCCTGCACTGTGACCTGACTGACATGGAACCCATTCTCCTTTGCCTTCATCCAGCCTCTCATATCAGAGGGGATTAAACCCTTCAAACCACCTCTTCCTTTCCTGACTCTGAGGAAATTCCTAGTTGTGAGAAGTAATTCACTTTCAAGGTCCCCATGCTGGCTTTTACCCACCAGGCCTTTCCATGCCCAGAACCAATGATTTCATCATCATGATAGGGATGCCCTGGGATGCTTTGCTGCCCTATGGGACTGAGCTTACCTTTGCCCTGTGTGGCCCCAAGATGTAGAATGAAGCCCCTGAGAGGTTGAGGATCCACAAGGATTTGCCTCCAGGTTCTTGGTCTTATTTGGTAGTATTACTCACTCCCATGCTTCTAATTACCACCTTATACTAACGACTAGCAAATCTGTATTTCCAGACCAGGCCTGATACCTGGTGCTTCAGATCCATGGGATATCCAGTTGCCTCCTCAGTGTCATCATCTGGTTGTCTCAAGGACTTGTTGGTCTCAACACTGGTTCCACAACTGAACTTGTCATTGCTCCTCCTACTCACTCTTCATTTTGGTGAACAGCACCACCATGCACCCCTACCAGCCACCCAACAGACTGGACCAGAAACCTGGCACCACCTCTAACCACATCCCACCACTCACCAAGTCCTGCTGATCTATCACCTAGATAGGTAATGTATGCCACACACGGTGTATGTGATTTTAAGAAGCCCCTCCCTGGTCTGGTCTTCATCAGATCTTGCCTGATTGCCAAAGAGATCCCTTAACCCATTTCCTTGTCTGCAGTCTCTCTAGTGCAAACCGTCTTATGCAGAGAAGCCAAAATGATCATTCCAAAAGACAAATGTAAAAGAATTTCTTGTCTTTAAGAAATAAATACACTGGGGCGCCTGGGTGGCTCAGATGGTTAAGCGTCTGCCTTTGGCTCAGGTCATGATCCCAGGGTCCTGGGATCGAGCCCCACATCGGTCCTGGCTCAGCAAGGAGCCTGCTTCTTCCTCTCCCTCTGCCTCTCTCCCTGCTCATGCTTTCTCTCTCTCTCTCTCTGTAACTCTGTGTCTCAAATGAATAAATAAAAAAAAAAAAAGATTTAAAAAAAAAAAAAGAAATACACTGAAGTGTTTAGGAGCAAAGAGGTATCACATTGGCAATTTACTCTCAAAATGTTCAGGAAAAAGAAAACAAAACATAGATAGATGATAGAAAGATAGATACAAACAGATATACAGTTATATAGATAGATATGTATCTATATACATATAGCATATACATGTGAATCTATACATATGTATACCAGCTTTAGATACATATATCTATATATACACATAGATATATATACATCTCTCTCTGTATATTTATACATATATATATATACACACACACACATATATCTTCTTCCTGAACATACATACATATCTATGTATCACTCTATAAAAATACATACACACACGTACACAGAGGGGGGTGGAAAAGATATCAACATTTGGGAATTTCAGTGAATCTGTGTGGAGGTTGTCCAGAAATTTTTTGTATTGTTTTTGACACTTCTATGTAAGTCTGAAATTGTGTTAAGATAAATAATTTTTAAATAACGCATTTTAAATGTAAAGAGTCTGTGTCATTATCTTACATAGAATCCCTCGTTGGTTCCTCATAGCCTCTACCTACAGGACCGAATCTAAATTTTGACACAACACAGCCCGCCCACCTCTCCAGGTTTTTCTCACCACTCCCTGGGTCATGCTTCTGCCCCATCAGGAAGGACTTTCTTGTAGTTCCTGGAAGACAACCTACTATTTCTCATTGCAAAGCCTTTGCTCATGTGATCTTTCTGACCATATGCCCAACACCCACCCACCTATTTCTGGCTACGGGGTAAATCAGAGAAATGATTCAAACATATAGAATGGTGGATGGAGCTGGATGAACTTTCCATTTCTCCATACCTTCTTCTTTTTGGATGGCTATGGTTTGTTCCATTTTTTGCTATGTGTGGTTCCCCTCATCCTGGAATACAGATAAAAAGGATTCTGAGGCATAGCCTATGATTTTAAGTGGGTTAGAGGCAGGTGCAGAAAACTTGAGTAGTGCCTCTGGGGAGACCAAAGTCTCCTGATAAGACCCTTGAATTGGTGGTTTTTATCTCTTGTCACTCAATCGAGAGGACAGTTGTCATGAAGTCTGGTCCTGCTCCACTCCTGGTTCTCTTTACAGAGATAAATAAATCTCTAGTCAGTCCCCTGTGAAGTGTGTCAGGCAAATTTAAGCTGGAGCTGGAGGCATTTGTGTGCCTGTACCTGTGTGTTTGCTGGGGTAGGGGCAGGGGTAAGAGGTAGACAAGGTACAACTTTCCTCTGCCAAGAAGTACCCGACCCTTCACCCTGCCTTGAGGGATGCCAACCAGTTATCACATCTAATTTTAAAAAGTAATATTCCCTTATATATATGGGTGACATCTTCTTTATCCATTCATCTGTTGAAGGGCAGGCATCTCAGCTCTTTCCACAGTTTGGCTATTGAGGACATTGCTGCTATGAACATTGGGAGGCAGGTGTCCCTGCTTTTCACTACATCTGTATCTTTGGGGTAAATGCCCTAAGTAGTGTAATTGCTGGGCCATAGGGTAGCTCTATTTTTTATTTTTTGAGGAACCTCCACACTGTTTTCCAAAGTGGCTGTACCAGCTTGCTTTCCCACCAACAGTGTAAGAGGGTTCCCCTTTTTTCACAACCTCTCCAACATTTGTTGTTTCTTGCATTGTCAATTTTTGCCATTCTAACTGGTGTAATGTGGTATCTCAATGTGGTTTTGATTTGAATTTCCCTGATGCCTAATGATGATGAACACTTTTTCATGAGTCTGTTGCCATTTGTATGTCTTCTTTGGAGAAGTGTTTGTTCATGTCTTCTGCGCATTTTTTTGGACTTGACTGTTTGTTTTTTGGGTGTTGAGTTTGAGAAGTTCTTTATAGATCTTGGATACCAGCCCTTTATCTGTACTGTCAGTTGCAAATATCTTCTCCCATTCCGTGGGTTGCCTCTTTGTTTTGTTGACTGTTTCCTTTGCTGTGCAGAAGCTTTTTATCTTGATGAAGTCCCAAAAGTTCATTTTCGCTTTTGTTTCCCTTGCCTTTGGTGACGTGTCTTGAAAGAAGTTGCTGTGGCTGATGTCGAAGAGGTTACTGCCTAAGTTCTCCTCTAGGATTTTGATGAATTCCTGTCTCACATTGAGGTCTTTCATACATTTAGAGTTTATCTTTGTGTATGGTGTTAGAGAATGGTCGAGTTTCATTCTTCTATATAGCAGTCCAATTTTCCCAGCACAATTTATTGAAGACTGTCTTTTTTCCATTGCACATTTTTTTCTGCTTTGTCAAAGATTAGTTGACCATAGAGTTGGTCAGGCAAAATGTCTCTCACCATTCTGGGCATGAGACATGGCAATGGTACAAAGAATGGAAATGCAGAGCCCAAGTGTGGGTCCCAGGAGCCTCTGGTCCCACTACCCGTGGCTCCCTCCTGGGTAACTTCCTTCTGCTCTCAGCAATAAAGCAGAGGCAGGGTAGACAGAGGCAGTGGAGGACCCCCTCCTTGCCTTTCCTTTTTCTATGCACACCCTTTAGCTGGGATGGTGCTGGCAAGTGGGCATGTGGAATCCAGATAAGCAGGTATCATGTTTGCTTTCTGGTAGGGAGAGCAAATGCTGTGTCTGGAATTCTGAGTCATATCAAAGGCTCTGTAAGGTCTATATCCTGTACTACACACACACATGCACCCTCAATTGGTCTCCACTAACTCTGGGGACTCTCTCTCTGTGCAATGTCCTTTGCTGGGCACTGAGGGAAGTACATATAAATAAAATGCATCCCCAGATGGTTGCTGAAGACCTAGCATGTAGTTAAGACAGAATTGGATACCATAAAAAATGGAAGTAGTATAAAGAGGTCCTGTCTTCAAGTTGCTTAGAGTCTAGCAACTGGCAAAAGCGAAAATGAACAAAAGGGGACCTCAATTTTTATGTAAATATAGACTCCTAGGTTTCCATTGAGAATCAGATTGTGGACAAAGAAATAAGACTCTCTGGGGGAAGACAAGACCCAAAGATTCAGCTCAAGAGAGGAGAATAGAATTGCAGCCAGTTGGTATGAATGGAGTGGCCAGTGATGCACCTATGTATGTCCCCATCACCACGTAGGTCCAAAAGGAGCAGCAGCAGGGCTATACAGTAGGGCTGACCTTGCTGAGGACCTCATGGGGGCTAATAAGAAGGCCTTACCAGCAATAGAAGACTGGTACAGCCTGGGGGAAGGAGGCAGGTGGTGGAAACCCTAGAGGTTACAAAAGGGATGTAATGGAAGACTCTCCAGAGTCAGTGGGCCCAAAGCTGTAGTGACAGAGAGTACCATCCAGCATGGAGGCCAAAGCTAACCTGAGAAACAAGTTAGGGCTCTTGGAAACAAAACTTAGACATCCCAAGAAGGAGGGGATGAAGATGTAATGAGAAGTTATCTATTTCCATTTTAAATGAGTAGTGTCTGATATTTTGAGATTCCAACAGAGTAGAAAAGAAAAAATACCCTTAAAATATAAAATTCAAATGGTATCTTTTTCATGAAGCCTTTCTCATCCCCAAGAAATGCGTCCTCTCTGTCTAAAGGTAGACACTCTTTCTTATGTCCACTGCTTTTCCCACATCTACTAGGATATGTAGAATATTCCTCTTGTTTCTTAAGACATTTGGGCATCTGATTTGTTAACCTCAATAGTATTAAACACTGAAGGACAGAGCCACAAATGTCTTCCTCAAAACTAGCACAGAGCCAGACTCATAACAAGATCTCTGAGCTCCTCCTTTTGTTGTGAGGCTGCTCAGGAACATGGGTCTATGCAAGGGTGTGGTCTTGGATGCCAATGACATTGAGTGGCTGTTTGCATGGTAAGACCACCTCAGGACCACCTTAGGTGTGGTGTAGAAACAGAATTCATTCAGGCATACCTAAAAAAAATATATGGACTCAACATTTAGCGAGCACCTACTATGTTCTAGGCACTGAAGTAACACTCAGAGATAAATAAAGGCTTAGTGTCTGCCTCACAAGTCATGAGAACTAGAGCAGGAAACAGACTGTATAAATTATTTCAACAATATATAATAAGTACTTTGGTGGAGTTATTTGGAAGCTGTTGTAGAGGTAGGGAAGGAAAGGAACCAGCCAGGAGGTATTAAACACTGAAGGATGAGGGAGGCTCAGCTCAGTATCATCTTCTCAATGCACTCATGGTGAGTGCAGGCCAAGGATGCCCTCCCTTTTCTCCCAGAAGTTTCCTGATTTGAGGGAGAACTTTACCCATCCCTCTGGCTCAGAGAAGTCTTCCCACCTCTTCTCCACTTCCACCTAACTCTATGGCAAACCATTCCATTGTGCTACCATCATTCTCACAAAAGCCCAAAAGAGGGCGCCTGGGTGGCTCAGTCGTTAAGTGTCTGCCTTCGGCTCAGGTCATGATCCCAGGGTCCTGGGACCGAGTCCCACATTGGGCTCCCCACTCTGCGGGAAGCCTGCTTCTCCCTCTCCCACTCCTCCTGCTTGTGTTCCTGCTCTCGCTATGTCTCTCTCTGTCAAATAAATAAATAAATAAATAAATAAATAAATAAATAAATAAGCCCAAAAGAGACTGAGAATTGGGCATCTGAAAGGAATGTCCAGAAATTAGTCCAAGGCACTGACCAATTTACAGGATTACAAGCTGTATGATGGGGGCCTGTTTTTGCTATACCTCAAGGGTCTTTGTGAGGCCTAATTAGGTGGAAAGGACTGGAATCATCAAGAACACCCCATAACTGGAAAACTCCATTTACAGAGAGTCAACGTGTCTGCAGCAGCAAATACCACTTAATGAGTACCTATCTTGCATTGGCCATTTCCTGGGCACAGAGAAAACAGGGCACAGCAAAACCCATACAGGCTCTTCTTCCTCAGGGCCGACATCCAGTGGCGGGGTAGGGGAGGAAGATAGATGATAAGCACATACACAATCAAGGAACAAATAAGTGAACAACAGCATCTCAGGGAAGGCATGAGGGCTATGAAGAAACTACAACATGGTAATGTTTCATTAGAGTGGTTAAGGAAGGCCTCTGTGAGGCCGGGACATTGGAGATGGGCTCGATGATGGCAAGGTGGTCATACAAAATTTGTGGATAGAGGCAGACCAAGAGCAAGTGCAAAGGCCTGAGACAGGGATGGTTTTGATGTGTTTGATGAGTATTGCAAGACTACAGCATGTTAGACGAAGAGCGGGTGAGTTCAGCATACTAGGCAGTGACCATGTTCCATGGAGTGCAGGCTGTAGAAGGGTCTGAGCTATTAGTGAACTGATCTGAGTTTTGCTTGAGAAAGGCCACTCTGACCTTGAAAGGCAAGCTGAGCCAAAGCACAAGTCAAGGCTCCTGTCCTCTTATCTTGCATCCATATCAGAACCCAGGGAGTATATTTCTATTCTAATTTTTTATTTTAAACTTAGCCAAGAAGAAACCAAGTTTCAGTAAGGGAGTAGTGATACACTTACTGATACTAAGTGTAGGTCTCTTTGCACTATATTGCACATCGTGGCTCTTCCTGAAAAGTGTCTTGATTTTGAAAGTATATCTTTGTCCAGCTGAGTACATTCAACCCTATTAGACTGCTGACTCCTATTTGAGGAGGCAGTCATTGTAACAAGTGGCCTCTTGCTGAAGGAACTTCCTCCTACTGCCCTTCTCGCAGGCAGAACCACCATCTCAGATTAGCCCTACTGTACTTGTTAATCTGGCCTTCATCTAGTCCTCCCTCTCTCACCCCTCAGAGTTCTTGGCTACTCTGGAGTGCCCCAGAGTTCAGTAAGAGCCACACAGGGCTGGTGGGCTCTGTCTTTCCAGAACCCACCAGGGTTCTGGAATGGAATTCACACTTCTTATTTCATTTTCAGCCATCCCATGCCTACAGCAGGGGATTCAAGGAAGAACATAGTAGGAAGAACAAAGAACATAGTCTCAAGCCAACCAGCCCTTCCATTTTATTTCTCTCTGCTTCCTACACTCAAGCCAAATTGAACCACTTAATCCCTTCATACCCACAGTGTTTCTCCCCATCACTCCTTCACTCAAGTAGTTCCCTCTGGGGTCCTGCTCCATCCCCTTTTGGCACCCATCTCTTGGTACTCATTCTTCGAAACCCAGATCATATGTAATCTCCCCCAGGAAGGTGCTCTGAAAATCCACTAAGCCTCTGTGAGATTTCCTATTGCTAAATTCTCAGAGCATTTGCATGGGCATGGACTCTGGAATCAGAAAACTCTGGGTTTGACTCTTAGTGACTCTCTGAGTACCTTGGGAGTGTGATTTGTCCTCTCTGAACCTCAGTCTCCTTGTCTCTAAGGTAAGGAGGATAATCACACATACATCATAGTGTTGTTGTGCCAAGGAGATGAGATCATGCATGTAAAGACACTGGGACTGACCCCTGCTCACTCTGAATCCTTCAGGGCACAAACTATCCCATTCATCACTATTTCCTTGGAGGTGTCTCAGTGTGGATACCCAAGATTTGCTTTTTAGAGCCTTCCTGAGGTGGAGTCCTTCTTTTCCAGGCCTGCACTTCTGCATCATGACACTAGAGGGTAGCAAGAGACCACAGGCACTTTGAACACTGGCAGGCCATCTTGGATGCTTTTCCTCTTGGCTATACTATACCAGGTTCAATCCCAATTGTGTCTGTCTCCAATAGACATCTTTTTAACCTCCACAGTGGTACCTTGTCTGGTTAGATTGTTTTATTTATTTATTAATTTGTGTTTGTTGTTGTGACTATTACCTAGTAGAGTGGTACAAATGGAGAGGGGGAAAAGATGGCAGAGGAGTAGGGGAGGGACCTTATTCTAACCAGTCCCGGAATTGAACTGGATATCTACCAGACCACTCTGAACACCCACAAAATCAGCCTGAGATGTAAGAAGATAGATCTCTACAAACAGAATATGGCAGGCGGTTGGTTTCGAGGTACGAATCGGGGAGCCATGATTCCACAGGCAGATATCCAAGGATAAATGGAAGGGGGAGGGAGCCTAGCCATGGGGATCCTACACCGCTGGTGAGAGATAGCCTCCCTCACTGGGGACGGAGCACAGACTCACAGAACGGTAGCAATGGGGAAAGGACTTTAGGGCAGCCCCCAGGACAGAAACCCAGAGCAGGGCCCCGTGTGCAAACTGGGGGCGGCTGGTGGTTGTAGAAGCACAAAGGGCAGAGACGTGCCCTGACCTGGCGGCGAGGACTGGGAGCACTGCTGAGGGGCGCACAACCCAGGACGCTGCAGTTTATAGTAGCACAAACAGAAATGGAGATAGTGTGGCCTGGAGAGCTCACTGAAGAACAGACTATGATCTCTCTGCTCTTAGGCAGAGGGTTAGAAAAGGTCTCTTCTACTCTGAAGAGACATGGAAAGCCGCCAGGGAAAGCTGCCAGAGAGCAAAAGCCCCAAAAAACCGGTTTTCACTGAGCCCATCCCCCGCCACAGGGGGCAGGGTAACTCTGCCCAAACAGGGTTCCTGAGTAATAGGGCGGCAGGCCCCTCCCCCAGAAGACAGGCTGGGAGAACAAGAGGCCAGCAACCCTAGGTCCCTAGAAAACAGGTGCATCTTGCTTGGGTTCTGGTCAATAATTTGGACTCTATACATTCTCTCAACCACCCCTGAACAGAGTGACTAGGAGGAGGAACCCCCAAAATAGGAAAGACTCAGAGATTATGACTTATGCCACAGATTTACAAGTGGATTCAGATATAACCAAGATGTCGGAGATGGAATTCAGGCTAGCAATTGTGAAGACAATAGCTAGAATGGAGAAACCATTTAATGGCAACATAGAGTCTCTAAGGGCAGAAATGAAAGGTGAACTGGCAGAACTTAAAAATGAAATCCAATCTAATCTAGATAATCTAACAGCTAGGGTAAGTGAGACAGAAGAACAAATTAGTGACCTGGAAGAACATTTAATAGATAAAAAGGGAAAAGAGGAGGCCAGGGAAAAACAACTCAGAATCCATGAAAATAGAATCAGAGAAATAAGTGACACCATGAAACGTTCCAATGTCAGAATTACTGGAATCCCTGAGGGGGTGGAGAGAGAGAGAGGACTAGAAGATATAGTTGAGCAAATCATAGCTGAGAACTTCCCTAATCTGGAGAATGAAACATTTGTGTCCTAGAGGCAGAGAGGACCCCTCACAAGATCAAGGAAAACAGGCCAACACCCCAATAGTAAATCTCACAAATCTTAGAAACAAGGAAACCATCTTAAGGGCAGTTAGGGGGAAGAGATTCCTTATGTATAGAGGGAGGAATATCAGAATAAAGTCAGACCTATCCACAGAGACCTGGCAAGCCAGAAAGGGCTGGCAAGACATATTCAGGGTACTAAACGAGAACATGCAACCAAGAATATTTTATCCGGCAAGGCTGTCATTTAGAATGGATGGAGAGATGCAGAACCTCCAAGACCGGCAGAAACTGAAAGAATATGTGACCACTAAGCCAGCCCTGCAAGAAATATTAAGGGGGATCCTATAAAAGGAGAAAGACCCCAAGAGTGATATAGAAAAGAAATTTAGAGGGACAATCTATAAAAACAAGGTCTTCACAGGCAACATGATGACAATAAATTCATATCTTTCAATAATCACTCTCAACAGGAACGGCCTAAATGCTCCCATAGAATGGCACAGGGTTGCGGGTTGGGTAAAAGAACAGGCCTCATCCATATGCTGTCTACAAGAGACTCATTCTGAACCTAAAGATACATCCAGACTGAAAGTGAAGGGATGGAGATCAATCTTCCATGCCAACAGACCTCAAAAGAAAGGTGGGATAGCAATTCTTATATCAGACAAATTAGATTTTAAACTAAAGACTGTAGTTAGAGACACAGAAGGACACTATATCATTCTTTTTTTTTTTATTTTTTTTATTTTTATTATTTTTTTTATTCTTATGTTAATCCCCATACATTACATCATTAGTTCTAGATGAAGTGTTCCATGATTCATTGTTCGTGCACAACACCCAGTGCTCCATGCAGAACGTGCCCT
>NC_138372.1:96417016-96438536 GCF_054177405.1 Leptonychotes weddellii | reverse complement strand
TTCTCTTTCTTCTGTCTTGTTGGTGTATAGGAATGCCACTGATTTCTGTGCATTGATTTTATATCCTGTTGCTTTACTGAATTTCTGTATGAGTTCTAGCAGTTTTGGAGTGGAGTCTTTTGGGTTTTCCACATAAAGTATCATATCATCTGCAAAGAGTGAGAGTTTGACTTCTTATTTGCTGGCTGTTCTTGCTGATCTTCTGGGGGAGGGGCCTGTTGCAGTGGTTCTCAAATGTCTTTGCCCGAGGCAGAATTGCTCTGCCCCTGCTGGGGCCCAGCTAAGTAATCTGCTCGGGTTTGCTCTCAGAAGTTTATGTTCCCTGCAAACTTTCCGTCCAGCTTTAGGAGACGAGAGTGAAAATGGCGGCCTCCCAATCTCTGCCACGGAGGAGTGGTGAACTCATGTCCCCACTCCTCAGTGTGTCCCCAGAGAAAAGCAGTCAATCACTCCCATCTCCTCGGTCTCTGGCCGCACTCTATGCTCAGTGGGCCAGTGACCGAGCGTTTCTATCTCTGGCACACAACCCCGTGTGGAGTCTTCAAACCCAGTAGATTCCTGCGGTGCACTCCCACACCACTCCTCCCAGGGGAGGAAGGGGAGTGTCCCTGGATCTGCTGCTTGTTGGGTCCCTGCTGGAATAGTAGTGGCCAGACTGTGCCGTGGATCACGGTTTATGGCAACCAGAGCTGAGAGCCCACTCCTCGGCTCCGTCTTTGCAGCTGGCTTCCCCACTCTGATACCTGGGAGCTCTGCCACACTCAGGCACCCCCAGTCTTTCTGTTACCCCGAGGGTCCTGAGACCACACTGTCCCTGTGAGTGTTCCACCCCCCACTTAGCCACTGGAGCGACATCCCTTAGCAGAGCTGACTTCTAAAAGTTCCGATTTTGTGCTCCACTGCCTTATCACTTGCCAGCAGCGGGCTGATGGAGGCTCCCTCCCCCGTTGTCTATCTTCCTGAATATCGCCTCATATTCACTTCTCCACATGTCCTACCTTCCAGAAAGTGGTTGCTTTTCTGTTCATAGAATTTCTGTTCTTCTTTTCTTCAATCTCCTGTTGAATTCATAGGTGTTCAGAATGGTTTGATCCCTATCTAGCTGAATTCCTGGGACCAGATGCAATTTAGGTCTCCTACTCCTCGGCCATCTTGCTCCTCCTCCTCCAATCTTGCTTTTCTGAGATAAACCCTATTTGGGTTATTTAATCCTTCTTACATGTTCTTTGATTTGCTAAAATTTTACATTTTGCCTGTATGCTAGAGGATTATTGGTCTATAGTTTTTTTCTTATAAAATGAGAAATAGTCACCTTCCTTCAGTTTCTAGGGCAGCTTATGAGAGAATTAGTTTAATTCCTTCCTTAGGTTGTTTTTTAAGATTTTATTTATTTGACAGAGAGACAGACAGACAGCACAAGCAGGGAGAGCAGCAGAGGAAGAGGAAGAAGCAGGCTCCCCGCTGAGAAGGGAGGCCAGTGGGGAACACTGGGATCATAACCTGAGCTGAAGGCAGACACTTAACTGACTGAGCAGTCAGGTGTCCCTCCTTTGTTAGATATTTGGTAGAATTCACCATCTGTGCCTGGAGGTTTCTTTGCGGGAAGGTTTTTAATTAAAAATACAACTTCTTTAACTGATTTAGAGTGTTTCAGATTATCTATTCCCTTTTGAATGAATTTTGTTAGTTTTGTCTCTTAAGAAATATATTTTATCTGTTTTTATTTATTGGAGTAAAGTTGTTGATAGTATACCCTTATTATTATTTTTTTTTTTAAGATTTTATTTATTTGACAGAGAGAGACACAGCGAGAGAGGAAACACAAGCAGGGGGAGTGGGAGAGGGAGAAGCAGGCTTCCCGCCGAGCAGGGAGCCCAATGCGGGGCTCGATCCCAGGACCCTGGGATCATGACCTGAGCCGAAGGCAGATGCTTAATGACTGAGCCACCCAGGCACCCCATACCCTTATTATTTTTTAATACCTATAGAATTTGTAATAAGGTGACCTCTTTTGTTCCTAGTATTGGTCATTTATGTCTTCTCTCTTTTTTTCCTACTCAGTCTGTCTAGTTTCTTCATTGATTTTTATCACTCTTCTTAAAGAACCAGTTTTTTGTTTCATTTGTCTTCTATGTTGTTTTCAGTTTTTATTTTACTGATGCCTGATCTCATCTGTATCATTTCCTTTCTTCTGCTTACTCTGAGTTTAATTAGTTTTTCTTTTCTCTAGTTTTTTTTTTTAAGATTTTATTTATTTATTTGACACAGAGAGAGACAGCTAGAGAGGGAACACAAGCAGGGGGAGCGGGAGAGGGAGAAGCAGGCTCCCAGCTGAGCAGGGAGCCCGATGCAGGGCTCGGTCCCAGGACCCCAGGGTCATGACCCAAGCCAAAGGCAGACACTCAACAACTGAGCCACCCAGGTGCCTCACTTTTCTCTAGTTTCATAAGATGATGGCCAAGGCCATTAATTAGAAATCTTTCTTCTTCTAATATGTGCATTTCATGCTATAATTTCTCCTCTAAGTGCTGTTTTAGCTACATTTAAAAATGTTTGTTATGTTGTTTTTATTTTCTGGTTCAAAAGACTTCCTAATTTCCTTTTTTATTTATCCTTTGATCCATGAGTTAGTTATAACTGTTTTAAATTATTATTTTCCAAATTTGGGGAGATTTTAAAAAGATTTTTCTGTTATTTTTTTATTTTATTCCTCTATGGTCAAATAACATCCTTTGTATGATTTGAATCCTTTTAAGCAAGACGTTTTATGGACCAGAATATGCTTCATCTTGACAAATACTCCACGTCCACTTGAAAATCCATTCTACCCTCATTGCATGGAGAGCTTGGTAGTATCAATTAGGTTAATTTGCAATTCAAGTCTTCTATATTTCTACTGATTTCACAGACCTTGTTTTGTCAGGTATTAAGTGAGTCATATTGACATCTCTGGCCATAATTTTGAATTCCTCTACTGTTTCTTGTAATTCTAACAGTTTTACTTTATATATTTTGAAAATCTCTAGTTAGATGCAGAAACACTTAGATTTATTATATCCTCTTCATAAATTGCCTCTTAGTTTTTAAAAAATGACCTTTTATCCCTGATGATATTCTTTGCTCTAAATTCTACTTTGAAGTCAGTTGCCCACTTCAGGTTTCTTTTGATTGGTAGAAGCCAGACATTTCCTTTCCCCTCACTTTACCTTTATTTTTTTTTTTTAAAGATTTTATTTATTTGGCAGAGAGAGACACAGCAAGAAAGGGAACACAAGCAAGGGGAGTGGGAGAGGGAGAAGCAGACTCCCCGCGGAGCAGGGAGCCCAATGAGGGGCTCGATCCCAGGACCCTGGGATCATGACCTGAGCCAAAGGCAGAAGCTTAATGACTGAGCCACCCAGGCACCCCATCCCCTCACTTTACCTTTAATCTGTGTCTTTATATTTAAAATGGATTCCTTCCAGATAATATATAGTCGAGTCTTTAAAATTCAATCTGACAATCTCTGCCTTTTAGTCAGAGTATTTAGATCAGCGCTTGTAATGTGATTACTGATATGGTTGAGTTTAAATCTAACGTCCCAATACTTGTTTACTGTGTCTTACCTATTTTTTGTTTTCTTTTGCACTGAGTCTTTTACATAATCCCAGTTCATCCCCATTGTTGATTTAGTCTCTACAACTCTTCACTGTGTGATTTTGGTTGTTACGTTAGAATTTATGGGATGGATCTTTAACTCAGCACAGCCTGCCTTCACATTACACCCCTCCCCTGGCAGTATAAGAACCTATAAACAATGTGATTCCCTTTCTCTCTGACCCCTGTGCTAGTGGTGTGATACATTTCTCTTCTACATGTTATTCATATACATATTATATTCTCATAATGCATTGCTCTCAATTTTGCATTAAATAATCATCTACTCTTTAAGTAGGTTTAAACAGTAAGCAAAACTCTTTTGTTTTTATCTAGGTAGTTGCCATTTACAGGACTCTTCCTCTGTGTGGATACATAATTCCATTTTATGTCACTTTCCTTCATCGTGAAGCTTTAACATTTCTCATAGTTCAGAGTCTGCTGGTGTTAAATTATTTCAACTTTAAGTTCTGAAAAAGTCTTTATTTTTCCTTCATTGCCTGATGTGCCTAGTATCTTAAAAACCATTGTCTCATGTATTGTGTCTTTTTTTCTTTTTTAATTCTTTTTAAGGTAGAGGGGTAAATCTGTTCTTTCTTACCATATCTTCACCAGACGTGGCAGTTTACTCTATTTTACCAGTCATTTGTTTGAGCACCAAATAAATGCCAGCACTGCCCAACAAAGGAGAAACATCATGGAGGAGGTGCAGAATTTTGGAATGTTGCAACCCCATCCTTTCTCCCACAGAGCACCCCCTCTGGTTGGTAGCACACACTCCAGGTGAGGGTCTAGGGCTAGAGCCTCAAAAAAAATGTTCTTAAGTTTCTAAGTAAGCTTTTGGGATTTGTGGCAGACTTCTAAAAACCTATACCTTCCAGAAAGCAGGCTTAAATAAATCTGATGGGTAAGAGCAGGAGTGGGGGAGGAGATCCTACATTGCCTGAGGTTAAACCAGACTTGCCTTAGTTTATCAGATTTTGAACACATGAAGTTTTCTGTCATCAGGAATGGTGAGCAGATATTAGATATTAAGTTTATTTATGGGAAAGTACATGTACCTCTTTTTAACATGAGTAGATTCATTCTCTCAAGAAGTATTTAGGAAGGTGATGGACATGTGGGGACTGTGCACCAAGCATGGTCCTAGGTGCTGGAGAAATTGGAAAGCCCACACAGTCAGGAGCCCCACTCTCCTGAACTTGCATTTTAGTGAAACAAGCACATAGATAATAGTGTAAGTTCAAAAAACAATGAGAGCTGTAATGAGACAGATAGTATGGTGCACTGAGTGATCTCTTTTAGGTAGAGTAGGAGGCGCTTTCTCAGGGAGGTGATATTTTGAGTAGAGGTAGAAGTAGGTTGTGGGGACATCTTCAGAAGAGGTCCTCAAGAATAGGGAGCAAGTGGGAAAGTCCCAGGCTCCACGCAAGCCCTCCACAAGTAGGAATTGGGGAGTGGGTGAAGGGCTGAAATGAACACGGGCTGTAGCACAGCCAGGGCCTCATGGACTGTGGTCTGTGAGTGACAGCTCCCCAGCAGAGGAAGGGTAAAGTCAGGCATGGGGTTTAGAAGCTGGAGGAAGGGAGTCAGCACTGGCTGGTACCCCATTCATCTTCTCACTACAACATTTTTTGGAAATACTGTCTATGCTCACTGTTCTCAAGCTCCCTCTTCTCCTTTGCTCTTGAAGCCACTGCAATCTGGCTTTCATCCTCACTGCTGCCTGTGGCTGCCTTGTCAAGGTTGCCAACAGACTCCATGTTGCCCAGCTCTGTGGGCATTCTCAGTCCTCATTTGTACAGCGTTTCCCCAGGTATCCATTCCCCTCCATGGTCACATCTCCACATGGGGAATGGGCAGATCCCATTCTCCTGGCACATGTCTTACTCCACTGGCCACTCTTCCCCAGTTTTCTTCAGTCTTCTTCACTTGTTCCTTCTCATCTGACCACTTAATATTGGAATGATTCAGGGGACTGTCCTTGAGCCTCTCCTCTTTTCTGTCTGTATTCATTCCCATGATGATCTCATCCTGGCTCGTGATTTAAATGTCATTTATACGCTGGTGATTCCAAACTTACAACCATTGCATGAACCCTTGTTCTGAACTCAAGACTGGTATATCTGTCTACTTGGATGTCTAATGGGCATCCCAAACTTGACATGCCCCAAAGCGCTCACTATCAATCTTTTCCACAAAACTTGTGGTTTTCCCTATCACTGTGAATGACAGCTCCATCCTTACAGTCATTCAGACCAAGAACTTTTGAGTCACTGTTTGTTCCCATCTGTACCTTTTTTTTATTTATTTGACAGAGAGAGAGAGAGAGCACGCGCACAAGCAGGGGGAGCGGCAGGCAGAGGGAGAAACAGGCTCCCCACTGAGCAGGGAGCCCAATGTGGAGCTTGATGCAGAACTCAATCCCAGGACTCTAGGATCATGACCTGAGCTGAAGGCAGACACTTAACCAACTGAGCCACCCAGGTGCCCCGCATCTGTACCTTTTATCTAATTTGTTAGAGAATCTTACTGATTCCATTGTTAAAACACATCTGTAATCTGACCACTTCTCCCTGCCTCTACTGCTATCCCCCTAGTTCCAAGCCATTACTAAATTAATACAACTGCCTCATATAGTTCTACCTGCTCCCATCCTTACCAGGGAGACTGCTTTCAAAGTAAGCCAGATAATGCCCTTGCTCTGTACAGCACTCTCCTGTGGCTTTTCATCTCATTCACCATGAAAGCCCAAGCTGCTGCATGATTTCCTGCATTACCCACCATCACCTACTCCTGCACCCTCATCTCTTACCTCTCTGTCCCTTGCTCACACATGCCCAGATACAGACCTGCCAGATACTGGTTCCAGAACATGCCAGGCAAACTCCTGCCTTAGGGACATGGCCCCTGCTGTTCCCTCTCCCCACTTACCCTCACACTGATGTCATTTTCCTCAGGTTCTTGCTGTGAGTCTCTCCTGATTACTCCATTTAAAATAAACCACATCCCCTCCCCTAGTGCTCCACACACCTCTTTCTTGCCCTATTTTTCTACACAGTATTTCTAACATGCTTTATTTTCTGGGTATATGTTTATTGTCTTTGTCTGCCTCCTGCACTGGAATGACAGCTTTAGGAGGGTGGGGATATTCACCTGTTTTGTTCAATGCTGTGACCCTGGTACATAGAACATGGGCTCATGGGAAGCTCTCAGTAAATAGCAGTTGGATGAAAAAGACAATAAGGCAGAAGGTGAAAAAGGTATATCAGCAGAGAGAATGGAATGCACAAAGGCATAAAGATGAGTAAAAGTGAACTCAGGAGAGATGGGCCTGTCCCAACCCTGCCACTGACCCCCCAGTATGATCCTGCCTCTCTCTAGACTGTGTCATTCTTTCCAAACCAGGGCTGGACTCGCTGACTGTGAAGGCCCCTCCAGCACCAGATCCCTTAGACCTGGATTCTTCACTGGGGAGGGAGGTGGCTCTGGGGTGACAGAGGCCAGAGGCTCCTGGGAGAAGCAGCAGAGGCCAGGGCACAGGGGAAAGAGGAGGGCAAGGCTGAAGCCCAGCAAGCAAGAACTTGCCTGAAAGGAGAAGCCCTGGACCTGCTTTTCTTGCCCAAAGCCCTCTGACCTCTCTCTCCCCTTCCTGCCCCCATCCCACACTAAGCAGGCTTTCTAGTAAAACCTGAGTGGCAGGAAAATAACACTCCTGCAGTTTCCATCTTCCCTGTCTACACTTTGCAGCTCTCTGGCCTTCCTCTGTGACAACCGTGGGGATGAACAGGACTCCCATATCTATCCCATTCAATGGGCATCTCTGTCATCAGTGGTGGAGAGAGAAGTTGGCCTGGGAACAGAGACTCCCTGCTTGATGCACTGTGGGACCACTGGTCAGTTGTTACACTACTCTGTCTCAGTCCCTCATCTGTGTCGTGCAGAGGATTAAGTTAGAGGATGAGGAGTATTTAGCACTATGTCTCATAAACAGCAGGCTTTGCAGGTTTGTTTCCTTTGCATTCTCCCCAGGGAGACTCTTGCAGCCCTGCTCTGTTCTCACTTGCATCCATGCACAGGCCAGGTAGCTGAGTGCTCACATGGCATGGCATCGAAGCACACCCATCTCTCAGTTTCTATACCTGTTGCTCCATCAGATGGGAGTTTCCTGAGAGCAGAAGCAGGAAGTTCCCCCTAAACCTAGGGTTTGCTGAGGTCACCAGTTGTATGTTCCTGACTGACTGGGAGGGTCGGGGGACAAGCCAAGGCTCTCACCGGTACACTGGCCCATCTGGGGCCCCAGATGTCATCACTTGCCCTGACTCTGCACCGTGGCCTGGTTTGCTGGAGATAGGAAGCAGGCAGGCACGTTTCAGGGAGGACAGACTGGGCACTGTTTTATAGTCTGGACCACACCAACCCATCTGGAGGCCTAAAGCAGTTGGACAGCTTCACGACAAACTGTCCACAAACACAGATTATAAAGGAGGTTAGAAAGAGGCCACGCTGGGGCTGCTCAGTAGGACCCAAGAGAGGCAAGGAAATGCAAGCACTAACTCCTCCTGGTGAAAGCCTCTCCTTCAGGACCAGATATGTTGCTAGGCCACCCCCACCACACAAAACTGCACACACTCACACACACTCCTACACACACACATGTGCATGCATGTACTCCATATGCATGTAAACCAGTTCAAAAGTCATTTTAAGAGCAAATACTCCTCTCAGGAGGCAGCTGATGCAGGGTCAGGTGTCCCCACCCCCCACCACTCCCTAATTAGCAGGGGAGACAGAGGGATGGAGAGTGTAAAACCAGGAGGTTGGCCAAGTCCTGAGGTGTCCCTGCCTCCTTTGACTTGTCTGACCACTGGCAACCCTTCTTGGTAGACTGCACAGCTGGACTTTGTCCCTCTCTCCCTTTTTGTTCTGCACCTGCCTCTTGTCTCTGCTCTGTGATGTCCCTCCTTATTCCCTCCACACGTGGCCTTGTCACTCTTCTTGTCTGCCTTCTACCAGATGTGCTCTTCTAGGCGCTGCCTTCAGATCCTGCACACAGCCTGGGTGAAGTCTTACCCCAAGTGTTTTTGCCCATTATCTGCATTCTCTGTGGTGGGCAGAGACCGTGGCATCCATCTCTGGCCCCATGGGGCTGTCTGTATACTCCTCAACTGTCACCTGGATTCCTCTTTTGTCCACATCAAGGTTAGACTCAAATGGCTGCCTCTCTCCTGCCCACATGGGGCCCCAGGCCCCTCCAGGAGCCATCAGGCCTTAGGAATGCAATCCCATTTGGATTCCTCAGTGAGCCAAGCATGAGGGAACACAATCAGTCTTCACGGGGCCTCATGCGCACAAGGGAGATAGTCTCCTAGGCTGAGCTGAAGTACTGCCTGAGGCTCAGGAGCAGGCCATCCAGAAGGAGTAAATGGGAAATCAGATCTGGCTTCTGTCTCCACTCTACTCCCATGTACTATGGGACTTTGGGGCTTCAGGCTTCCCATTGGCAAAATGAGAAACTTAAAGCTGAAGGTTTTTGAATACCTTGCATCCTTTAAACTCTATATGTAGGCCAGTAACACACTCCATTCCACCAGCAAATATTGGCCATGACTCTCAACAATAAAAAAGTCCATTTGAGTACAGTCTATGTGCTAACCACATGTATTACCTCACCAAATCCTACAGGAATAGAAGGAGGTATTTGTATCCCCATTTTATAAACAAAGAAACTAAGGACCATAGAGTTAGTGTGACTTGTCCAGATAACAAGAGGTACAGTAAGATTCAAACCTGGGCCTGTCTTATTCCAAGGCCAGTGCCCAACCTTGAACAGTAACATCCTCCTGGTTGGATTAAGCTAAAATAAACACCAGCACCAGCCAGAAAGTAGAATTTTCTATTCCCAGGACTAATGAGGGTCAACCCAAGAACATTTTGGCTGAATCTAGCCAGAGAAGACTAGCCCTTCTTCCAGAAAACCTAGAACTGACCACAATGGGGTCAGTCACTAAATGACGGACTCATGGAGTTGGAAGATATCTGAGGTTATCTCATGCAACGTGTCACTGCCATGAGACACTCGGGCACCTGGGGAGGCAGCCTGCTGGGGAAGGGGGTCCACTGCATGGAGATCAGGATCATGTGGTTTCCAGCTCAGCTCAATTGCAGACTTTCTGTAGGTCCTTGGGCAACTCATATCTCCTCTCCAGGCTTCAGTGCCCACCTGTCACTACAGGGGCTTGGACGCCTTGCAAGCACCAGGCTGTGTTAGGAAGCTCCTATGCACCAGGCACTAGATAAGGCCTTCCCCATGCATTAAATCCCCTCAGTTCAGGCATGCTGCTGCATTCTGGTGCAGAGATTCAACTACAAAGAATGTGATTGCCCAAATAGTGAGCCCAGGCGGGAGGACACCCTGTCACCTGGAGGGGGAGGGCACTGAGCATCTCCTTTCCTCCACTACTGATAGCCTTTCATGCCTTTGCTCCTCTTGCTGTTCCAAGAGCAGAGCTGTGACTGGTTTTCTACAGCAATCAGCACTGGGGACTGAACGTGGGAACCAGCAATCCCACAGGACAAAGAGGGGAAGCCAGAGGAAGACAAACAGAGGCAAATGGAACACATCACCCTAACCAACCCAGAAGCCCAGGGAGGAAGGCCTCTTGGCCCTTTGTTGGTCTTATCTCCCTTCCTTGCCTTATTCCCTCCCAGAGCAGCAGATGGGCTCAAGAGGTGAATGAGGAGTGGAGGTCAGGTTCAGGAGGCTGTGAAGGTGAACAAGGAGGATTCAGGGCATGTGGGGAGCCTATCACTGAGGGTTGCAGATTGGGAGATGATGTCAGTGGCAGTGACCTGGTCAGAGGAGGAGGCCTATGGGGAGGAAGGACAAGTTAACGGCTTCAGAGAGTGGGGGCATTGCCTCACCAAGAAACAGTTTAGGCATGGATACCTAAGATGGGAACACAGGACCTCCTGGTCCAAGTCACCTTCCTAGGACCCTCTGCCATTACCCCATACTGCCAGCTTACTAAGAGCTATCCTTGACATCCTCCCTGCAAGGCAGTGAAATGCAGTAACCAATGCTCCCTCCCCCCCCCCCCATCTAGGCAATAGTTCAAATGGATTGTCTCACTCGGAGAAAAAGAGAACCCAGCCAGTTTCTGCCTCTGCAAGAGAAATATCCAGGGCCTCCCTGGGTTAGGGAAGAGCTAGGGTCAAGGCCTCTGCCATGTGTCATGGGATATGAGCTCATCCTCATTACACTGGGCGGGGGCTGGACAGTTACCCAGACTCATCATGTGCACCCGGGGCCTATGAGATCACTCACACAGACATTGAGAGAATCTCCCCCATATACATGCATCTCTGTCCCCTAAATGGGGCAATCTGAGGGCAGAGCATGGGGCCTCTGAGCCCCTAAAATGCTGGGGCTTCTCCAACCCCTCCCCTGCACACACATACAACCTCAGCTCCCCACTCCACCCCTCTCCCCACACCCTAGATTTGCCGAGTGGCCAAAGGTTCACACACACTGTCTTCCCCCCAAAGCTCTCATTATGCTGTGAATCAGAGGGCGGGAGGCAGATCTGGCAGATAAGAGCCCCTAGAAACCCGTAAGACTGGTGTGACTTCCTTGAGCAGGGACTGCTCTGCTGCCCTGGGACTGACTGTCATGGGCTGGGGAGAGGCAGATTCCTCCCATGTGAGGTCAGCATCTGAGTGCAAGTCATGGGTGCCCATGTGAGGATGCTTGGTTAGTTCTTCATGGGGGAGGGGGAAAGCAGAGGGTGTGAAGAGGGCTTTCCCTACCTCAGAAGATAGCTTATTCCTGTGCTACAGGGAGGGCAGTGTGAGGTCCTGGGTGGGTTCAGGGAACAGACTGGGCAAGGGTAGAGGGTAGTATTCCAGAGGAGGGAATGCTCTTGTCTTTTCAGACTGGGCCCCAGGCATATGGCAAAATTAACACTATAAATAGATCTATTTGGGGCTGGGAGGGAGGTGCCTATCAGGAAACCATTGGGAATCAGGACAGTCCTCAAAATTAGCCCCAGAAATGAGTATTTGCCTTCATATTATTCTAAAATTTCCTTTTGATTAGGTTGTAAAGATGAGAGTTTAAATAAATGATGTCTACAAAATAAGCTATTACCCAATCATTAAAAAGAAAGGCAAAGTCACAATTTGATTTTGTTCATATACACGTGCACATGCACTATGCTAAAATGTTTAATAGTATATTATCTCCAGGTGCTGAGATTCACCATTCATTCATTCCTTCAACTAATATTTATAGAGCACTTTGTATATATGGTGGTTATGTTAAATTCTGGGAACATGGTAGAAAACACAGCAGGCAAAACCCCTCTTTATGGAGCTTATTTTCCAATGGAAAGACAAAAAAGAAACAAGTGAACAAATACAAAAAGGGCTCTCAACTGTTATCAGTGCAATGAAGCGAACCAGAAGATAAGCCTCTAGGTAAGGAGTCAAGGAAGGCTCTCCGGCAGACCCCAGCACTTATCGGAAGCCAAAAGATACAGAGAGCCAGGAACCCTGCAGAAGCCAATCAGCCAAGAGAGAGCAGACACCAAGCCCTGAGGTGGGAAACCCTGGACTTGTCCTATGAACTGAGGAAGCCTAGTGAGGGTCTTTGAAACTATGGCAGTGAATTTGGATTCCAGATGAGCTTGGTCACTTTTGGCATTGAAGAGGGATAAGCTCCAACCCCGACCCTGTAGAGCTGCTTAAGCTATTTTTAGAGAATGATTTGGAGAAAGCAATGGATGATTTGGTTTTGATCTTTATACCTTTATGCACTCTAAGAAAATTATAGAAAAAAGCAATAAAAAGCAATATTTATTATATTATATATTTCATATTTAATACCTGTTTCTTTGTGTGAGTGGTCCATGCTTTGGAATATTTATGAGCATGGCTTTCTTGAGAACTTCTGTAACTACAAACTTGGGCATGGGACGTAGGCAGCCCCTAGCTCACAGCAGAAGGCCCCTACAAGCCTTCTACTTGACCCTTCTGGTCTAAAGTCTGATCCCCTCAGGACAGAATTTATTTCCATACAGAATGGAGTTATAGATATGTCCTGAGAGCAGATGGACTGTGGGCTAGTGGCCACGAGAATCCCCAGCAACCCCATCCCTTCATGAGATGTGATTCTTCCCACCTTGACACCACATACCCTAGCCTGAACATCTCATAGAAACACATAACTTTCCATTCCATGCCCTTGGAAATGAATCTCCAGGCCTAATTATCAGGATGACCTTGTTTTACAAGTGAAGAAATTAAGATTCAGAGAAAAGGCTTGGCTGAGGTCACAAAGCAATAGGAAAAGAGGACAAGTTTCCCAAGATGCTTCCCTCACCTTCCCATGCCCAGGTCAGATGAGTATCACAGGAGTGATGGAGCCCCCAGAGCTCTCTGTGTGTCTCCATGAAAAGGGGCCCTGAGGGGTTTTCTGCTTCAGATGTCTGTGATGAGTCAGAAAGGGGCTGAAGGAAGTTGACCAACTTGAGTGGTGAAACCAGTCCATCTCCTTCTACCAGGGAAGGAGGTTGGGCTGGGGGAAAATATAAAGGGCACCCTGGCCCCTGTTCAGCTCAGAACTCCACTAGAGGCCTCTGCAGCCGTCTCCACTGTGAGTCTGGTAAGTATTAGCTGGGAGGACTGGGGCTGGCCCCAGGGGCATCCAGCACACTAGAATGTGGCTAGGGTGGCCAGCCTGGGCAGGTGCATGGATCACTCTCAGGCTGGATTCAACTGGACTACCTGTCTTTCTAGGAGGGCTCAGGTCACTGTGCTGAAGTACATATGTCATGGCATGGAAACACAGAAGAGAGAGCAATCCCCTCCCCTCCTGTCCCATCTTTCCTTGGTTTGATGTTTTGGAGTGTGTGTGTGTGTGTGTGTGTGTGTGTGTGTGTGTGTGTAAGAGAGAGAGAGAGAAGAGGTAAGATGGGGATGAGGGGGAGTACAGTCAATTTCTTCCCTGAAACTGTTTGATTTGAGCTGACCATGATTGTGCCTTCTTTAGGGGGCAGGGGTTTGAGGGAAATGCATGTAACTCTTGTTGTACTGCAGAAAGGAGAATGGCAAAATGGGGAAAATCTTCTTTTTGGAGAAACCCAGGCAAAGCAGAAGCTGGAAAATCCAACCTAGAAGTGCAAGACTTGAAAGAACTGGCTCCGCTCCCCAGCAACCTTCCAGCCCCTCCCCCCACCCCATCCCCCAAGTGCTAGGGCTGCAGCTAAACCTCTGAAGGTCATGAAAGAAACCCCTGGAGTTGAACAAGCCAATCTGCTAATTTTATAGAGGAGAAATCTGAGGCCCAGCAGGATTAAGTGACCTGCTCAGAAACATACAACCTTTCAGTGGGACAACTTAAGCTGATACTATGTTGTGTGAGTAGTCCAGGGTATGTGCCATGGACCACTGATTTTCTAGGACTCAGGAGTCCTCCAGGAGTACTCCTCTTTACCTAGGGCTTCACCTCTTCCCATCATAACCCCAGAACTCATCTCTCCTTCTTGGTCAGTAGAGGTCAGAAGTCAAGGTCAGAGGCAAGGATTAGGCAAGAAATGGCACCCAGTAACTCTGAAGACAGACCTCTTCGTTGGCTCTTTCTAGGAACAAAAGGCTCCTCCCCTTCACTCTGCTGCATCTGGGGAACACAGCCCAGAGTGGGTAGGAGAGCCCCAACCCAAGGAAAGAGAAGGGATGCTGAGAAACCAGGCCCTTCTGCAGATTCTGGGGATTCATCCACTCCCTCTGCCTTCAGTCACCCTTCTGACTCCTTCTGTTTTTCAGGTTGATCTAAAGCAGCTTCCAGGATGTCCCAGCAACACCCTCTGCCAGTGACCCTGCCTCCTGCCCTCAATCAGGAACCCCTCAAGCTTGTTTCTTCTCCCATCGATACCCAGCAGGAACAAGTGAAGCAATCAACTTCACTACCGGCCCCGTGCCAGAAGGTGCCCTCCAAGCTCCTGGGGGAGGTCCCTCTGGAGCATGGGGAGAAACACACAACTCTTGTGAAGGAGGTTCCCGAGCAACAATGTGAGCCACAGCAGCAGGAACAGCATCTGGAACAGCAGCAACAGCAGCAGCAACAAGAATCACAGGAGCAAGAACTGTGCCTGGAACAGCAGCAACAGCAGCAGCAACAAGAATCACAGGAGCAGGAACTGTGCCAGGAACAGCATCTGGAACAGCAGCAGCAGGAGCTACAGGAGCAGGAACAGCATCTGGAACAGCAGCAGCAAGAGTCACAGGAGCAGGAACTGCATCTGGAACAGCAGCAGCAGGAGCGACAGGAGCAGGAACTGCACTTGGGACAGCATCTGGAACAGCAGAAGGAGGAGCCAAAGGAGCAGAAAATACAGCAGCAGCAGCAAGAGGAACAGTGTGAGGAACATCAGGAAGCAAAAAATCTGGAGCAGCAGCTGGAGCAGGTGAAAGCACAAAGGGAGCAGCAGCAAAAGGAACAGCTGGAACAGGAAAAGAAGCTCTTGGACCAGCAACTGGATCAAGAGCTAGCAAAGAGAAATGAGCAATTGAAAAAGAAAGAAGAGCAGCTGCTGGAACAGCAGGAGCAGCCGCTGGAACAGCAGGAGCAGCCACCAGAGCCAGCAGAGCAGCAGGAGGGGCAGGTGGAGTGGCCTGCATTTGTCCCAGTTCCTGGCCAGGACCAAGAGACCCAGCCAGTTCAGTCACCGAAGGGAGAAGTCTTACCCCTCACAAAGCAGCAACAGCAGAAGCAGGAGCTGTATGGCCCCCCAAAACATAAGTAAGCACTCCCAGTATCCCAGAGGCTCTCAGGCCATCCCACACAAGTGAAGAGAGAGCCAGTGGCCTCACTAATTTCAGGTCCCCAGCCTGGGTGGCCTGCCTCATCTGTGAACCTGCCTGACCCTGTCCTTCTGTTTCTTTGATGGGGCTGGGGGAAGGGGAAGTTATTGTTCAGCAACCACCCCTAATGAACTCGGCCCCAATCTCAGGTGGCCAAATCCTCTGCCTAAGGAGACAGTTACCATACTAACTCTGACTTCATCCCCAGTATTATAGTTGAATCTGTGAGTGTGTACAATAATACAGAATAAATCCTGGAAGTCCTTGGATCCTGTATTCTCTTTGTCTTTTCTCCTCTGTCTCTCACCATATAAAAATCTGTGTGTGGGTCAATGGTTGCAACAGACTCTCTTGGCCAATTCCCAAAGGAGGAAAGACATCTTTAACCCTGCTCCTCAAACCACCCAATGTATTCACCAGCTCCTTAAAAGGAAACCAAACCAATACCAAACCAAAACAACTTCACTCTTGCACCTGAAAGTAAAGCTTGTCAATTGCTGATCATGAGCAGGGACAAGTTAATCTGGTTGGAGGAAGGAGGATCTGTCCACCTCAGTTCAGCACTGCCTTACACCACACACCAGGCCCAATCCTAGCCTCTGGCCAAGCTCAGTCCAGCACCTCCGAGCTCCTCTCATCTCCTCACTTTGGGGATGGCTCTGGGAAGATACGAGGCTTTGGGGCTTTGGCTGGGTTCTGGTCCCTTCCTGGATGTTCTCTCTGTAGAATAGATTCTAAGAGGCTTATGGACTCTTAAGTCTACTTGGCTAAGGAAAACTTTAGAAAAGTGACAGAAGCAGAATTGAGCAAGGTGGGAAGAGGAGAGTCCCAAGACTGGTCCCAATCGGTGACAGTGACAGTGTCACTAAAGCACTAAAGAAAGTAAAGGTTGGGCCCACTGGAATCATGAGAGTGCTCAGTAGGTTGGAGAAATACAGATCCAAGGCCACTGTAGCCATTACCCTCCCTGACATTTCTGTAGCCTTTACTGGCATCAATCACACCAGGACTTGGGGCTCTCTCCTTCCTGGGACAAACTCTGCCTTTAATGCTTCAAACCACCTGCCTTTAACTATTAACCTTATCATTTCAGGCAAGTTGTCTCAAGCCACCTAAAGCTATTTTACCACAGCCATGAGGATATGCCTGGGGCATCCTTGTTGAGACGTCCACAGGCAAAGGGAGAAGTAACCAGAAAAACTCACAGTATGCACTCATTTTCTTTGGAGAGTTAGGTTTTGATGTGTGTGTGTGTGTGTGTGTGTTTTTAAATAGACCTTATTTTTTAGAACAGCTTTGGATTTACAAAAAAGTTGAGAAGCTAATACAGAGAGTTCCCATATACTCCACACCCAGTTTCTCATATTATTAACATTTTTACTTGGATATGGTTCATTTATTACAATTAACAAAACAATATTGATATATTAACTAAGGTTCGAGATTTACTCTAATTTCCTTAGTTTTAACCTAATGTCTTTTTCTGTTCCAGGATCCCACCTAAGATACTCCACTATAATTAGTCATCTTGTCTCCTAGGCTCCTCATGACTAACAGTGTCTCAGACTTCCATTGTTTTTGGTGACATTGACCATTTTGACGGAGTACAGATGAGCTATTTTGTAGACTCTCTCAGTTTGGATTTGTCTGATGTTTCTCTTATGATTAGACTGAAGTTGTGGGTTTTTAGGAGAAAAAGTACAGAGGCAAAGTTCCACTGTCATCACATTATATGAAAAGTACATACTCCTAACATGATTTATCACTTTGATCTCCTGACTGATGTAGTGTGTGTCAGGTTTTCCCACTGTAAAGTTAAATGCTCCTCAGCCTACCCCTCATCTCCCATCTTTCTATAGTGTGTTGTTTGGAAGGAGGTCACCGTGTGAAGTGGGGAGTAAGCTCCCTGTCATTGAGGGTGAAGTATCAACATAAATTATCTGGAATTTTCTGTATAGGAAATTCATCTCTTCCTTCTCACTATTTGTTTATTTGTTTATATGTTTAATCACTTATTTATATCAGTGTGGACTCATGAATATTTATTTTATATTTTGGGCTATAATCCAAGTTATTTATTTATTTTCTTTTTTATTATGGTAAAACACACATAATATAAAAATTACTATCTTAATAATTATACAGTTAAATAGTATTGAGAACATTTATTTTGTTGTGCAACTGCCCGTCTCCAGAACTCTTTCATCTTGCAAAACCGAAATTCTGTACCATTGCAACAATGGCAACCACCATTCTCTTTTCTTGATTTATTTTTGTCTTTTTATGGGAGGAGGAGGGGCAAAGGGTTAACGCATCCTTCCAGTCCCCTCCCCTCCGGCAACCCTCAGTTGGTTTCCTATAAGAGTCTCTCGACTTTGGGGAGGGTATGTGCTATGGTGAGCGCTGTGAATTGTGTAAGACTGATGAATCACAGACCTGTACCTCTGAAACAAATAATACATTATATGTTTAAAAAAAGAAAAAAAAAAGAAGATAGTAGGAAGGGAAAAAATGAAGAAGGGGAAATCGGAGGGGGAGACGAACCATGAGAGACTATGGACTCTGAAAAAAATAAAAAAAGAGTCTCTTATGATTTGTCTCCCTCTCTGATTTCATCTTCTTTTATTTTTCCCTCCCTTCCTTTATGTGCCTCTGTTTTGTTTCTTAAATTGCACATATGAGTGAAATCATATGATAATTGTCTTTCTCTGATTGATTTAATTCGCTCAGCGTAATACCCTCTAGTTCCAACCACATCATTGCAAATGGCAAGATTTCATTTTTTTGATGGCTGAGTATTATGCTGTTGTGTATATTTCTTCTTTATCCATTCATCTGTTGATGGACATCTAGGCTCTTTCCACAGTTTGGCTATTGTGGACATTGCTGCTATAAACATTGGGGTGAAAGTGCCCCTTCGGATCACTACATTTTTATCTTTGGGGTAAATATCTAGTAGTGCAGTTGCTGGGTCCTAGGGTAGCTCTATTTCCAACTTCTTGAGGAACCTCCATACTGTTTTCCAGAGTGGCTGCACCAGCTTGCATTCCCACCAGCAGTGTAAGAGGGTTCCCCTTTCTCCACAGCCTCACCAACATCTGTCATTTCCTGACTTGTTAATTTTAGCCATCCTGACTGGTGTGAGGTGGGGTTTTGATTTGTATTTCCCTGATGCTGAGTGATGTTGAGCATTTTTTCATTTGTCTATTGGCCATTTGGATGTCTTCTTTGCAGAAATATCTATTCATGTCTTCTGCCCATTTCTTGACTGGATTATTTGTTCTTTGGGTGTTGAGTTTGATAAGTTCTTTATAGATTTTGGATACTAACCCTTTATCTGACAAAACATTTGCAAAAATCTGGGAGAGAGAGAATCTTAAGCAGGCTCCATGCCCGGCACAGAGCCTGATGCAGGGCTTGATCTCACAACCCTGAGATCATGACCTGAGGTGAAATCAAGAGTCAGATTGAGCCACCCAGTTGCACCATGACTTCTTTTTGTGTTTTCAAAAAATCTTTCCTTTCCCCTCAGATGCGAGCCTCTGGTAATCACCATTCTACTCTCTAAGTTCAGCTTTTTTGGTCATGAATAAGTAACTATGTATTAAGCTAGATAATATACATATAATTATGCATCACATTATATATCACTAAATATGATATAATATAATATAATAATTAATATAATATAAATGTATATCACATTTTTTTATCCATTCATCTGTTGACATTTACATTGTTTCCATATCTTGGTTACTGTGAATAATGCTGCAGTGAACATGGTAGTGCAGATGTCTCTTCAGGTACTGATTTAATTTCCTTTGGGTATATACACAGAAATAGGATTGCTGGACCATATGGTAGTTTTATTTTTAATTTTTGGAGGACCCTCCATATTATTTTCCATAAAGGCTGTGTCAGTTTACATTTCTACCAAAACTGTATAGTGGTTGCCTTTTCTCCACATCCTTGCCAACACTTGTTACCTTTTGACTTTTTTAAATAGCTATTCTAATGGGTGTGAGGTGATATCTCATCATGTTTTCTTTTTCTTTTAATTAATTTTTTTGTTTGTTTTATTTTTTTAATTTAAATTTTAGTTAGTTAACATATAATGTAATATTGCTTTCAGGAGTAGAATTTAGTGATTCATCACTTACAAATAACATCCAGTGCTCATCAAAACAAGTGCCCTCCTTAGTACCCATCACCCATTTAGCCCATCCCCCACTCACCTCCCTCCATCAACTCTCAGTTTGTTCTCTATCATTAAGAGTCTCTTATACTCCATATCTGGGCTCTCTATTTTGTTCCACTGGTCTATGTGTCTGTTTTTGTGCCAGTACCATGCTGTCTTGATGATCACAGCTTTGTGATATAGCTTGAAATCAGGGAACGTGATGCTCCCAGCTTTGTTTTTCTTTTTCAACATTTCCTTGGCGATTCAGGGTCTTTTCTGATTCCATAGAAATTTTAGGACTGTCTGTTCCAGCCCTTTGAAAAATGCTGTTGGTATTTTGATCAGAATGACGTTGAAGGTATAGAATGCTCTGGGCAGCATAGACATGTTAACAGTGTTTATTCTTCTGATCCATGAGTATGGAATGTTTTTCCATCTTTTTGTGTCTTCTTCAATTTCTTTCATAAGTGTTGTATAGTTCCTAGAGTATAGATCCTTTACCTCTTTGGTTAGGTTTATTCTGAGGTATCTTATGGTTTTTGGTGCTATTGTAAATGGAATCATTTCTCAAATTTCTCTTTCTACATTTGCATTGTTGGTGTATAAGAAAGCAACTGAGGTGATTAACATAACATAATAAATAAATAAATAAATAAATAAAATAAAGCAACTGATTTCTTTGCATAGATTTTGTAACCTGCCACATTACTGAATTGCTGTATGAGTTCTAGTAATTTGGGGGTGGAGTATTTTGGGTTTTCCACATAAAGTATCATGTTGTCTGTGAAGAGAGAGAGTTTGACTTCTTCTTGGTCAATCTGAATACCTTTTATTTCTTTTTGTTGTCTGATTGCTGTTGCTAGGACTTCTACTACTATGTTAACAATAGTGGTGAGAGTGGGCATCCTTGATGTGTTCCTGATCTTGAGGGAAAGGCTTTCAGCTTTTCCCCATTGAGGATGATATTCGCTGTGGGTTTTTCATAGATGGATTTTATGAACTTGAGGAATGTTCCCTCTATCCCTATACTCTGAAGAGTTTTAATCAAGAAAGGATGCTATATTTTGTCAAATGCTTTTTCTGAGTCAATTGAGAGGACCATATGGTTCTTCTTCCTCCTCTTATTAATGTGTTCTACCACATTGATTGATTTGCGAAAGTTGAACCACCCTTGCATCCCGGGAATAAATCCCACTTGGTTGTGGTGGATGATCCTTTTAATGTATTGTTGGATCCTATTAGCTAGGATTTTGTTGAGGATTTTGGAATCCGTATTCATCAGGGATATTGGTCTGAAATTCTCCTTTTTGATGGGGTCTTTGCCTGGTTTGGGGATTAAGGTAATGTTGGCCTCATAGAAAGAGTCTGGAAGCTTTCCTTCTGTTTCTATTTTTTGAAACAGCTTCAAGGGAATAGGTACTATTTCTTCTTTGAATGTTTGGTAGTATTCCCCAGGGAATCCATCAGGCCCTGGACTCTTGTTTTGGGGGTGGTTTTTGATCACTGCTTCAATCTCGTTACTGGTTATTGGCCTATTCAGGTTGTCAATTTCTTCCTGTTTCAGTCTTGGCAGCTTATAGCTTTCAGGAAGGCCTCCATTTCATCCAGATTGCTCAGTTTATTGGCATATAGTTGTTGATAATAATTTCTAATAATTGTTTCTATTTCCTTGGTGTTAGTCGTGATCTCTCTCCTTTCATTCATAATTTTATTAATTTGGGTCCTTTCTCTTTTCTTTTGGATAAGTCTGGCCAGTGGTTTATCAATCTTATTAATTCTTTCAAAGAACCAACTTCTGGTTTCGTTGATCTGATCTACTGTGTTTCTGGTTTCTAATTCATT
>NC_138372.1:96364039-96416516 GCF_054177405.1 Leptonychotes weddellii | reverse complement strand
GACTCTGAGAAACAATCTGAGGGTTCTAGAGGGGAGGGTGTTGGGGGGAGTGGTTAGCCTGGTGATGGGTATTAAAGAGGGCATGTTGAATGGAGCACTTGGCGTTCTACGCAAACAATGAATCATGGAACACTACATCAAAAAGTAATAATATAATGTACGGTGAGTAACATAACATAATAAAATTAAATTAAAAAAAGAAAAGAAAAGCAAGATTGTTTTAACACTCAAAAATCAATCAATATAATTCACCATATTAATGGACTAAAGAAAAAACTATATAATCATCTCAACAAATGCAGAATTTTTTTCAAAATCCATCATTTATTTTTGCTAAAACCTCTTAGTGGAGTGGGAAGGAAATGAACACCCTCAAGTGACAGGAAAAAAAGAGATAAAATGTATCCAAAACTCTATGGCATTTACATGAAACTATTAAGACTAATAAGTAGAATGCAAGATTAATACACAAAAATAATTGTGTTTTTATATATGAACAGTGAATAATCAAAAACTGAAGATAAAAAATACAATTTGATCAAAGCATATGAAATATGTAGGGAAAATGTGACAAAATATGTGCAAAACTTGTTCGCGGAAAGCTACAAAACTTAAAGATGACCTAATAAATGGAGAGATAATTTAATATTTATGAACTGAAACACTCAATAGAGTTAAGATGTCCATTCCTCTCCAATTTAATGTATAGATTTAACTCAATCCCAGTCAAAGTTTCAACAGGCTTTTCTTTTCTCTTTTCTTTGCTTTTCATTTTGTAGAAATTGACAAGTTTTTTCTAAAATTCATATGGAAGTGCAAAAGGCCTAGACTAGCTAAAACAACTTTGAAAAAGAACAAAATTAGAAGACTTACATTATCTGAACTTCAAGACTTACTATACAGTAAATAAGACAATAGTGGCAGGATAGACAAATAGATTAATGGAACAAGATAAGAATTCAGAGATAATTGCAAGCAAATATGGCCAGTTGACTTTTGACAAAGATGCACAGGCAACTGAGTAGAGAAAGGGTAGTCTGGAACAACTGTATATCCATATGCTGTCCTCCACACTCCCTCCTCCCACCCCCACAGAGAACCTCTTTGTCCATACTGTTCACTGTATACAAAAGTTAACTCATAGAAGAAAACATAGGAAAAAAAAAAAACTTTGTGTCCTAGGATTAGGCAACGATTTCTTAGATATGACACTAAAAAACAAGAGTCATAGAGGAAAAAAATTGTTTCATTCAATTTTATCAAAACTAAAAACTCTTTGAAACTGTTTGAGAATGAAGAGATAAGCCTCAAACTGGGGAAAATGTGTGCAGATAACTTATCTGATAAAGGACTTGTATCAAGAATATATATATTTCAAAAACCACTCAGAATTCAGTAATAAGAAACCAAAATTCAGTAAATAATAGAGGCAATATTTGAAAAATTATTCACTAAAGAAGATACATGGAGGCAAATGAGCAATTAGACAGATGCTCAATATCATTAGCCATTAAGGAAATGTAAATTAAAGTCACAATGAAATAGCACTGCGTATATATTAGAATGTCTAAGACTAGAAAAACTGAACATACAAAATATTGGCAAAGATGTGCAGCAGCTGACATTCTCACGTAGTTCTGGTGGGAATGTAAAATAGCACAACCATTTTGGAAAATAGTTGGGTGTTTGTTTTTTTTTTTTTTAAGATTGTATTTATTTATTTGAGAAAGAGAGAAAGCACGAGCGGAGGGGAGGGGCAGAGGGAGAGGGAGAAGCAGACTCCCTGCTGAGCAGGGAGCACAAGGAGAGGCTCAATCCCAGGACCTTGGGTGTTTTCTTAAAAAGTAAAATATACACCTACTAATGACATAGTCGTTTTACTCCTACAGCTTTACCCAAGAGACATGAAAGCATATGTCCATCCAAAGGCTTGTCATGAATGTTCATAGCAGCTTTATTTGTAATAGCCAAACCTGGAAACAATCCAAATGCCCATCAATAGATTAATGGATTAAAAACGTGTGGTGTATCCATAAAATGAGGGCATTCACAACTCAGCAATAAAAAAGAATGAATAATTGATACATGCAACAACTTGTTTGAATTTCAAAGTAGTTTTGCTGAGTGAGAGAAGCCAAACATAAAAGAGTACATACTAGATGATTCCATTTATAGGAAATTCTTGGAAGAGCAAACTGATTTATGGGGACCAAGTGCAGATCAGTTGCTTTCTGGGGATTGGTGGGCAGGCACAGTCATGAGGGAGGAAACACAAAGGAGCATTAGAAAAAGTTTAGAGGTGGTGGATATGTCAATTATATACCAAAAATGTGGTTAACATTGAAGTTTACAAGTACTGTGAATAAGGCTGGCTTCTCTATTTCTACCTGCCCACCTAGATTAATGGAGGTGTGTTCTGGGGACAAATTGCTGGAACATGGTGTGCTTTTTGCAGGGAAGTCAGGACCTGGTGGCAAAGAGAGAAGTTTGAAGAGAACCATGTATTGTGTATTCACGATGTATCCAACCCTATGTTAAGCACTTTAAAGGAATTATCCCATTTAATTCTCATAAAATCTCTATGAGGTAGTAGCATTACTCTCATTTTACAGATAAGGAAATGGAGCCTGAGAGGTTGAACCATGTGCTCTAGGTCCAGAGAGCCAGCACTGATGCCCCAAGACTGAACTTCCTGTGCCACCATGGAGTTTGCCTGGCAGCCTTACCTCTTCCTAAAATCTCTGGGATAGGAGAGGGGAATCACTCCCCGGCACATGCTCTTGCTTGCTCTGGCCTCCAACACGGTACTCAGGGACCCAGGGGTACTGGTATTCTTGCATCAAGGGTGGCCGACTGCCCCACTGTGCCTGGGACTGGAAGGGTCCCTGGACTGCAAGATTTTCATTTGAAAACCAGGATGAGTCAGTCACCCTAACTCGGGTTCCACAGAGGCCTGTGCTTCCAGGCTCTGGTTTTCTGGCCCTTGTTTTCATGACATGCCCAGAACATTTTTTTGGACTAAGGCCAGATGGGTGAGATGGTTTCACAGATTAAGGAGAAAGGGAGGCAACATTCTTTTTAATGCTCTTTTATTTTTGTGTTTTCTAATGTCAGGATCACTAGGAAAGATGATTCCAGTCTCTTCAGCCTTCCATTTCCAGTTAGGGGCCTCCCTACACTGGGGGGCTGTGAAGGTAAATGGGGCTTCTGCTTGTACTATGTGGTTGTCACTGAGAGACAGCTTTTATAAATGTAGGTGTAGCCTGACCCCAATGAGTGATGGGCATGGCCCCTCTACTTGTTTGGCTTCTTTTGCCCCAAGTTACCTAGGTTGGGCCCCTGTTTTGGACTTAGGGGCTGCTGTTGGGCTTGGGAGCTCTTGTTCTGAGTTTGGGGTGATGTGGGCTCAGACTTCTTACTAAGGCAAGCACATTCAGGCTTGGGCTCCAGACAGCAGCACTTGGCCTGAATGCAGCACGGGGGCTTCTGCGGGGAGCGTGGAGGCTTCTGCGGGGAGCACGGGGGCTTCTGCGGGCAACATGGGGGTTTCTGCGGGCAGCAAGGAGATTTTGGCGGGCAGCAAGGAGATTTTGGCGGGGAGCACGGGGATTTTGGCTGGTCACACATCTTCTGGAGTTTTGAAGATCCTAGAAAAAAAAAAAAGAACATTCTCAAAAGGAAAGCTGGCTGCCTGCTTTCATTCCCCCTTCTCTTATCCCTAAGTGCATCCATCGTCAGAGCAAAAACTGAGACCGGGCTGAGAGGGCAGGGTTGGACGTCTCAGAGGGCACAAGCCAGTCCCTCAGGTCCATGCCTTTCCATGTGTCAGTGCACCGGTTCCTCATCAGGTGACCATTTTCCAGATGGAAACAGAAAGACCAGAACATGTAAGAAAATTGCCTAAGGTCTCTTAGCTAATTAGGAACAGTGTGATGCTTAGTAGCCTGAGTTTGATTCTAGTGTCAGGCACTTCACAAACATTGTCTCATGAATGACCACAGCCAGCCTAAGAGGTCAGTGTTTTTGCCCATTTTCCATAGGAGGACAACAGGGGCTCAGAGGTCTATGCCAGGTGCTGTAAGGGGATCCAAGCCAGGTTCCATCCCAACTCAGAGCCTATGCTTGGTCTGGTGTCAAATGCAGCACCCAGAGACCCAGGGGCATCAGGAGTCTCACACCTCGTGTGACCACCCATCAGGCCCTTCCCAAAGACACCCCGTTGTTCCCCATCCCTGAGCTTGTGGGAAGTCAGCTGCTGGGGGGCCTTCAGCAACAGGCCTTCCAAAACCCCTGGGTCCTGGGGCAGCAGCAGCTCACTTCACCTCTGGGCTTTAATCGCTTGGTCTGTATAGGGTCAGTGCCAGTGGTGAGGAGGCTGAACAAGACTTTATAGGAGTCCTCAAACGCCAACATTCAGGACCTGTGTAATTTCCTGATTCTTCTAGGAGTGGGAAAATCCAAGACAACCCTGTCTTTGCAACCCACTTTCCTCTCACTCAGGAAATCCAAGTGCTCTGGACCAGCTCCCTAAGCCTCAGCCCTAATATGTGGCCCTGGGGCAGCTCCCCTGCCCCCGTCACTGCCCTCCATGGTTTCTGCCCTGTTTCCCCAATGGCATGTGGATAAAAGCTGCTGTCAAGGCCTCAGAGCGGGACAGAGATTCTGGAAGTGGCCAAGAGTCAGCAGGCAGAGGGACCTGGGGAGTCATCTAGCCTTGGGGCAGACATAGAAGGAAGGGAAATGAGCATGTACCCCCAGCTGGGTACATCCCACAGGCCACACAGCCACACTGGGAGGTGCCAGGCCCGTTAGAGCTCTGTTACCCAGGTGGAGGAAGACAGGTAACAACCGACAGCAGACAACTGTTGAGGCAAAGCTGCCACCACCCTCTAACCTCCAGCACCCACAGAGGAGCCTCTGACCCAAGCTGGTTTTTTCAACTGAGCCAATTACTGCTGTAAGCTTTCTGCTCGGCACACCCCCTTCTATACCTGGTGCGTGTGCCTCTGCATGCACCTGTGTGTGTGCTTGTGCCTGACCTTGCAGAAACACAGGCATGAGGAAGGAAGGACTTGAGGTTTCTGACAATGGCCATGCGGCTGGGTCAAGCAGAGACTTCTGTGGACTTGTTCATCATACTCTAACGCCAGAGGACGCGTGACCAGCTCACAAGGTGCTTGTTTCTGCACTGGCCTCAGTACTTCCTGCCCATAGTGTTCTCCATTTCATTCCTGCCCTGCTATCCTGCCACTCCCTCCCAGCCCTGCTCTAAACACTCCACCTGATGCTTAGAAAGCTGTATCTTTCATCTGTGTTCTGAGGATGGGGTGACTCCGTCTCCCTAAAAATCCCCCTCACACCAAAGACTTCCTGAGGGTTACCAGAGTGGGACAGAAAGCTGTATCATCCCCTCCCTGCCATAGAAGCCTGCTTCTGTTCACTGAAGATGTGCAGGATTCTCAAATCAGGTGGTTCCTGAAGGATACCTGTCAGACGACCTCCTTGGCTACAAACCCAGGGCCTTGGCTGCCTCGGATGCTAGGTGTCAGGCTCTCAGCCTCAGCTCTTTACATCTGCAGATCCACTTCAGTCAGCTCATGTGTGTAAGCCATATCCCACTGAGCCAGGAGTGGCTGACACCTCCACCCACTGAAAACAGTAACTTTCAAAGTGACAAGCTGTGTGCTGCCCCAGCCCAAGCTCTCAGCACCTCAACTTTCGGAACCAGCAGAGCCTCATCTTGAGGTTTCTCTGTGGGAAAGAGCCCCTGGCATATGCCTGAGGAGTCTGTCACTATGCTCCTTGCTGCTGTCTGAGGGACAGACTGTGATCACTTGTCTTTGGAGTCCACCATGTTGTGAATCTCCTGAAGTAGAGCAACAGGAGTGAAAGAAATTTGAGGATGATCACCTAGCTAGGACCCCTGCCGCTGGGTCTATACCCTCCACACTCCCAAGTCCTTGGCTGTTTGGCTATAGCATGAACTGGGTCAGCAGCAGATTCTCACCTGCTCAGGGAAAGTGACTGCTGGGGTGGGGTGTTAGCCTCAATTCATTTGTGACTCTATGCCTGCCAGTCACTTAGGAATTAATTCTGTCGTTCAGGAAGTTTTCTACTTAGTTTTAAGACAACGACGCTGGACCAGGACTCTTAAGGGGTGGGAGTGGGGACAAGTCATGCAGTCTCTCCTTCCAGGTCAAGAGATGCCAAAAAAAGTAGAGGTGGCAGAGATCTGCCCTGTTGATGCCCTGACTTGCTTGGGAGGGAAAAGGAAGGAGAGAGGCAGAGCAAGGGAGACATACAGAAAATGAACACAGAACAGAGACATCAGCATAAAAATGGGGAAAAAGAGGGGAGTAAAGGGCCATAGGAGTTTTGCTCTCTGCCTCCTTTGCAGCCTTAGAAGCTGTTTGGTGGAAAACCTGTGTGTGCTTGGGCACTTGCAGCGGTGGTGGGGTGTGCACCAGTGCAGGGAGCCTGGTACCCTCATGTCTCCCTGTTGTTTGGGGCCAAACCTAAATCCAGGCTCTGAGAGGTAGAAAGGGAGGAGGGAGTGCCTTTCTCATTTTCGGTCGCTTTTCTCTGTCTGTGACAGTTTTTGCCCCCTTTATGACTTCTCTCTGCCTCTCTGTCTCTCTATATCACTGCTTTTCACTCTCTCTCTCTTTCTCTTGTCTTCTGTGTCTATGGTTTACCTTTCTCCTCCTGAAGGGCAGTGTTCCTGAATTGACAGTTTGGAGCCTCCTGTCTATCTGGAAGGTCAGCTCCTCAGGTTCCATCCTTCCAAGTCCAGCCTGGGCTATGATACAGAAACAATTCTCATCTGGGTCACCAGAGGGCACCCAGAGCTCTAGTCCAGGGGCTCACCTAGGAGCTCCCACAGACATCCCCTCTGAGCACATCCCCTATGGACAGCCCCAGGGAACAGGTCCTGAAAGGGGGAAGGTTGCCGTGTCACGGATGGGGAGGAGGTGGGGAATCAGTCTTCTGCGCTGGGGCACTGTGAGGGAAATGACAATTGCCTCAGGTCCCTGCCTCCTGAACTCGTGCTACTACCTTTGTTGTCTTGCTGCCTGGAGAATGGCAAGGTTGGCTTCTCTTTGACCCACCAGCCCAGCCTCATCTCTAGCCACTGCTCCCTCTATGCTCATCAGACTGGCTCAGAGCAGATCCCTGCTAAATTCTGTTCACCTCTGTCTGGACCTTTGCATGTACTCTTTCTGTGGCCTAGAAGAGCCGTCCCCAGACCCCCACCCCCTCACTACATGTGAATCTCAACTTCAACATTGCTCCCTGTAGGAAAACTTCCCTAGCCCGTAGGGTCGGTGCCCCCGATGTAACCTCCTGGAGGTCCCTGCGCTTCTCATTACATTCTTACACAATTGTGACTTCCCTAATTGTCTAACTTCTCTAGTCTGTTGGCTTCCTGAACACAGACATCCTCACCTCCTCCCTGCCACCGCTCTCGGCATTTAGCACAATGTATGACATTATATGAGCTTCAACAAGTGAGAAATGACAAGAAGAGAGGACCCAAAAGACAAACTTTCTCCGGGTTACCTGGTCTGGCTACTTCAGTTTCTTCTCAATTTATGATGGTCATGCTTGGCTTCCCAGGAAAATGGTCTTCCCTGGACTGGTTCCAGCAGATATGACCTCCCCTCAGCAGCCTAGTGAGTCCATGATTGTAAGAAGCCAAATGGTTTCTCTTCCCTCCCAGCACCCAGATTCTGAGGTTCTAAGCCTCTGTGACACTGCCATTTTTCTCTCCCTAAGATTCTGTGACTATGACTGACCCAACAGCACCTTCTGCTGGCAGGACCTCTTGACTTCTCTTGTTTCTTTTCTCTCCTGAAGGACGAAGAGAGGTCTATAGTTAATCTACAATCTTTCAATCACCTAAAACAGAAGCCCAAAGCTCATATTTGCATGAACTGTCTACTATCTACCAGGCTCTGTCCTAAACGTGAAGTGTATAAGCTCAATAGAATATAGTTCACATGCCCAAAGCTCTTCCAATTTAGTATAGGGACAATAAACAGCATCAATCCGCTATCATGAGAATGATGTAAGGGTAAGCCCCAGGTGCCCCAGGTGCCACAGAACACATGGGGCCAGGTTTGGGATCAGGAATGCTTTCTGGAAGGAGTATGTTTAGTGAGATTTAGCTGGCATTGAAGATAGGAAGTGGGACATGGAGGTGTGTGTGAAAGGGTGTTCCTTCAAACAACATGGACCAGGTGTGGGGGAAGCCCAGTGTGAGGGGACAGAGTGGGGAGAAAGAAGAAGAGGTCCAGTAAGCTACAGAATCAGGTAGAGGCTGTATTGATGAGGGCCTTGTACACCATGAGAAAGAGTTTGGACTTTGTCCTGAGGGTAATGGGAGCCATCAAGGGGTTTTTAAACGGGAGAATCAGGAGCCCTTCGGGGACAAGGACCCTGTTTTATTCATTTTGATATTCCCACCATTTAGCTCAGCACAAACATACACACACACACACACACACACACCTCCTAGGGCCCTTTGTCCTGGCTGGGACACTTCCCCAGGGTCTCTTCTTGACTAGCACCCTCACCTCCTCCAGGTCTTCGCTTGTATGTCACCTTCTAAATGATGCATTATACCCCAATCTTCCCATTTAAAATTACAGTCTGCCATTCTTTCACACCAATCACCTTTACATGGTTCTATTTTCTTTTCCTCAGGAGCACTTTTCACATACATGCAATATACCATGCATACAATGTACTATGCATATGATACAATCTTTTATTGTGTTTTTGACTATTGTCTTTCTTTTCTCACTAAAATTAGTCATCCCCAAAAGGGTAAAGTTGGTTTTTTCTACTGACACCTTTCACACTCCTAGTAGTCTAGTTCATGGCACTAGGAAACTTTGAAACCCCCAAACAATATTAATTGAATGTATAAGTATAAATGATGATAGTTCCAAATGTGATATCCTTCCACAGATAGATCCAAATCTGTGGATCATGATTTGTCTGCCCTAGCTCCAACTTGTGAAGTTAAGGAACTCTTTTTTTATGTCTATTCTCAAAGTATCTTCCCAACTAGCTAAATTTGGTGGTGAAGAAAACTGAGGCCAATTGTCAGAAACTAACAGGGCAAACAGTAATGGAGCAAATCTTCATGGTGCCTCACTCCCAGGTTCCAGTCGCCGAGGCCTTGCTTCCTGAAGGTCTTCTTTGATAGTATTCATTATTCTCATCTAATCACTTGGTTCTAAACCCAAAAGGTCAAAAGGATACACAGCACAATTTCCCCTGTTATTCCAGTTCCTTCAGCCAACAGTGATCAGTTTCTCAAATATACTTTCAGGGATATCTTATGTGCAACAAAGGCACACGTATATATCTTTGCCTCTTTTAACAAAATAAGAGAAACTCGACATTGTTTTGTTTATTTTTTTAAAACATATGTTGAGGATCATTCCATTTCAGTATATAAAGAATTTCTTCGTTTGTTGCTCAGCCTGAAAAATAATCTAGAGACACATGGGAGTTCCCAGTCTGGGCTCTTGCAAAAGATGCTGGAGTGAAGGTTTAAGTGTATGTCATTTCTCAGAGAGTATGGGAGAGGGCATATAGTTCTCTGAGGGCAATTGCTGGCTCAAAGGATAAAGCTGAGAGATATTGTCAAATTTTCTTCTATGAAAGTTTTACCAATTTACGTAGCTCCTCTCAGTGTATAAAACTGCATATTTCCCCACTAACTTATCAACACAATGTTTTATTAAATTCACTGTTGTCTTCCAATTGGATAGGTTAAAAATGGCATCTCAGAGTAGTTTTGAGTTTTTCTTAATAAGTCAACTTGATTTTCTGTTATTAGGTTTAGGATGCACAGTATTTCTTTTTCTGGAAACTGCCTGGTCATTCAGTTTACCTGATATTTAATTGGATTATTGATCATTCTATTATTGATATGTGGTGTTCATACTATTATACTACTATGTAGTGTTCATTCCAAAATTGGGCTGTGATATCTAATATTTCTTCTACTGTGTGTTTTGACTTTTGACTCTGTTAGATTTCAACCACATGGATAACGTTAATTTTTATGTAAACCGTTTTTAAATTTTTTATATAGTTTTTGATTGTTGTGTTATAATTATAACACTGATCCCCACTTTGAAATTATAGATGAATATTCTCAGAGTATCTTTTTTTTTTTATGTTAGTGACCATACAATACATCATTAGTTTTTGATGTGGTGATCCACAATCCATTGTTTTCTTATAACACCCAGTGCTCCATACAGTACCTACCCTCCTTAATACCCATCACCAAGCTAACCCATCACCTCACCCCTTCCCCGCTAAAATCCTCAGATTCTTTCTCAGAGTCCATAGTCTCTCATGGTTCATCTCCCCCTCCGATTTCCCCCCTTCACTTTTCCCTTCCTACTATTTTTTTTAACATATAATGTATTTCCTTTTCTTTTCTTTTCTTTTCTTTTATTATGTTATGTTAGTCACCATACAATACATCACCAGTTTTCAATGCAATGATCCACGATTCATTGTTTTTGGACAACACCCAGTGTTCCATGCAGTACGTGCCCTCCTTAATACCCATTACAAGCTAACCCATCCCCCCACCCCCTTCCCTCTAAAACCCTCAGTTTGTTTCTCAGAGTCCATGGTCTCTCATGGTTCGTCTCCCACTCCGATTTCTCCCCCTTCATTTTTCCCTTCCTTCTCCTAATGTCCTCCATGCTATTCCTTATGTTCCACAAATAATTGAAATCATATGATAATTGACTTTCTCTGCTTGACTTATTTCACTTAGCATAATCTCCTCCAGTCCCATCCATGTTGACGTAAAAGTTTCCCAGAGTTTCTTAAAAAATGGTTTTTAGTGTTTTGGCCCTTTAAGAACTAGTATAAAATAAGAGGCTTTTTTTTAATGGCTACTTAGTTGTGGCAGCATCATTTATTGACTAGTTGATCTTCTCTTCATAGATTTGAGGATGTATTTCTCATGTATTAACTCCCTCTATAGATTTGGCTCCCGCTTTGAACTTCCATGTGTTCTATTGACCTGTGTCTGTGTATGGTTCGGTGCCACACCAACTAGATAACAGTTCTATACTACATTATAATATCTGGTAGAGCATCTCCCTACAAATCAGCCTTATTTTTTAGAATTTTCCTGGACATTTTCCTGTTTATTATGCAACTGTGTGTATATTATTTTAAAGTAGTTCTATTGAACAATAGCATGCATACATTGAGAATATAGCTCAGTTAATTTTCACAAAGTAAACACATCTGCATGAACTCCACCCAGTCAAGAAATAAAGCTTATTCCCTACACAGATTCTGCATCACACAATTCTAGAAACCAAATTAGCAAGGATAGAGCTGGCAAAGGATGAAATATAGCTGGCTGGTGGAGTGGAGAGGCTCTGCAGTCGAGTTTTCTCCTGGTTATGTTGCTATGGACAGACTTCCACAAAGGGGAGCATGTTATCTGCTTGTTGGGTTCGCAGGCTCCCATGAGGGATGGGCCAGTTGTCCCAGCATCCCAGTATCTGTCTTTTCTTTGTCCACCAAGCTGAATGTCATTCATCTCAGTTACTTCTGGGGGCCCCAAAAGGCTAGGCCTAACCACATTTGTCATAGTCCCCTCCCATAGGCCTTAAGCTTGGGGAATGTGTGTTTTCCAGGGAGCGAAACTTTCAGGGTAAGGATTCAATCCTCTCCCTCTCCAGAGTTTGTGTCTCTGCTAAAGGACATTTGGATTCCTTATGGGCAATTGCTACATTTGCAATCTTGTATAAAGACTGAATTGAAACACAGTTAGTAAGCTGTTTTCTTGGTGTAGAACTATAAGCAAAAACAAATGTGCTTGCTATGCAAAAAAAAAGCTTTTAGGCAAGTCCCCTGGCTGCCCTTTCCACCCATCCTGATTACTGTCCCTAAGCCAAGCATACATTCTGGAGCCACCCAGGAACCGTTTAGTGAATTCTTTGCCTCTGGGGTCAGTGGCCACCAAGATCAGAACAGGTTCAGGGCCATTTCTGTTCCACAATATCCTGAACAGTCCATCAACAATATGCATCATCTTGTTGTGGTGTGTAGCAGGCCAGGATGGTATGATCAGGGATACCTCCTGAGTCCCACTATGTGAATGGAAGCAAAATTAAAGCTGCAGCCTTTAACTCAAGCCCTTATCTGTCCCTTGCTGGGATCTGGAAAGACCTCCTCTCTATCACGATTCTGCTTTTCAGGAAGTTGAAGTATCACATCCTTTTCACAACCCCACTCTGACATCTTGGGTCTAAACTGCAATTAGAAAAACTATTCCTTAAGGTAACTGTGGTTGTCCCTTTCCTCCTCACCCCAGTTAACCTCATCAACAGCAAGAGATCAGGAGGCCCTTCAGGGTTGTGACATAGAATAAGAATGCCCACGGGTGCCTGGGAGGCTCAGTCAGTTAAGCACCTGCCTTTAGCTCAGGGCATGATCCCAGTGTCCTTGGATCGAGTCCTGCATTGGGCTCCCTGCTCAACAGTGAGTGTGCTTCTCCCTCTGCCTCTGCTCGTGCTCTCGCTCTCTCTCAAATAAATAAATAAAATCTTAAAAAAAAAAAAAAGAATAAGAATGCCCAAGTAATTTGTGGCCATACATAGCTATGTCCAAGTCTAGTTTAAGCTTGGCTTTCCTACCCCTGGTGGAAGATTCAGCCATCCTTACAATCTTGAAACATGAACGGTATTTCCTCTTTAGTTGGTTTACTATCATGAATTCCAATTATTTTTCCCAGTGAACAATCCTTCCAGGACAGTGATGTAGTCCATTTGTCAGAGGAATAGAAGTCTCTGTGGCACTATGAGTGCGTGTGTGTTGTGTGAGTGTATGTATGAGTGTGCGAGTGTGCGAGTGAGCCTGAGTGTGAGTGTGGGTGTGTGTGTCTGTGAGAGAGAGAGAAAGCGTGCACACCAGTATGCCAGTTATCCATTTATTACCTTTCAGCTCCAAAGGCACCCTTTAGTATAAGCTCTGTGATAAACAATGCAGTTCCCTTGAGCACATCTTTGAAGTGAGCAGATGGCATCTCCATAGAAGGCGCTGGAAAAGTTTCTTGCAGTTTCTCCCTCAGGGGAGACCCAGAAAGGTCCAGGTGAGTGCGAGGACATCTGATGACACCTGTCCCTGCCACAGTCCCAGATTGGGATTCCTCTGCCACTTAGTAGCTTTGACGTGAGGGCAACCTTTTCACAGCCCTCTCAACCTTGAAAACAAAGTTCCCACAGTGCTTGAACACCCACAGCACCTATGTGAGGGTGGGGAAGGGGTTGTCCACACAGCTGGTGCTCCTTCACCAGTCTCTCTGTTGCTGATTGCTCTGAAGGCCTTCTGCCCCATGGTGGCCCACGTTCCCATCTCACACACAGGCCACTCTGGGTTCCTGATGTCCCCCTCCCCATCTTGCCTTGTGCCTGGGAAGGTAGCCTATGTGCCCAGAAACTTCAGACCAGCTCCGGTTTGGTTAAACCAGAGAACTCTGCTGGCTGATGTCTGAACCACTCCTTTCTGATCACATGGTGCCCTTCTAGGTTTGTCCTTCTGTGGGTACTCTCCCTCAGCCTTTTCCTTGGAGGTACCTTTTCTCTTATTATTGTTAATAATTCTTATATTGAACCTCCCTTGTTTAACCTACTGGTTGGTTTCTTTCTCCTGATTGCACCCACTCCTATAGTCAAATAGCCTGGACTCAAAGCTTACTTCTATAATTTACCAGCTCCGTAACTTGGAACAAATTGCTTAACCTCAGATTTCTACACTGTAAAATGAAGACAGCACTCTTTTATAGAGTTTTATAGAACATGTCAAGCTCCTAGCAGAATGTTGACACAGAGCTAGCAAGCATTGCTAGATATGGCCACTTAAGGGGACAGAAACACCTAAAGACAGAAAAGAAAAAGGTCAGATAAGGAAAATAAGACATAAAAATAACAGATAGAACAAAAGGCGAGGAGAAATGTCAACATACATACATCAAGCAAAATGCAAAAGAGATCAGTAGCCTATGTCCTCTACTTTTTTGAAAATAACATTTTATACAGTACTTTACCATTTAGAAAAATTTCCAAATATATTATCTCATTTAATCTTTAAACTAAACCAACCTAGTATGTGCTGTTTCCATTTTCAAACATCTAAGATGAGGCTCAGAGACATGGTCAATGTCACACTGCTGGCTTGTAAATGGATCTGCCCCCAGAGACTGTGGTCTTTCCGGCACTGCCCTCTTGTGGTCTAGTATGTACCAACACCTGATTCTTCAGGCACCACACGACCTATTGGCTTGGATGGGGGACTTGCAGGGGTTTCTGCTCTGGTCATTGCTGCTCTGTTTCCACTTACAGCAACTCCAAAGAAGACTACACAACACTGAAGGGTGTCCAACATGACTCAAACGGGAAATATTTCTAATTATTATCCCATCTTGTAAAGTTTTATTTTTTGTTCTGCTTTATGTTGTACTTAAAATTAGTACATTAATATGTGCATAGAATTTATTAACAAATCAACACTCATGTGTTGTTTACTGATGGAGTTTTGATGAATGTTGCTCTAGAGCTACACTTCCCCAAATGATCTGAGCATGGCATATGTAATATTTTAACTTAATAATGGAAGAATGCATGTTTAATTTTGTTCAAGAAAAACACATAATGCCTTCTTGCATTAAAGTAGAGAAAAAAACAAAGGTCCCACAAATTTATTTTCTCAGTAACACATCAAAGGGGAAATACTTGTGTAGTAAAATGCCCAATATTTAATAACCTTGAATAGTATCTCAGGTATATGCTGATACTGTAAAATAAGATAAATAGCAATAATGAGTCTTCCCATCCTTTAGACAATATACATCAAGGCAGAGATTAACCAGAAATTCTACATGTGCATTAGTGTCCAGGTTAAAGGTCATGTACTCCCAGGTCAGATAATCTGTCGGTGACTTCCTGGCTTTCTCTGATTAGGAATGATATTTTCTTAAATTCAGATTGCATAATAAGAATAAAAATAACATAAATGTCATTAATATTACAAAGATACTTATTTATAATATTTGCAAAGAAAAATACTATTTGCAAATTTTAAAAATAGAATCCTTATGACATAGCATGGAATCTCTAATATTTTAGAGAAGCTTTCTCTAAATATTTTAACATTTCAAATATTTTAACAACTGCAACCATTTTTCAAATAAAATCTTACATTGGAGCCACTACATATAAAACAGACAAGAGTTTATCTATTCATTTAAGTTTTTTTCACATTCAAATTTGCATCAGTTAATCAATTAAAAGAAATTGGGCTATTTTGAGAAACACACAAAAAATTAATTAATGGATTGCAGATGACAGTGGCAACCTTATTATTGGTTTTAGCATCCATTCCATTTCTGGATTTTTTTCTGGTTGGACAGGATTGGTAAAATCATAATTACTGCTTCGCAAATGGTAACCAGGGCCTCTGCTCAGAGTTGTGCAGACTGTGTACTGTTCAACCCCAGGTGTGCCAGGGAAGCCCACCTATCAGCTAGCACCAACAGTTGTTGGGGTTTGTTTGTTTCTTTCTTTTGTTTTCAACAGCTCCATTTTCAATTTTAGCTTATTTTTCTTTTTTTTTTTTTTAAGATTTTATTTATTTATTTTAGAGAGAGTGTGTGACTGGGGAGTGGGGAGGGACAGAGGGTGAGCAAGAGAGAGAATCTTAAGCAGACACTGCTCAGCTCAGAGCCCATCTCAGGGCTCAATCTCACGACCCTGAGACCATGACCTGAGCCGTAACCAAGAGTCCAAGGCTTAACTGACTGAGCCACCCAGGTGCCCCTCAGCGTATTTTTTCTGTTAAACTAATCCCAACATTTGAAAAAAGAGTCATAGAGGGTTTGGGGACTGTCAGTAGCAATATCCAAGACCTGCTCACATTTTTTAACTGGAAAGTGTAAAGTCAAAAGAATACTAAATGTAGTATGTCAGACAATGTAAATAAATGCTGTTGAGTGGAGCATTCTATTGTATGACATGGTGTGATGTGATGCACTGCAGTATGATAGAATACTTGCATTTATAGAATACTGTGAGATAATCCTCAATGCTGTTTTTAACTCGTTAAGAATCCTTGGTCCTTAGTTCTTAGTCCTTGAAAGAAATTCAGTGGCCACCAGCAGGAAAGGTGGCAGAGGGGGCAAAGGGCAGGCAGGGGAAGGGTGGCAGCGGGAGCAGCGGGCAGGCAGGTTCTTCTCCCCAGCACTGATGGCCTTCTACTCCACTCTGCCTGGAGGACTCTTGGCACCGACCCCATCACTCTCCCTGCCCACGTGTCTCAGACTCCTCCCTTCTTCACAGGTCACACATTCCCTAATGGGACCCAATAAGCTCCACAGCCCTACCTGGGATGGCTGTCTTCTTCCCATCCACACACATTACACTCACTGGGGCTAGGAGTGGGTCAGATGTCCTTGACACCACTCCCTGCTGTCCCCCTATTGCAGATTCCTGCTGGTCATTCAGCACTTGGCCCACAGTTACCCTATCCCCCACTATTTCTGTTGTGATCCTTGGTGATTTTTAATATTCACAAATATGATCACCTTAATGATTTGCTTCATAATCCCTTGACCTCTACACCTCTAATTGGTTTGCCCTTCATCTTACTTGTATCCATTCCCACATCCTACCAGCTTAGGCCTCATCCTTATTAACAATGGCAACCTCTCCATAATATCACATTCAAGCAACCCACCCTCTCAACCTCACCTGCTGTGTTTCCAACAATCCTAGATCCTCTAGGATCTCAACTGTGAGAGGTTTTGACCCTACCAGGAGCAACAATGCATTGATACTCTACCACCTTGACTGAGCATCATTGCTTCACATCTTCATTTCTCTCCTTGCCCATGAGTCGTTGTCATGATCATCCACTGGTTTAACCCACACCTCTCTCACTCTTCTCTCCATCATTAAATTCTACTAGCAAAACCACAACGCTGGCTGCAACTGACTCTCAGGTACCACAAACCACAGAGTGGTTACGTGAAAACACACAGCCATACCGAATTGATTTCACTTCAGTTTCATGAACGTGATCATGAGGGTACCTGACAACCTCACTGCGGGTCTCAAGTCCATCTCCTCACTGCCCTGGACAACTCAGCCCACATCCCAGCTCTCCTCAAACTCCTGGCACTCCTTTCCTGTCCTCCCTTTCAACAGATGAACATTCTTTCTGTTTCATTGAGAAAACAAAAGCAATCAGAAGAGAATATCCCCATGCTCTTTTCTGCTAACCTACTTGAATTTGTACCTGCATGATACTCCTGTTTTCCTTCCTGCTACCGTGCAGGAACTGCCCACTGCTCCAGTCTGTGGCCTGTCCCTCCACAGGTGCCCTGGATCCCACCCCTCTCATTTACCCAAGAGTATCCTACAGGCAATCATCTCCTCTCATATACTGGATCATTTCCATCAGCGTGTAAAAATATTGCATAAATATATATGTATATAAAATATCTGTCTCTGTCTCTGTCTCTCCCTTGATCTCACTTCCACTTCAAGTCAACACTGTTTCCTGTTTTCTGTACCATAAATTTCATCAGAACTCTTGTTTCCGATTCTTCTTTCAACCTAGCCACCCAGCTTGCATCCCCACCACGTCCCCCAAATGCCCTTGTCCAGGACCTATTGATCTCCCTGCTGCCAGATACAATGGGTGGGGCTGGCACCAGCAGCAGCATCTGGCTGGAGTGGGCACTAACTCTTTCTGGAAGTGCTTCTTCTGCCTGACTGTGTGGCCTCCGCTTTCTCCTGGCTCCCACCCTCCTCACTGACCACTGCACCTCGATTTCCCTTGATGGTCACTTCTCCTGTCCCAGATTTCTAGGTATTGGAGCATCCCAGGGCCCAGTCATTAAAGATCTCCTCTTCATTCTCCAGGTGTTACCATCCTGTCTTAACTATAAGATGATGATCCCCAAATTTCTCTTTCCAGACTAATTTATCCAAGTGTGCCTCTTCCCTCAAAACAAACAAACCCACAGAATCCATTTCTCCTAAAGTCTTCCTCATCTCTTAAAAAGTAACTCCATCCTAAAACAAAACCAAAAAAAGTAAGTCCATCCTTCCCACTGACCAGATGAAACAATCCCTGACTCCTCTTTTTCATATATGCCCATATCTATTTAGCAGTGAATCCTGTTGGTTTGATCCTCAAAATATATCCAGAATCTGAAAATTTTTCATTACTTCCAGCACAAATACTCTGTCCACACCACTATTAGCTCTTGCCTTGATTAGTGAGGTGGCCTCCTACATGGGCAACCTGATCTGCCCTTAATCTCTACAGTTTATTCTCAACAGAACAGCCAAAATTATGCTTTTAAGGCAAAAGTCAGGTAATGCTACACCTCCACTCCAAACCTTCTGATGCATGCCCATTCCACTTATTATAAAAGCCAAAATCCTGTGAACTCATCATAAACTGAATGAAAGTTATTTTTATGATGCTACTTCTACCCAGGCACCCACTCCCTCCCTCCATCTAGCATCTAACATCTAGTGTCTACTCATGGTTCTTGCTGCTTGAAATGCTATTACTCTAGGTATTCACGCGACTCACTTCTTCACTTCCTGAAAAGAAGACTTTATTACACAGGCATTCCTTGACCATCCTGTATAAACTGGCAGGCCTCCCCCAGCATTCTACATGCCCCCAACCTTCCTTGTACATGCCCTCAACCTACATGCCCTCTGTACCACTTGGTAACATCTAATATATTATGTGGTTAACCAGTTTACAGCTGTTGTCTGCTTCTGCCTCTAGAGTCTGGGCTCCCTGGTAGCAGAGACTACTTCCTTTCTGTTTATAGCTATATCCTCAACCCCTAGACTAATGCCTACCACACAGTAGGTGCTTAATAAATATTCATTTAATGAATCACTAAAATTCACTGTTAAAAAAGTTGAATTTACTTTTTTCTATGTTGAAACAAAAGCTTTCATTTCACTAAGAGTACACTTATCTTGATGAGCACTGTGTAATATATGGAAATGTTGAATCATGATATTTTATACTTGAAGCTAATGTAACACTGTCTGTTAACAACACTGGAATTAAAATTTGAAAAAAAAAAAAACCCACTTCCATTTCATTGTTTGTACCTGATTTTCTGTTTTAAACATAGTGGCATTGCAATACTGTATGTGTTGAGCTTTTTCAGTTTCTTGAGCTAATCAGGAAAATTTGGCAACTGATACAACTATGATATGTTCATAAGAATTTTGACAACCGTAATGATGTTTATAAACAAACAAAATGATCATTTCCTATTGCATTTGAAATATTTACTCCAGGATGTTGTACCTGTATTGGCAATGATCTGTGGTATAAAAAAGTAAATGCCATTTATTCTCATTTCATACAAATACTATTGGAAATTTGGCAAGTTAAAGCGAATTTTTATGAATGATTGCCAGATCTTGTTTTACAATATGTCAGCATTTTATTAAATCCATTTATTTTTCATGCAACACACAATTACTACAACATATATTAGCAATAGTATTTATACAAAGCACATACAATTTTCCTGCCTTTGCTTTTGCAGTATCAGTATGAACATTACATTTTCCCTATGTATTTAACAATGTGTTAAAAATCTGATCTCGGGTGGCTGGGTGGCTCAGTCGTTAAGCGTCTGCCTTCGGCTCAGGTCATGATCCCGGGGTCCTGGGATCGAGCCCCGCATCGGGCTCCCTGCTCCGCGGGAAGCCTGCTTCTCCCTCTCCCACTCCCCCTGCTTGTGTTCCCACTCTCGCTGTGTCTCTCTGTCAAACAAATAAATAAAATCTTTAAAAAAAAAATCTGATCTCAATATGTAAAGTTGTTTTCTTCTGTTGAGTATGTGTCAATCGTCTTTATATCTACTTGCCTAAATGTACTGTAGCAAAATAAACAAAATGGAAAGATTCTCAACAGCTATACTCCTGTCGAGCTTTGTTGTAAATATCTCATGTTCTTAACCTTTAGGATAATTCATAAAGTATGGCTGATATCATACTGGAATCTTTCCTAACTTCTTTATGAGTAAGTGACCCAACTGTATGTCTAAATCAGTCAGTCATAAAATATCCTTCTTACAGTGTCAATTGCATGTGATTTTTAACAAGCTATTCTGTAGAGGTATATGTTTTTCTCTCATGTAAAATGTGGAAACCCACTTTCAACACAATATAAATGTATTTTCATTGCCAGATTTAAATTTATCTGTACTTTTAAAATTAACATTAGCTATTTCAAGTAAATGTATGTTATACTTTATAGCAAAATTATAATTGTCAGGAAGTGAAATTTCACTGCATAAAACATGTTAGACATTTAACCTATTCCTAATCACTGTGAAAGGTGCATCCTGATGATAAGAAACATAATTATAATGTACTACTTTAGGGTAAATTAAGGTCAAATTTTAGGCCCGTGGCATTAATTTTATACACTATAATTAATATGGTTATTGCTAGTTGAAAATCACCTAGTACCAGTACTATATAACTTGTCCTATTTTAAGTCTGAACATTATGTGGGGTACAGCAGTAATTATTCCTTTAAATTTTTCTCTGTTTAATCAGTGATCAATTTGTAATATTATTTTATCTTTATGTAAAATAAGCATTTATAAATGTAAAGTCAGATAAGAAAACTTATACAGTGCTAAGATTAGCTTTAGCATTATATTATTATATATGACATGTGACTTGTTTACTAGCTATTAAAATAATTTACCATGAGACACCTATGCACCCAGACTTAACTCGGTATCACATTTAATGCAATGAGTGGTAGTACAATTTTGTGTGAGTAAAATTGTGTGTAACTGGGCACCTGGGTGGCTCAGTTGGTTGAGCGACTGCCTTTGGCTCAGGTCATGAGCCTGGAGTCCCGGGATCGAGTCCCACATCGGGCTCCCTGCTCAGCAGGGAGTCTGCTTCTCCCTCTGACCCTCCCCCGTTTCATGTGCTCTCTCTCTCTCTCTCATTCTCTCTCTCAAATAAATAAATAAAATCTTTAAAAAAAATTGTGTGTAACTAAATACAGTATATAAAAGATGGTGGTGGATCCAACACAGAGATACACTCTTTTTAATTTTTAAGAGGGTTAATCAATTACATTCCTTTCTTCTCCAAACTCTGAATCATTGAGAGAGACATTGGTGTAAGACAGAGGGTTGGTAAAGCATTGAAGAATGTAACTGTGCTATGGTCAAAATGGAAGCCATAATTTTTATTTCAGAGTCTAAGCTTTGGGGGCCTGGATTGGGACAGAACTTGGTCCACAAAGACACCCCCCCAGCCACCAAGAGCGAGCACAGCATAAAAGTGCACACACAATAGTAAAGCTCTCGCCATCTCACCTGTCAGATCACTCACTCTTCTTCCAGAGGTAAGGAGTGAGTTTAAGATAGAGGATGTTATTTCAAACAATAAAGCTAGAATGTTGGAAACAAATATTTTCCCTTAAATGAATAAATATGACTAAGACCTTAAATGCACACTAATTTGTTACAACATTTTTACTCTACTTTGACATCTACTGGTTATGCTAATGACCCAGATTGCCTGGAGAGCAAAAGTGTTAACCATTTATCACTGGTTATTTAACACTTCTAAGTAAGCATGCTGAATATTATTACAGCCTTTAAAATAAATAAATACACACACACAGTTTCCCTCTCAAAGACATTTAAAAATCTCTGAAATACCTCTCTGGATGCCTACTGTTGCCTTTGTCAGAGGTTGAAAACTACTGATCAAGCAATTTTATTCCTCGGACTGAGGGTTGATTGGGATGTAAAAGCAGGTGATCAGGTCCACCTTCATGCTAAAACCCAAAGCTCTCAGTGACCTGGATGCCCGTGGCCAACCATGAGTTCTAATAATTTATTTTGATGCAAGAGGATGGCCAGAAGAGGCAACCCTCAATCTCTCTTCTGCTACAGCACACCTAGCAGATGGCATTCACATGTGAGACTCACTCCACCACATGAGCCCAGTTGTTTACATAGCTGTGGCTTGTGTTGATCTAAGGTATGGATTATGTGTGCCTTCTGGGGTACTGACCATAGTTCCATCCTTTGTCTCCCACTGGCCCCAAGGCACCAGTGTCTCCATTCTGTGGCTAAGAACCCTAATCCTGGAGGATGGACACAAGCATTGCTGTTGCATATGGCCCATGTTGGGTTAGAAAGAACAGTTCTTTAAGAACTTGCCCCCAAGCGCATGCCATTTGCCCCACTGAATACAAGGAGAAAAGAAACCACAAACAGTAGACAACAAAAGTCGATCAAGAGAATTGTGCTAACTGGGCCACTGAGTAGACTCTAGCTCCTGCATGAAGAGAAGTAGTGAGGGACTCAGTCTTGAGGACCTGCTCAAGGAGAGTATTTGTTGTAGCTTTTTGAACTAAGATCTAAAAATGACAAGTACCCCTGTGTCATTTTTTCTTAAGCATGGGCTTCCCTCAAGTCAGAAGAGTCTGGAGGCTAAATTCTGGGGCTGGGGAGCACAGTGTCCTTAATGGGTAGGAAGAAACCTCACAGATGGTGGCAGCAGCAGTGGTGGAACAAGGTAGCTGGTGTTTGGGGAGCACCACATTACTCCCCTCCAGATCTTTCCTCTCAGATGGCTCAGGTCTGGGACCTCCCCTGGTGGGAACTTCCCATCTGACTGGCTCATTGTGGGGTCTACTTGAAGAATCCAGGTTAATGGGAGCTCCCCCAAGCTGAGGATGGGGGCATCAACAAACACCAAAGAGCTCAGAGTGCAGGAAAGACAAGCTTTATTTTTGCATGTTGACAAGGCTTTGGAAAGCAGAGTTTTCTGTAGCATTCAGATCTCCTTGATGTAGGCCCAAAGCCAAGGCCAAGAGGTCTGAGGTTCTCAGCAAAAAGAGGAGTCCATTAAGTACATATCTAGGCAGCTTAGCTCAGGAGGAGAAGGGAGAAAAGGGTGAGAGTGAGGAAAGTCGTCAACTCCAGGCTCATCCTTGGCTATGGATCTTTGGCTCCTCAAAATCTGCAGGTCAGCTGCAGCCCCCAAATCCATGGCAACAACTGGGACACCCAGAGGACTCCCTCTCCCAGCAGTTGGAAGGCGGGGGCTGGCCTATACAGACTCCTGGAAACCCGTGAGACCCCAGAGAGCAGCAGCCTCCAAAGCCAGTGATACAGCAAATGGGGACACAGCAGGAGGGGGCAGGCGGGGGGCAGGGAGCTGGGCAGGGAGCTGGGCAGGGAGCTGGGCAAGGAGCCGAGGCCTGTGGGGCCTGTGGGGCCTGCAGGACCTGAGGCAGCCACTTGGGTGGACACTTGGGGAGGCATTTGGCTGGGAGCTGGCACTTCTGCTGGTTTTGCTGGCAGGACATCTTAGAGAAAGTTCAGTTACTCTAAAAAGCAATGCAGATATTTTGAAAGTTCAGTGACTATAAACTTTATTTGTATCACTATTTTTCTCCAGAGTCTGAAGTTCTACAACTGATTCTAATGCTCCAGGACCCATATCTTTACGGTGGAGAAGTCCACTTTCCTGGCATAGGAGAAATCAGGCAGGGTAACACCTTCTCCTACCTGTCCTGGTTCTCCCAAGACTCCTAACTTCCAAGGCAGCAAGTTGGGTAGTTTGCAAAGTCTTAAATTATTTTTATGATGTACTCTAATTTATGCATTCTAGAAACCACATGGTTAGCCTGAGTCCATGGTTACACCACCTGTCTTTTTCACCTCCTTTTTTTTTTTTTTTCCTTTCTTACATCATGGGCTCTGCCTTCAGTTGTAGTTTTTGGCCCTGTGTGGGTATCTCTTGTCCTACAGACTAGCTTCCCCTACCCCAACCCCAATCTCAATTAACATTCATCCCTTCTGAGAGGGCTACTTCTGAGCCAACAGATGATTTCCTTGAGCCTGATCTTCCTGCAGTTACCAGTTAGTTCTCATTCTCTCCAACCTGGAGTGGCTTGTCCCATTCAGCTGAGGTGTGGCAATCCTAGCTATCCCCAAACTGCCATCAGATTGGTAAGGACACTTACCTTGTTTTCCAAACGTCAGGCAAGCAATGGATAGGTCAAGTGAAGTGAGGAGGTCTTTTATATGCATCCTGCACCCAATTCAAGGGAATGAGCCACAATGATGTGAAAGCTCTTCCCAACCAGGTGGTTATGATGGCAACTTCCCACATTCCTGTGTTTCTCTGTCATTCTGCCACTTTATCACACTGGGTCACTACTGGATCCTCATGAGTATCTTCCCAGAGCATCCCTTCCCTCTGTAAAATTTAGAAGTAGTTCCATAAAGATAAGAAGATCATGATTTACAAGGGAGTTTACAACGGCCATGCTTGGGGGCTGAACTTAGGGTTTCTGCAGGAATCCAATATAAGCTTTAGATGAAAATCTAAGGTCACAAGTGTTGGATCACCCTAGGACATAGGTGGGAGTTTCTGTAAGTTCCATAACCAGTTTGGAATCAATAATCTAAGTACCCCTGGGTCACTACTGTTTCAGAACCCAGAGTGCATAAGATATTGACCAACAATGTAGCATCATGGATAAAAGGCCCCACTGGAAAGGATTTCAGCCCAGTACCTATACTCCACACATAGATGAGGAATTGAGTGCCAGAGAGGACAAAAAAGATGCTCAAAGTTGTGCAGTGTCTGAACTGGAAGCTAGGCACCCCTTTGAACTTAGTCCCTTCTTTTCAACCTATTTGGTCATGTCCACTGGAATCTACTACCTCTCTGCCCACCAGATCCCTTCTTCATGCCACTTCCCACCCATTTTGTTTAGTTTATCATTTCAACCACTTTTTTACCAATATAATAAATTTTCTTGCTCCTTTGGCTTATTGACTGACAAAACCCCAACCCTGGCCAATTCCTCCCTGTTATGCCTAGCTGCTATAAATACAAAAACAACATCAAAAAAGACACTTTGGCGGGTTGGCATCATCATAAGATCATGACCATCCATCCAGGCTGAGCCCAAACCTGCTTGGTGATTCCATATATTTCTCTGTGTTCACACACACACCTCATGCTTTTTCTCTTTTCTGAAACCTTCCAAATACTCTTTGCTGCCTCTAAATAGGTGATATGACCTCTACTCCAAGGGGCAGAGAGTAGCTGTCAAATGTAAGGCACTTCCACTTCGCATTACCAGGTCTTTAAGCCTACTTATGCCTGCAACCATCCTTTATGATCTCCTTGTTAGAAGAGGAACGGCCTCTTTTCTTTTCTAACGCCTGTCCCTGCTACTTTGTTCTGGATCCTTGTATGTTCAGCCTTGGTTATATTAGTTTTTCCTGTGAAATGCTGTCATGGTGCCCCATATTTCTATAACACCATGCTTGTATTTATTTTTCAGTATCACTCATCCTGGATAGAATGAAATCTCCATGTTCTCAGCACCTACACAGTGCCTGACATCTTGTAAGTGCTCAAAAAATATTTGTTGAATTAATGAGTTATTTGTGATTGAGACAAAGGTCTCCCTCCTTTCACACCTTGAGAGAGAGTAGTTTGGGAGGCCAGGCCAGCGGTAAGCACATGTGGCAGGTTTGGGAGGTCCTCCCAGGGTGGGGTCCCCCAGACAGACCACCCTCAAGAACTTTGCAGTGGAGTCAGACAGAGCTCTGGTTCTGGCTCTGCTACTGCCTCTGGGTTTCAGAGGAGACTGGACCAGATGATTTCAGTATATAATCAAATCTATATTTGCATTTATGAGCATCAGACCTCCAAGGAGCTAACATTCAGCCCAAGTGTTGCCTTTCCTGGTTTTTGCTTTTCCCTGAACATATTTTATCCAGAGGTTGGAGTGGGGATGAACTCAACAACTGGAGACAGCTGGTGTGTGTATAAGGATGTGGAATATTTGAAGATAAGTCACACTATGAGGTAGCAACTCCATATAGTCTATTTAGTCAATCCCAGTTGTCAGAGGATATTACTTAACTTCTTGCCTTGTTATGCCAAAGCAGAACATTGTGTATGTATGTGACTCATATAATTATGCTTCTCCTAGCTGTGAATGTGAGCTCCTAAAGTCCAGATCAGCAGGGATAGGCAAAGTTATGCTCCTTCCCTGCATGGCCCCTACTAAAATATTACAAATAATTTTTAAAATTTGTAAAACATTGTTCTATTGTATTGATCCAATACAGCAATGAACCACTGGTTCAGTGAGGAAAATTATTTATCCCAACAGAAATTCCTTTCTTATAGTAACTTTGCAAATACCACTTTAAGGACGTTTATTTACTGAATGATGGTTATGTGCAGGGTTTTGTGAATTCAGAGAAGATTAAGATACTTCTTTGTCTTACGATGCACATGGGGGATGCCTGGGTGGCTCAGTTGGTTAAGCATCTGCCTTTGGCTCAGATCATGATCCCAGGGTCCTGGGATCAAGTCCCGCATCGGGCTCCCTGCTTGGCAGGGAGCCTGCTGCTCCCTCTGCCTGCTGCTCCCTCTGCTTGTGCTCTCTCTCTCTCACTATCTCTCTCTCACACAAATAAATAAAATCTTTAAAAAAAAAGATGCAAGTGGGATAATGCGAGGAAAAGACAGGGAATTAAAATTTATTCTCAAGCTCCCATCCATCAAACATGTTATTTGTACTATCACAATACATGAGCTCATTGAGTTTCTTATTGTTAATCCCATTTTACAGATTAAAAAAGACTGCGGCTCAGGAACAGAGTGGGCATCAGTCAGAAGGTGAGGGGTGGCTGGAATTCTAGATAGAGGGACGAAGAGCACAGGAGGAGGCACAGAAATGTGTAGGGGCATGATTTTTTCCGGAAAAACAGTGGACATAATATTTGGTAAGAGCATAGTGTTGAGACACTAGCTGGGCAGAAAGGAAGGAAGGGCCCAGAGCATTAAGAGCTTTACTTGTTGGGTTATGCACTTTAGATTAGATTAATGGCTTATAGATTAATGGATGTAGATTAATGGCTTCCAAATTACATTCCTTGGAACCCTGTTGTCAGGGATATTCAAACATCAGTTCTTCCAAGAGGCACCCCTCTGGGCAGTATGAGCTGCTCTGTGTGGCTGCCCTTCCAGCTGCCTACCCCACCTCCCCTCATCGTCTTCTATATCAGCTCCACATCTTAACACCACATGGAGGCTGGAAGATGGGTCTTGGAGTCGGGGTCCTGGCATCTGAACCATGGGTAGGTTATTTAATGTTTTTGAGCCTCATCTTTTTTTTTCTTTTAAATCTTTAAAATGGGATTAACAAAAAAATGGGTTTAACAATAAGAAACTCATAGGAGTGCCTGAGTGGCTCAGCCATTAATCGTCTGCCTTCAGCTCAGGTCATGATGCCAGGGTCCTGGGATCAAGCCCTCCATCGGGCTCCGTGCTCAGTGGGAAGTCTGCTTCTCCCTCTCCCACTTGCCCTGCTTGTGTTCCCTCTCTTGCTATCTCTCTCTCTCCGTCAAATAAATAAAAAATAAAATCTTTTTTAAAAAATATAAGAGACTCATAGAGCTATTTTACTGTGATAATACAGATAATGTTTGACAGAGAGCAGGTTGGAAATACATTTTTTTTAAAGATTTTTTATTTATTTATTTGAGAGAGAGAGAATGAGAGACAGAGAGCATGAGAGGGAGGAGGGTCAGAGGGAGAAGCAGACTCCCTGCCGAGCAGGGAGCCCAATGCGGGACTCGATCCCGGGACTCCAGGATCATGACCTGAGCCGAAGGCAGTTGCTTAACCAACTGAGCCACCCAGGTGCCCCCGGAAATACATTTTAATTTCCTTCCTTTTCCCAACATCAACCCTCATCATCACAAGAGGGGGGCGCTAAAAATTTTGAGTCACATTTTAAAATACCATAAATCCTTAGTTCTTGACTATTTGGGCTGCCTGGGATGGGGAGCCTGAGCAGACAACACTCTGGGCCTTCCACTTCACCCCTGCTATAGAGTAACTTGACTGCTTTATGTATTGAAGGTATACATTCCATTTAACTTGAAAACAGAATCATGATGCTTTAAAAGGTTTGACCAGGGACAGTTGGGCCACCCTTGACCACTTAAGCAAAAGGAAGAACCTGATGAGATTTACATTTTAGAAAGATCACTCAGCTCAGGTGACCTTAGGTGCTGTGATTTGGTTACCAAGAAGCTGAAGTCAGTGGTGAATGGCCAGGATATAAGTTTGATGTGTGGATCAGATCTGGACTTGAGTGAGTTTTTATAAATGAGCTTGTAGACAAAGGGACCAGTTGGAAGGTGATTGGAGGGTCTTTACTTGGTTGAATCCAGTCCGCATACAGCCCATGCATTGCTGGATTCTGTTCTTAGCTGCCCAAGCACTTCCTCACCATCCTGTCTACTTGAGGATTCAAGCATGCTGTGGATTCCTGCCTGTCTTAGGTGTGTCCCTTAATAGAAGGGTGAGGGCAGCATTGGCATGCATGAGATTCTTATCATGCTAATTCCCAAGTGATGAAAGAAAGGAAAACAAGGATCTTCCTTCTGTTGGAGCAGTCAGACCTTTGAACAATCCCTGTATGGGCCAGAATCCCAGTGTGCAAGCAGACATGTGGGTCTGACCCTGGCAAACAGCACTGGAGAGGATTCATGGTCCTCCCAAGGGCAATGGGATTTTTTCTTTCTTTCTTTTTTATTTAAATTCAGTTAATTAACTTATGGTATATTATTAGCTTCAGAGGTAGAGTTCAGTGATTCATCAGTCTTATATACCAGTGCTCATTATATCATGCGCCCTCCTTAATGTCCATCACCTAGTTACCCCATCCCCCCACCCCTGTCACCTCCAGCAACCCTCAGTTTTTTTCTTATGGTTAAGAGTCTCTTATGGTTTGTCTTCCTCTCTGATTTCATCTTGTTTTATTTTTCCCTCCTTTCCCTTATGCTTCTCTGTTTTGTTTCTTAAATTCCACATATGGGTGAGATCATATGATAATTGTCTTCCTCTGATTGGCTTATTTCACTTAGCATAATACCCTCTAGTTCTATCCAAGTCATTGCAAATGGCAAGATGTCATTTTTTGATGGCTGAGTAGTATGCCATTATATATATATATACCACATTATCTTTATCCATTCATCTGTTGATGGACATCTGGGCTCTTTCCACATTTGGCTATTGTGGACATTGCTGCTATGAACACTGGGGTGCAGGTGCCCCCTTCAGATCACTACATTTGTATCTTTGGGGTAAATACCTAGTAGTGCAATTGCTGGGTTGTAGGGTAGCTCTATTTTCAACTTCTTGAGGAATCTCCATACTGTTTTCCAGAGTGGCTGCATCAGCTTGCATTCACAACACAGTGTAAGAGGGTTCCCCTTTCTCTGCATCCTCGCCAACATCTGTCATTTCCCAACTTGTTAAATTTAGCCATTCTGACTGGTGTGAGGTGGTATCTCATTGGGTTTTAATTTGTATTTCCCTGATGCCAAGTGATGTTGAGCACGTTTTCATGTGTCTGTTGGCCATTTGTATGTCTTCTTTGGAGAAATGTCTGTATCTTCTTCCCATTTGTTGATTGGATTATTTGTTCTTTGGGTGTTGAGTTTGATAAGTTCTTTATAGACTTTGGATACTAGCCCTTTATCTGATAAGACATTTGCAAATATCTTCTCCCATTCTGTCAGTTGTCTTTTGGTTTTGTCAAATGTTTCCTTTGCTGTGCAAAAGCTTTTTATCTTGATGAAGTCCCAATAGTTCATTTTTGCCTTTCTTTCCCTTGCCTTTGGAGACATGTCTAGCAAGAAGTTGCTGCAGCCGAGGTCACAGAGGTTGCTGCCTGTGTTCTCCTCTAGGATTTTGATGGATTCCTGTCTCACATTTAGGTCTTTCATCCATTTTGAGGCAATGGGACTTATACCTGGCTTGTTGAAGGACTGATGCACCTTGTGCTACTCTTGGGGTGGAGGGAACAATCATGATCTGTGTTCAATGACCTGGCCCTATGGGTCTTAAACCATCCCAATTAGTGGATAAAAGAAAGGAGACAAGACCAACTCAGCATAACACATTCCCATCACTTCCATGAGGTGGCCTCAAAAGCCAGTCACCCTCCCTTGTCTGTATAGTGTAGACTAGAGACATAGGCCCACCATGTATAATGTGATGGTCAAAACAAATGTTATGAGCAAAGAAATCAACACCATGCCAGCACTGAGTAAGTGTTCTGTAAGCTGTAGTTACAATATAAGCATTGCAATTATTCACTGTGGTCCCAGGCATTTCCCAGCTTCTGAGTCCTGTTCCTGTGGGACTGGGGGACACACACCAATATCATCTGTTCTGGCATTACAGCCCTTCTTTTCTGTAATGTCTCCAATTGCAGAAAACTCTACTGGATTGAAGTAGCAGGTCATCCCTGGAGCATAAGCCCAGTCCTGACACTGACCAGCCATGGGTCATTTGCTTCTTCTGGGCCTCAGGGTCTCCATTTGTGAAATGAGTGTTTGCCTTTGTTGTTTTTTTCTTGATCCCTGACGTAATGATGAGCGCTCATGCTCAGGGCTGCCAGATCACACTAAACCAGGGTGACTGACTTCCTGAGCTATTGTCCTTCATAGTTGTGAGGATCCTTCTACTATTCTACTATCCTTCTACACTAACAAATGCAAGGATTCCTTCTTTCAATCCCAGGCTCCACCCTGGACTCTCAGCTGACCTCAGTGAGTGGGGCAATAGCTAAAACATCCTGTTGTGTCTTGTGTCTACAAATGTCACTATCAAACAATACCTTTCAGTCCTAAGATAGGAAGGGATGAAGAGAGGACACTTTGCCTATCCTCTTCCTCTAGACACTGATCCCAAGAAGATATTTGTAAATCTTCCAGGAAAGAAGACCCCACAGCCTATAATGACAGAGCTTTCTTGCTCCTGTGAACTCCATTCTTCTCTTCTGATGTTAGAGGTGGGTTCCTCCCAGCAGAGTGAGCAGGACAGGCCTTCAGCTCCATCATCCTCCCATTCTTAAAGACTGCTTGTACTGATAATATCTCTGACTCATCACAATGCCATGCTAATGACTTCACTATCATTCTCTCCACTGTGCCAAAGGGAGATAACTCAGTAGACTATATCCTTTGTCCTGTAATTAACACATCTCAGAATCTTTAGAGAAAGACAGGGACTATGAAACTGCAAAGCTTGCTTCCAGTTGGATCAGTAGCATTATCTTTACCTAGGGAAGTCAGTACTATAAAATATGAGCATAGGGGACAGGCATTAAGAAGACTTAGGCAAATTCCTCAGACTTTTGGGGCCTGCACTTTCATCTGTGACATCAGGACCTTCTGCTCTGTCATTCTGTGAACCTATAGTTCTCAGCTTTTCATACTTCTGGAGACAGTGGTCACCCACCTCCCACCCCACCCCCACATTTGTACTACATTTCACATGTTTTGTTTTCTCCTCTTAACAACCCTGTTGGGCGGATATCACCACATATGGAAAAGTTGAGCATTGGAGAGTTTAAGGGCAGGTGCAGATCACATAGTCTTAGTTCTGGAGCAGTAGAGCCAACCCAGCAAGGATTACATGAAACAAGGAAACTATTCTTTCAGTCTTGCTCTGTGTGCTGTTATAGATCAGGGACTCTAAACCTGGTTGTACCATCTGAAAAGCACTAAAATTCAGATTCCTGTCCCCAATTAAGACCTATTGAGTCATAATCTCCATGGAATGAGTCCTAAGGATTTGCAATGTTTAAATCGCCAGGAGATTCTGCTAGTTTGGGAACCATAGTCCTCGAGTGTTCTTGTAGTACCATAGAATTGTAGCCAGTCCACAAAACATTCTAGTAATATTTCCACAGCCTTCGACCTTCCTCCAAGCTCTTCCAGGGATCTTCATAGACAGTTAAAAGATGTAGGGAGTACAGGCAACTCAGAAAATCATTCAGGCTTGGAGGAGTCTTAGCAAACATCTAGTGTAGTTTTCTACCTGGTGCTTCCATACCCTCTCCCATATGCCTAATGATGAGCTTTCTGTGCTAAATTAAAACACTTTTAGTTGGAGAACTCATTAGCTCACAAAGCAGCCCATTTCTTTTTAGACTGTTATCTTTGTTAGAAATTTTTCTCTAATAAATGCATGCATCAGATAATAAAGAAATAATAATAATGCCTTAAAAAAGCAGTTCTTGACATATAGTTGGCACTTAATTACTTGTTGAATGAATGGATTAATTAATAATAAAATATGCCATTTGGCTTGGTTATATGCCTTCCTTTCACAAATGAGAGTTGAAGATTCAGATAAGTCATTTTATTCAATTCATAGAGTGAAAATAGTTGCAGAATTAGGACTAATATAAGGTCAATTGATTTCCAACCCAGTGTTTATGCTTGGGGGTGGGTGGGGAGGAGAGGGGCATAGATTGCAAGAAGAGAACATATTCATTCCAACACTACCCTCTTGGGGGCACAGCAACAGAGTTAAGTGTCTGCACTCAGATCACCTAGCTTTTAATTCCAAGTTCCCTTACTTATTGGTTGCACAACATTAGGCTTGTCACTTGTTTTCTCTGTGCCTTGATTGCTCATCTGTAATGGTGATAAAAATTATATCTATTTCATAAAGCTGTTGTGAGGATTAAATGAGTAACGTGTACAGTGATAGAAGAGTGTTCCTCCACAGTAAGCTCTGTGTATACAAATTGCTGCCATTGCTCTTTGTGTTGTTGTTGCTATAATATTTAGGACAATAATTATTATTTTCATTATTTGGGTGGTTCTTCATCCCTTGTTGTTATAATATTTATATAATAATTTATTGTTATTGTTGTTATTTGGCTAGTTTATTGTCTTTTGTTGTTATAATATTTATAATACTTTATTATTATTATTAATTATTTGGCTAGTTCTGTGTCCCTCAGTGATGAGGATAAATATTTTTATTTCTCCAAAGATTTGTAAATACCAGTGAATGCCAAGAGAATGTGTCAGTGACCCAGAAAAGCTGGTTTCACAACCTTCTTCCTACCTCACCCTAAGGACCACCACCACCTTCTACAGAAATCCCATGGGCCTTGCATGGGTTGAGGTTTTAGCTGTGACAATGGATACTGAAATGGATCAGGCAAGAATTTAAGGTGGATTCCAGTCAAATATTTGAGAAATGGTTCTCATATATCAGGGTTATTATATAATGCTATAATGGGGAAAGTTCCCTACAATTCACTACCCAAAAACTGTAAGAGCAAACTAACTAGGCACCAGAGAAAGGAGTAGAGTTAATGCTTGATCCAGGAAGAGACTGAGTTTGCATGGGGCTTAGGGTGTGTCAGTCACTTCTCATCCTGTGGCCATCAAAACAAAATAGAAAGAACCTGTCAGAGATAAGGGTAGAAATTCCAGGACCTTCAATCAGAATAATGAAGACAACTCTAGGACCATGTAGGGAGGGCCTGCTGAAGCTCCAGGAGGGGGATGGCAGGTGCTAAGTAGAGAGAAGTGTAGAAGTTAGACTCCTCTGTGTGTGTGTGTGTGTGTGTGTGTGTGTGACAAAGAGAGAGAGAGAAAGGTGGGGGGGTCCTATACTGGTCAGGTGTTAGATAACGCCTGAGCAGGGGGTGAACAAAGCAGTAAGCAACACATTCATTTAGGCCCCTTTATCTTATCTCACACCAGAATAAAGAATGAAGGTATTTTGTTGGCCACATTTTACAGACAGGTGAATTCTATCCCTGGTGAACCAAGTTCTGGCTAGAACTGAGAGACCTTCCGCTTTTAGGCATCTGCCTTTTCCTTGGCTGACCCTCTCTGCCATTTCATAAGCAGCATTTCATTTTAATGCTATGTGCTTTTTTTCAGTGGGAGACAAAACAATAGTGGTTTGCCATTTTCTTCTGTGACTGTGTTCTAGCAATGATGTTAAGTATATTGCTGATCATTGCAAACAATTTCCTTCAGACTCCATTGTTAGGCAAGACTTCCCTTGAAAGCTATGTATATTAGGCCATTTGTCTCTTTCTATATTCTATCTGCCAGGAAGTTCAGAACTAATCATTAGTCTGAGGTAGATTAACTGTGTGTGTCACAGACTGAATATTTATACCCTTTTATTGACTCACAGGCTGTTCCGCTTTGCTTTCTGATTTTCCACATGCAGTTTTATGATAAAGATTCTATGCCTTCTCCCACTCTGGTTCATAGGGAGAATCCAAACTTGTTCTAACCTGTGTCTGGGTATGAAATGAGGTTTTCTCCTGTCTATAGCCCCACACAGGTGTCCATGACTTCATGCTTTATGCCTAAACCATGTGATGGAAGTTTGTAGGAACTGGAGCTGTTATGGTGGGATGGTGGGAAGAGGAAGCCGAGCAGAGCCTGTTTGGGAGATGGTCTCTAGTGGGTGGAGGTCCTCATGAAAGATCATCCATTTCAATTCAGTCCCTTGATCCTAAGGATGTCCTGTCTTTCCCCTGACCCATCCTTACCCAGGCATCAAGGATGCTGGCTCACTCATTCTTTCCTCTTTAATCAACAGTCTTTATAGCTCTAGAGGTAAGAAAACATTGTTCATTTAGCATGCACTGACTCCTAGGCATCTCATAATTTTGTTTTCAAAATAGAAGACACCATTATCTGTATACTGAGATTAAACAAATATGTCAATGTGTGGCAGATGGCAGGAGCCAGATTTCTCACTGAGAGGTTACAGATACCAAGAAGGGGGTGTTGGCCAAGAAAGAATTCACTGAAAATTTAAATAAGCAGGCATTTATTTGGGCAACTAGAATTGCAATTCTGGAGACAGATTCAGGTAGAAACCCAATTCATGTTCTGAGGAAAATCAAGAGGGGGCAGAGTTATAAAAGCAAAAGGTCATGAGTACAGTTGTCATTTATGTCCTCTTTGCAAAACAGGGATTGAAACCTGGTTAACTGGAGTTGGTTGGGTTAATATGCAAATAAGGGATTGAAACTTGTCAAATCACATTGGCTCCTTTGTAGTGAAGAATGCGAATAATTCAGGGGTCATGGTGAAGAGGGAGTTAAGCTCAGGCTGTGCGCTTGCAGCTGGTAAAAAGTTAATAGTTTGTTCCATGAGGATGCACATAAATTCTTCTCTCTATGCCTCCTAGCTAGGCTTGCTTACTCCATTTTGAAATCTCCTTTTACAAAGTCTAGAATAAACCATGGACTGAATTAGAGTTGCAGACATCAGTATGAATTCATGTTCAGCTTAATATAGACACAGATGGATAACTACAGAAATAATTATGGGTATGTGTGCAGAGACTAGTTAATATACACATATATATTTCCAAGCTCTGTTTATTGAGAAGGCCTGGAAGCAATGACACCCCAGGAGCAATGAAAAAACCAGCTCCCAGATCTTGGTTTACAATACAATTTCCCAATAAAAGAAACCAAGGCTTACAAAACAAATAGTTGAATCTAGGTCTGGAGCCGAGATTATGCAAAATGAGCCTGAATCATGTAATAGATAGTCCCCTAAAGCAAGGAAGTGCTTAAAAAAAAAAACCAGTGGAGGTGTGCCAAAGAGATACAGGAACTAGAAGGGTATGAACAACAAAATAGACAGCAGGGCATTGGATTACAACCCAAAGTATAACATAGATATCCAGTATCTGTGAGTTAATACTGATATTAATGAATCATAAAGTTTAAAAAAGAGAGAGAGAGATGAACAGACAAATCTTTCGACAGAAAAATTCCAAATAATTTGTAGTAGAGTCCCCTCAAGGAGGTGGAGCATAACTCCCTACTTCTTTGAATGGGCTGCATTTAATGACTTCCTTCCAAAAAGAGAAGTGTGGTAGGGAAAGAAAAAGAGCACTTTACAGTGGAAAACCTGCAGACACTAGCACAGTCAGTTTCAACAGTGATGGCATGTTGACAGCATGTACCCTTGATACGCTGGCTTTGCCCCTGCGATCTTCCTCCTCCAGACCCATAATCCAATTCTAAGCATGAGAAAAACACCACACAAATCTCAGTTGAGAGATATTCTACAAAATACCTAGCTGTCACCCCTCAAAACCGTCAAGGTCACCGAAAATAAGATAAGTCTAAGAAACTGTCACAGTCAAGAGGATCCTAAGGAGACAAGACAACTGAATGTAATGTGGCATCCTGGATAGAATCCAGGAACACAAAAATGACATCTGGTAAAAATTAAGAAAACCCAATAAAATATGGGTATGGACTTTAGTTAATAATAATATATCAATATTGATTCTTTAATTGTAATGATTGTACCATGCTAATATAAGATCTGAACCACAGAGGAAACTGGATGCAGGGAACATGGGAAATTCTCTGTACCATCTTTGCAACTTTCCTATAAATCTTAACTATCCTGCATAAAAAAGCCTACTTTAAAAATTAAGTGCACCTAATGGGGCACCTTAACCTCAATCAGTTAAGCGCCTGACTCTTGATTTCAGCTCAGGTCATCATCTCCGAGTTGTGAGATGGAGCCCCACTTTGGGCTCCGTGCTCAGTGCAGAGTTTGCTTGGGATTCTCTCTCTCCCTCTCCCCCACCCCACCCGATTTGTGCACGCTCAAGCGCGCTCTCTCTCTCTCAAATAAAATCTTCAAAAACAATTAAATGCACCCCAAATGTAAGTTACAACAGATATTTATTGAGCTAAATATGTCAAAATATGTTACCTATAATATCATATGTAATTCCCTCCACAGTCTCATGAGGCACATACTATCATTTTACCTAATATTTAGATGAGAAGACTGAGGCATAGAAGGGCACAGAAACTTGCATAAGATCTCAGGGTTTTCAAAGATTTGAAATGGGTTTCATCTGACAGGGTCTGAATGTGTACTCATTCTGTTAAGGAAGGTTTGGCCTAGGACTCACACAGATGTATATAAAAACAGGATGTGATTTTATAAAATAAAGTAATACATTTACATGAAAATTAAAAATCAGGTAATTCAATAGGTTGTAATATGAAAAAAAATAAGTTTCATTCTAAATAATCTGTGTATGCATTTATTTCTTTGCCTCCTTTTAGATGTACCTATTCACTTCTCCAATGAAGCACAATGGATTAAGCTCACGTTTGTCATCCCTTCCCTCCCTTCCTCTTATTTAGACATGTTTTATTTTTCATGCTGCTGTGGGCTACCTCTATAACTTTAAATACTGTAACTCAAACCCTATTTCCTCACCTGCCAAGTTGAGGCAACATTTCTTGACTTCCCACTAAATAAGAGATGAAATCAGCATGACATAGCTTGTTTTGCCTTAGGATGATTTTGGTTTCATATTTTATTAATGACAGCTTTACAGGAATAAATAAAAGCAATGACTTTTTATTACTATTTGTGCTATATCATGGAGCATATAATATGTAGTCAAGTAGGGTCTGTCAGACATTGTAAAGGAAGCTGCTGAAAATGCACTGGACCCAGGGCAGGGGCTAGGCTGGCAGCCCTAGTGGTGACCATTGGCCAGGCTGGTGAGGGCTTGTCTCTCCCAACGGAGACCCAGGAGAGCAGGACACTCTGAGGCAGGGTGTGAGGTCACTGGGCTCAGTTCAGTTCCTAGGTGAGAACGTCCCTTCTGGAAGACTGCACTGGAAAATGGTGAGGACAGAGACCTATTGAATCGTTCACCCAAGTTTCCCCCAGGTGAATTCAACATGGCTCTTTCAAAGTCCCTAAAGGAGCTCTTTAAAACATGTCACAACTTGCTTTCTAAAAAAATTTACATGTTCTTCGTTTAGTCCATATAATACTGAAGTAACATTTTTAAAAATTAGACAAAAGAGCATATTAAATATCAAAAGAGCATATTACATATCAAATGTCAAAATGAAATTTTCTATTTAGAAAATGTTAAAAATGTGTAACTACTTAACATTCGTTAAAAGTGTGATGTTAGATATAGTAGAAAAAAAAAAAAAAACCCTGGCAGTTCCACTTGCTTATTTTGGTTGTCGCTATAAATGTAAGATTTTGGATATAGGACATTTTGCACAAAATGTGACGTTTGCATTTTTAATTATTTATTATAAAACAAAGGTAAATGTACAGTATTAAAATGAAACCACACCAAAAAGACACTCATAATATTGACATTTCTGATGTACACACATATTTAGAAAATGTGAAGATGCCAAATGCAGACTTTTATGAAGAAAAATAATGATCAGATCACTTTTTTTCCGATGTAGAAATTTCAAAATCAATTTGATACAGGCTAAACAGTGTAATATGCACTAATACATAAGGTGAACAATTAGCAAAGGAAATCCAAGTATTGATTAGGGAATCTGAGTAGGCCAGTTATTAAATAGTACTCTTGTCAAAGAAAATTTGTTTCTGTCAAAACTTTTTTTTTTGTAATTGTTATTTGGTGAATGTCCATGTTCAATAAAGAACAGAAATAAAAAATAGGGAAAAAAAAGAGATTCTTACATATTAAGCTTTGCACAATCAACCAAATACTGATATTTTGTTTTTTTCTTAGGGGAAAATTAGATTTTTTTCCCCCAGAATTCTCTCACACAAACATAGCTGAACATCTAAAACCAAGGATATTTAAAACTTACCAGCTAAATATGGAATTTCAAGCAATGGTATGTCAAAATTCATAAGGCATTGCTTTATACAATAAATAGCATCCTTTTTTCCCTCAGAAGGAGAAAGTATCTAATCTTTTTTTTAAAAGTATGGAGTTCATGGGGTGCCTGGGTGGCTCAATTGGTTAAGTGTCTGCCTTCAGCTCAGGTCATGATCTCAGGGTCCTGGGATCGAGCCCCACATCAGGCTCCCTGCTCAGCAGGGAGTCTGCTTCTCTCTCTGCCTACCCCCTCTCTTCTACCCTTTCTCCCCTCACCTCTGCTCATGCTTGTTCGCACTCTCTCTCTCAAATAAAATACATAAAAAATCTTTTTAAAAAAAGTATGGATTTTGTGACAGTAAAATAAGTAGATACTTGGCAAGTTTTTCAGAAAGTGTTTTTTTTTTCCCAGCAAACTAGATTTTTCCTTTAGCTAGAGTAATTTTTAATAATATTTACTTATTTGAGAGAGAGAGGGAGAGTGTGCACATGGCGGGGCGAGGGGGCGAGGCAGAGGGAGAAGGAAAGAGAGAATCTCAAGCAGACTTCCTGCTGTGCTCAGAAACCCATGCAGGACTCTATCCCAGGACCCCAAGATCATGACCTGAGGCTGAGATCAAGAGTCAGACACTTAAATGACTGAGTCATCAGGTGCCCCTAACTAGAGTAATTTTTTAACATAGTACTCACTCTTGCTCTTGAACAAAAGAAATCCCTTTCTCCAAAGTGATTTTCTTAAATGGAGGCATTTTCATTGTCTCTAAGATGCAGTCTTCCTGGAGAGTCTGAAAAAAGTCTTCATAGTCTTTGACGATTTTAGAATTCCAATTCTAAAAATTTATCTTAGGAAAATTACTAAGAATAATCACCAACGAAAAAATTTTTTTACTGTTGTTTAGACAGCAAAACAGTGGAAGCAATATAAGTGCCCCATATCAGGAAACTATTTACACAAATCATGGTGCGTTCACAGGATGGACTATAATAGTGTTGATCAATATTTGTTAGCACAGAAGAGTATTGACAATTGTACTGTTAAGTAAAAGATCAGGTTACAAAGTATTCTGAAATGATCCTATTTTGTAATTTTTTATAAAGTTTGGAAATAGATACTGAAGTTATTAGCAGTAGTTATTTTTAGGTGATAAGATTTTTGGTTGGTCTTAATCATCTTCCTTATGCTTATTTACATTAAAACATCTTTATACAGGCATGCATCATTTGATTAGTGAGAAAAATTACACATTCAAAATTATATAAAATCATACTCTATCTATATGCCTATATAGAAAGCTATATCATAGCAGAGGCAAAACCAGGTTCCCAGCAGTCAGGATTGCTAAGCTCTGGAAATGGGCATCTTGTGTTTTGGGAATGGTAGACAGGCTGATTCTCTGCCCTGAGACTGAGCAATACAATCTATTGAGATGGGTACTTAGTTAAAAACATATTTTCAGTTTCCCCCAGAAAATGAGAATTAACTAAAAATTATTACCCGGAACTTATATTGATATGCAACCATGTTGAGCCTCAAGCCCCTCCAGGCCCCTCTACTTTAACCTCAGGTCCTCCCCACCCCAGGGCAAAAGTCCTTTAGGAGCTGCAGTTTCATACCTGGCTATAAGCTATTCCATATGATCCTCTCACTCCTGGCAGTCTAGCCAAATTGAAATCCGTGTCATTGGCAAGTATCCCACTTGTATATGAAAAGTATCATTTCTACCTGGAAAGTTCCTCAGCCTTGTTCCATCCCCAACACCAAAGTCTGCTTGTCTTTAAAAGCCCTGTTGAAATGCTACCCACCCCAGAGGTCTGTTCTCCCCCAAGCAACATGCTGTCTCTGCTTCAGATTTCTCCTTCCAAGGACACCACTTTTGATCTACACCATCAGGATGAGTCTTTCCCTTCTTTCCTTGACCTTTTGTACTCTTGTTCCCCTTTAAGTTCACACAAAGTGAGAAAAAAAAGAAGTATGTCAATCACCTTGAAATTATATTTATTAGTCTGCATATTTCAATCTACAATGTACATTTTTTCTCTCACTAGACTGTAAGCTTTTCTAGAACAGAAACAAATCTCCTATTACATCTGGGAACACAGAGCACAGTATAGAGTAGATGCTCGAATTATGCAATGACATAGGTTGATGGCTATAAGGATGCTGAGACAGAAATCTCAAGCCATGTGTCTCTGAAACACCACCAGTCAACATCTTAGAAGGAAAGAAGGGGCAGCATCCACCTGCGGAAGCCCCAGCCCCTCCGGCAACCTCAGGGATTCACAGCAGCCAGGGCTCAGGCTAAACGTTGTTGCTGAGCTGAAGGGGTGGGTGGAAGACAGAAGCAGGAGTGCGGCTTATGGGGTCCAGGAAGTGTTTCCCAGCACTAGCTAGAGGGGGAGAGCCTGAGCTTCCCAGCGGTGTGAGTGCAGAAACCTGGATGGGAGAGGGCAACTGTACCCACGTCCCTCTCCTTTGGGCTGATCACCTCAGCATTCCTCCTCTTTGATGCGGTAGACTGCGTCACCACTGAGGCAGTGGGGCTTCTTGCGGTGAGCCCTCTGAGAACGGCCAGGACTCTGCTCCCCAGGCTTTTGGAAACCAGAATCACAGCCTCCTGAATGGGGGTCACAGCAAGGAGCAGAGCAGACAGCCAGGGCGGGGGTTGGGCACTGGGGAGGTGAGCATTTGTGAGCACTAGGGGGCTCCCAGGATTGCTGCTTCTGCTGTGACATCAGTGGGCTATCAAGTGGAAACTGAAAGGAAAAAGAGAATTCAATTAAGTCAGGGCCTTGGGTATCTGTTTCTTTTCTCCGTGGGCTGGAGCTGTCAAAATAAAGCTGGCATTTACAATCTGCTAAATCCATCCTAGAAGGGACAGAAATGGATCTGAGTGGGTAAATTTGGGGAGTAAGCCATGGTGGGAGCTCCCAGGGGACCCACTCACCAAGAACCAAGCTAATAACTCACTCCTTTTCCTAAACAAAGTGAAGCTGAGTTGAGCAGACTGTTTACTTTCCCAGACCAGGGTCCACCATTGTCAGGTGTAAAGGAGAAATGAATCTCTGCTCTTTCTTCACTCAGTCTTACTTTGCCCTGAGATTCCTAAGCCTGGATGTATCTTCTTCGCTTTTTCAGACCCTCTGGCTTCTATGACTTTCTCCCATGTTAAATCATTTGAAGTCTTTTGTGGGGACCACCTCCCTTCCCCTCTCCCTGCCCCAAAGCTCTCTTACCTGGCTTATCTACTCCCTGGACAGAAGTGAGAGGAGAGATCAGGACTGCCTTGGCAGCATCTGAGTGAGGGACATACAAGTGTCTCCTCAACCAGAGGTAGCCTCACCCTAGAGGAGGATGTGTGGACAAATCATTCCAGGAGGAGGAGTCTGGAGGCCTTTTATATATCCTCCAGTGAAGCCTTCAGGCTACATATTATTGAAGGGCAGCTGTGTGTGGACTATTTATATGGATGTTTCACAATGCCCAGGGCTGAATTCCTCAGTGGCATGCAGCAGGATGTGGGCCAAAGGGAATCCTGTGTGAATGAGTGACCAGAGGCTGTGGCCTTCAGAGTGGCCTGATTAGGGTGGGTACACTGGCCAAGTCTAGATGACATCTCTGGGGGCCTGAGAGGGATCTGATTACTGTGGAGATCTCTCTAGGACTGGTGGGGAAGGACCAAGTTCAATGCCACCCAAGTCTAATGAAGACCCTTCTTGCCCACTTCCACCCCTCATCCATGCTTTCTATGACTCAGTTCAAGGCCACCACCTCCATGGTGACTTGCCTAGTCCACCAGGACACATCGAGTCCTCCCTCCTCTGAATGTCAGAGATACCTTTCACAGCACTTTATAGCTGCTCATGACTAAGGTGACCTACATATTTGTCCTTGATTACAGGACCTTGTCTTTATCACTTTATCACTTCTAAATTCCTAGGGCCTGATACTGTCCCTGACATAAAGAAGATGCTCATTAATATTTGTGGAATGGAATAATCTATGTGTCATTAAAATAGACTTTGCATTTTGAGAGAACAAAAAATAGGAAAAAAACAAAATGCACTCATTTTTGTTCTGTGGCTCAAATCTTAATCTCTTGTGTTCACCATCCACACCTAAGGCTTCTGGGAACACCCTTTCATAAATAGTACAGAGAAATCGGTGGGCAGACCTCACCTTACAGATCAGGCAGAGAAAAGTGTGGAGAGTTAAATATTTGTAAACCCTGCTACTGTTTATATAATTTTTGAGATACCCCAAGGAAAAGCTTTTTGCAGAGTGAAAAATTTTCCTTTATCTTTTATGAAAATTGATACCAGCACATGTTGGCTGTGCTTAGGGTGGGAACAGTCTCTTTGAAAACCGTCCCTCACTTCTGGAGGCATCTGTCTCAGAATTGCTGCCCACATGCCAGGTATGTGAAAAGGTCCTATTTAAACTCCTGGAAGTAGGGATAGTGTCTTGCCTTCCTCTGTGTTCTAAGTGCCTAGCACACAATAGGGACTCAGGAAACAGGTAAGTGAAAAAGATGAGCAATTAGAGGAATATTCTGATTATAGGGGCTGTCCTCAAAGACTTCAAGTCATACATAGGACAAAGGTGAGCTAGGTTGGGGTGTGGGGTGACAGATAAGGACCTAACCAGGGTGGAGAGTGGGACAAAGCCATAGGAGCAGCTATACTTGAGCAAATCCAGCAGGACAAGACTATCTGGGCCTACCTGCTTCATCTAGGAAGGCTCCCAGGGGGAGATAGGCTTTGACATGTAATTTGGTTGAAAGGAGAGGAGAGTCCATGTAAGTGAAATAGAAGGTTGGAGATGGTATGAAGCCTTTCTCAGTCCATTAGAACAGGACCCTGGGAGCACCTGCATTATGGGGCCTCAGAAATCCGACCCCTTCTTCCCTTACTTCCTTCTCCCTCCTCTCTCTCCTTCTCCTCCTCTCCTCTTCTCCTCCCTGTCAGGCATCAGAAGTAGCCCTAACTGCTCCTCAGTAAGGTGTCATGGACACTAAGCACTGGGAGGGCAGAGTAATTCTGGTCTTATTATACCAGTGGTTCCTTTTCCCCAGACTCATACCACATAAGCCCACACTCTGACACTTCATGCATCTCAAATGTGTTTCCTTGAGGTTAACTAACAACTACCCAACCCCCACCACCCCTAATCAAAGGCTAAGGGCTCTTCCTGGAGGTTCCTCTCTGGGCAAACATCCCTGCTTCCTCTCCAGTTCCCCCAGACCACTCCTCATACTGCTTGCCCCCTGAAGTCTCAAAGTCCAGTCATTTTCAATACAACGAAGTTCATCATGGTGTTGGGGATTGACCCACCAGAATTAGCACTTTCATTGGAGGAGAGCAGGATCTAGCTTTGCCCATTCCCTGAAGTGAGCCTTCTTGAGGCCCCTGAATGGTCCACCCTCCTACTAGACTTCCAAGTACAGTGAGTTCCAGGTCAGGACCCCAGACATGTGCCTCCTTCCAGTGCCACTCTGTTTCTCCCTGGCTCAGGTGTCTACAGGCATGATTCTATGATTTGATATTTACTAAGAACTTACTGTGTCCTGGACACATGACGCAGTAAGAGCCCTGTCCCATGCTTCAGAGCTTTCACTCTAGAGATAATGCAGAACATTACACATTAATACATAACATAAGACAGTAAGTGAAAGATGAGCAGAGAGGCAGGCAAATTCTAGTGTGGGTTGAAAATGGAACTAGTCAGCTTAAATATACCAAATCCGAGTGATAGTATTTTGAATGCTGTTGCTCCCGCTATTATTAGCATCTCATCCTAGTCTGGGGACAAGAGTCCGTCTCTGAGAATTATCCATCCCTTCTCATTCCTAGTCCCAATTTGTGACCCTATTTCTCTAAGCAATAGATGTTTCCATTCCTTCCTTCCTTCCTTCCTTCCTTCCTTCCTTCCTTCCTTCCTTCCTTCCTTCCCTCCCTCCCTTCTTTCTTTATTTCTGTCTGTCTGTCTTTCTTTTTTTTTGTGCTAGTTCTTCTTCTAAGAATATCCTCCCCTCTTCTCTTTGCCTTTGGAAAATCTTCCAGGAATGATCTAAATCCTATGTCCTCTGTAATGGGCTCCCTAATAATGTCTGACCAAGAAAATCTTCTGGAGGCTTTATTGCTTGTCATACATGTAATTTATTATTGTGCACATGTTTATGAGATTGTAAACATTTCAAGCATGAGGCTATGTCTCATATATCTCCTATCCTTTTTCAGTGTATTCAGTGGTTCATTGCACATATTAGTTATTAGGTATTCAAAAATTCCTGTCATAGATGGCTTTTATGATATTGAGGTATGTTCTCTCTATCCCTATATTTTGAAGAGTTTTAATCAGGAAAGGATGCTGTATTTTGTCAAATGCTTTTTCTGCATCAGTTGAGAGCATCATATGGTTCTTGTCTCTTCTTTTGTTAATGTGATTTATCACATTGATTGATTTGAGAATGTTGAACCACACTTGCATCCCAGGAATAAATCCCACCTGGTCATGGTGAATAATCCTTTTAATATACTGTTGGATCCTATTGGCTAGGATCTTGGTGAGTATTTTGGCATCCATATTCATCAAGGATATTGGTCTGTAATTCTCCTTTTTGATAGGGTCTTTGTCTGGTTTTGGGATCAGGATAATGCTGGCCTCATAGAACAAGGTTGGAAGTTTGCCTTCCATTTCTATTTTTTGAAACTGCCTCAGTAGAATAGGTGTGATTTCTTTTTTAAATGTTTGGTAGAATTCCCCTGGGAAGCCGTCTGGCCCTGGACTCTTGTTTTTTGGGAGGTTTTTGATTACTGCTTCGATTTCCTTACTGGTTCTTGGTCTGTTCAGATTGTCTATTTCTTCCTGTTTCAGTCTTGGTAGTTTATAAGTGTCCAGGAATGCATCCATTTCTTCCAGATTGTCTAGTTTGTTGGTATATAGCTGCTGGTAATAAGTTCTCATAATTGTCTCTATTTCTTTGGTATTGGTTGTGATTTCTCCCCTCTCATGCATGATTTTATTAAGTTGGGTCCTTTCTCTTTTCTTCTGCGTACGTCTGGCCAGAGGTTTATCGATCTTATTAATTCTTTCAAAGAACCAGCTTCTAGTTTTGTTGATCTGTCCTACTGTTCTTCTAGTTTCTATTTCATTGATTTCTTCTCTAATTATTATTTTTCTTCTCCTGCTTGGGTTAGGCTTTATTTGCTGCTCTTTCTCCAGATCCTTTAGGTGTAAGTTTAGCTTGTGCATTTGGGATTTTTCTAATTTTTTGAGAGAGGCTGGATGGCTATGTACTTCCCTCTAAGGACAGCCTTTGCAGTATCCCATAGGTTCTGAATTGGTGTGTTTTCATTTTCATTGGTTTGCATGAATTGTTTAAGTTCCTCTTTAATTTCCTGGTTGATGCATTATTCTTTAGAAGAGCATTCTGAAGGATGCTCTTTAACTTCCAAGTGTTTGCATTCCTTCCAAATTTTTCCTTGTGGTTGAATTCCAGTTTCAGAGCATTGTGCTCTGAAAATATGCAGGGAATAATCTCAATATTTTGGTATTGGATGAGACTGATTTGTGACCCAGTATGTGATCTATTCTGGAGAAATTTCAGTGTGCACCCTAGAAGAATGAATATTCTGTTGTTTTAGGATGGAATGTTCTGTATATATCTGCAAAGTTCATCTGATCCAATGTGTCCTTCAAAGCTCTTGTTTCTTTGTTGATCTTCTGCTTAGATGATCTGTCTATTGCTGTGAATGGAGTGTTGAAGTCTCCTACTATTAATGTATTATTATCAATATGATTCTTTATTTTGGTTATTAGTTGGTTTATGTAGTTGGCTGCTCCCATGTTGGGGCCATAGATATTTACAGTTATTAGATTTTCTTGTTGGATAGACCCTTTAAGTATGATATAGTGTCCCTCTATATATCTTACTACAGCCTTTGGTTTAAAATCTAATTTGTCTGGTATGAGGATTGTTACCCCAGCTTTCTTTTGAGTTCCATTGGCATGATAAATGGTTCTTCATTCCCCTCACTTTCAATCTGGAGGTGTCTTTATGTTCAAAATGAGTCTCTTGTAGACAGCATATGGATGGGTCCTGCTTTTTTATCCAATCTGAAACCCTGTGCCCTTTGATGGGAACATTCAGCCTGTTCACGTTGAGAGTAACTATTGAAAGATATGAATTTAGTGCCATCATATTGCCTGTAAAGTCTCTGTTTCTATAGATTGCCTCTGTAAATTTCTGGTCTATGTCACTCTTGGGGTCTTTCTTCTTTTATAGAATCCCCCTTAATATTTCTTGCAGAGCCATCTATGAAAAGCCCACAGTGAATATAATTCTCAATGGGGGAAAACAGAGAGCTTTTCTCTTAAGGTCGGGAACACACCAGGGATGCCCACTCTCACCACTTTTGTTCAACATAGTACTAGAAGTCCTAGCCTCAGCAATCAGACAACAAAAAGAAATAAAAAGCATTCAAATTGGCAAAGAAGAAGTCAAACTCTCTCTCTTCACAGATGACATGATACTTTATGTGGAAAACCCAAAAGACTCCACCCCCAAATTACTAGAACTTATACAGCAATTCAGCAATGTGGAAGGATACAAAATCAATGCACAGAAATCAGTTGCATTTCTATATACTAACAATGTGACTGAAGAATTTAAATTAAAAATTTAAATTAAAAATTAAAATTTTTTTTAAAAATTAAATTTAAAATTTTAAAATAAAAATTAAGGAATCGATCCCATTTACAATAGCACCAAAAACCATAAGATACCTAGGAATAAACATAACCAAAGTTTCTATACTCTAGAAACTACAGAACACTTATGAAAGAAATTGAGGAAGACACAAAGAGAAGGAAAACATTCCATGCTCATGGATTGGAAGGACAAACATTGTTAAAATGTCTGTGCTGCCTAGAGCAATCTACACTTTCAATGCAATCCCTATCAAATACCATCAACATTTTTCACAGAGCTGGAACAAATAATCCTAAAATTTGTATGGAACCAGAAAAGACCCCAAATCACCAGGGGATTGTTGAAAAAGAAAACCAAAGCTGGGGGCATCACAATGCCAGACTTCAAGCTCTATTACAAAGCTGTGATCATCAAGACAGCATGATATTGGCACAAAAACAGACTCATAGATCAATGGAACAAAATAGAGAGCCCAGAAATGGACCCTCAACTCTACAGTCAACTTATCTGTGACAAATCAGGAAAGAATATCCAATGGAAAAGAGACGATCTCTTTGATAAATGGTGTGGGAAAATTGGACAGCCACATGCAGAAGATGGAAACTTGACCATTCTCTTCCATACACAAAGATAAACTCAAAATGGAATAAAGACCTCAATGTGAGACAGGAATCCATCAAAATCCTAGAGGAGAACATAGGCAGAAACCTCTTTGATATTGGTCACAGCGACCCCTTTCAAGACATGTCTCTAAAGGCAAGGGAAACAAAAACAAAAATGAACTTTTGGGACTTCATCAAGATAAAAAGTTTTTATACAGCAAAGGAAACAGTCAACAAACTAAAATGCAACCCACGGAAAAGGGGGAAGATATTTGCAAATGACATTACAAATAAAAGGCTGTATCCAAGATCTATAAAGAATTTATCAGACTCAACACCTAAAAAAACAAATAATCCAGTCAAGAATGGACAGAAGGCATGAACAGACACTTCTCCAAAAAACACATACAAATGGCTAACAGACACATAAACACATGAAAAAATGTTCAACATCACTAGCCATCAGGGAAATACAAGTCAAAACCACAATGAGATACCACTTTACACCAGTTAGAATGGCAAAAATTAACAAGACAGGAAACAACAAGTGTTGGTGAGGATGTGGAGAAAGGGGAACCCTCTTACACTGTTGGTGGGAATGCAAAGTGGTGCAGCCACTCTGGAAAACAGTATGGAGGTTCCCCAAGATGTTAAAAATAGAGCTACCCTACAACCCAGCAATTGTACTACTGGGTATTTACCCCAAAGATACTAGTGTAGGGAAAAGAAGGGGCACCTGCACCCTAATGTTCATAGCATCAATGTCCATAATAGTCAAACTGTGGAAGGAACCAAGACGCCCTACAACAGACAAATGGATAAAGAAGAAGTGGTTCATATATACAATGGAATATTACTCAGCCATCAGAAAGGATGAATACCCACCATTTACATAGACATGCATGGAACTGGAGGGGATTATGCTAAGTGAAATAAGTCAAGCAGAGGAAGACAATTATCATATGGTTTCACTCATATGTGGAACATAAGGAATAGCACAGAGGACCACAGGGGAAGGGAGGGAAAACTGAATGGGAAGAAATCAGAGATGGGGACAAACCATGAGAGACTCTGGACTCTGGGAACCAAACTGAGGGTTACAGAATGGAGTGGGGTGGGAGGATGGGGCAACTGAGTGATGGGTAATAAGGGGGGCATGTGTGGTGATGAGCACCGGGTATTATATGCAAATAATGAATCATTGAACACTACATCACTACATCAAAAACTAATGCTGGGTAATTGAACATAATAATTAAAAAATAAATAAATATTTTTACCTTCAATAAAAAAAATCCCTATCACCAATATTTGCAAAAACAGTTTACAGAATGCTTTCCATATGTTATGTCCTGAGTCAATTTAAGATGAATAAGAACTCAGGCCATGACAAAATCAGACACTTACAGTGAGGTGGGGTTGTCTATATCACACTGTGGACACTTCAACTATGTTTCCAGAATACTACGATATTTTTATTTAGGTTGTGCCAAAGAATTCAGTTTGAAACAGTGTTCAGGAAATCTATACCATGACTACCACAGGTACTTATTTCAGAACTCAGCCCTGCCCTTGTTTTCCTAGGACGAGATCTTCTAGCACTAGTTTTCCTCCAGGTAGGACTGTAGCCAAAGCACCATGATCCTGACTTGTACTCAAGGCTACAAGTAACATCATGAGGACAGACCACTGGGTCTAAATGCTTGGTTTCTATCAGTAGAAGAAATTGTCACTAGCAAAGGATAGGCTTAACTGACTGAGTCTCCCAGGTGCCCCACAAATGAAGAAACTTTTATTCAAGAAAATCTACTAAATCTCAGTAACAGCTAAAAGCCAATATTTTGCATAACATCTCCAGCTCTACATTGCAGAGGGTAAACCCCAAGACAGTATCCAAGACATGGGGGCTCTCTTCTTCCACCCACCTCCCACTGGAGAGGCAGGCAATGATTCTACCTCAGGTGCAACAGGCCTACAATACTGGGACCCTGATCACCTTTGCCCTAGCTCATTTGTAGGATAGAAAATCCATGGTGGAGAGGCAATTTAAGAAGACTAGAGGTTGCCATCCCAGTACAACACCCTACTTATACAGGAAGGATGCCACTCCAAGAGAAGCAGACAACTGTCCCCACCCCCAGCTCCAGAGCAGTGGCTCAGAGATTTTGACCAAAGGAAGGGGCAGACCAAAAGAGCAGAGGGCTCTGAGGTTCTCAAAGGAACTGCCTTATTCAGAACAGAGCTTGGGGAAGTTCAGACCTAAAAGCACTCTGGAAAATAAGGGAGATGTTATTGGCAAGCAATTAAGAAGAGGTTGCTGATCCATGACAACAATATGCTGACCAAGAGCAGCTGACAGCTAGTTTACCAGACAGAACCAAGAAAGTGAGGGCTAAGTAGAGCCCTCCTGGGTTCAGAACAAGCTTCAAAGACTCCCTCAAAAACTAACCCTGTAATGGGGCCTGGACCTAATTGGATCTGATCAATGAAGAGAATTGAGAGTTCAGAAATAAACCCATCAATGTATGGTCAATTGATTCCAGACAAGGTGTCAAGACATTTCACTGAGGAAACAATAGTCTTTTCAATAAATGGTGCTGGGAACACTGTATATCCACATGTAAAAGAATGAAGTTGTCCCCTACTTACAACATTTAGAAAAATAACTCAAAATAGATCAAATCTAACTGAGGGGCTAAAAATATAAAACCCTTAGAAGAAAATATGTGAGAAAATCTTCATGATCTTGTAGGGAAACACAACCTCTGCTTTCATGGAAATCTAGTCTGAGGTAGATATTTATAGCACTGGACTTTAGGAGGCATCCAATGTAAAGGGAGGAGAGAGAACACTTGACCTGGTCTCAACTGGAATATTACATTCTCAGAGATATAGGATCCTATTGCCTGAGAATTCCCACTTAGAAAACATGGTGATCATGTGTCACTTTGGCCAACAATCAGCTGCATACCTGTTAGTATATTAGTTGACGTTTTTGGAAGGGATCCCCCAGTATGCATAGTATTCAAGTTCTCTTGTTACTGACACCAAGGGAATATACATCCCTCTTCTAGCTTCCTGGAATAGCCAAGGGGCAGACACATGGTGAGGATCAGCAATATGGACGATTCTTCGTGGGACTTTGAATCTTGAATGACTAAAGACACAGGGACATCTAGAAGTCATATTAATCACAGCAGTCATGATGGGTTCCTACTGTCTACTCCACCAGACACTTGTGTTTTTTCATGACTTAAAATATAAATTTGAGGTTTTGGCTGTTTATTCAGTTCATAACATGACTATCAAGGCATGCATTAAAAAATGAAATCTTGGGGTGCCTCAGTGGCTCCATTGGGTAAGCGTCCAACTCTTGATTTCTGTTCAGGTCAAGATCTCAGGTTCGTGGGATCAAGCCCCACATCAGGCTCCACACTCAGCACAGAGTATGCTTGAGATTCTCTCTCCCTCTCCCTTTGCCCCTCCCCCCTCAAATAAATAAATCTTTAAAAAATGGAATCTTGCCATCTGCAAAAACATGGCTGGATCTAGAGTGTATTATGACAAGTGAAATACGTCAGACAGAGAAAGACAAATACCATACGATTTCAGTAATATGTAGTATCTAAAAAACAAACCAAATGATCAAACAAAAACAAAAACAGACTCATAAATACAGAGAACAAACATGGTTGCCAGAGGGGAGGGCAAAATAGGTGAAGGGGATTAAGAGGTACAAACTTATAATTATAAATAAATAAAACACAGGGATGAAAAGTACAGCATAGGGAATATAGTCAATAATATTGTGATAACATTGTATGGTGACAGATGGTAACCACACTTTTCATGGTAAGCATTACATAATGCATAGAATTGTCAAATCACTATGTTATACACCTGAAACTAATATATCATGTCAACTATACTTCAATAATAAAAAGACTCAAAGTAAAATTAACAATAATTAAATCTCATGTGAAATTTATAATTGAAAAAAATTTTGATAAGAAAATCAAGATTTGGGATGCCTGGATGGTTCAGTCAGTTAAGCGTCTGCCTTTGGCTCAGGTCATGATCCCAGGGTCCTGGGATCGAGTCACGCATCAAGCTCCCTGCTCAGTGGGGAGCCTGCTTCTCCCTCTACCTGCTGCTCCACCTGTTTGTGTGCTCTCTCTCTCTCTCTCTGGCAAATAAAAAAATAAATAAAATCTTTAAAAAAAAATCAATATTTTTTTACAGAACATAGAGATGAAATATTTGACCAGAAAAAACTGAACTTAGGACGCAGAGAGAAACAGGGGAGAAGTAACTGATTTTTTTAAAATTCCCTAATTCCTTATAGGCATTTTTAATTTTTATAATCTTTGCCGCATGCTATATGGATGTTTCTAGTTAGAAACATCATGGTTGTTTCATGGGCTATTTGTAGAAAATTCATGTATAATTTTCTAAATAAATTTTTTGGCTGAAGGAGAAAGAAATTTGAGGGTGAGTTGGGGCAATGTCACAATGG